>NW_028318294.1:1827500-2427500 GCF_062004578.1 Staurois parvus | reverse complement strand
GTTACTGAGGGACACAGATTTGTTACTGAGGGCCACAGAATCGTTACTTAGGGCCACAGAAACGTTACTTAGGGCCACAGAATTGTTACTTAGGGACAGACACAGAATTGTTATTGAGGGACACAGAATTGTTACTGAGGGCCACAGAACCGTTACTTAGGGCCACAGAAACGTTACTTAGGGCCACAGAATCGTTACTTAGGGCCACAGAATCGTTACTTAGGGCCACAGAAATGTTACTTAGGGACACAGAATTGTTACTCAGGGACAGACAGAATTGTTACTGAGGGATACAGAATTGTTACTGAGGGCCACAGAATCGTTACTTAGGGCCACAGAAACGTTACTTAGGGCCACAGAATTGTTACTTAGGGACAGACAGAATTGTTACTGAGGGACACAGATTTGTTACTGAGGGCCACAGAATCGTTACTTAGGGCCACAGAATTGTTACTTAGGGACAGACACAGAATTGTTACTGAGGGACACAGATTTGTTACTGAGGGCCACAGAATCGTTACTTAGGGCCACAGAATTGTTACTTAGGGACAGACACAGAATTGTTACTGAGGGCCACAGAACCGTTAATTAGGGCCACAGAAACGTTACTTAGGGCCACAGAATTGTTACTTAGTGACAGACACAGAATTGTTACTGAGGGACACAGATTTGTTACTGAGGGCCACAGAATTGTTACTTAGGGCCACAGAATTGTTACTTAGGGACAGACACAGAATTGTTAGTGAGGGACACAGATTTGTTACTGAGGGCCACAGAATCGTTACTTAGGGCCACAGAAACGTTACTTAGGGCCACAGAATTGTTACTTAGGGACAGACAGAATTGTTATTGAGGGACACAGAATTGTTACTGAGGGCCACAGAACCGTTACTTAGGGCCACAGAAACGTTACTTAGGGCCACAGAATTGTTACTTAGGGACAGACACAGAATTGTTACTGAGGGACACAGATTTGTTACTGAGGGCCACAGAATCGTTACTTAGGGCCACAGAATTGTTACTTAGGGACAGACACAGAATTGTTACTGAGGGACACAGATTTGTTACTGAGGGCCACAGAAACGTTACTTAGGGCCACAGAAACGTTACTTAGGGCCACAGAATCGTTACTTAGGGCCACAGAAATGTTACTTAGGGCCACAGAAACTTTACTTAGGGCCACAGAATTGTTACTTAGGGACACAGAATTGTTACTCAGGGACAGACACAGAATTGTTACTTAGGGATACAGAATTGTTACTGAGGGCCACAGAAACGTTACTTAGGGCCACAGAAACGTTACTTAGGGCTACAGAAACGTTACTTAGGGCCACAGAATCGTTACTTAGGGCCACAGAAACGTTACTTAGGGCCACAGAAACGTTACTTAGGGACACAGAAACGTTACTTAGGGACACAGAAACGTTACTTAGGGACACAGAATTGTTACTCAGGGACAGACACAGAATTGTTACTGAGGGACACAGATTTGTTACTGAGGGCCACAGAACCGTTACTTAGGGCCACAGAAACGTTACTTAGGGCCACAGAATTGTTACTCAGGGACAGACACAGAATTGTTACTCAGGGACACAGAATTGTTACTGAGGGACACAGAATTGTTACTCAGGGACACAGAATTGTTACTCAGGGATAGACACAGAATTGTAACTGAGGGACACAGAATTGTTACTGAGGGACACAGAATTGTTACTCAGGGACACAGAATTGTTACTCAGGGACAGACACAGAATTGTTACTCAGGGACAGACACAGAATTGTTACTGAGGGACACAGAATTGTTACTGAGGGACACAGATTTGTTACTGAGGGACACAGAACCGTTACTTAGGGCCACAGAACCGTTACTTAGGGCCACAGAAACGTTACTTAGGGACACAGAATTGTTACTCAGGGACACAGAATTGTTACTGAGGGACACAGAATTGTTACTGAGGGACACAGAATTGTTACTCAGGGACACAGAATTGTTACTCAGTGACACAGAATTGTTACTGAGGGACACAGAATTGTTACTGAGGGCCACAGAACTGTTACTTAGGGCCACAGAAACGTTACTCAGGGACACAGAATTGTTACTCAGGGACAGACACAGAATTGTTACTCAGGGACACAGAATCGTTTAATTAAAGAGTATGTCAGACAACATGCAGAGGAGTGGCAGAGGAGGCAATGTTTTAGGAGCGAGCAGACGTGGCAGCAGAGGAAGGGGTCGAGGCAGCACTATTCGCAGCCAGAGGCCAGTGCTTCCGGTGTCATCCAGCGGTCGTGTCTCCACCGACAACCCTGCCGTCATTGATTGGTTGGCTCAGTTGTCTTCCTCTTCCCAGGTCACCTCTGACACCTACAGCCAACGGTCGGTGGGTACGTCAGACACAACCGTTAGTTGGCATGGCCCGGGACCAAGCCCACTGAAATCACGTGTCCTCTACCTGCCCCTGTCCTTTGGTGTTCCCTCACCAAGCGAAGTATCGCATGCTGTGGGCTCAGCCCCACTGTACAGTGAGGAAGAGCAAACAGAGGGCGGTCAGGAACGGGGGGAGACATCCACCTCTTCAGCAGCCAGGCGAAGAAGTAGTGGCGAGGAGAGTGGCTCGGTAGCCGGTCTAGAGACAGGTCTGTCTCCTGACCCACACGCAGCCGAGGGGGCTAGTAGTGAGGCGGAGACCCTAATTGATGATGAGGAGGCTGATCGCACTTGGCAGCCTCGTCGTCATCAGGCTATTGCTTCCGCATCATCAGGAGAAGAGGGTGGCAGCTTGGCAGCGAGCAAAACAGTCGGTGGGTTGCCCAGGAGGCAGCAGGGTCGCAGCAGTGTCAGTGGAGGAAAACGGCCACGGAGTAGAGCACCAGCTCCACTGCAGCCTACCACCACGGCCAGTAGTGGTGCCGGTGTGCACGGAGGAAGCAGCAGTCAGCCAGTGAGGAGTATCGGGGGCAAAGTTTCCTACTCGGCGGTGTGGCAATTTTTTGTCAAGCCGCCCGAGGAAGTAAACGTAGCCGTATGTCGACTATGTGGCCAGAAAGTCAAGCGTGGCCAGGGGGCCCATGTTGGGACTACAGCGTTGCGGCAGCATATGCAGCGTCGCCATTTGGTGGCCTGGGAAAACCGTGATAAAGATACGGCGGTTCTGCCCGCCCCAGCCCCCGCTCCATCACCCGCTCCGTTACTTGCTTCGTCACCCGACGTCAATCGCCCTCTATCAGCCAGTCAAGGCTCCAACACCTCTGCTGAGGGGAGTTGTCGCTCGTTGCCATCTTCCGCTCGTTCAGATGCTCCTTCTCCTGCTACTCCTGTTCACGGATTCCGTCAGCAGTCTTTCTTGGAATCCGTTTCCAAGAGACAACAGTTTGCGAGAACGCACCCGACGGTGCAAAAGCTGAACGTCCTCCTGTCCAAGTTGCTGGTGCTGCAGTCCCTCCCTTTCCAAGTGGTGGACTCAGCACCTTTCCGAGAAATGATGGCTTGTGCCGCGCCGCGGTGGAGAGTGCCAAGCCGTCATTTCTTCGCCAAAAAGGCAGTGCCAGCCCTGCATTCACATGTAGAAGAGATGGTGGGCCAGTCTTTAAGCATGTCGGTCTCTGCCAAAGTGCACGGCAGCGCCGACGTGTGGAGCTGTAACTACGGTCAGGGACAGTACATGTCATTTACGGCCCACTGGGTGAACGTGGTGCCGTCACAGCCGCACCAGCAACTTGGACAGGTCACGCCGCTTTTGCCTCCACGTTTGCACGTCCTTGGTCCACAAAACATGTCCGCCTCTACCACCTCTTCTTCCTTCGTGTTCTCAGCCGCCACCCCCGTGCCAAGTCCCATTACCCGACCGGCATATCACATGTGCAGGGCGCAACGGTGTCACGCTGTGCTGCACCTGGTATGCCTTGGCGAACGTAGTCACACAGGGGAGGAACTTCTGAGTGTAATGAACAGAGAAATCGACAGATGGCTGTCTCCGCGCAAACTGAAAATCGGAACCATGTTGACCGACAACGGAAAGAACATGGTGTCTGCTCTGCGTCAAGGAAGGTTGTGCCATGCGCCATGCATGGCTCACGTGTTCAATCTGGTTGTCAAGCGGTTCCTAAAATCCACCATCCCACTGCAAGACATCCTTAAAATGTCACGTAAACTTTGCATGCATTTCAGCCATTCCTACACCGCAAAGCACACCCTCCTTGAGCTGCAGCGGCACAACGGAATTCCACAGCATCGCCTGATCTGCGACGTTGCAACAAGGTGGAATTCAACTCTACACATGTTAGACCGCCTTTACGAACAGCGAAAGGCCATCACCGATTTCCTGATGTTACAAGCGGATAAAGGTACTCCCCTGTGTAACTTCGATGTCAGCCACTGGCAGCTCATGCGTGACACCTGCCGCTTGCTCAGGCCCTTTGAGGAGGCCACGCTATTCGTGAGTCGCCAGGACTATGGGATGAACGACATCATTCCTCTGTTGCACGTCCTGGAACAAATGCTGTTAACAATGGCTGGTCAGGATGCGGTAGACGTGGCGCACAGATCTCAACGCCACATGACCCCTGTGGGGGCAGGACAGGAAGAAGAGGAGGAGGTAGAGGAGGACATTTGTGCTCAGGAATTATTGAGTGAAATGGGTGGTTTTTCCACTCAGCGGACAGGAGTGGAGGAGCAGGAGCATGTGGTAGAGGAGGAGGAGGAGACAGAGGACCCAGACGCACCGTGGCAGTATGCTGTGGAGATGGAGGCAGGGAGTCCCTAGCATTCCTTGGCACAAATGGCTCATAGCATGCTCGGTTGCTTGCGTAGCGACAGCCGAATAATAACCATCAGACAGAGGGATGACTTTTGGCTGTCCACCTTGTTGGACCCTCGCTACCGTTCAAAAATGGTGGCCTTTTTCACACCTGCTGAGAGGGAGGCCAAAATAACGTACTATAAAAACCACCTATGTAGTCAGTTGGTCTCTGCCTTTGTGCGCCAACGTCCATCCTCAGACACTGTGGGCCCTGTGCGCTCGCGTTCCGCTGCCATGGCAGCAGGGGAGGGGTGGGGTGGTAGGAGCAGTGGTAGCTCCACCAGCAGCGGCTGCCTCAGTCTGCAGTCGATGATGAGTAGCTTTCTTCACCAGCGCAGTGAGGAAACTACTAACCAGCCGCAGCAGCAGCAGCATCAGGTGGACCTGGAGCAGGACCTCAAACAACAGGCTTGGGCCTACTTGGACAGCACCCTGCCAACCGAGGTAGACAATCCCCTTGACTACTGGGCAACGAAACTTGACCTTTGGCCCCAACTAGCTGAATTTGCCCTTGAAAGGCTGTCATGCCCGGCCAGTAGCGTGGCATCGGAGCGCGTGTTTAGTGCGGCAGGAGGTATTGTAACTCCGCGGAGGACACGACTGTCCACCCAAAGTGTGGAGAGACTCACGTTTGTGAAAATGAATCAGGCGTGGATTAGTCTGGATTTCAAACCACCAGTTCCTGACACAACTGATTAAATCCGCCATGAATCATGCCCCTGCCATGTGCCACTTTCAGGTCTACTCACACTGCTGGTGTGTTCCATTTTTTGTCATAGGGTGCTGGCAGATTACGGGCCTCCCATAGCTGCTGCCAGGCCCCTAATCTGCCATGGGCCCCTATACCGCCTCCTCATGCTGCTGCCAAGTCCAGAGTCTGTCATGGGTCCCTGTACGGCCTCCCATTGCTGCTGTCTCCATCGCCACACTCTGCCATGTGCCACTTTCAGGTCTCCTCACACTGCTGGTGTGTTCAATTTTTTGACATAGGGTGCTGGCAGATTACGGGCCTCCCATAGCTGCTGCCAGGCCCCTAATCTGCCATGGGCCCCTGTACCGCCTCCTCATGCTGCTGCCAGGTCCAGAGTCTCTCATGGGTCCCTGTACGGCCTCCCATTGCTGCTGTCTCCATCGCCACACTCTGCCATTGGCCACTTTCAGGTCTCCTCACACACTGCTGGTGTGTTGAATTTTTTGACATAGGGTGCTGGCAGATTACGGGCCTCCCATAGCTGCTGCCAGGCCCCTAATCTGCCATGGGCCCCTATACCGCCTCCTCATGCTGCTGCCAGGTCCAGAGTCTCTCATGGGTCCCTGTACGGCCTCCCATTGCTGCTGTCTCCATCGCCACACTCTGCCATGTGCCACTTTCAGGTCTCCTCACACTATGGTGTGTTCAATTTTTTGACATAGGGTGCTGGCAGATTACGGGCCTCCCATAGCTGCTGCCAGGCCCCTAATCTGCCATGGGCCCCTGTACCGCCTCCTCATGCTGCTGCCAGGTCCAGAGTCTCTCATGGGTCCCTGTACGGCCTCCCATTGCTGCTGTCTCCATCGCCACACTCTGCCATGTGCCACTTTCAGGTCTCCTCACACACTGCTGGTGTGTTCAATTTTTTGACATAGGGTGCTGGCAGATTACGGGCCTCCCATAGCTGCTGCCAGGCCCCTAATCTGCCATGGGCCCCTATACCGCCTCCTCATGCTGCTGCCAGGTCCAGAGTCTCTCATGGGTCCCTGTACGGCCTCCCATTGCTGCTGTCTCCATCGCCACACTCTGCCATGTGCCACTTTCAGGTCTCCTCACACTATGGTGTGTTCAATTTTTTGACATAGGGTGCTGGCAGATTACGGGCCTCCCATAGCTGCAGCCAGGCCCCTAATCTGCCATGGGCCCCTGTACCACCTCCTCATGCTGCTGCCAGGTCCAGAGTCTGTCATGGGTCCCTGTACGGCCTCCCATTGCTGCTGTCTCCATCGCCACACTCTGCCATGTGCCACTTTCAGGTCTCCTCACACTGCTGGTGTGTTCAATTTTTTGACATAGGGTGCTGGCAGATTACGGGCCTCCCATAGCTGCTGCCAGGCCCCTAATCTGCCATGGGCCCCTATACCGCCTCCTCATGCTGCTGCCAAGTCCAGAGTCTGTCATGGGTCCCTGTACGGCCTCCCATTGCTGCTGTCTCCATCGCCACACTCTGCCATGTGCCACTTTCAGGTCTCCTCACACTGCTGGTGTGTTCAATTTTTTGACATAGGGTGCTGGCAGATTACGGGCCTCCCATAGCTGCTGCCAGGCCCCTAATCTGCCATGGGCCCCTATACCGCCTCCTCATGCTGCTGCCAGGTCCAGAGTCGCTCATGGGTCCCTGTACGGCCTCCCATTGCTGCTGTCTCCATCGCCACACTGTGCCATGTGCCACTTTCAGGTCTCCTCACACTATGGTGTGTTCAATTTTTTGACATAGGGTGCTGGCAGATTACGGGCCTCCCATAGCTGCTGCCAGGCCCCTAATCTGCCATGGGCCCCTGTACCGCCTCCTCATGCTGCTGCCAGGTCCAGAGTCTCTCATGGGTCCCTGTACAGCCTCCCATTGCTGCTGTCTCCATCACCACACTCTGCCATGTGCCACTTTCAGGTCTCCTCACACACTGCTGGTGTGTTCAATTTTTTGACATAGGGTGCTGGCAGATTACGGGCCTCCCATAGCTGCTGCCAGGCCCCTAATCTGCCATGGGCCCCTATACCGCCTCCTCATGCTGCTGCCAGGTCCAGAGTCTCTCATGGGTCCCTGTACGGCCTCCCATTGCTGCTGTCTCCATCGCCACACTCTGCCATGTGCCACTTTCAGGTCTCCTCACACACTGCTGGTGTGTTCAATTTTTTGACATAGGGTGCTGGCAGATTACGGGCCTCCCATAGCTGCTGCCAGGCCCCTAATCTGCCATGGGCCCCTGTACCGCCTCCTCATGCTGCTGCCAGGTCCAGAGTCTCTCATGGGTCCCTGTACGGCCTCCCATTGCTGCTGTCTCCATCGCCACACTCTGCCATGTGCCACTTTCAGGTCTCCTCACACACTGCTGGTGTGTTCAATTTTTTGACATAGGGTGCTGGCAGATTACGGGCCTCCCATAGCTGCTGCCAGGCCCCTAATCTGCCATGGGCCCCTATACCGCCTCCTCATGCTGCTGCCAGGTCCAGAGTCTCTCATGGGTCCCTGTACGGCCTCCCATTGCTGCTGTCTCCATCGCCACACTCTGCCATGTGCCACTTTCAGGTCTCCTCACACTATGGTGTGTTCAATTTTTTGACATAGGGTGCTGGCAGATTACGGGCCTCCCATAGCTGCTGCCAGGCCCCTAATCTGCCATGGGCCCCTGTACCGCCTCCTCATGCTGCTGCCAGGTCCAGAGTCTCTCATGGGTCCCTGTACGGCCTCCCATTGCTGCTGTCTCCATCGCCACACTCTGCCATGTGCCACTTTCAGGTCTCCTCACACACTGCTGGTGTGTTCAATTTTTTGACATAGGGTGCTGGCAGATTACGGGCCTCCCATAGCTGCTGCCAGGCCCCTAATCTGCCATGGGCCCCTGTACCGCCTCCTCATGCTGCTGCCAGGTCCAGAGTCTCTCATGGGTCCCTGTACGGCCTCCCATTGCTGCTGTCTCCATCGCCACACTCTGCCATGTGCCACTTTCAGGTCTCCTCACACACTGCTGGTGTGTTCAATTTTTTGACATAGGGTGCTGGCAGATTACGGGCCTTCCATAGCTGCTGCCAGGCCCCTAATCTGCCATGGGCCCCTGTACCGCCTCCTCATGCTGCTGCCAGGTCCAGAGTCTCTCATGGGTCCCTGTACGGCCTCCCATTGCTGCTGTCTCCATCGCCACACTCTGCCATGTGCCACTTTCAGGTCTCCTCACACTGCTGGTGTGTTCAATTTTTTGACATAGGGTGCTGGCAGATTACGGGCCTCCCATAGCTGCTGCCAGGCCCCTAATCTGCCATGGGCCCCTATACCGCCTCCTCATGCTGCTGCCAGGTCCAGAGTCTGTCATGGGTCCCTGTACGGCCTCCCATTGCTGCTGTCTCCATCGCCACACTCTGCCATGTGCCACTTTCAGGTCTCCTCACACTGCTGGTGTGTTCAATTTTTTGACATAGGGTGCTGGCAGATTACGGGCCTCCCATAGCTGCTGCCAGGCCCCTAATCTGCCATGGGCCCCTATACCGCCTCCTCATGCTGCTGCCAGGTCCAGAGTCTCTCATGGGTCCCTGTACGGCCTCCCATTGCTGCTGTCTCCATCGCTCACTGTGCCATGTGCCGCTTTCAGGTCTCCTCACACTGCTGGTGTGTTCAATTTTTTGACATAGGGTGCTGGCAGATTACGGGCCTCCCATAGCTGCTGCCAGGCCCCTAATCTGCCATGGGCCCCTATACCGCCTCCTCATGCTGCTGCCAGGTCCAGAGTCTCTCATGGGTCCCTGTACGGCCTCCCATTGCTGCTGTCTCCATCGCCACACTCTGCCATGTGCCACTTTCAGGTCTCCTCACACACTGCTGGTGTGTTCAATTTTTTGACATAGGGTGCTGGCAGATTACGGGCCTCCTATAGCTGCTGCCAGGCCCCTAATCTGCCATGGGCCCCTATACCGCCTCCTCATGCTGCTGCCAGGTCCAGAGTCTCTCATGGGTCCCTGTACGGCCTCCCATTGCTGCTGTCTCCATCGCCATACTCTGCCATGTGCCACTTTCAGGTCTCCTCACACACTGCTGGTGTGTTCAATTTTTTGACATAGGGTGCTGGCAGATTACGGGCCTCCCATAGCTGCTGCCAGGCCCCTAATCTGCCATGGGCCCCTATACCGCCTCCTCATGCTGCTGCCAGGTCCAGAGTCTCTCATGGGTCCCTGTACGGCCTCCCATTGCTGCTGTCTCCATCGCCACACTGTGCCATGTGTCACTTTCAGGTCTCCTCACACACTGCTGGTGTGTTGAATTTTTTGACATAGGGTGCTGGCAGATTACGGGCCTCCCATAGCTGCTGCCAGGCCCCTAATCTGCCATGGGCCCCTGTACCGCCTCCTCATGCTGCTGCCAGGTCCAGAGTCTGTCATGGGTCCCTGTACGGCCTCCCATTGCTGCTGTCTCCATCGCCACACTCTGCCATGTGCCACTTTCAGGTCTCCTCACACACTGCTGGTGTGTTGAATTTTTTGACATAGGGTGCTGGCAGATTACGGGCCTCCCATAGCTGCTGCCAGGCCCCTAATCTGCCATGGGCCCCTATACCGCCTCCTCATGCTGCTGCCAGGTCCAGAGTCTGTCATGGGTCCCTGTACGGCCTCCCATTGCTGCTGTCTCCATCGCCACACTCTGCCATGTGCCACTTTCAGGTCTCCTCACACACTGCTGGTGTGTTCAATTTTTTGACATAGGGTGCTGGCAGATTACGGGCCTCCCATAGCTGCTGCCAGGCCCCTAATCTGCCATGGGCCCCTATACCGCCTCCTCATGCTGCTGCCAGGTCCAGAGTCTCTCATGGGTCCCTGTACGGCCTCCCATTGCTGCTGTCTCCATCGGCACACTCTGCCATGTGCCACTTTCAGGTCTCCTCACACTGCTGGTGTGTTCAATTTTTTGACATTGGGTGCTGGCAGATTACGGGCCTCCCATAGCTGCTGCCAGGCCCCTAATCTGCCATGGGCCCCTGTACCGCCTCCTCATGCTGCTGCCAGGTCCACAGTGTCTCATGCCATGTGCCACTTTCAGGTCTCCTCACACTGCTGGTGTGTTGAATTTTTTGACATAGGGTGCTGGCAGATTACGGGCCTCCCATAGCTGCTGCCAGGCCCCTAATCTGCCAAGGGCCCCTATACCGCCTCCTCATGCTGCTGCCAGGTCCAGAGTCTCTCATGGGTCCCTGTACGGCCTCCCATTGCTGCTGTCTCCATCGCCACACTCTGCCATGTGCCACTTTCAGGTCTCCTCACACACTGCTGGTGTGTTCAATTTTTTGACATAGGGTGCTGGCAGATTACGGGCCTCCCATTGCTGCTGCCAGGCCCGTAATCTGCCATGGGCCCCCGTACCGACTCCTCATGCTGTGACGTTGCAACAAGGTGGAATTCAACCCTACATATGTTAGACCGCCTTTACGAACAGCAAAAGGCCATCACAGATTTCATGATGTTAAAAGCGGATAAAGGTACTCCCTGTGTAACTTAGATGTCAGCCATTGGCAGCTCATGCGTGACACCTGCGCTTGCTCAGGCCCTTTGAGGAGGCCACGCTATTCGTGAGTCGGCAGGACTATGGGATGAACGACGTCATTCCTCTGTTGCACGTCCTGGAACAAATGCTGTTAACAATGGCTGGTCAGGGTGCGGTAGACGTGGCGCACAGATCTCAACGCCACATGACCCCTGTGGGGGCAGGACAGGAAGAAGAGGAGGAGGTAGAGGAGGACATTGGTGCTCAGGAATTATTGAGTGAAATGGGTGGTTTTTCCACTCAGCGGACAGGAGTGGAGGAGCAGGAGCATCTGGTAGAGGAGGAGGAAGAGGAGACAGAGGACCCAGACGCACCGTGGCAGTATGCTGTGGAGATGGAGGCAGGGAGTCACTCGCATTCCTTGGCACAAATGGCCCATAGCATGCTCGCTTGCTTGCGTACCGACAGCCGAATAATAACCATCAGACAGAGGGATGACTTTTGGCTGTCCACCTTGTTGGACCCTCGCTACAGTTCAAAAATGGTGGCCTTTTTCACACCTGCTGAGAGGGAGGCCAAAATAACGTACTATAAAAACCACCTATGTAGTCAGCTGGTCTCTGCCTGTCTGCGCCAAGGTCCATCCTCAGACACTGTGGGCCCTGTGCGCTCGCGTTCCGCTGCCATGGCAGCAGGGGAGGGGTGGGGTGGTAGGAGCAGTGGCAGCTCCACCAGCAGCAGCTGCCTCAGTCTGCAGTCGATGATGAGTAGCTTTCTTCACCAGCGCAGTGAGGAAACTACTAACCAGCCGCAGCAGCAGCAGCAGCAGCATCAGGTGGACCTGGAGCAGGACCTCAAACAACAGGCTTAGGCCTACTTGGACAGCACCCTGCCAACCGAGGTAGACAATCCCCTTGACTACTGGGCAACGAAACTTGACCTTTGGCCCCAACTAGCTGAATTTGCCCTTGAAAGGCTGTCATGCCCGGCCAGTAGCGTGGCATCGGAGTGCGTGTTTAGTGCAGCAGGAGGTATTGCAACTCCGCGGAGGACACGACTGTCCACCCAAAGTGTGGAGAGACTCACGTTTGTGAAAATGAATCAGGCGTGGATTAGTCTGGATTTCAAACCACCAGTTCCTGACACAACTGACTAAATCCGCCATGAATCATGCCCCAAACATGTGCCACTTTCAGGTGTCCTCACACTGCTGGTGTGTTCCATTTTTTGTCATAGGGTGCTGGCAGATTACGGGCCTCCCATAGCTGCTGCCAGGCCCCTAATCTGCCATGGGCCCCTATACCGCCTCCTCATGCTGCTGCCAAGTCCAGAGTCTGTCATGGGTTCCTGTACGGCCTCCCATTGCTGCTGTCTCCATCGCCACACTCTGCCATGTGCCACTTTCAGGTCTCCTCACACTGCTGGTGGGTTCCATTTTTTGTCATAGGGTGCTGGCAGATTACGGGCCTCCCATAGCTGCTGCCAGGCCCCTAATCTGCCATGGGCCCCTATACCGCCTCCTCATGCTGCTGCCAGGTCCAGAGTCTCTCATGGGTCCCTGTACGGCCTCCCATTGCTGCTGTCTCCATCGCCACACTCTGCCATGTGCCACTTTCAGGTCTCCTCACACTGCTGGTGGGTTCCATTTTTTGTCATAGGGTGCTGGCAGATTACGGGCCTCCCATAGCTGCTGCCAGGCCCCTAATCTGCCATGGGCCCCCGTACCGACTCCTCATGCTGCTGCCAGGCCCGTAATCTGTCATGGGCCCCTGTTGTCGCTTGTTGGCATATTCCGCTCGTTCAGATGCTCCTTCTCCTGCTACTCCTCTTCACGGATTCCGTCAGCAGTCTTTCTTGGAATCCGTTTCCAAGAGACAACAGTTTGCGAGCACGCACCCGACGGTGCAGAAGCTGAAGTCCTCCTGTCCAAGTTGCTGCTGCCAGGCTCGTAATCTGTCATGCGCCCCTGTACCGCCTCCTCATGCTGCTGCCAGGTCCAGAGTGTGTCATGGATCCCTGTACGGCCTCCCATTGCTGCTGTCAGGCCCGTAATCTGCCATGGGCCCCCGTACCAACTCCTCATGCTGCTGCCAGGCCCGTAATCTGTCAAGGGCCCCTGTACCGCCTCCTCATGCTGCTGCCAGGTCCAGAGTGTGTCATGGGTCCCTGTACGGCCTCCCATTGCTGCTGTCTCCATCGCCACACTCTGCCATGTGCCACTTTCAGGTCTCCTCACACTGCTGGTGGTTTCCATTTTTGTCATAGGGTGCTGTATGGCCTCCCATTGCTGCTGCCTCCACCGCCACACTGTGGCTCCACACTCTGGTTTTGGCCCCGTGACTGCCCAAATGAGTGAAGTGTGTGGTGATTCTAAGATCGACGGCACTCATCTGCATGTCATACTGACTGTCAGTATTATTTCTCTTCCCCAGCAGACTCCAAGGGCATTTAAATTAAAGGTACAGTGTTCTGCACTAATATAAAGTCTCTCTGAAGCCTAGAAACACCCTTTTATAAAGTTAAATTCGCAGCGAATATATTCGACTCGAATCGAAATTTTTCCACGAATTCGCCGAATCAGTCGAATCGAATTTTTGAATACTTCGCTCATCTCTATTAATATCCATTTACTCTCCTGGCTCTTTCTCCCCAATAAATGTTTATCAGATTAGATATAATCTACACCACAGAGCATAAGAAGGACACAATATTTATTAACTTTTATACCAGCTAATGGTCCTATTTCACATATACTCTGTATATACACCGTGTTCCAAATTATTATGCAAATGATATTTTTCTCATTTACCTAAATAATTGATGTAAATAACAGTCAGCATAATTCTCATGTTATCAACTATTAAGAGTACAATTCAAAGTTTATTGAACAAACCTCCTAATAACAGTATTCTTTTTAAACATAAAACACTTCCAATGCACTGTTCCAAATTATTACGCACAGTAAGTTTCAAAACACTTTATAGGTTGTAAAGAACTGAAAATTGTCATTTGTTGTGTTTGCAGCATATTTACTGAAATCAAAAGCTATTTCAATCAAACTTTTAACAACATTTTAACTTTTTAAACATTTTAACAGGTCACGTTACATTGTAACATAGGACCCCTTTTTTGATAGCAGCTTCACAAGTCTTGCATCCATTGAACTTGTGAGTTTTTGGACAGTTTCTGCTTGAATTTGTTTGCAAGATGTCAGAATAGCCTCCCAGAGCTGCTGTTTTGGATGTAAACTGCCTCCCACCCTCATAGATCTTTTGCTTGAGGATGCTCCAAAGGTTCTCAACAGGAATGAGGTCAGGGGAGGATGGAGGCCACACCATGACTTTCTCTCCTTTTATCCCCATAACAGCCATTGATGCAGAGGTATTCTTTGCAGCATGAGATGGTGCATTGTCATGCATGAAGATGATTTTATTACGGAAAGCATAGTTCTTCCTTCTGTACCAGGGAAGAAAGTGGTCAGTCATAAACTCCACATACTTTACAGAGGTCATCTTTACACCTTCGGGGGCTCTAAAGGGGCCGACCCTCTATATTCCCATGATTCCGGCCCAAAACATGACTCCACCACTGCCTTGCTGACGTCGCAGCCTTGTTGGAACAGGGTGGCTGTCCACCAACCATCCACTACTCCATCCATCTGGACCATCCAGGGTTGCACGGCACTCATCAGTGAACAGGACTGTTTGAAAATTAGTCTTCATGTATTTTTCTGCCCAATGCAGCCGTTTCTGCTTGTGAGCATTGGTTAGTGGTGGCCGAATCGAAGGTTTATGCACAGTTGCAAGACTCTGGAGGAATCTATGACTTGATGTCCGTGGGACTCCAGAGGCACCAGCAGCTTCAAATATCTGTTTGCTGCTATGTACTGGTATTTTAGCAGCTGTTTTCTTGATCCGATGCATGGATCTGGCAGAAATCTTCCTCAATGTGCCTTTATCTGCACGAACCCATCTGTGCTCTGAATCAGCCACAAATCTCTTAATAGTGCGATGATCACGCTTAAGTTTTCATGAAATATCTAATGTTTTCATACCTCGTCCAAGGCATTGAACTATTTCACTCTTTTCGGCAGCAGAGAGATCCTTTTTCTTTGCCATATTGCTTGAAAATGGTGCTCTGCTTAATAATGTCGAACACCCTCCTTTAGTAGTTTTTCCTTAAATTGGGCTCACCGGCCAATCTAATTATCACAGGTGTCCGAGACTGTTTTCAGTGATCAAAAGAGCCCTGACACACAATGCCATCCATGAGTTAAACTGAAAAACAAAATATTTAATCTTTGTGACACTTAAATCGAATTTGCATAATAATTTGGAACGCAGTATATATATATATATATATATATATAGTGTATATGATGTATTTACTGGATTTCTCTGCTGCAGTTAAGCAGCAACAAAGCATTGGTCACCTCACCGCCTGCAGCCTGTGACGTGAGAAGGAAAAGCATCAGCTCACACCCCTGCTCACTTTGCTTTCTTGCCCTCTCAGCATATTCCTTGTCAACACGTAAAACTTTTCAGTATGATATCCTTGAACTCAATCTAGACCCCCTTGGTTACTATGTTACTCTTAAATCCTTGGTTGAGGGTAAACTGCTTATGACTGTAAATGTTTACTTGCCCTCTCAAACTGACCACACCTTCCTAAACAAAATATCCTTATCTGGAGCTTGCAGATGATCCAGTTTTGGTACCGGGGCGATTTTATTGCTGTATTTGATATTTAAATATAGACTGCTTGGGGGGATCAGGGAGACCAGGCCCTTGGCTTGTGGAATGGGTGTGGAAACTTGATCTTGTAGCAATTTGGAGAAGGGGGTATCTAACTAGCAAATCTCAATCATATCATTCAGACTCCAATGGCACATTATTCCGTAGCGCCTTTATGGCCATGATGGACACAATTAGACATAACTTTAAAACACATGCAGCCACGGCTGAAACAGCTATGGTACAAGGTAAAGTCCATTTTATTTCTACCCCTTATACACCCAATTATAGAGACTGGTTGGCTAAAGAAATTGGGCACAGATTATTCCTCCTCGCTAAATTGAAAAACAAAATGTTACATACCCCCCAGCACATCTTTGAATTTGAAAACGAAGTTGGACAACTACTACCTTACTTTACTAAACCTGAATACAATCTTACTTCTATCCCTAAATTGATTACACCCAGAGGACTAAAACTCATAATTTTTTTTAAAGGGTAATTTTATAAACCTTTTTTGTTTTATTTTTCTTATGGTAACAACAAAGACAAAACAACAAAAAAAAGAGAAATTTGACCAACATGGCACAACATCGAGACGCAGCTCAGAACAGAGCAGAACAGGAATATCAGATTATCCATACATAACAATACCAGATGGTGTAGAGGGACCAAAAAAAGAAGGTCCCTGCTTAGGACATAACATAGCAAAAACAATATCCCAGGAAAAATAAATATGAAAAATGCACAAAATACTTCTCAGCCAACGACAGAGTAGGGTTATGAACATATGAACATAAAGATGCATAACATTACTCTGTAGCAATCATATCTTGGAAATACAGCCAGAGATACCAAAGTTTAGTAAATTTCTTGGGGTAGCCTTGCGCTTCGTAGGTTAGCTTAAACATAGGTATAACTTGGTTAACAAGATTAAGCCATAGGGGTAAGGACGGTGGGGCTTGAGACTTACAATGTATGGATATCAGTTTTTTTGGCGTAGAAAAACAATAAATGTATTAGTAATTTTGTCCCAATAGGCAGAGTATCCTCCTCCACATAGCCCACTAAACATTGTAGTGGATTACAGATATTGAGAAAACTAACTTGTAAAAACTTGTAATAATTACACAAGACGTACCGGATGCTATCATTGCCTTCTGTACCATTTTGTACACTTATACTGTAATCTACTCTAATGCTAAGCTAGTACTTAGGTACTACTGAATTCCCTATTTTAACCTCCTGAAAGAGAGAGGACTTCCCCTTACCAAAGAGGAAATTGAAATTGTAATTTAGATTTTCCCTCCCAAAAAACAAAACAAAACACAAGGCCTAGACAGATTCCCTGCTAACTGGTATAATACATTTAGTGAGATACTCCTGCATACTTTTAACAAGGTCTATGATAATGGGGCCCTTCCTGCAAACAAGAGAAGCCATATCAGTTCTTATCATAAAGCCTTGAAGGGATCCCACCAGATGTGATTCTTACTTCCCTATTCCTCATCAATGCTGATGCAAAGGTACTAGCCAAGGTCCTGGCACTCAGACTGAACAAATTTGTTTGAGTATTAGTGAGGTCCGATCAGTCTGATTTCATACATAATAGGTCAACATACATAGACTGTTTATGAATTTACAATATCCACATTCTAAGGTCATAAAGTCATACTTTTGGATACTCACAGAGCATATGCTATTGTTGAATAGCTTAACCTTTTCTGAGTACTCCAAAAGTTTGGATTTGGCCCTAGATTGCAATGTCCATGATTCATCAAACTATAATAGCATTTAAAGCATATGTTATTGTTGAATGGCTTAACCTTCTCTGAGTACTCCAAAAGTTTGGATTGGCCCTAGATTGCAATGTCTGTGATTCATCAAGCTATAATAGCATTTAGGGCATCTTAAACTTTGTTTTAATTAATTGTATAGAAATGCTATATATACAGTCCCTGTAATTCTATTTTAGACCATTTTACTTTTACAAAGGGACATGATAGCGGTGTCCCCTGTCACCTATCCTTTTGCCATTTTGAGCCCCTTGTGATATTGCTATAATCCTCTTGAAACATTAGGGGCTTGACAATAAACTATATATTGATGACACCCTAATTTACCTGGAATACCCTAATCAGTCACTCCTCCATTTATTAAATATCTTAAAGGAATTTATTTGCACTTGCAAAATCCCTACTTTTCCCATTAGACCCCAAAACAAGCCAACGTAGTCACCCCTTGTCACAGCTAAAAATAGAAAACAAATTTAAATATCTTGGAGTTATTGTTTAAATCCCTTTATATCTAATCCTCCTTGCAACATAACCTTGGTACACTTGCTAAACAAAATAGATGCCATGTTTTCTTTCTTCATACTAAATCAACGCGCCCCCCAGAAAATCATTCAAAACCTTTCAACTATCCCTCAAAGCAGTGGACTTAGCATTTCCTAACTTTCATTATTACAACCTAGCAGCTCAGTTAATCAATATCCATGATTGGCTTTGGCCAAATGGAGACAATGTTGTAAAGCTACAGAGACAGCTATGATGACCTCCTATGATTCTCTTTACAACTCACTCTATGGACTGTTACATCTATGATAATTAGCACATTTACATTATTTTGTTTTATGACCGAGAAAATTTGTTAAAATGACTGATCCAAATCTCCAAATAACCCAGTACATGGTAAATCATTCCTGCCTGAGTTCTCAGTGCCATATACTAGACTTCCATGGTAGTCAATGTTCTCTTTCATCTATTGATGAGTGTAAATCCTTCCAGCCTCAGCTGAGTATGAATTACTTAAACTTCTTAAACTTCCCTTGACGTTGACATTCAACTAGGTCACAGTTTGGAATGTTAGATGTACAGTTCTCTTTTATACAATCTTGGAACAAACTCTTCGAACAGCTAGCACTAAACTGGTCTCTTGGTATTATGCAGCAATAATGCCTGCCAAAGCTAAAAAATGCTCATGTAATAAAAATAAATGGCAAAAGCAACTTCTACTTATTTGAAACATATTTAACTTCTGTTACTTCCACAAAGGATGAAATTATGTAACTAGATTTGTATTATCAAATTTACTATACCCCTAAAAAGTGTTATAACTTAAAACTCCGCACTTATACTAATCGCTTCCAGGAATGAGAAATAGGAGACGGTTTTCACCTTTATGTGGACATGCCATCATATACAACAATATAAGTCAAAGGTGATCCTACTTATTGGAGTCTTCTGTTGGTTTCCCCATTGCCTGAAGATATGCCTGATGCATATGGTCGACGATCTCCAATTCTCTTCTCACACAAAAAAACTATTATGAATGCTTTATTTCTACACCAAAAATGTATTCTCATTACATTTATGAGACCCTCCCTCATTATCCATCATGACTTGAGCGAAAGCATTTGATTAATGCAGAGCTACCTTTATATCAACTTATTTACACCATTAGAGGTTATTTGATAAGATCTGGGGCCTATGGTCTCATCAATCACTTATAGCTATACCCTCTAGTGATCCATAAACCAGGAAAGCAACTGTTTTTATTCTATTCTCTCTGATGCAACCATGAGTGCTGTGTAAACTTTTATATACACATTAATGAAAGACATTGAAACTGAATTTTCTATTTTTTTTCCTGTTGAACTTTACTCTTTGCTCTGACCTTTGTTGTACTGCATATTACAAAACCAATAAAAAAAACATTTAAAGAAAAAAATATTTGAGAATTTCAACTATAAAGTCAATGAGAAGATTAGTTCAGTTGATGTGAACTATATAATCAATCGTGGGTACACGCCAACATTGCCACTTTTCTACACTGAATAGAACAAACTATTTATCCCCTAATGGGACTTTAAAGGCATTCATGTCACAACATGTAAGAGAACATGTTTTTTGGTCATTTTTATTAACCACTGGCACTCCAGAGGATTTACCCCCTGACCAGGCCATTTTTCGCAATACGGTGCTGCGTTACTTTAACTGACAATTGCTCAGTCATGCAACACTGCACCCAAATAAAATGTATCTCCTATTTTCCCACAAATGGAACTTTCTTTTGGTGGTATTTGATCACCTCTGCGTTTGTTATTTTTTGCGCAATAACAAAAAAAGACTGACAATTTTGAGAAAAAACAATTATTTTGACTCTTTGCTATTAAACATGTCCTTTAAAAAAATTTAAAAAATCAAATTTCATCATTAAAAATACCATGTCAGTCTTTGCAGATGACACCAAGCTGTGCAGTGGAATAGCGTCCTTACAGGATGTCTTCAACTTACAAGCCGACCTCAATGCTCTGTTTAATTGGGCAACTGTAAGGCAAATGAGATTTAATGTTGATAAATGTAAGGTTCTGCACTTGGGGGCTAAGAATATGCATGCATCATACATACTAGGGGGGGTACAACTGGGGGAATCAATGGTGGAGAAGGATCTGGGAGTTCTGGTAGATCAGAAGTAGAGATGAGCGAATCGAACCTGGCAAAGTGGAATTCGTTTCGAATATTAGGAAAAATTCGATTCGCGCCGAATCCGAATATTAGCAAACTTCGGATGCACGAATCGAATTTTCCCCGATCGGCCGATTTTCATCCCTTCTACAGCCGGCAAAAAGTGTCCCTGCAGAGAGCTCCGCTATTTCTGACAGTTCTCTGACAGTTCCTTCACATTTACAGCAGTTGAAACATTTTATCTATTTGTTTCCATTTAGGATACAGATGTTTTTATTCGGAAACAAATAGATACAATGTTTCAACCTCTGTAAATGTGAAGGAACTGTCAGAGAACTGTCAGAAATAGCGGAGCTCTCTGCAGATACACTTTTTGCTGGAATGGAATTCTTCTTCATCCTCATCCTACTTCTTCTTCTTCTTCTTTTTCTTCATCCTCATCCTACTTCTTCTTCTTCTTCATCCTCATCCTCCTTCTTCTTCTTCTTCTTCTTCATCCTCATCCTACTTCTTCTTCTTCTTCTTCTTCATCCTCATCCTACTTCTTCTTCTTCTTCTTCTTCTTCTTCTTCATCCTCATCCTACTTCTTCTTCTTCTTCTTCTCCTTCATCCTCATCCTACTTCTTCTTCATCTTCATCCTACTTCTTCTTCTTCTTCTTCTTCTTCTTCCTCATCCTACTTCTTCTTCTTCTTCTTCTCCTTCATCCTCATCCTACTTCTTCTTCTTCTTCTTCTTCTTCATCCTCATCCTACTTCTTCTTCTTCTTCTTCTTCTTCATCCTCATCCTACTTCTTCTTCTTCTTCTTCTTCTTCATCCTACTTCTTCTTCTTCTTCTTCATCCTCATCCTACTTCTTCTTCTTCTTCTTCTTCTTCTTCTTCTTCTTCATCCTCATCCTACTTCTTCTTCATCCTCATCCTTCTTCTTCTTCTTCTTCTTCTTCATCATCCTCATCCTACTACTTCTTCTTCTTCTTCTTCTTCTTCTTCTTCTTCTTCATCCTCACCCTACTTCTTCTTCTTCTTCTTCTTCTTCTTCTTCATCCTCATCCTACTTCTTCTTCTTCATCCTCATCCTACTTCTTCTTCTTTTTCTTCTTCTTCATCCTCATCCTTCTTCTTCTTCTTCTTCTTCTTCTTCATCCTCATCCTTCTTCTTCTTCTTCTTCTTCTTCTTCTTCTTCTTCTTCTTCTTCTTCATCCTCATCCTACTTCTTCTTCTTCTTCTTCTTCTTCATCCTCATCCTACTTCTTCTTCTTCATCCTCATCCTACTTCTTCTTCATCCTCATCCTACTTCTTCTTCTTCTTCATCCTCATCCTACTTCTTCTTCTTCTTCTTCTTCATCCTCATCCTACTTCTTCTTCATCCTCATCCTACTTCTTCTTCTTCTTCTTCTTCATCCTCATCCTACTTCTTCTTCTTCTTCATCCTCATCCTACTTCTTCTTCTTCTTCATCCTCATCCTACTTCTTCTTCTTCTTCATCCTCATCCTTCTTCTTCTTCTTCTACTTCATCCTCATCCTTCTTCTTCTTCTTCTTCTTCTTCATCATCCTCATCCTACTTCTTCTTCTTCTTCATCCTCACCCTACTTCTTCTTCTTCTTCTTCATCCTCATCCTACTTCTTCTTCTTCATCCTCATCCTTCTTCTTCATCCTCATCCTTCTTCTTCTTCTTCTTCTTCTTCATCCTCATCCTACTTCTTCTTCTTCTTCTTCTTCTTCATCCTCATCCTACTTCTTCTTCTTCATCCTCATCCTCATCCTACTTCTTCTTCTTCTTCATCCTCATCCTACTTCTTCTTCTTCTTCATCCTCATCCTACTTCTTCTTCTTCTTCTTCTTCTTCATCCTCATCCTACTTCTTCTTCATCCTCATCCTACTTCTTCTTCTTCTTCTTCTTCATCCTCATCCTACTTCTTCTTCTTCATCCTCATCCTACTTCTTCTTCTTCTTCATCCTCATCCTACTTCTTCTTCTTCTTCATCCTCATCCTACTTCTTCTTCTTCTTCATCCTCATCCTTCTTCTTCTTCTTCTACTTCATCCTCATCCTTCTTCTTCTTCTTCTTCTTCTTCTTCTTCATCATCCTCATCCTACTTCTTCTTCTTCTTCTTCTTCTTCATCCTCACCCTACTTCTTCTTCTTCTTCTTCTTCATCCTCATCCTACTTCTTCTTCTTCATCCTCATCCTACTTCTTCTTCTTCTTCTTCATCCTCATCCTTCTTCTTCATCCTCATCCTTCTTCTTCTTCTTCTTCTTCTTCTTCTTCATCCTCATCCTACTTCTTCTTCTTCTTCTTCTTCTTCTTCATCCTCACCCTACTTCTTCTTCTTCTTCTTCATCCTCATCCTACTTCTTCTTCTTCTTCATCATCCTCATCCTACTTCTTCTTCTTCATCCTACTTCTTCTTCTTCTTCATCCTCATCCTACTTCTTCTTCTTCATCCTCATCCTACTTCTTCTTCTTCATCCTCATCCTACTTCTTCTTCTTCATCCTCATCCTACTTCTTCTTCTTCTTCTTCTTCTTCATCCTCATCCTACTTCTTCTTCTTCTTCATCCTCATCCTACTTCTTCTTCTTCTTCATCCTCATCCTACTTCTTCTTCTTCTTCTTCATCCTCATCCTACTTCTTCTTCTTCATCATCATCATCATCATCATCATCCTCATCCTACTTCTTCTTCTTCTTCTTCATCCTCATCCTACTTCTTCTTCTTCTTCTTCATCCTCATCCTACTTCTTCTTCTTCTTCATCATCCTCATCCTACTTCTTCTTCTTCTTCTTCTTCATCCTCATCCTACTTCTTCTTCTTCATCATCATCCTCATCCTACTTCTTCTTCATCTTCATCCTCATCCTACTTCTTCTTCTTCTTCATCCTCATCCTACTTCTTCTTCTTCATCCTCATCCTTCTTCTTCTTCTTCTTCTTCATCCTCATCCTACTTCTTCTTCTTCTTCTTCATCATCCTCATCCTACTTCTTCTTCTTCTTCTTCTTCATCATCCTCATCCTACTTCTTCTTCTTCTTCATCCTCATCCTACTTCTTCTTCTTCTTCTTCATCCTCATCCTACTTCTTCTGCTTCTTCTTCTTCTTCATCCTCATCCTACCTCTTCTTCTTCTTCTTCATCCTCACCCTACTTCTTCTTCTTCATCCTCATCCTACTTCTTCTTCTTCATCATCCTCATCCTACTTCTTCTTCTTCTTCTTCTTCATTCTCATCCTACTTCTTCTTCTTCTTCATCCTCATCCTACTTCTTCTTCTTCATCCTCATCCTTCTTCTTCTTCTTCTTCTTCTTCTTCTTCATCCTCATCCTACTTCGTCTGTTTCTTCTTCTTCATCCTCATCCTACTTCTTCTTCTTCTTCTTCATCCTCACCCTACTTCTTCTTCTTCATCCTCATCCTCATCCTACTTCTTCTTCTTCTTCTTCTTCTTCATCCTACTACTTCTTCTTCATCATCATCCTCATCCTACTTCTTCTTCTTCTTCTTCATCCTCATCCTACTTCTTCTTCTTCATCCTCATCCTACTTCTTCTTCTTCTTCTTCATCCTCATCCTACTTCTTCTTCTTCATCCTCATCCTACTACTACTTCTTCTTCTTCATCCTCATCCTACTTCTTCTTCTTCATCCTCATCCTACTTCTTCTTCTTCATCCTACTTCTTCTTCTTCTTCTTCATCCTCATCCTACTTCTTCTTCATCCTCATCCTACTTCTTCTTCTTCTTCTTCATCCTCATCCTACTTCTTCTTCTTCATCATCCTCATCCTACTTCTTCTTCTTCTTCTTCTTCTTCTTCATCCTCATCCTACTTCTTCTTCTTCTTCATCCTCATCCTACTTCTTCTTCTTCATCCTCATCCTACTTCTTCTTCTTCTTCTTCTTCATCCTCATCCTATTTCTTCTTCTTCATCCTCATCCTACTTCTTCTTCTTCTTCATCCTCATCCTACTTCTTCTTCTTCTTCATCCTCATCCTACTTCTTCTTCTTCATCATCATCCTCATCCTTCTTCTTCTTCTTCTTCTTCTTCATCCTCATTCTTCTTCTTCTTCATCCTCATCCTACTTCTTCTTCTTCTTCTTCTTCTTCTTCTTCTTCTTCATCCTCATCCTACTTCTTCTTCTTCATCATCCTCATCCTACTTCTTCTTCTTCATCCTCATCCTACTTCTTCTTCTTCATCCTCATCCTACTTCTTCTTCTTCTTCTTCCTCATCCTACTTCTTCTTCTTCTTCATCCTCATCCTACTTCTTCTTCTTCATCATCATCCTCATCCTTCTTCTTCTTCTTCTTCATCCTCATTCTTCTTCTTCTTCATCCTCATCCTACTTCTTCTTCTTCTTCTTCTTCTTCATCCTCATCCTACTTCTTCTTCTTCTTCATCCTCATCCTACTTCTTCTTCTTCTTCTGCTTCTTCATCCTCATCCTACTTCTTCTTCTTCTTCTTCATCCTCATCCTACTTCTTCTTCTTCTTCATCCTACTTCTTCTTCTTCTTCTTCATCCTCATCCTACTTCTTCTTCTTCATCCTCATCCTACTTCTTCTTCTTCTTCTTCATCCTCATCCTACTTCTTCTTCTTCTTCTTCTTCATCCTCATCCTACTTCTTTTTCTTCATCCTCATATTACTTCTTCTTCTTCTTCATCCTCATCCTACTTCTTCTTCATCCTCATCCTACTTCTTCTTCTTCTTCATCCTCATCCTACTTCTTCTTCTTCATCCTCATCCTACTTCTTCTTCTTCATCCTCATCCTACTTCTTCTTCTTCTTCATCCTCATCCTACTTCTTCTTCATCCTCATCCTACTTCTTCTTCTTCTTCTTCATCCTCATCCTACTTCTTCTTCTTCTTCTTCTTCATCCTCATCCTTCTTCTTCTTCTTCTTCATCATCATCCTCATCCTACTTCTTCTTCTTCTTCATCCTCATCCTACTTCTTCTTCTTCTTCTTCTTCTTCTTCATCCTCATCCTTCTTCTTCTTCTTCATCCTCATCCTACTTCTTCTTCTTCTTCTTCTTCTTCATCCTCATCCTACTTCTTCTTCTTCTTCTTCTTCATCCTACTTCTTCTTCTTCTTCTTCATCCTCATCCTACTTCTTCTTCTTCTTCTTCTTCATCCTCATCCTACTTCTTCTTCTTCTTCTTCCTCATCCTACTTCTTCTTCTTCTTCTTCAACCTCATCCTACTTCTTCTTCTTCTTCATCCTCATCCTTCTTCTTCTTCTTCATCCTCATCCTACTTCTTCTTCTTCTTCTTCATCCTCATCCTACTTCTTCTTCTTCATCCGCATCCTACTTTTTCTTCTTCTTCTTCTTCATCCTCATCCTACTTCTTCTTCTTCTTCATCCTCATCCTACTTCTTCTTCTTCTTCTTCTTCTTCTTCATCCTCATCCTACTTCTTCTTCTTCTTCTTCTTCATCCTCATCCTACTTCTTCTTCATCCTCATCCTACTTCTTCTTCTTCTTCTTCATCCTCATCCTACTTCTTCTTCTTCTTCTTCTTCTTCTTCTTCATCCTCATCCTACTTCTTCTTCTTCATCCGCATCCTACTTCTTCTTCTTCTTCTTCTTCTTCTTCATCCTCATCCTACTTCTTCTTCTTCTTCATCCTCATCCTACTTCTTCTTCTTCTTCTTCATCCTCATCCTACTTCTTCTTCTTCTTCTTCATCCTCATCCTACTTCTTCTTCTTCTTCTTCATCCTCATCCTACTTCTTCTTCTTCTTCTTCATCCTCATCCTCTTCTTCTTCTTCTTCTTGCCATGGGCCCCTGTACCGCCTCCTCATGCTGCTGCCAGGTCCAGAGTGTGTCATGGGTCCCTGTACGGCCTCCCATTGCTGCTGTCTCCATCGCCACACTCTGCCATGTGCCACTTTCAGGTCTCCTCACACTGCTGGTGGGTTCCATTTTGTCATAGGGTGCTGTATGGCCTCCCATTGCTGCTGCCTCCACCGCCACACTGTGGCTCCACACTCTGGTTTTGGCCCCGTGACTGCCCAAATGAGTGAAGTGTGTGGTGATTCTAAGATCGACGGCACTCATCTGCATGTCATACTGACTGACAGTAATATTTCTCTTCCCCAGCAGACTCCAAGGGCATTTAAATTAAAGGTACAGTGTTCTGCACTAATATAAAGGCTCTCTGAAGCCTAGAAACCCTTTTTATAAGTTAAATTTGCAGCGAATAAATTCGCATCGAATCGAATTTATTCCACAAATTCGGCGAATCAGCCGAATCGAATTTTTGAATAATTCGCTCATCTCTAATCAGAAGCTTAATAATGGCATGCAATGCCAAGCTGCGGGTTCTAAAGCGAGCAAAATCCTCTCTTATATTAAAACAGGTATAGACTCCAGAGAGAGATATCATATCACCCCGGTACAAATCATTAGTAATACCTCATCTGGAATATGCAGTTCAGTTTTGGGCACCAATTCACAAAAAGAACATTGGGGAACTGTAGAAAGTACAGAGAAGGGCAACCAAACTGATAAGAGGCATGGAGGAGCTCAGCTATGAGGAAAGATTAGAGGAACTCAGAGGACAAGGGGACACTATGTCTGGTGGAAAAGAAATGTAATCTCCAAACACGGAAAGGTTTCTTCACAGTAAGAGCTGTGAGAATGTGGAATAGACTCCCTCAAGAGTTGGTTCTGAACAGCTCAGTGGATGCTTTAAAAAAGGCCTGGATTCTTTCTTAGATACACAGAATATAACTGGATACTAATATTTATAGGTAAAGTTGATCCAGGGAATATCCGATTGCCTCTCGGGGGATCAGGAAGGAACTTTTTTCCCAGCAGGAGCAAATTGGATCATGCTTTGCTGGGGGTTTTTGTGCCTTCCTCTGAATCAACTGTGGGTGTAGAATTATAACTTTTTTTTTGTAATGGTTGAACTGGTTGCACTTTTGTCTTTTTTTCAGCCAGACTAACTATGAAACTATGTAACTTTGTAATGTGGAGGATCACTTTAAAGCACTATTAAACCAAAAAGCAAACATTGATTATATTGCATATTTACCAATTCTTAGATGTGATGGTCGGATTAGTTTTCTTTTTTAGTCTTTCTTTCCTTCATTTTCACCTGGTGTACCAGCCAGTAAGTCTGTTATTTTTCAACAGAATAAGCTGTCCTGTAGATGTAGCACTTACGGGTTGAGACAGTCATTTACTACTGACAGGGGTGCTTACAATGACCAGCTTTTATTTATTTATGTAAAACCTTTATCCCAAAAGCAAAAACAGCTTGGTTCCATGCAAGTATGCATGTGCCATACCTGGCAGATCTCTGTGGAAGCTGGAATTTTCTGTAGTAGGCAGCACTACAGTGGTCATCACAATGTCAGCTTTCATGGCCAGAATTTCTGGCCTTACCAAGGCCATAGAGAGCAGAGGTCACAACCATGCCCCTTTGAGCTTTCAAACAGATATTTTACCTGGATAGGAGGTGATGGATGACAATGATACCTCTAACTCTCAGGAATTGGATTAGGATGGCATACCTGTAGCAGAAATTTCATCCAAGCTTAAAGGGTAACTCAACTTTAGCGGGAAAAAAATAGCAAATAAAAAAAAATAATATGGTGTACCTTTCTTTTTCAATCTGCAGCACTGTGATTTTCTGTAAAATGCAATGCAACTTGGCTATCTGGAGATGCTCTTTACATAGATGGTGTACAGAATGCCCCCCAGGAATTGTCATTTCCTGCTTTTG
Organism: Staurois parvus; assembly: GCF_062004578.1. NCBI lineage: Eukaryota > Metazoa > Chordata > Amphibia > Anura > Ranidae > Staurois > Staurois parvus. Next base: position 2,399,542 of record NW_028318294.1, on the reverse strand, counting down.
TGATTTTCACAGATGTCTGCACTAAGATACAAATCAGAGTTTGGGCATCCCCTGAGCTCTGCAGAGTGTAACTTCAGCTCACTGCCCCTTTTTATCTGAACCCTTGGACAAGCTTTATAAGTTCTGCACTCTGAACAGATGTAGAACAGAGAAGACTGCAAATAAACAGGTCTAACCTATGTAGGAGGATTTTTTCATCTCTGTGTGTCACCTGAGGCCCGTCCAGGGGCGGACTGAGCATTTGGAAACTTAGGCTTTGCCCGAGGGCCTGGGGTCAGTAGGGGGCCCCATGAGATGCCCCTGGTACCCTTTTCATAGGCTTTTTGAGTTTGGGCAAGGACACAGGGGCCCCATGATCCCCTATTGCCCAGGGGCCCCATGAGTTGTCAGCCCGCCCCTGGGCCAGTCACTACATTAGGTATATGTAAGGGTTTACAACCTAAGACTCAAGGATATAAAAACTAAAAGATTTTAAAGCACTTCAAACAAATAGTCTGACATAGAACGAGTCAGATACAGAAAGGTTGATTTACTAAAGGCAAATAGATGGTTCACTTTGCAAGGGAATTATCCTTAGAGCTTGTTGAATGAGGTGAAGCTTGGCTGATTTTCATCATCCAAAAATGTGCTGGCAAATCGTTCTTTTTTTTATCCTCAAATATGATTGGGTATCCTTTGCAAAATAAAATGTTACCATATTCACTAAGTTCAGGGGAAAATTCCAAAAGTGAACAACCTATTTGCATTTAGTAAATCAGCCCCAGAGAGTTCAACTTCTGACAGTTATTACTTCTTCTCAGGTATCAGGTAAAATGTAAATGTAGATGTAAAAATACCATTAAAAAACACTTTAAGCAAGGTAAATATAATACTAGAGGCCAAAGGACAACAAGGCACACAAACGAGAACCCAAGGAAGGAACGCAAATAGAGTGTTTTAGGTGAAAGGACACAATGTAAACACAGTTTAGATGTGCTTCTTACTTCACATAGGATTTAATGAAGTTTTCAAAAAAAATTACAAGTGAACAATGAACAGGAAGTAAAGGTATGGTAAAGGAGTGCGAGCAAAGAGTCAGAACGAGACATAAAACATGAAAGAAGGATTCCCATTATCATAGCAAAGTACGCTGGATTTGTTTCTTAACCCATGTGGCCATCCCCATCTTTGGAAGAAACACAAATTTATTTTTTTGCATTCCGTCTTTATTGGTTTTTACAAGATATTACAAAAAACAGAAATGAGTAGATACAAAAATGAAAAATACTACAAAAGGTGGAGAAAGAAAAAACAATATAAACAGCATAAACAACAATATTTGACATTCCCACAGTACATGTAATTAGTATGCTGGGTCTCCAAGGTAAGGGTCATGTCGCTTAAAAGCGAAGATGTGCATGAAGAGTCATAAAATAACAGAAGACAGTTCCATACAAAAAACTCCATTATAGTAAGAGTCCCTAGTCCCATTTCGGGGGGCCCAGAAGTTTAAAATGTAAGGGTGCCTCGAGAAAGAAAGAAAAAAAAAGAAAAACAATTGGGGGGGGGAATGGGAGGGAGGAAAAAGGGTGAGGGAGCGATGATAGGGAGGGGAGTTCCACTCCGCTCTTCTAGGCAGACCAGTGCACAAGATATCCCGTCCAAATGTGTTCAAGCAATGCCAATACCCAGCCGGACAAATGGAAGAAACACAAATTTACCCCAAGTTCATACATATCTGATAACACATCTTTTTTAGGAGTCACTCAAACATCACAGAACAATCTTTAAAATGTCTACAGCCCTGGCAAGCTACATATTTGATCAAAGCCCAATTCAAACGAGGATAGATAAGTTTGTAACTACAACAAAGAGAATTTAGTGGATAATCTACAGGTTATCAACCTCTCGTCTGCCCTTCGGTCTCAATATGAAAAAAGGTTTATACAAAAAGTTTTAACATTCTTCCTATGAATAACATGGATAATTTCCTATAATCACGGACCGATACTTTTTTGTGAGAAAGTTAGTTTTAAAGGCTATGCACTCTAAACAGAGGGGCTTACATTTTGATCATTATATTTCAGATTGGTTAACATGGTTGTAAACCTCTGACATGAAAATGAACAAAGCATATCCATCTATAGTATGTACTTGTCTCAGTCCAGAGCACTAAGTGTTATTTCTGTCTCCTGTCCCATTCATCTGCTATCAGCTTGAATCACTTCTTACAATTTTTCCTGACACCAAGAGAAAAAAGGTGATAGGGAGGGGACTCCAGCACACAGTTGCTGATTGACAGCCTCAGCTCTGTTGCTAAGTACTGTGTGAAGCAGGGTGTGTCCCTTTCCTCCAATCAGCACTCATTGAGCTCTGCACACTATAAATTTAGCTCCCCACTTTCCCCCTGCTTTCTAAACGCTCAAACAAACTATATAAATTCTGGACTTTGGATGGTTGTAGAGGAGAGAAGACTGCAGATAAACAGGTACAACTTATGTAAGAGGATTTGTCTCATCGCTGTGTATAACCTGAGGCCAGTAACTTCACTGGGTATATGTAAGGGTTTACAACTACTTTAACACATACTGTAAATAATATATATTTCTTAGAGACATAATGGACTTATGGCAGGTCAGAGACTTAATGGACTTATGGCAGGAGAGTATCACAGGAGTTTTGTAAAAATATGACACTCTAGATACTACATGTGCTGTATTAATAACAAATATTTCCTCTTTAGGTGGTGTTACCAAGGTATAAAACCTCAAGAAATAAGTCAAATATATTTCCCTCTTTGGCATACAATCATAACATTTTTTTGTTCAGTAAGTAGCAGAGGAATTTGAACATAGCAATTTGAGCAGTAGGCACCAGGAAGCCATGTTATCCCTTAGCGAACAGAAAGATCTGTTTTTGAAGTCCTCAGATAAGGGAGGCAATGTAATGATAATGCATAAAATTCAATATGTAAAAATAAGTATACACATTCTCTTCAATACAAATTGGTACAGAAAGAGAGAACAATGATATACTGTATGATTTTTTAAAAAGGATCTTTTCTATTATTGATCTAGCTAGAATGGAGAACCACTGAAAAGCAGGAATTCATTAAAGTACAAAACCCGATCATTCCAATATTTTATGCTTTGCCAAAAGTTCATGAGAAATTGCAAGATCCTTTAGGTGGGCCCATAATTTCTAGCATGTGTACAAAAATCTTAACATTTATATAAATAAGATCATACAAACACATTTTCTCTGCCATCATATGAAAGGGTACTCCACTTATGACTTCTAATTTAGAGAATATACCTTTACCACATGAAACCTTGATGATAACTTTAGATATGAAGGTTTCCTCCATTTCCCATGATGAGGGCCTATCTGTTGTCAAATGGTATCTCAACCAGTTGGGTTTGGGACAGCGTAGAAGCAATTAATGTGGCGTAGATTTTATAGATTTTCTTTTACATCAATGCCTTTCTTTTTATTGAAGATACCTACCTCCAGGTGCGGGGCAGTGATTGGCAGAACACGTGCCCCATCGTGCACAAACCTATTCCTGAAAGGATGGGATCAGAACCTTTTTAGAAGTGATGACCTTTCTATACCTTTGCCTCATTTTTCTTGGAACTGGTACATCGATGATGTCCTTGTTTTTTGGACAGCATCTGAGGATTTGTTCAGAGAGTTTGTTGGTCATCCGAACAACAGCTCTCTTAACGTAAAATTCACATTTAATATTCAGTCTAACACACTGCTTTTCTTGACCTTTTTTATGCAAAGATGGAAATGGAGGAATATTTATTACTTTTTTCCAGAAAAAAACCTCAGGCAATATAATTTTAGAAGCTTTAAGCTGCCACCCAGTCCCTCTAATACAGGAGATATCAACAGGTCTGTACCTTTGGATACCAGAAACTGAAACCCAGATCAGGATTTTGAGGGTAAAACAAAAAGAATTACAAAAAGAGACTAAGATTGAAAAATAGAGGACACAAAGAACGTTTTTTTACAAAAAAAGCAAAGAAGGTCAACAAATTGTATAAAACATCCAAAGGAAAGCAATATCATAGTCAGGAAAACAAATTATTTTATAATAGTTCTCAGAACAATAGTTCTTTACAACATTCTCAGGTACATAACATGACACGAGTAGGGTTGAGGGGGCAGAGTGATTTTGAACGTTAAAACCAAACACACTAAATCTCATAAATATTACAACTTATTCACCTGGAAATCATGTTCTGCTGTAAACCCGTACCGGCCACCAATCATCTACAACCAGCTTGGTGGATACTTACCAGTAATTGATACGCCATTATTCACCTAGAATAAACCTTAGTAGGTACTTTCTTTATTAACACCACATAATAATACATATTTGTGGCAATTAAAGTGGAGTTTTTGTGCTTAATAAATGTCAGCAGCTACAAAAACTGTAGCTGCTGACTTTTAACAAACACACACTTACCTGTCCCAGGTCAGCAATGTACTCACCTGTGCCTTCCCTTCCCTCCTTCTCTCCTCCACGGATCCGGCATCTCAACTGTAGGCACCAAGCTGTAACAGCTTGTGGCTTCAAATCTTGGTGCCCACTGCGCATGCCCCCTGATTTGTTCGGCAGTCTTCTGGGACCTGTAAAAGTTCCCAGGAGACTGCGGGAGGAAGGAGGGGGCTGAACTTCCTGCTCACTTCGACGCGGCAAACTAAGCCGCAGGTGGGAGTGGGCACCTGTCAAAGGTTTAACCACTTGTCCAAACACTACCAACAATCTTACTTTTTTGGCACCATCAAGAACCCACTAATGCTGTGACAAAAGTGCAATATGCCCCACAAGTCGACCATTCTCAGCGCATAGTTCCCCAAACCTATGCACTTTCAATCATAGCCAAATCCACACATTTACCAAGAGAGTTGGTGGGTGGGACAAATTGCTTACCACACTGTCTGTTCCTCCTTGAGATTTCCCTAAGCTATGACCACATCCTCCCTGCTCCCTACATCATATCTCTAAACCTTTCCCCACCCATTCTAAACCATTCTTCTGCCTTCCAGCCCATCCTGCCATGTGCCCTCTCTCCTATGTCCACAGGGCAGCCCTTATGGAAAATATTGGTATCTATTTTTCTCTTGAACATAAGGAGGATACAAAATTGCTTGACGTTACAATTCTTGCAAGCCTTTTTTTAATTAGGAGCAATCTACTGCATCTTTGATGCCATGGCATCCAGTGCAGAAGAGCTTATCTTCCTGTTGCTCAGTGTATTTACTGCACAAGCAGAAAGAGGCATGTGAGCTCTCTTACCAGGTTACCGGGGGACAGTTTGTATTCCCTACACCAGGTTCACTCTGGTAGAGATCTGTGGCAGTTTTCCATATTGAACACTGCCGCAATCCCTTTGATGATTAGTCACAGATCTGCGCTGATTTCTGTATTGTATTTCACTCATTTTACTATTTTCAAAATACAAAAGAAACTGGAACAGATCTACCAGTTTCACTCTGAATCAGATCTATCTAATTTGTGTATATGGCCCCTTGCATCAGTTTCCTTTTGTAAACTAATCCCCCAGAGTTTATTAATTTCCTTTCTTATAATTTTCATTTCTTAATTTTGAATGCTATTTAGAATTGATATATACTTGGTCATTTGTCTTGTCTGCAAAAGAACTGCACCGCATTTCAAGCTGAAAGACACACCAGCATCCTGTTGGAACAATGGACTTTATAAGCCCTGACGTATGAACCTTGATTACAGAATGGGGTGACTCTGGTTTGTGCAAGTGTTTGGCCTAGAGATGTGTACAACAGAAACATTTGTTTTGTTTGTTGCGGATATGTTTATTAAGTTAATAATTTTGTTTCGTCATATTCATGTTTGAATGATTTGTTTTCAGAATTAGTTTCGTGTTTTGGATTTATTTGTATATTCGTTATTTCCAAATCAATTTGAATTTCAAAAATCTGAAATTCAGATTTTGGAAGACGGATATATTTGTTCTATTCTATGCTATTCTTTTCTCTTCCATTCTTTTATATCCTAATCTGTTTTATTCTATTCTATTATTTTTTATTATATTCCTATATTTTCTATTTTATTCGGTTTTATCATATTTTTTTATATTCTATTTTGCTTTATTCTATTCTATTCTGTTATTTTATTTTCTATTCTATTCTTTTCTATACTATTCTTTTATTTTCTGTTCTATTCTGTTTTATTATATTCTTTTCTGTTTTATTTTATAAAGCAGCCTAAGTAAGAATCATCATTTTATTTACTGTATTTCTCACAATCTGTTTCCATTTGAAGTTAATTTTTGAATTTGAATTTATTTTCAAATTCAAATTTGTTTTTGAATTCACATTCATTTATTAATTTGTTGAAATTTATTACTATTGTGATTTGGAAATTCAGATACATCTGAATCTCCAAATAAAAATAATTTTGTTCAAACTTTGATTCGTAACAAAACGAATCACCCATGTCTAGTTTGGACCTTGTCTTGCCACCATTCCATGAACTGCTGTTCTCTGTGTGGAAAATATACTGTATAAATGTTGTGAATGTATGTGCATTCGGCTTGGTGGATTGGCTGTCCTGCTGTGAACAATATTTAGCCCTCAGGTTTATATAAATAGCAAGGAATCACCACATATGCACTGCAATTTTTGGAATTTGTAGTTCTTTTAGTATGGAATGTAGTTGACTTTATAGTCAGTTGGTTCAAGTTTAATATTGTGGATACAAACTACTGGAGAACTAATTGTTATTATTAGTATTATATACATTTATATACCTTACTGTATTTCTCACAATATGTTTCCATTTCAAGTTCATTTTTGAATTTGTATATAAGGTATAAAAATACAGTAAGGTGTTATATATATACATTGATATTCCACACTATATCCTGGGACTACACCTGGAACTTAACTGCCAACAAATGGAATTTATATTTATTCCTGTGTTGGGGTTGTGTCAAGGATCCTACACTGTGATTCACTTCAGTAAACAGTGGCTCAGATTTATGGACTGCTTTTGAAAGATATGACTTTATTGTCTATAGCAGATTTTCTCAACCATTTCAACCTCAAAAATGTTTTTACGTCTCAGAGAACATCACTTAAAAATTATTAGATCTACAGCTTATGACACAATTAGTGTAATATGTAAGTTGCAAATATAACCATAAATAAATAAATGTAAAATTTGGTATACCTAGTGACATGTATTTGACACCCAAAGTGCATTGTTCTCCTTATGCTCTCCATAATTATGAAATAAAATCAAACAATATTAAAGAGAAAAGAAAAGCAGACAGTGAAAATGATATTGTCTCCTCAGATTAGTGGTCAGTAAAGAAGGCCCTCCCTTACATTGGTGGTCATTGGAAAATTTCCTCCTACATTAGTGAAGTAGAGAAGTTCCCCCATATATTGATGGTCAGAGGGACAAAAGGGACACTTACATTGTTAGACAATTAGAGGAAGAATGTCTTTTACGTTAGTGGTTACATTTATGGTTGGTTGAGGAACCCTTACCAACCTTCGGAGGAACCCTAAGATTCTACAGAACCCTGGTTAAGAAAGGCTTGTCTATAGTATGGAAGACTCTGTTTCGTATATCCTATGTAGGATATCAAAAAATGAGGGTAACAAAAGCAGCTTTTTAAAATAAACTGTTATTATTGACTTCTAATATATAGAGTATGGTGCCTTTGAGTGGAAAGAACATCAAAGTCAAATGTAATCATTTTTTTTAAAATACGTAACAGTATTAATGGGTGTCTTTGGTCTGGATCGTATATCTTGAAGAGTGTCTAAACAAAAGCATAATCTGGGAAAAATATGTTTGCTTAATAGCAGTTCACATCTACACTTTCTTCCTTAGTAAACGCTGTTTTTTTTAGTTGTAGCACATTCGGATACCAGTGACACTTCCTCCAGCTCTCTAACTGAAAGCCTGTATGTAGGTAAGGGCAGAAAACTGAAGAAAGTGTCTGTAGGAGTCTGACATTACACCCGCAATCCACTACTTATGGATGAAATGCTTAGCAGGCTCCTCAAGCAAAAAATAATATATTCACATTTTTCCCTGCAAAAAAATGTGTATTTATTATTTTTTTGAAGGTGTACCTAGCTGGTAAGTCCCAGTGATCAAGATAAATACAGAGGGTGAGTCTACTAGCTGCCTAACTGTCATGTTGACCTTCTTTCTTAGAGTCACTGACTGGGAACAAGTATTTTATTTTTAGTTACATTTTTATTTGATTTTCGTATATAAAAAAGAAATTTAATTCCATCATAAAGAAAAAAACATTTCACATAAATTCCATTATCCCCAAACCTTTCCCTTTTCCCTCCTCCCCAACCTCCCCCCACCCCTCCTCCCTACCCACCTTCCACATCCTCCCTCCCTATCTAAACCATTTCTCACACCTATCTATCTGAATAAAGTTTTTCTCTTTCTCTTATTTACCACAAAGACTCTCTTCTAATTTCTAAACTCTAAACTTTCCCCTCTACTCTAATCAATTCCTTATATATTTCTGAGGATTAAATTTCATCCAACTGAACCATGTTTTCCAAAATTTTTCTAATTTGTCCTCTTCCATATGATACAGTTCTTCCATTCTAAAGATTCCCTCTACTCTCTCTATCCAATCTCTAATTTTTGGTGCTTCATTAGCCTGCCAATACTTGGGAATCAAACCCTTTGCCGCACTAACTAAATGATACAATACTTTATTCTTATAAAATTCTAATGGGGGCTCAGAATAATAAAAAAGGCACTTCCACGGATCTCTCTGAAAAGTTATCTCACATATTTCCTGAATCAGTTTGGTTATTTCCTTCCAATAATTCTGTATTTTTGGGCAACTCCACCATATATGTGCCATGGTACCCCTTTCTCCACATGCTCTCCAGCACAAGACTGGGAACAAGTACTTGATTTTTATGATCTGCACACTTGTTCCAGGTCCATGATTCAGAAAGTATTAACATCTGAGGGTCAGAATAACTGCCAGGCAACTAGCATTTTCAGAAGATGGTCAGAAATGGCAGTCCCTGTAATTCTCCCATGATGCATGCATTTTAAAAATAAAGGGTGTGCTTAGTGTTCAGAAAAAAATGTTAATGTCCAGATTTTGGATTCTCCAGCCTGCAGCATTACTGGACATTGTATGGTTCTAGTATACATTCTATGCTGAATTTTTGAGATTTACAGCAATGTTCCCTTTTAATTGCACATAATCAAACTGGATTCCGTTTTCTAACATCAATGGCTTTTATGAGTAGGAATATAATGACTTTTCTCTTAATGCTATTGTACAGCACTACTGTCAGTCATGGGATTAGTGACATCATGGTGTTCCATGGTAGCAGCTGGATGATTCATCTACTCTATTCTATTTACATGAGCCGCCTCTTGCTTCTACAGCCTCTAATTTCTGTGCAATGCACACATTATAGGACTTACTCATTGCTCTTTGGTTTTTATTACATCTCTTCCACAGAATTTACGCTGAGTTTAGATATGCTCTGAGCCAATTAAAATGTGCTTGACTCATTCTTCGAAAACCAGGATTTTAGATAAATAACAAGTATTTAAGCATATTCATTCATATACCATGCACTAATGCAAAAATGAGTCTATTTCACTGCTATCTAGGCTTGGCTGTGCATATGCAGACAAGAAATTGGGTGTCAACCCCAGCTGGATTCAAATATTTTGGCAGCAGTCCAAGTTATCATTGACTTCAACTCCAAGACCTCTTTACATGTAGTCTGTGGTGGGAGCAAGGCATGGTGAATCTTCCCCAGCACCACCATCGTGTACCGGCAAATGCAACTCCAGCAGCTTGATTTCCTCTATCTGTAGCCACGTTCATTTATAAGGCTCTGTCACTACCAGCTCACCACTAGCCTGCAACCTGCCCCTACTGTGCATACAGACCAGTGCAAACGTGAGAAAATGTATGCAGCAAATGCTGGAATTCTATCAAAATCAGGAATATTTCAACTTAATTTTGGCATTCTGCATTGGGAAGAAGCAGTGGGGAAGGCACAATTGAGTTGTTTTTTCTGTAGTTATTAAGGCTCCATGTACAGCTGATAAACTCACGTTTAGGAGCTTTTCTGCATTTTTTTCAGCAGCCCCTGAACTCTCCCTAATGTTTTCCTATGTGTCCATGTACACTATGTTGTTTACAGTCATTTACAGGCAGTTGAGTTTACAGTTGTTTTTTTGAACGCACCAAACTTGCATTCAGGAGTAGATTTTATCAGCCTTTCAAATGCCACTCATAAACGCGGCTAACCGCGTTTATAAGCGTTTGTGTTTGGAAATTTTTTTTAACCCTTCCATTTCCAGATGCTGTCCAGAGCCTTTTTTCATCATGAAAAATGCATGCAAAGCATTTTTGCCGATACTCAAATGGACCCGGTACCCCATACTTTGAGGTTTCGCATGAAAGAAAATATGTTAGACCAGCAATGGGCAAACTACGGCCCGGCGGACCTTTTAATCCGGCCCGCGGAGCGTGATAAAAAAAAAACAGCCAGGGCAGGCAAACATTGGCTGTCAGGATGTGTGTAGGCGGGGCAGCGTGACGAACGTGAGGGGAGCTAGGCTCCTCTCACAGTCCGCCCTGAAGACCGGAACGGCGCGGGAACACGGCGAGAGGAACACGCGGAGCAAAGGTAAGTAAATTGACACGGGGGGACACAGGGGGGACAGGGGGAATCAGCGTCATGAACATCAATAAATCCCGTCACAGATCCCAGTTAACTGACCAACACCTCAGATCTATTCTGCGAATTGCAACAACAAAACTAACTCCTGACTTTGATGCCTTAACAAAAAAGGGAGACCAACAACATTGTTCCCACTAAAATTGAAGGCACTATTTTATGAAAGAAATACATTGCATAAAAGTTTTGTAAAATAACTCTTTTTATGCTTTTCTACCTTAAATTAATCTAAACATTTAATGTTACAAATTTTAATTTAATTTATATTAATTCACACATACACATCATTCATCTACTCTTGGTCCGACCCCCGGGTCCAATATATGAACCCATTGCGGCCCTCAAGTCAAAAAGTTTGCCCACCCCTGTGTTAGACACTGCTGCAATAATTTCTGCACAGAAATGAGCTGGAACACATCCAAACACCACAAAAAAAAAGACAGCTAATCTCAACAAATACTGCTTTCTCTGCTTCTGCTCTCTCTATTTCTCTCAAAATATCTGAAATAGTTAATTTTTTACTGTTTTTCAGTGCATTCTGGGCATTTTGGAAGGTTTCCTGAGGTTATCTTTAAAAAAAACGCTTCTAAACGCGGCTAAACAGACATTTTTTTACCTATGTTTTCCAGCAGTCAGTTTCCATCGTTCAGAAGTGTCCCGTGTACATGAAGCCTAAGGGCTCATGTACACTGCAGCTGATAAACTCACATTCAGGAGCTGTTCAGCGTTTTTTTCAGCAGCCCCTGAATTCACCCTAATGTTTTCCTATGTGTCCATGTACACATCTTTGTTTACAGTCATTTACAGGCATTTGAGTTTACAGCCGTTTTTTTGAACGCAGAAAACTTGCGTTCAGCAGTCGATTTTGACAGCGTTTCAAATGCAAAACACTTGTAAACGCTGCAAAAAGCGGCATATCGCGTGTATAAGAGTTTGCATCTTAATTTTTTTTTTAACTCTTCCAGTTCCCGATGCTGTCCTCATGAAAAATGCATGCAAAGCATTTTCAAGGTACTTAGATGGACAAGACACTAAAAACAGGATGTTCCTGCCAAGCTTGTCACACATTGTAATGACCAATTCACACCTCAGACCTCTTCCACCCTTGAAAACAAAAGATATGTTAATGAGCATCACGCACCTCAGCTAATTTCAACACATACTGCTGTCTCTGCTTCTACTCTCTGTATTTCTCTAAAACAGTCTGGAACAGGGGCGGACTGACCATTTAGCCACTCGGGCACTGCCCGAGGGCCCGGGGTCAGTAGGGGGCCCCATGAGATGCCCCTGGTACCTTTCATAGGCTTTTTTGGGTGTGGTTTGAGTGTGGGCGAGGACACAGGGGCCCCATGATTTCCTATTGCCCGGGGGCCCCATGAGTTGTCAGTCCACCCCTGGTCTGGAATAGTTAATAGTTTAACATTTTTCAGTGCATTCTCGGCATTTGGATGTCTCCTGAGGTTATCTTTAAAAAACGCTTCTAAACGAAAACGCGCATAAACGCGGAATGCAAGCGCGGCTAAACTGACGTTTTTAACCTACGTTTTCCAGCAGTCAGTTTCCATCGTTCAGAAGTGTCCCGTGTACATTGAGCCTAAGAGTGCAAAAAAACTTCAAATGGCTTCTGAGTGGTAGGTACGCTTACCTTCAACCTTTCTTCTTTAACAAAAAGTATTTCTATCTAGGTGCACATCAGGGGCGGACTGGCTATTTGGAAACTCGGGCACTGCCCGAGGGCCGGGGTCAGTAGGGGGCCCCATGAGATGCCCCTGGTACCTTTTTCATAGGCGTTTTTGAGTTTGGGCAAGGACACGGGCCCCATGATTCCCTATTGCCCGGGGGCCCCATGAGTTGTCAGTCTGCCCCTGGTGCACATTGAGTGCCCAAAGAAAGAACAAAGAAAGATCATCACGACATAACAATCACATGACTTTATTCATCAAAGCCATGTGATAACGATAAACAAACCTTTGCCATACAGTGATAGTTCCCCATCACAAATGGTAACAGGGAACTTTGTAATGCTAATTTCAATAAGCAGTACCACATGGTGAATTGTGAACCTAATCACTTCTTTCGGAGCAAAATAAGTTTCGACAGGTTACTCATTTATACCTAGTGGCTATCTGAAAGGTACAAGTGACAGAAATGTAAGTGTGGAGGTACTATATGTTTGCCAGCAGAAAGGACAACATCTACAGTTGCAAGAAAAAGTATGTGAACCCCTTGGGATTATGTGGAGTTTTGCATGAATTGGGCATAAAATGTGCTCTGAACGTCATCTAAGTCACAACAATAGAAGAACACAGTCTGCTGAACATAATACTACACAAACATTAGATGTTGCCATGGTTTAATTGCACATAACATGTAAACATTCACAGTGCAGGGAGGAAAAAGCATGTGAACCTTTGGACTTAATAACTGGTTGACCCTCCTGTGGCAGCAATAACCTCAAGCAAACGTTTCCTGTAGTTGCAGATCAGACCTGCACAACGATCTGGAGTAATTTTGGACCACTCCACTTCACAAAACTGTTTCAGTGTAGCAATATTCTTGGGATGTCTGGTGTAAATCACTCTCTTAAGGTCATGCCACAGCATTTCAATGGGCTTGAAGTCAGGACTCTGACTGGGCCACTCCAGAAGACGTATTCTGTGCTGTTGCAGCCATTGTTTTGTTGAATTACTTGTATGCTTTGGCTCATTGTCCTGTTGCATCACTCATCCTCTGCAGAGCTTCAGCTGGCGGACAGATGGTCATACGTTTTCCTGCAAAATGTCTTGATAAACTCTGGAATTCATTTTCCCATCAATGACAACAATCCGCCCAGGCCCTGAGGCAGCAAAGCAGCCCCAAACCATGATGCTCCCTCCACTATGTTTTACAGTGGGGATGAGGTTTTGATGTTGATGTGCTGTGCCTTTTTTTCTCCACACATAGTGTTGTGTGTTCTTCCCAAACAACTCAATCTTGGTTTCATCTGTCCACAGTATATTTGGCCAGTAGTGCTGTGGAACATCCAGGTGCTCTTTTGCAAACTTCAAACGTGCTGCAATATTCTTTTTGGACAGCAATGGCTTCCTCTGTGGTGTCCTCCCATGTACTCCATTCTTGTTTAATGTTTTCCTTATTGTAGATGTGTCAACAAAAATGTTAGCATGTGCCAGAGATTTCTGTAGGTCTTGAGCTGACACTCTGGGATTCTTCTTTACCTCATGCAGCATTCTGCGCTGTGCTCTTGCAGTAATTTTTACAGGACGACCACGCCTAGGGAGAGTAGCAACAGTGCTAAATTTTCTCCATTTGTATACAGTCTGTCTTACCATGGACACATGAACATCAAGGCTTTTGGAGATACTTTTGTAACCCTTTCCAGCTTCATGCAAGTCAACAATTTTTGATCGTAGGTCTTCTGAGAGCTCTTTTCTGCGAGGCATGGTTCACATCAGACAGTGCTTCTTGAAACCAGTAAACCCAAAACAGGTGTGTGTTTTTTAAGGGCAGGACAGCTGTCAGCAACACATCCAATATCATCACACTGATTGGAGGCAAGGTTGGCTCACTCCTGGCTCCAATTAGCTCTGGGAGAAGTCATTAAGCTAGGGCCTCACATACTTTTCCCTCCCTGCACTGTGAATGTTTACATGTTATGTGCAATTAAACCATGGCAACATCTAATGTTTGTGTAGTATTATGTTCAGCAGACTGTGTTCTTCTATTGTTGTGACTTAGATGACGTTCAGAGCACATTTTATGCCCAATTCATGCAAAACTCCACGTAATCCCAAGGGGTTCACATACTTTTTCTTGCAACTGTAAATAATAAATAAAATAAATCATATAGATCAAAATATTGTCACTTCTGATCACCTTTTCAATTAAAAAGCACAAGTGTATAGACACCATTATCTAAAGTCTTATCAAAAAGTTCATATTTACTGTATGTGTAGCACCCCTCCTCTTGGGGTGATGCTGAAGACCTTCTATGTGGTGTGGCAGGCTAAAATTGCCATCTACACATCTGTATGGTGGGGAGAAAAATAAAGTGGGCCCCAAAGAGTTTGGTTTTTCACTATTTATTACTAAATTCTTTTCTAGAAGAGAGGGCTTAGGAGTGTTGGATACCCAAAGAAAATACAACAAAATAGTACAGGTATTCTGGGAGTATCCCCTTTAAGAGACAGAAAAATCTATGACCCTGTAAAAGCAGTCACATTCTTTTTAAGGTTGTAGTGGACCTCTCTTTAATAGATCTGGATGTTGACCCTCTGATAGTAGTCAATGCAAACTCATTAAATGTGAATGTCCAAGAGTTACCCTTGTCTTACCCAATCCTATCTCACTCATTCTAAACAATGTCCCAGCGTTATTTTTTATTTTATCTTTTTCCTGTAGTGACAATCTCTGCTCAGCACATAGATCCTCAATTTGATTCAGTGGAGACATTTCCAGACAAGTTCGGGATCCTCAATCACCATATTGTACACAGGTGATGGAGAGAATGGTTGTGTCTTCATTCCATATAAAACAGTTTCCCATCTAGATTGCAATTTGCTGCTTCTCTCAAACATTCAGTTTTTAACTAACACCCATTTCCCTGGTTGTATTGGCAACAACTCAAGGGTGGCATTGACTACTATATCCTTGTGTCCCTCAAAAACCACCTGTTTGCCTTTCTTCAGCTGCTCCCACTGTTCCTGGACCCATTTGTTGGGTGTGAGGGGGGAATAAACTCTTTTGTATCTAGCCATAAGTCTACTGGCAGCCGCCCACCACACCCAAACATCAGAAAGAATGGTGTGTATCCAGTTGCCCCATGCACTGTGTGCTTTTAAGCCCACACAACATCCCCCATATGTTGGTACCAGTGGTCCTGATGCCCCTGCTCCAGCGTCCATAACATGCTCAATAGCGCTTACAGACCCCTTTGGCCTGAGGGGGATACTTACTGATCTCACACAGAGAACACAGTTCAGAAAATACCTGAGAATCAAACTTAGGGCCTTGATCTGACAAAACTCATCTGGGGCACCCATAAGGCTATACTACATGGTTCCAGAACAGCTTAGCAGTTGTCACAGCATCACAATCACAATCTGGGTTTTTTATTTTTTGATAAACTAACGAAAAAAGACCGAACATTTAAAAAAAAACACGTTTTCTTTGCTTCTGTTATGAAATATTGCAAATAAATAATTGTTCTTCATACGTTTAGGCCAAATTGTATTCTGCTACATTTCTTTGGTGAAAATAACCCAACTCAGTATTTGTTATTTAGTCTATTTAGTCTGTAGGAAAGTTATAGAGTTCACAAACTATGGTATATATCTGAAAATGTATCAATCCTTAAGTACTCACGGCCAATCTAATTTCTTGATGCCAAAAAATGTCTGCACAGTACAGATATCCCCCAAATGACCCCTTTTTGCAAAGTAGACAGTCTGAGGTATTTAGTAAGATTCATGTCGAGTTTTTTGAATTTGTAATTTTCTTGTCATAATTTTTTTGAAAATTAAGAAATTAACAAAAATGTTTTCACAAATTCTTTTTTTTTTTACATACTGTCATCAGTGCAGTACAGCATCCTCATATAACTGGTGTGATGATGATCAGGGACACTGACTGTTGACAGTACGAAAAAAAAATATTTTTTTTTTCAATTGTTTTACATTTTTTATTATTTTTTTCTTTTTTATTACTTTTTTCTTTTTTTAAGATTTTTTTTTCATAATACACTGTAACCAGAGTAGTATAATGTTACCATAGTAACATTGTACTACTTTGGGGAAGTGATCAGTGATCGATTCATTCATGTTTTTTTCTGTTGTGATTAGCTGTGATTGGCAAAGGCTAATCACATGACACAGATGAGCTGTGATTGGCTCAGTCTGTACATGTGATCACTGTAACCAATCACAGCTACTAACACTGGGACAGGACAGGAAGAGAAGGTAAATCTCCCCGGTGGGACAAAGATGGCAAAAAATTAGCTAACCCTCCCTTACTCTAGCTAATAATATAAGCCAGTGAATAAGGACCCGGCATTCACAGTAACCAATAGGCATGGATTAACACATGTAAACCCCTCCAGAATCTGTAACAAATGCTTTGTATCTTATAGAAAAGCTTCTGTGGAGCAAGCCAAAGGTTGAATGAAAAAAATCTATATATTGACCCAGTCGGTAATTTATGGAGTCATGACCATTAGTTATAGGCGTGGATTTACAGTACTCATATGTCTATGGAAGATGGTAAATAATAGGTACCTGGTAGGCTGATGGTACTAAGTATTGTGCTTCATTTATCTTCAGAATATTCCCCCTCAAACCTTTTTCACCAGTTTCTGTAATTATCTTTCTTCTATATCCCATAGTGGGATTACTGTCCAGGATGTTATATGTGTTATGATCCTGTAATAAACTTTCCATTTCTTTATAAACTGGCTTAGTCATTACCACAATGCCACCTCCCTTATCGTCTGGGTAGATAATGAGGTCATTTTTATTCTCTAGATCCTTGATCCCTTTTTTAATCCAACTTGGATCAGCAGCTTTTTTTAATCTTCAGATTATCCAGGTCATTCAATACCATATTCTTAAAAACCTTAACAAATTTTTTACCTTCATTTTGTGGGTTAAATACAGACTTAATAAGTTTAAATCAGCACACATATATATATATATAAAATCCTCAAAAATCCCTTAAAGACATATCAATATCCTTCCCCTGAAGTACTAATAAAATATATATTTATTGACTTAAACCCAAAAACCCACAATTATAGTGAAAATATCAAAACCCAAAGAGATTACCCAAAAAAAATAAAAAATATCAAATATATATAAAAGAACAAAAATAAATAAAGTCCCAGTATGCAAAGTGTCCAAATAATGTGTCCAAACAAAGATCAATTTCTTGATAGGAAGACGCTTCCTACTCCACTGAAGAAGATGCAAATCAATCACAGGTGCTCTTCAAATACCTCAAAAAACAAAATCTCAACATAGTATATTACCTTTTAAATCCCAGAACTAAAGTGCCACATGTGTATCATGCAAAAAAACACTCCAGTGTCACAGCACTCATGTGAGAGAAAAAAAAAAATGTAAATTTTATAAATATCACTGCAAACTATATATAAAGTGCATAATTACCCTAAAACAAACAAATTCCAGCTTGTAATCAACCACATATGTACAGAGTGTCCTTAGATTGGTATCCTCTTGTTCCTCAGGACCTCACAAACAGACCAGGAATCAGTATGTGAATTATAATCATATATAAAATTTATTGTAGCCACTTACATATAAATACAGACTTATTACTGGCTGCTCTCAGCTGATGTGGATTGGGTAGCAGACTTAGTTAAAATGTATTGCACTATTTTCTTTCTGTATTATTTATGATATTGGTTATTAGTTCACAGATTTGTTTTGTTCACATAGATCAATATTATTGATGCACCTTTGTACATTTGCTTAACGTTTTAGGGTTAGGACTCACATTTTGATTTCTTTCAGGTGTAGTGTTATGTGAGGCTAACTCATTCTCATCCATCCTTTTCTCCATTTAAGTACCGGTACCTCTTCATTTTTTTAAATTTTTGTTAGCCTCGCATAACAAAATGGGATCAAAATGTGAGCGCTAAGCCTAACAGATGAAAAGGTTCAGATCAGGAGATATATCCTGTAATGAGTTGTATGCAGAGACAGGACCAGAACAGTGGGAATAATAGAGAAAACAGCGGGCATCAAATAAGACAATTTAATACTTCTAATTAACAACATCTCAATCCAGAGAAAGGGAAGAGGCAAAGTCAATCCAAAGCAAGGGAAGAGGCAAAGTCCATCCAAAGCAAGGGAAGAGGCAAAGTCAATCCAAAGCAAGGGAAGAGGCAAAGTCAATCCAAAGCAAGGGGAGAAGCAAAGTCAATCCAAAGCAAGGGTAGAAGCAAAGTCAATCCAAAGCAAGGGGAGAAGCAAAGTCAATCCAAAGCAAGGGGAGAAGCAAAGTCAATCCAAAGCAAGGGAAGAAGCAAAGTCAATCCAAAGCAAGCGAAGAGGCAAAGTCAGTCCAAAGCAAGGGAAGAGGCAAAGTCAATCCAAAGCAAGGAAAGAGGCAAAGTCAATCCAAAGCAAGCGAAGAGGCAAAGTCAGTCCAAAGCAAGGGAAGAGGCAAAGTCAATCCAAAGCAAGGAAAGAGGCAAAGTCAATCCAAAGCAAGGGGAGAAGCAAAGTCAATCCAAAGCAAGGGAAGAGGCAAAGTCAGTCCAAAGCACTGGAAGAGGCAAAGTCAATCCAAAGCAAGGGAAGAGGCAAAGTCAATCTAAAGCAAGGGGAGAAGCAAAGTCAATCCAAAGCAAGGGAAGAGGCAAAGTCAATCCAAAGCAAGGGATTATCAGGAAGAGGATAGATTTGTGCAATCAAATACAGTAGGCTTTCCCATTAAGAGAGGATATATATATTAGGGTGTTTGCATATTAATTTGTATATTGGTGCCATATTGTTTTTTCTATTAATTTTTAATATACTATTTTAATGTTACTGTCACTCCTCTTCTAGAAAGTGTGTGTGTGTGGGGGGGGGGGGGGGGGGTTATAGGATTTAATTGAATTTATGTCACTAACAGGGTGGAGTATGGTAGTTTTTATGGGAATTGATTCTGTTGACATATTCTCTTTTTGCTTGATTTTCACTTTTGCCTCAGAGAGGTGTGAGTTTCCTGTGTCGCCACTAGCCTGGTTAGTTCCAGGTCTGAGGAGGCCAGGTGATAGGGAGTTTGCGTAGAGGTTTCCATGGCAATCCAGTGGAGAGTCTATATAGCATGGGGATAACATCAGGCTCTTACCTTTCTAAAGAAGTCCAAGATTGCACAATATACATCAAAGGGGCAGAGTCTTTCTGTCGATGGTGTCATCATCCTAAGACTGAGTCTCTGACATCATCCTCTATGGAATTAATATCTAACTCCACAATCAGCTTGGTGGGCACCTGTTAGAGACATACTACACTTTCCAGTCTCTCTTCCCACTCTGTCAGCTAGACAGTAGACCAGGTGAACCATAGAACTTTGAAACTAGTGTTAGGGCCACTCTTAAAGGTGCAATAGTGATCCATAGGCCTCCACCCATGCCAGACGATGTGAGGCATATCCTGCCGACTAGGCCACGTTGTGGGTGAGGCTATTTAGATGGTATTCGAGATAGAGGAAAGGCTCACAGAGACCAAGGAAAGTGTTATTATTTGGTTAAGTGGAAGTAGCAAATAACACATGGAGAACAGTTACTTGCTTAACAGTCTCAAAGCAATTTGGTATCAGAGTCTCAATAACACAGGCAACACAGGTGCAGAATCTCTCAGCAATGTTAGTGGCACATTGGAATAGTTCCAGCACTTAAGTGGTCACCTTTTTAAGGCTACCGGAGCAGCATCTGAATAGAGGGGTGTGAGGTAGAGTAGCGATGTAAGCAGCATTTGAGAAAAAAATTTCAAGATCTGGCACCAAGATCCCAGAGATAGCAGAGCCAGCAGGAACCTCTCCCTAGGGTTAAATACACTGTCCCTATCCAGGCTGGATTCTGTCCCTACACTATCAACTTGCACACCAACTAAAGTGGAGAAGTACTATTTGTGCTCATCCAGTGTTGCAGCGTCCAATCAAATCACTGTTCCCCTGGTTCCTCTCATGCTCCATTCCCTTTGTACAGTGGTCAGAAATACAACGCCACCTACAGAGGGGAGGGTAAACTGCACCTGCCTACAAGTTCCTAATGACATAGGAGCATCAGAATTACATTTTCCAAGAGCCCTTTTCCTACACATGGCGTAGTCTAGGCAGCAGCATTATTCTGCTGGAAAGGAACTCAATGTATGCATTTAAAATGGGACATAAAGGAGTGGGGAGATAAACAGAGTTCTGTAATCCAGGGCTGACAATGCTGGTTGGAATTTCAGGGAGCAAAAGCACTGTGGATTTCTGGAAGATCAACAGGTATGTTTTTGTACTTGTTGCATTTCTAGTTGGATACAATATGCAGAGATGTGCATGCTTTGCAAAGATGTATTAAATATGTTTTTTTTCTTTTATTGTTATACACCTCAAGTGACATGAACAACAGCTTAAAATAAACCTTCAAGCATTATTATACAATAATAACAAAAATTATGAAATAGAAAATTAGTGGATAAAGTCTTACACACTAGTATATCTTCAGCAGATGCTTTCAGTGACTGAAGGCAAAGATCAACCTTTGTGAACAGTTGGGTGTGAAGGTCCTATCTGAAGGTCCCAAGATCTTTCTTTTCACCAATGTTACATATATAACGCCCTCCAGGTTAGCCAGATAGCTGTTTGTTGTTTTTTTTTAAGACAGAGGCTGAGTAACAGCCTGGGATGAGTGAGCTTGTGAGTGAGGCAGAATTTTACCTCAGTACAGGCTAGGAGGCTCTAACAGGTCAAGGCTTCTTCAGTCCTCCCACCTTTCCAGAAACTCAGAAAACTTAATGAAAGAGGGATAGAGGAGGGCAGGAGACTCAGATCTGCATACCTGAGGGACCTTTGCCAATCCCCTGGAAGAAGGCTGGGCATGGTGACCAAAGCAACTCTTAAGTATGGCAGAGCCCAGGGAGTGAGTCAGTGTGTGTCGGGTGGAAGATAGAGTGAAGGCTGGAGTGTGGAGCTTATCAGGTGGCCCAGGGAAGTGGCCTACCTACAGCCAGGTGCTGGAAACGGGAATCTCCGTCTTCTAATAGGGACATCCTGAGCAGCAGGGAAGGAGCCAGCCCAGCGGAAAGCCTAAAGGCTGCCACAAACCCAACAAGCTAACAGGAAGGACAGTGTGAGTACTCTTATACCCTCTGGGCTGGATAAGGGGAAAGGGCAGTCAGGTGGAAAACCCAACTAGCTTCTAATGTGGGACTGTTCTATATTGGAAGCTTCAGGGTCCCCTTGCCTAGGAAATACACTCAGTACATCTGGGTGCAGAGAAGGATTCATCTGGGGTCTGAGGAAGTACACTAGAGGGCTCTGAATGCTCTCAGAGGAGAGACTATTTCCTTTTGTCCACATCTTTGTACATAGTTGCTCTGAGTTGTCCACAAGTTTCTACGGTTCCTTGGGCATCCTATACACCCCATATTCCCATCCAAGTTCTTAAACCCCTTAGTAGAATCACAAAACCAAACTCAAAGACTGTTTGCTGACTCCAGTGTGCAAAGTGTGGAAGAAAATGTGTGTTGTCTTGCTGTGCAGAGCTTTAGAGGGACCCAAAACTCAGCAACTCCTAAGAGGGTAGAAGATTCCAGTATTAGCTGAGGGCATGATAGGCTTCCCTGAAGAAATAGGTTTTCAGAGATTGCCTAAAAGTGAGCAGAGTAGGCGATAGTCTGATAAATTGGGGTAGAGAGTTCCAGAGGATGGGGGAAGCTCTGGAGAAGTATGGAGAAGTCCTGGAGATGAGCATGGGAGGAGGAGACAAGGGAGCTAGAGAGTAGGAGGTCTTGCGAGGAGCGGAGAGTACGGTTTGGGTGATATTTAGAGACAAGATCGGTGATGTAATTTGGGGCAGAGTTATAAATCACTTTATACGTTATTGTTAATGTTTTGAATTGTATCCGTTGGGCAATGGGAAGCCAGTGGAGGGATTGGCAGAGAGGGGTGGCAGATACAGAACAGTTAGTAAGGTGGATGATTCTGGCAGCAGCATTCATGATAGACTGAAGAGGGGATAGCCTGCGATGAGGTCGGCCAATGAGGAGGGAGTTACAATAGTCAAGGCGAGATATAACAAGGGAGTGAATAAGTTGCTTAGTGGTTTCTGAGGTTAGGAACGGGCGTATCTTGGAGATGTTGCGGAGGTGAAGTCTACAAGATTTGGACAGTGATTGGATTTGGGGGTGAAAGGTCAGATGGGAGTCCAGGATTACACCTAGTACCCTGGCATGAGGGGAGGGACTGATGATTGTGTTATTGATCTTGATGGAGAAGTCAGGGGAGGGGGCACGGGCTGGGGGGAATACTAAGAGCTCAGTTTTGCAAAGATTGAGTTTGAGGAAGTGGAGTGACATCCATGCCGCTATGTCATATTTCATGTTTGACGTTTACAACCACTTTAAAACTGGACCAGCTCCACCTTATCTCACTGGTATGAACAGATGATTGTAATAGTGACATATTGACGGCTAATAGTAAGAAATGGATTATTACGATAAGCAATTTGGTGATGCAGAGATACATGAGTGTCTCTGAGACCTAAAAAATAAAATGCATTATAAAGGGGATACCAGAGCTTCAAATTCAGAAATGGGAATTGATATTTGCATGTTAGGCTGTATAGTGACAAAAAATAAACTTTATAACTTTGTAACTGTTTGTTGCATTATTTTCTCACTTTTTACCCTTCATTTCTGATCTAGTGATTACTGCATACGTTTAAATGAAACCACAAGACTTGTCTTGGTTTAGACTGTACCCCATTGTAATAAACAGCATTGAACCAAAGTCATTTAATTACTCTGAGTTTTGATGCAAACTTGAGTTCAGATTCTAACCAAAAAAGATGGTAGGTCCAAAGAAGGAATTTTAGCTCACCCCACCTTGGGTCCTGTCAGTGGAATTCTGATTCGTTTAATTCTGTAAGGTCAGGTGTAATTAGATATCCAATGTAGAATTCCAGCCAACACTTTTTTCAAGGTTTGGATGAAGAGTTGAAGATCTACCAGTTTTCATTGCTCTCTGTGTCCCTGTTTGGTAGATTTTTTTTTGCCACTATCTGCTCCGGTGACTATTATTACCAGAATAAAAAGCGAGGTTATGACATTTTATGATTGTCACTGTAACAAGAGTAGATAAAGGAGGGGTATCCTTTAATGGGGACATCTTTTCCAGGGACAAGGATACTTCTTTTCACTCATGTAATGTTTCTGGGAAAGTCAGTGTAGGTAAATCTTTCCAAAAAGGATGATGACAACAAAAAAACAAAAAGAGACCCCTACAAAGGTTCCACTACTCACATTTTCATATTTAAAACTTGACAAAAAAATGTTTGGCTAGAGTAATATTTTAGGAGATTGAGTCCCATCTGCATTGGGTTTTTGCCAAATGTAGTGTAGAGTATCTAAGTACAACGCTTGCAGACTCTTATTAAGATTCTTTGCAATACGCTCAGAATGAACACATAACGGGACCGTTGCTGTAAGGTTATAGGGAGGGGTTGAGGGGCACAGCATGATGAAGGGGGGACTCAGGCAGCCTATTTGGTGGCCATCTGTGCCTGCCCTAAGGGAAACTTGGATGAGCTGTTCATGGTAGAGAAGTGTCAGCTATAGTAACAGGAGATAATAAGAAGAAACAGAGAGAAAAGAACACATACATGACTACTTATCACCAGCTCTGGGTCTCAAATAACAAAAGATTATGGGGAAAAAATGAAGAAAAAGCAACCATAAGAGTTCAGCAGTTTTTCCTCCTGTTGGATAATCATAAGACTGTACTGCAGTACCTGATTTCACCTTCTTATAGGGGATTATGGGAAAAAAGTAAGAGCTAGCTAGGGTCAGGTTCTTCTCTAAAAAAAAAAGTTTTGTTAAATCTAAAATATGATCATTTATGAATTTATGAAGAAAAAAAAAAACCTTAAAATGACCCACTACATGAAAAAAATATGTAGGAACACTGTGCAGTCTGTCCCCCATCATATACTAGAGATAAATGGTCAGTGCATTGCCAACCCTGCATCCCTGCACGCTTCCCGCACCACATTGCAATCGCACTGTTTGTGATCCGCTGTGGGCATCAATATAAAATTAACGACACCCCACACGGATCTCAAACAGTGCAGATTGTCTGCATCGGATTGCACCAGATCATATGGTATAAAATGACCATGCAATCCAGTTACAGTGACACTCAAAAAGGTGCCAGCATGTTTTTGGTGCTATACGGTGTGATTTGAGCCCATTCAAAATATATTTTTTTACTTACTGCTATGAAACTTATCCAAGAAATATCCAATTTCTTCATAAATTTAGTCTAAAATGTATTCTGCTACATGTTTTTGATAGAAAAAAAAATCCCAATACGTATATTGATTGGTTTGTGTGAAACTTATAGCGCCTGCAAACTATGGGATATATACTAAAATTTGTATTTCTTTAATACTACTAATGGCGGTGATCAACAACTTATAACAACACTGCAATAGTGTGGTGGACAATCTGACAATAACTAACGCTGGGGGGAACTGACTAACTGCTACACGTCTAGATATCTAAATGTATTGAGTTGCTGCCATGTGATTGGCTGATTAGCAATTTGTGTTACCAAGCAATTGAACCGGTGTACCTAATAAAGTGACCAGGGAGTGTACAGTTTAACCACTTGCCCGATGCCCTAGAAATACTGCTACATGGCGGCAGGGCTGCGCAAAAACATGTATATATACGTGATTTTGCATTTGCGGGTACGGCGGTTTCAGCTGTTGATCACTGGGTCCCATCTGGAGATTTCCCGCTGGCACCTGGCGATCGCCGAGTATCACTGACAGGGGAGAGGTCTGTATGTGAACAATACAGATCTCTCCCCTGTCAGCTCCAGCATGCTGCTTTGTATTGCTTTGGATAGCAGAGCCATACAAAGCAGTGTGCTCACACTGTAAAACACACACAGGTAACCCTTTGATCGCCCCACGTTAACCCCTTGCTGCCCAGTACCATTAGTACAGTCAGTGCTTTTTATTAGCACTTATCACTATATAAGTGTCACTGGGGATGTCAGTGACAGTCAGTTCCCCCCTAGTGTCAGAATCCCCACCGCAGTACCACAGTCCCATTATAAGTCTCTGATCGCTGCCAGTACATTTGACTTGCATGAGCAGCGTTATGGTGCAAATAGGAAATGATTGTTTTTCAGATGTCCTTTCATTGATCTGCATTTTACAGCTGCACTAAAATGCAGATCAACACATTGGTGTGAATGGACCCTTACTCTACCAACGAGCATGCAGTAAGTGAAGTCAGAACTCCTTATCTGAATGTTTGTCCTGGGTTTGCTATATTAGCAGGGCAGCTATGGAACTGGCATTTTCAGAAGGCGAGGTCAGCCTTTGTAATCTCTCAGAACAGGTTTCCTTTCAGGAGGATCTGGTCGTGTGACCTACATCAGCTCTCAGTAGGAAACACTGACATCAGCAGAGTCACCAATGATTTTAACAGTAGTCTCTACTGATGTGGGGGCTAGGGTTGCCACCTCATCCCTTTAAAACCGAACACCTATTAATTACACAGGTTCTGTGGTTGATTAAGGTGGTAATTAAACATAAAGTGCCTTATGTGCAATAAATTAGCCTCAGAAACTGTGTATTTAATATTTTAATATGTGTTTGGTTTTAGAGGGATGAGGTGGCAACCCTAGTTGGGGCCCAGGTTGGTGCCTATGCAGTTTCAGGTCATGTGACCTGGAACCAAAAGACTATGGGGGAGATTTACCAAAACTGGAGTAGTAGTAAATCTGGTACAACTCTGCATAGAAACCAATCAGCTTCCAGGTTTTATTGCCAAAACTTAATTGACCAAGCTGAAGTTAGAAGCTGATTGGCTACAATGCACAGCTGCACTAGATTCTGAGTGCACCAGTCTTAGTAAATCAACCCCTGTGAGTTGTTTTGTGTATATATGATGTAAGCTTTGCATCCTTAGCCATGTCTTCTTTTGATTCATTTAGAGATTGATCTCTACAGTTGTAAGTCCATCAGCCATGGTGGAATTTTATCAATAGTTTCTGATTGACTGAAAAAATATTTGTGTGTTTCAGAAACTAATCATAATACAGATTGATTAAATAATCATTTTTAATATCATGTATGTTGCAGCATTCAATATTTCAATCGATGATGAATTGCTTATACCTAGATCTATCGCAAATCAATATGTGTATGGCCACCCACGCATGAATTGGCTGCTGCAGTCTGTCTGATGACTGCTGCCTGAGCATGCCAGTTGACAGGTTGGACAGCTGTCTTTCTACCCATCAGTCTCAAGAAGACATCTTCTGGGGCACCTGATGACATTACCTGTGACGAAATGCATAGGGTGGAGCCACGCACACATGTAACTGCTCATGCGCAAATGGCCGATGCCCATTTTGGAAACTGGAAAATTTTGATTTTTTTTTTGCCAATCAATGCCTAATGATGTTTGCTTACATGTGAGTGCAACCATACTTTAAGTAAATGTTGTGATTATGGTTTTACACTATGTGGAGCATTCTTTCTTTGCATGTTTTCCACTACGAGTCCAAGCCTTATCCTGAATGGTTTAGTTACCATAATTAAGGTCCATTGTTTGGAAGATCCTATTTTGACCTGAAACAATGGACACTAAAATGATGGACACACACTTCCACTCACCCTGATGGCAACTGCCTTGACCTTGTATTCTCCTAGCTATGCACTCCTTGCAACCTCACCAACTTTCCTCTTCCTCTCTCTGATCACTACCTTATTAGCCTCACTCTCTCCTTGTCTTCCTCCACTTTGCCTTTTGCCATCTTAACCCTTCTCTTATTTTATCTGCAACAGATTGTCTCTATGACAAAATTTCAACCCTGTCCTGCCCCAACCTGGCCACTTCTGTCTACAGCAGTTCACGGTCATCCACCCTGGACACATTGACCTCCCTCACTACACACAGAATCCGGCCCCGACCGCTACAAACCTGGCAAACAGACAATACAAGATATATAAAAAAATGTAGCTGCACTCTTGAGCATCTGTGGTGTAAGTCTAATGCAGGCCATAGACGGGGAGAAAAACGGCCGATTTTTCTTTAAAAAAACGAAAAATCGGTCGTTCAAGCGGCCGACGTTACCAGCAATGGTAAAAAAAATCGGCCGATTTTCATCCCGTCTACAGCCGGCAAAAAGTGTCCCTGCAGAGAGCTCCTCTATTTCTTTGACAGTTCATTGACATTTACAGAGGTTGCAACATTGTATCTATTTGTATCCATTTAGGATACAGATGTTTTTATTCGGAAACAAATAGATACATTGTTGCAACCGCTATAAATGTCAAGGAACTGTCAAAGAAATAGCGAGCTCTCTGCAGAGACACTTTTTGCCGGCCTGGAATTCCTCTTATTTTTCATCCCTCTTCTTCTTCATCATCATCCTCTTCTTCTTCTTCTTCATCATCATCCTCTTCTTCTTCATCATCATCATCCTTCTTCTTCTTCGTCATCATCCTCATCATCCTTCTTCTTCTTCGTCATCATCCTCTTCTTCTTCATCGTCATCATCCTCTTCTTCTTCGTCATCATCCTCTTCTTCTTCGTCCTCATCCTCTTCTTCTTCATCCTCATCCTCTTCTTCTTCATCCTCATCCTCTTCTTCTTCATCATCATCATCATCATCCTCTTCTTCATCATCCTCTTCTTCTTCTTCATCATCATCCTCTTCTTCATCATCATCCTCTTCTTCTTCATCATCCTCTTCTTCTTCATCATCATCATCCTCTTCTTCTTCTTCTTCTTCATCATCATCCTCTTCTTCTTCTTCATCATCATCATCATCCTCTTCATCATCATCATCCTCTTCATCATCATCCTCCTCTTCTTCTTCTTCATCATCATCCTCTTCTTCTCCATCCTCATCTTCTTCTTCTTCGTCATCATCCTCTTCTTCTTCATCATCATCCTCCTCTTCTTCATCATCATCATCATCCTCTTCTTCTTCTTCATCATCCTCTTCTTCATCATCCTCTTCTTCTTCTTCTTCATCATCATCCTCTTCTTCTTCATCATCATCATTCTCTTCTTCTTCATCATCATCATCCTCTTTTTCTTCATCATCATCCTCTTCTTCTTCATCATCATCCTCTTCTTCTTCATCATCATCATTATCCTCTTCTTCTTCATCATCCTCACCTTCTTCTTCATCATCATCCTCTTCTTCATCATCATCCTCTTCTTCTTCATCATCATCATCATCCTCTTCTTCTTCATCCTCGTCTTCTTCTTCATCATCATCCTCTTCTTCTTCATCATCATCATCATCCTCTTCTTCATCATCATCCTCTTCTTCTTCATCATCATCATCATCCTCTTCTTCATCATCATCCTCTTTCTTCTTCATCATCCTCTTCTTCTTCATCATCATCCTCCTCTTCTTCTTCATCATCATCCTCTTCTTCTTCTTCTTCCTCATCCTCTTCTTCTTCTTCCTCATCCTCTTCTTCTTCTTCTTCATCATCATCCTCTTCTTCTTCATCATCATCATCCTCTTCTTCTCCTTCTTCTTCTTCTCCATCCTCATCTTCATCATCATCCTCTTCTTCTTCTTCGTCATCATCCTCTTTTTCTTCTTCTTCGCCATCATCCTCCTCTTCTTCATCATCATCATCCGCTTCTTCTTCTTCTTCATCATCATCATCCTCTTCTTCTTCATCATCCTCTTCTTCTTCATCATCATCCTCTTCTTCTTCTTCTTCATCATCCTCTTCTTCTTCATCATCATCCTCTTCTTCTTCATCATCATCATCCTCTTCTTCTTCATCCTCTTCTTCTTCATCATCATCCTCTTCTTCATCATCATCATCATCCTCTTCTACTTCTTCATCTTCTTCTTCATCATCATCATCCTCTTCTTCATCATCATCTTCTTCATCATCATCATCATCCTCTTCTTCTTCTTCTTCATCATCATCCTCTTCATCATCATCATCCTCTTCTTCATCATCATCATCATCATCCTCTTCTTCTTCTTCATCATCCTCTTCTTCATCATCCTCTTCTTCTTCTTCATCATCCTCTTCTTCATCATCCTCTTCTTCTTCTTCTTCATCATCATCCTCTTCTTCTTCTTCATCATCATCATCCTCTTCTTCATCATCATCATCCTCTTCTTCTTCTTCATCATCATCATCCTCTTCTTCTTCATCATCTTCATCATCATCATCCTCTTCTTCATCATCCTCTTCTTCTTCTTCTTCTTCATCATCATCCTCTTCTTCATCATCATCATCCTCTTCTTCTTCATCATCATCCTCTTCTTCTTCATCATCATCATCCTCTTCTTCTTCTTCATCATCATCCTCTTCTTCTTCTTCATCATCATCCTCTTCTTCTCCTTCTTCTTCTTCTTCTTCTCCATCCTCATCTTCTTCTTCATCATCATCCTCTTCTTCTTCATCATCATCCTCTTCTTCTTCATCATCATCATCCTCTTCTTCATCATCATCATCCTCTTCTTCTTCTTCTTCATCTTCTTCTTCATCATCATCATCCTCTTCTTCTTCATCATCTTCATCATCATCATCCTCTTCTTCATCATCCTCTTCTTCTTCTTCTTCATCATCATCCTCTTCTTCATCATCATCATCCTCTTCTTCTTCTTCTTCATCATCATCCTCTTCTTCTCCTTCTTCTTCTTCTCCATCCTCATCTTCTTCTTCTTCATCATCATCCTCTTCTTCTTCTTCATCATCCTCTTCTTCTTCTTCTTCGTCATCATCTTCTTCTTCTTCTTCGTCATCATCCTCTTCTTCTTCTTCTTCTTCATCATCATCCTCTTCTTCTTCGTCATCATCATCCTCTTCTTCTTCATCATCATCATCCTCTTCTTCTTCATCATCCTCTTTTTCTTCATCATCATCCTCTTCTTCTTCTTCATCATCCTCTTCTTCTTCTTCATCATCCTCTTCTTCTTCTTCATCTTCATCCTCTTCTTCTTCATCCTCATCATCCTCCTCTTCTTCATCATCATCCTCTTCTTCTTCTTCTTCATCATCATCATCCTCTTCTTCTTCTTCATCATCATCCTCTTCTTCTTCTTCATCATCATCCTCTTCTTCTTCTTCATCATCATCCTCTTCTTCTTCATCATCATCCTCTTCTTCTTCTTCATCCTCATCTTCTTCTTCATCCTCATCTTCTTCTTCATCCTCTTCTTCTTCCTCTTCTTCTTTTTTTTGTCTTCCTCTTGCAGGTCACTGCTCAAGCGCAGATATTTTATCGGTAAAAAATCGGCCGATTTGCCCATCATTGCCACGAAAATCGGCCGATCGGCAAAATCGGCCGATTTTTTTCCAACTTTACCGATTAAAAAAATCTGCCAAAATACCGAAAAACGGCCGAACAAATAGCCCACTAACGATCCAAAAATCGGCCGATTTTATTTTCGGCCAAAAAATCGGCCGATTTTCGACCCATCTATGGCCTGCATAAGTCCCAGCAAGACTTCGATCAATATAAATCTGCCCACCAAAAATACAATTCCTGCCTCCACACAGACCTATTTTATCACTCTCATTAACACCCTCTCACTCAGTCCCCCCCCCCCGTCAACTATTTGCTACCTTTAATTCTCTACTTCATCCTTCATTACCTCCACCCACTAACTCACTCACTGCCCAGGAGATCGCTAATCACTTCAAAAATAAGATTGATACAACTCATGACGAGATCTCCACTGTACAGACATCTCCCTCACCTTGCACTCCTTGTCCACTTGCACAATCTATACTTCCCTTGTTTAACCCAGCTACTATAGAGGAAGTTAGTAAACTTTTTTCTAAAGCCCACCTAACCACCAGTTCCCTGGATCCTGTTCCCTCCCAAATACTACAATCACCCTGTGGCTATATCCTACACTCTTTAACCTCCCTGGCGGTATTCCCGAGTGTAGCTCGGGGTAAAGTTTCTGTACCAAAAGCGGTAACCCCGAGCTACACTCGGGCTTACCATGCGGTGCTGCATAGGGAGTCCCTGCAGAGCTTACCTTGTCCTTCGCTCCCACGATGTGTCCCCTGCAGCGTCCCCGGCCATCTCCTCTGGCTGATGCCGGCATCCGGCTCCTGTGTTCCGGTCCCTGTGACGTCGGGAAATTTGAAAATTTAAAAAAAATTTCATTTTTTTCAAAACGAATTTTACATAGTAAAACATTGCTGTTTCAAACCATTTCACATACATTTTGTCCCAAGTGCTTTGTCCTGTCCCCTGCCTGCATTTTGACTGTTCTTTCTGCCTGGAAACTTAGAAAAGTCCATGGTGTCCAAAAAGCGTCCCTTTAGGTCAAAAGCGGGTTTAGATCAGCTAGAGAACAGTGATAGTAAATCAGAACCACTTGCAGAATTGAGTGATGATTTGTGGAGAAATTCGTCATCAGACACTGAAAACAATTTTGCGACTTTGCTCAGCGATGTGTGAACTTGGCGCTCTATTTCAAATTTCAGTGTTTTTGGTTTGATTATATTATTGAATTAAATGTATTATTATTATATTATTATTTTTTATGATTATTTATTAAATTATAATTTATGATTTCGTGTTTCAAATTTTATCCTACCCGGGATGTTTAATAGACTCTTGTTCAGACAGATTTCAGTGAGTTATTCCTAAATATTACAGACTACAATAAAAAAACTACATATTTCCATGCAAAATAATGGTACCGCTTTCAGCACCAAAAATCGGAAATAATTATACCGCCAGGGAGGTTAACTCATATCTTCAATCTCTCCCTTTCTACTGGCATCTTCCTCAACCCTCTAAAACATGTGCTAGTCACCCCCTTACTTAAAAAAGCCTCACTGGACCCCACCAATCTTAACTCCCTTTTGCCTCCAAACTCCTTGAACGTCTAGTCTACAACCGACTGAGCTGCCACTTCATTCAGAATCACCTTCTTGATCTCCTTCAGTCTGGATTTTGGCCACAACATGCCACAGAAACTGCTCTCCTAAAACTTACAAAGGACTTACAGCTAAAACGAACATTTACTTGTCCATACTCTTACTCTTGGACCTCTTCGCTGACTTTGATACAACTGACTACCCCCTCATCAAAAAAAAAATTTCCTTAGTCTCAGTGACTGTACTGTCCCTTGGTTCGTATCTTACCTATCTCACCACTCCTTCAGTGTCACTTACAACTGTACTTCATTCTCTCCTTCTTACCATCGAGGACCCCCAAGGTTCTGTCCTTGGACCTCTCCTATTCTCGATCTACACCACATCCCTGGGTCAGCTGATAGCTTCCCATGGTTTTCAATACCATTTCTATGCTGATGACACACAAATCTATCTCTCTACCCCTCAGCTCATCCCATCAATTTCTTCACATATCACTGATTTACTAACAGACATATCAACTGAATGTCACACCATTTCCTCAAACTCAATCTATCCAAAACTGAGCTCATAAACTTTCTTCCCCTATGTGCTTCTTCCGTGTGATTTCTCTGTCAAGATCAATGGCACAACTATTAAGCCATCCACGCATGCCAGGGTGCTAGAGGTAACCCTGGATTCTGAACTGTCCTTTCAGGCCTACATCCAATCCCTGTCCAAATCATGCCGCCTCAATCTATGCAACATCTCCAGAATACGCCCCTTTTTAACCAATGACACTACAAATCTTCTAATTCATTCCATGGTTATCTCTCGCCTCGACTACTGCAACTCCCTCCTCATTGAATTACCTTTCTACAGGCTATCCTCCCTTCAGTCCATCATTAATGCTCCTGCTAAACTCATCTACCTTACCAACTGTTCATTGTCTAGTACCCCTCTCTGCCAATCCCTCCACTGGCTTACACTAACTAATAAAATTCAAAGTACTAACAAAAACTTACAAAGCCATCCACAGCTCTGCCCCACCTACATCATTAACCTGGTCTCAAAATATCAACCAAACCGCTCTCTTCGGTCCTCCCAAGACCTCCTGCTCTCTATTTCCCATGTCATCTCCTCCCATGCTCACCTCTAGGACTTCCCGAGGTTCTCCCATCCTATGGAATCCCCTACGCCAATCTGTCCAACTATCTTCTAATCCATTTACCTTTGGATCCGTGAAAACCCTTCACTAAAAAGATGCCTATCCTGCTTCTAATACATTGCGTGTTTACTTTCTCCATCAACTCATCCCCCACAGCTATTACCGTTTGTATCACTTGACCCACAGGGCCCTCTGATTCCTCCTGTACCAAATTGTATTGTAACTGTAATGTCTGTCTTCTTTTTTAAAGCGCTGCGCAAACTGTTGGAGCTATTTAAATCCTGTATAATAATAATATTGCACATGTTACACCCTAAATATGGGTGTATCATTTAACATGTTCAGAAAGGTGCACTAGTCCTTTAAAAATCAAAGTACATGAATAAATTGCTATTAATTTAGGCACCTGTCAACAAAATCTTACACTGGGAGGTGAATTAACCTCACATATAGCTGAGCCATGTCACCCAGCTCTTTCTAGTGAGCACCTACCACTAAGGGCTCATGTACACTGCAGCTCCTAAACTGACATTCAGGAGCTGTTCAGCGTTTTTTTCAGCAGCCCCTGAACTCTCCCTAATGTTTTCCTGTGTTCATGTACACATAGTCGTTTACAGTCTTTCACAGGCAGTTGAGTTTACAGTCGTTTTTTTGAACGCACCAAACTTGAGTTCAAGAGTAGATTTTTTACAAGCCAAATGCTTGTAAACGCGTGTAAACGTTCTTAACCACGTTTATAACGGTTTGCGTTTAGAAGAGTTTTTTAACTGTTCCATGTCCAGATGCTGTCCAGAGCCTTTTTTCATCATCAGAAACGCATGCAAAGCATTTTCCAAGTATTTAAATGGACCTGGTACACTAGTACAGTCAGTTCCAGGTTTTGCATGAAGGAAAAAACGCTAGAACGTGCCGCATTATGCTCATGATGGGATCCATAGTGAATACAACTCTCTGCTTTTGCTCTCTCTATTCCTTTCAAAATTTCTGAAATAGTTAATTTTTTTACTATTTTTCAGTGAATTCTGTGCATTTGGGAAGGTCTCCTGAGGTTATCTTTTAAAAACGCTTCTAAACGCAAACGCACATAAACGCGGTATGCAAACGCGGCTAAACTGAAGTTTTTTAACCTACGTTTTTCAGCAGTCAGTTTCCATTGTTCAGAAGAGTTTTCCAAACGCCCCGTGTACATGAGCCATTATACAATTAGTTGATTTCAAGACACCTTCACTAGTAGGTGTGGTACAGGATCAACAGCAGTTGTGTTCCAGGATCGTCAGCAGGTGTGTTCCAGGATCGTCAGCAGGTGTGTTCCAGGATCGTCAGCAGGTGTGTTTCAGGATCGTCAGCAGGTGTGTTCCAGGATCGTCAGCAGGTGTGTTCCAGAATCGTCAGCAGGTGTGTTCCAGGATCGTCAGCAGGTGTGTTCCAGGATCGTCAGCAGGTGTATTCCAGGATAGACAGCAGGTGTGCTCCAGGATCATCATCAATGGGTGTCTTTTTGGTTCATCAATAAGCATTCAAGAAGCATCAGTTGGTGTGTTCCAGGATCATCAGGTGTGTTCCAGGATCATCAGCAGATGTGTTAAAGTATCATTAGCAAGTCTGTTTCAGGAAAAAAGGTAGTTGTTTCCAGGATCCTCAACAGGTGTGTTTCTTGATCATCCGTAAGTTTCCAAGGATCATCAGTTGGTGTATTCCAGCATCATGAGTAGATGTGTTCTAGGATCATCAGTAGGTGTAGTCTAGGATTCTAAGAAGGTGTGTTCCAGAAGCATCAGTGGGTGTGTCTTGGGATCATCAGCAGGTGCGTTCCAGGATCATCAGTAGATGTGTTCTGGGACCATCAGCAAGTGTGTTCTAGCATCATCCAGGTACGTTCTATAGTAGGGGTGTCCAACGTCTTGACTTTTCTTGGAAGAAGAGGAATAGTCTTGGGCCAAACATAAAATACTCTAACAATAAGGATAGCTGATGAGCAGAAAAAGTCGGACAGATCTCAAGTTAATGATCACTGATATAGATAATGTACCTACCTGAGTAATAAAACTTTATTTTAAAAACGTATTATAAAAATAAAAGAGGACAGCATAAATCTAGTGTGATATTTGACACTGTTTATGATAAACTAACACATCAATATCTGGTTCAATGGATGTAGTAGCAATTCTCAATGAATTCTCAAGGTGCTCTTCAGATTTTTTGGTTCTAACTTTACTATTCATGTGCTTCATCCTTGAAAATAGTTGCTCACAAATTTGAGGTGGTGTTAAATGTAGGATTTTTCCAGCTGACAAATCTGCATTTTCATGAATTTAGATCTTGGAAATAAACACACCAGTTTAGCTGTATATGTAATTTATTCAAGTATATCGTCTTTATCTGTAGGCATTATTTGACTCATGATCTAATGTTTACCTGTTTCAACATGTTAAAAAAGTCAACAATTTCCATGGGGTGTACTTTTCCACACGTCTGTATAAGGGTGGGTGTGGGTGCTTTTTAAGAATAAATTCAAGTTTGGTCTGAAATTATAGCCATATTAGGTCAATGATGTCACAACCATCCTCATCTTTTGTGTATATGCTACTGAGGGATGCCCTGGCTGCAGTTGATTGGTCAGCAGTGGGTGAAAATTACAGCTTCCTTCTGGGTTTGGTATCTTGTTTGTGCTGAAGACAACACTGGATTGACTGGATCAGTCACTGGTTGTAGGTGGGTGGTTGTGTGGGTGGGTAGGGAGATGTCCCTCCAGTCGTTGCTCCCAATGGTGGATACTGGCAGTAAAAACTCTTAGGGTTTGGGCTGCTGCCTTTCTAGGTATAACGTCATTTCCACAAGTAAATTTGATATAATAGGAAAGAAGGAGTGCCCAATGTTAAAAAAATGCAAGTTGGATGGTAGTTTAAGAAGCATTTATGAGAATGACGAGCCACATCAAGCCAACGCATACATCAAGCCAACGCATTTCTGGAGAAAGAACTGTCCCTTCTTCAGGGATGTTGCTGCAGGCTATTAAATGGGAAAAATATATGAGTAGAGCTATTCTAACTATCCTAACTTTTTTTACACAAAAAAGTGGAGAAACAAAAAGCCAAATCTGACACATTCCATGCAAAGCCCCCAAAATGAACTGGACAAAATTATTGGCACCCTCAATTTAATATTTGGTAGCACACCCCTTGGAAAAAAATAACTGAAATCAATCACTTCATGTAACCATCAATGAGTTTCTTCCACCTCGCTACTGGAATATTGGACCACTCGTCTTTCGCCAACTGCTCCAGGTTTCTCAGATTGGAAGGGTTCCTTCCTTTTCCCAACTGCTGTTTTGAGATCTCTCCACAGGTACTCTATAGGGTTGAGATCTGGACTCCTTGCTGGCCAGTTCAGTACTCTCCAGAGCTTTGTATGAGGGCTCAGTCACACCATGGTGTAGAGATGTCACTTTTTCTGCACACGTTCTGCAAGGGCACAGCAAAATCAATTATTCTCCTGTTCACACCACAACACTGGTATCACATGCAGATTTTTATGCGCAGTGTATAAAACTCATTGAAGCCTGCAGGAAAGCTGATGTTTCTGCAAGTGAAATCTGTTCTTCAGTTTTCATCAGTTGTTCTGCATGTATGGTGTAAACGAGGCCTGAAAGCATTTCTGGGTGCTTTTTGACATGTGCCATGGGTCATTGTCCTGCTGTAAGACCCATGACCTCTGACGGAGACCCAACTTTCTGACACTGGGCTCTACATTGCACCCCAAAGTTCTTTGGTAGTCTTCAGCTTTCATAACGCCATGCACTCGGTCAAGGCATCCAGTGCCTGAGGCAGCAAAGCAACCCCAAAACATCAGTGAACCTTAGGGTTTCCACCTCATACCTTAAAAACCAAACACATATTAATGACATGGGTTCTGAGGCTAATTTAATGCAGATAAAGCACTAAGTGAGTTTAATTACCACCTTAATCAGCCACAAAACCTGGGTATTTAATATATGTTCAGTTTTAAATGGATGAGGTGGCAACCCTAGTGAACGTCAGCCATGTTTGACTGTAGGGACTGTATTCTTTCCTTTAAAGGCCTCATTTCTTTTTCTGAAAACAGTAGAATGATGGGCTTTACTAAAAAGTTGTAATTTTGTTTCATCTGTCCACAGCATATTCTTCCAAAAGGTTTTTGGCTTCATCAGGTAGGTTTTGGCAAAATCCAATCTGGCTTTTTTATGTTTCTGTGTCAGCAGTGGTGTCCTCCTGGGTCTCCTACCATAGTGTCCCTTCTCATTCAGATGGAGATGTACAGTTAGGTCCATATATATTTGAACAGAGACAAAATTTTAGTTTTTTTCAGGTATTGACCAAAACATATTCAAGCTATAGTTATATAATGGATATGGGCTGAAAGTGCAATTGTGCCCGTGTCCAAAATATATATGGACCTAACTGTATAGTGTGTGCTGACACAGTTGGACCTTGTGCCTGAAGGTCACCTTGAATTTGTCTGGAAGTTGATCGAGGTTCTTTAGCCACCATTCGAACAATCCTTTGTTGCAATCTTTGATCAATTTTTCTCTTTCATCCACATCCAGTGAGATTAGCTACAGTACCATGGGCTGTAAACGTCTTGACAATGTTGCGCACAGTGGACACAGGAACATTAAGCTCTATGGAGATGGACTTGTAACCTTGAGATTGTCCATGCTTTTCCATAATTTTTGTTCTCAAAACCTCAGACAATTCTTTTCTGCTCTTTCTCTTCTCCATGCTCCATGTGGCACACAGACACAGAACAGAAAGGTTGAGTCAGTTTTTCACCATTTTAAATGATAGGCTCATCTTTGGGAATGTGTTACATGTTCCACTCGTTTTTAGGGTGGAACATGTAACATGTTCCCATAATTGCAGCCACCCCCCCCCCCCCCCCTCCCTTTGACAGATAATACGGGCAGAAGTTTCCCCGTACGATCTGTCAGATTTGAAAACAGTGCGGCCGAGCGGGGCTCCACTCACACGGGCGCACCATGCATTCATTCACAGACTTCCGTGAATGAATGAACTGCAAGTCTCGACAGCCTTAGTGGCTGTCAGCTTGTAGTTTTCAATGAACTACCAGGGCGCTATGGAGCACCATGGTAGTTAATTGAAGCTTCCTGTCAGAATATCTGCTTGACTGTACATCCCGTTCGGCAAGCAGATATAATGACAGGTCTACAGGAGACCTGCATGGCACCAGCGATCTACTGATCGTTGGTGCAATGCTTTCCAGGCTTCTGTAGACAAAATTAATAAATGCACATTTTTTTTTACCTGCAAAAAAATGTACATTTGTTATTTTTATCTAAGAGCCAGTTCACACTATAGAAACGCAGTCCAGATGCGTTCTTGCATGCGCGTTTTTGGCACCTTCCGGTGCGTTTTTGATGCGTTCCAGTGCGATTTTTATGCATTCTGGTTAATTTTTTCCCCTCTCTTTTTCTCAATTTAAATAGGGACAAGTGCATTCCATTTTTGGTGTGTTCTGGTGTGTTTTACTGCGTTCCAGTACAGTTCTGTGCAGAAAAAATGCAGTATGGTCTACATTTTTTTCTGCAACTGGAACGCACTGGAACTGCAAGTACTGATGTGAACTATGACATTGACAACCATATAACCCACGTTCTTTGCGTTTCGGATCGAGGAAAAAAGCAACTGAATTGCGTGTAGTGTAAATTGGCCCTAAGCCCTCATGCACACTGGATTTTTTTATAACGCTGGTAACGTTAGCTGTGTAAAGTCACGTTTTTCAGCTTTGATTAGTGTTTTTGCATTAGCGTTTAGCCACATTTTGCTCCGTTTAGCTGTGTTTTCCCATGCTTGCAATTTTTAAATTTTTTTTTTTTTTTTGGGAGGGGGGGTTGTTAAAAAACATAGGATAACATGCTGGGGGGTTTACTGACTGTAGAAAAAAAACGTCAAAAGCTAAAGACAGCCGCTGTAAAAACATCCAGTGTGCATGAGGACCAGGGGCGGACTGACAACTCATGGGGCCCCTGGGCAATAGGGGATCATGGGGCCCCTGTGTCCTTGCCCAAACTCAAAAATGCCTATGAAAAAGGTACCAGGGACATCTTATGGGGCCCCCTACTGACCCCGGGCCCTCGGGCAGTGCCCGAGTTTCCAAATGGTCAGTCCGCCCCTGATGAGGACTAACCCCAGGTTAACATTTATGTGGCCGTGCGGGCCACATTTTGCATAAGCACGAGAGCCCATTCATTTGAATGGACTCCCGTGCCTGTGACATGCAGGGTAAGAAGTCCCTGCACTTCTTTGGAAAACGCAGCCCACACGGGAACCAGTACGGTTGCGTTTTAAAGTGCAGGCAGCGTGCCCGCACTAATGGCACTTGCCCGCGGGTCTGCATTTCTCTGTGCGGGTGGTGCGGCTGCATGATTTTCATGCGGAGCGGCACCACCCGCACAGATGTGAACCTAGGGTACAAGGTGAACTCATACTGATTGCTGGTGTGATTTCTTTATTGTCAGCCCCTGTTACCTAATACAGGTGAGTTTAATTACAAATTACAGGAGCACCACAAACTTGGAATGCAATTATTTCTTACAATTTTGAGAGGGTGCCAATAATTTTGTTCAGTCCATTTTTAAGGTTTTTGCGTGGAATGTGTCAGATTTGGCTTTTTGTTTCTCCACTTTGTGTCAAACCAATACAAACAAAAGAAATAAACATGAGAATCTCTAAACATTTGTCATTGCAACAACTTTCTGTGGGAAGTGGTGCATTATGTGACAGAAATGCAGGGGTGCCAATATTTTTGGCCATGACTGTATAGCAAGGGCATTATTTATTTTAGTCAGAGCTGCACAGTTTGCTTTCATCTACAGGCACCCCTTACCTGCAGAGGCAATTGTTTTGGCAGAGGCTAACTATCCCTTTACAGTTGGAATAGAGTTGAGTCTGGAGGACACCTCAGTTGACTTCTCAGTTAGCAGATGGTTGAGGAAGAAGGAATCCTACCTGTTGCACTATTCTATTCTGACAGCAAGGACTCCTCGTCAGATCAGAATACACTAATCAGTGCTGCAGCTGATTGGCCACATGTTGATCATGCAAAAATATACCAACAAGCCGGTTCAATAGAAGTTGATGGACTTTCCACAAACTGGAACAACCAAACATGGATCAAAATTTGTTAGGTTCCTGCTGAACCAGCTGAATTTTCAGCTCACGTATGGTCAACATAAAGTGTCACTAAACCCAGGACCCTGCAATCACTATATCTGGTCTCCCCAGACCCTGCATTCACTATATCTGGTCTCCCCAGACCCTGCATTCACTATATCTGGTCTCCCCAGACCCTGCATTCACTATATCCGGTCTCCCCGCATCCTGAAATCACTAAATCTGGTCTCCCCAGACCCTGCATTCACTATATCAGGTCTCCCCAGACCCTGCATTCACTATATCTGGTCTCCCAGGACCCTGCATTCACTATATCTGGTCTCTCCAGACCCTGCAATCACTATATCTGGTCTCCCCGGACCCTGCATTCACTATATCTGGTCTCCTAGGACCCTGCATTCACTATATCTGGTCTACTACAGAGTATTTATTTTAGTCAGAGCTGCACAGTTTGCTTTCATCTACAGGCACCCCTTACCTGCAGAGGCAATTGTTTTGGCAGAGGCTAACTATCCCTTTACAGTTGGAATAGAGTTGAGTGGAGGACACCTCAGTTGACTTCTCAGTTAGCAGATGGTTGAGGAAGAAGGAATCCTACCTGTTGCACTATTCTCTTCTGACAGCAAGGACTCCTCATCAGATCAGAATACACTAATCAGTGCTGCAGCTGATTGGCCACATGTTGATCATGCAAAAATATACCAACAAGCCGGTTCAATAGAAGGTGATGGACTTTCCACAAACTGGAATAACCAAACATGGATCAAAATTTGTTAGGTTCCTGCTGAACCAGCTGAATTTTCAGCCCACGTATGGTCAACATAAAGTGTTACTAAACCCAGGACCCTGTATTTACTATATCTGGTCTCCCCGGACCCTGCATTCACTATATCCGGTCTCCCCAGACCCTGCATTCACCATATATGGTCTCCCCGAACCCTGCATTCACTATATCTGGTCTCCCTGGACCCCGCATTCACTATATCTGGTCTCCCCGCATCCTGCATTCACTATATCTGATCTCCCCGGACCCTGCATTCACTATATCTGGTCTCCCCAGACCTTGCATTCACGATATCTGGTCTCCCCGGACCCTGCATTCACTATATCTGGTCTCCCCGGACCCTGCATTCACTATATCCGGTCTCGCCAGACCCTGCATTCACTATATCTGGTCTCCCCGGACCCCGCATTCACTATATCTGGTCTCCCCGGACCCTGCATTCACTATATCTGGTCTCCCTGGACCCCGCATTCACTATATCTGGTCTCCCAGACCCTGCATTCACTATATCTGGTCTCCCCGGACCCTGCATTCACTATATCTGGTCTCCCTGGACCCTGCATTCGCTATATCTGGTCTCCCCAGTCCCTGCATTCACTATATCTGGTCTCCCCAGACCCCGCATTCACTATATCTGGTCTCCCCAGACCCCGCATTCACTATATCTGGTCTCCCCGCATCCTTCACTATATCTGGTCTCCCTGGACCCTGCATTTGCTATATCTGGTCTCCCCGGTCCCTGCATTCACTATATCTGGTCTCCCCAGACCCTGCATTCACTATATCTGGTCTCCCCGCATCCTGCAATCACTATATCTGGTCTCCCCGGACCCCGCATTCACTATATCTGGTCTCCCCACATCCTTCACTATATCTGGTCTCCCCGGACCCTGCATTCACTATATCTGGTCTCCCTGGACCCTGCATTCGCTATATCTGGTCTCCCCAGTCCCTGCATTCACTATATCTGGTCTCCCCAGACCCCGCATTCACTATATCTGGTCTCCACGCATCCTTCACTAAATCTGGTCTCCCTGGACCCTGCATTTGCTATATCTGGTCTCCCCGTTCCCTGCATTCACTATATCTGGTCTCCCCGGACCCTGCATTCACTATATCTGGTCTCCCTGGACCCTGCATTCGCTATATCTGGTCTCCCCAGACCCCGTATTCACTATATCTGGTCTACCCGCATTGTTCACTATATCTGGTCTCCCTGGACCCTGCATTTGCTATATCTGGTCTCCCCGGTCCCTGCATTCACTATATCTGGTCTCCCCGCATCCTGCATTCACTATCTCCCAAGGAGAGAAAAAACTCTAGCAATACAAACCAAACTGAGCATTGGTAGAGTGACTCCAAACCTCTGTTCTATCAGGAGATATTTAGGGGACACTGGAAGAAGGCAGATTAAGCTTGGGTTCACACTTGTGCGGTGCAACATACCGCATGTGATTCACACAGGAACCGCACTACATTCTTGTGCAAATCACATGCCAATTCTGTGCAGTGCGATTTGAGCCATACATTTTCTATGGCTCAAATCGCACCAAAAAGGTGCAGGACCCTTTTTTTGGTCCACACTAGAATCGGACCCCATGGGTATTCACACCCAATGCAATGTGATTCTGAACATCTCAGATTCACACCTAAATCTGAAAGTGTTACTAAACCCACAACAGTACAATCAGTCTGTATATGCAGCAAAGCATGCTTGTTATACTCACTGTGGAACCTAAGGGGTTATTCCTCTACATTGTGTAAAAAGGCTGTTTGATCCTGTCTTCTCTGATCCTCCCCTTCTTCTACTGTCCCCAATCCATCTGTTGATACTACAGAGTTCTAGGAGTCACTCTGCACATGCTCAGTTTAATGCATATGGCTAGACAGAGGGTGAGGGGTTATACAGCTTCATAGGACAGTCAGAGCAGAATGAAAAATCCTCCTATAAACTTTAACCAGTGCTCTGCTGGGCACTGATAGAAGTCACAATACTGCTATTCTGTATACTGATGATGAGAACAGGTATTTAACAGATATAGTGAATGGAGGGTCCTGGGTTTAGTAACACTTTAATTGCACCGATATACACTGTATTGCCAAAATGTATTGGCCGCGCCCTCCAAATCATTGCATTCAAGTGTTCCGATCACCTCCATGGCCACAGCTGTATAAAATAAAGCACCTAGGCATGCAGACTGCTTCTACAAACATTTTTGAAATAATGGGTCGCTCTCAGGAGCTCAGTGAATTCAAGCGTGGTCCCGTGATAGGTTGCCACCTGTGCAATAAGTCCATCTGTGACATTTCCTTACTACTAAATATTATATTATATATTAATATTATTATTATTATTACATCGAGTTTATATAGCGCCAAAGGGTTTGCTCAGCGCTGGACAATACATGGCACAGTACAACAATAACAAACAACGTACGAGGGGTAAGAGGGCCCTACTCTTTCGAGCTTACAATCTAGGAGGGAGGGGGTAATGGTACAGTAGGAAGTGGCTGAGGGGAATGAAGTGGTGGGAGGAATGAGGGAGAATGGCCGTTAGGTGATGGTGGGGTAGGCTTCCCTGAAGAGATGGGTTTTGAGGGAGCGCCTGAATGTGAGGAGGGAAGGCGACAGTCTGATGGATTGGGGCAGTGAGTTCCAGAGGATAGGGGAGGACCAGGAGAAGTCTTGCAGTCGTGCATGGGAGGAGGAGACCAGGGAGCAGGATAGAAGGAGGTCCTGTGAGGAGCGAAGGGTACGGGTAGGGTGGTACTTGGGAATCAGGTTGGTGAGGTAGTCAGGGGCAGTGTTGTGAATGGCTTTGTAGGTCAGGGTTAGAAGTTTAAATTTGATGCGTTGGGCAATCGGGAGCCAGTGGAGGGAGAGGCAGAGGGGGGT
The DNA here is from genome assembly GCF_062004578.1 of Staurois parvus. NCBI lineage: Eukaryota > Metazoa > Chordata > Amphibia > Anura > Ranidae > Staurois > Staurois parvus. The sequence continues at coordinate 2,355,188 of NW_028318294.1, read as the reverse complement.
GGCAGAGGTGGAGCGGGTGGTGAGGTGGATGAGTCTGGTCGCTGAGTTCAGGATGGTCTGGAGCGGGGAGAGCCTGCACTTGGGTAGGCCGGTGAGAAGAGAATTGCAGTAGTCAAGGCGTGAGATAATCAGGGAGTGTACTAGAAGTTTGGTGGTGTCTGGGGTGAGGAAGGAGCGTATCTTGGCAATGTTGCGGAGGTGGAGCCTGCATGTGTTTGTAAGTGATTTGACATGAGGTTGGAAGGAGAGGTTCGAGTCCAGAATGATGCCAAGGACTTTGGCTTGCGGGGCGGGAATGATAGTGGAGTTGTTGGTGATGATGGATAGGATGGGGGTGTGGGCAGGGGGAAAGATGAGGAGCTCGGTTTTTGAGAGGTTGAGCTTGAGGAAATGTAGCGACATCCAGTCTGAGATGTCATTTAGGAGGTGAGTGATGCGGGCGGAGATAGTGGGGGTGAAGAGAGGGGTGGAGAGGTAGATTTGGGTGTTGTCAGCGTAGAGGTGATAGTTGAAGCTGTGGGAGTGTACGAGTTTGCCCAGGGAAGAGGTGTAGATGGAGAAGAGAAGAGGTCCAAGGACAGAGCCTTGGGGGACCCCAACAGAGAGGGGGAGGGAAGGGGAGGTGGCACCATTGTAGGTGACGCTGAAGGAGCGTCGGGATAGGTAGGATGAGAACCAAGAGAGAGCGGAGTCTCTGATGCCAAGGGAGAGTAGTTTATTAAGGAGGAGGGGGTGGTGAACTGTGTCGAAGGCCGCGGAGAGGTCCAGGAGAAGCAGGACAGAGTAGTCGCCCTTGGCTTTGGCGTTTAGTAGGTCGTTAGTGATTTTAAGGAGGGCAGTTTCAGTGGCGTGTAGGGGACGGAAGCCGGACTGTAGTGGGTCAAGGAGGTTATTGTCAGTAAGGTGGGAGCTTATATTATATATATATTAATATTATATTATAATTAATTATTATTAATTATTATATTATAATATTATATTATTATTATAACAGAGTGGAAGCAACTGGGAACAACAGCAGCTCAACCAGCAAGTGGTAGGCCACGTCACATGACACAGCTGGGTCAGTGCATGCTGAAGAGCACAGAGCGCAGAAGTCGCCAACTGTCTGCAGAGTCAATACCTAAAGATCTCCAAACTTCTTGTGGCCTTCAGATTAGCACAACAGTGCGTAGGGAGCTTCAGGGAATGGGTTTCTATGGCCGAGCAGCTGCATCCAAGCCTTACATCACCAAGTGCAATGCAAAGCGTCGGATGCAGTGGTGTAAAGCACGCCGCCACTGGACTCTAGAGCAGAGGAGACGTGTTCTCTGGAGTGACCAATCATGCGTCTGTCTGGTAATCCGATGGACGTGTCTGGATTTGCCAGGAGAATGGTATTGCCTGACTGCATTGTGCCAAGTGTAAAGTTTGGTGGAGGGGGGATTATGGTGTGGGGTTGTTTTTCAGGGGTTGGGCTTGGCCCCCTAGTTCCAGTGAAGGGAACTCTTAGGACAAGACATTTTGGACAATTTCATGCTCCAAACTTTGTGGGAAGAGTTTGGGGATGGCCCCTTCCTGTTCCAACATGACTGCGCACCAGTGCACAAAGCAAGGTCCATAAAGACATGGATGAGGGAGTTTGGGGTGGAGGAACTTGACTGACCTGCACAGAGTCCTGACCTCAACCCGACAGCACACCTTTGCAAATGAATTAGAGCGGAGACTGCAAGCCAGGCCTTCTCCCCCGACATCAGTGCCTGGCCTCACAAATGCACTTCTGGAAGAATGGTCAAACCTTCCCATAGACACACTCCTAAACCTTGTGGACAGCCTTCCCAGAACATTTGAAGCTGTTATAGCTGCAAAAGGTGGGACAACTCAATATTGAATCCTACGGACTAAGACTGGGATGCCATTAACGTTCATGTGTGTGTAAAGGCAGGGCGACCAATACTTTTGGAAATATAGTGTATGTCTACCCTACGGAGTTGCCCAATTCACTGGAGGGAGGCAGATCACTCTCAGGTGAAATCCACCACTCCTCTGAAGAGCGACCTCTATTTGGATTGCTTTTCAGAAGTGACTAACAGGTGTCAAGGAGGAGATAGGATCCCATCTCACTGCCTGTTTTAACCCCATTTTTGCTGAAAAAAAGCAGCACCTGCCGATTGGTTGAATGGGTTGTGTTTGGTGGATGTCAGTTTTTTTTGTGTGTGAAGCATTGTGATTGCCATGTAACCCCCATCTGCAGCTTAAGGGGAGCAGGTGGGTGGTAACTCACCCCTCCCCCAACTGCATGTCAAGCCTCAGTGCCCACCTATCTGTGCCCTCAGACTGGCCATACATTACACAATTTTCTTGTACAATCTCCTTTAGATTTGGCTCCAGCTACACCTGCCTGTGCTTAGATCTGACCTCATATATGATTTTGGTAAATCTAAAGGAAAACTGTACAATGTATGGGCAGCCTTAGTGTGCATGTCCAGGCCAGGCGCCCCTCCCCCTCCAGGCACACACCATGACTGTCAGGTGCAGAGATTTCTGCCACTGTCCCCCCCTCCCCGGGATGATGTCCCCTCCATGTCAGGTCCGGACTGTGCCCGCTTCCCGGCTCCTTCCCATCACCCCGCCTCCCTCCTCCTCCGCCCCGCCCCCCAGCTCAGGATGCTGCTGTCACCCCGCCCCCAGCTGTCATGTCACGGATCCTCCCACGTTAGCCCCGCTAGCAGAGCGCCCTCTGGCGGCCGTCCCCGCACAGTGAAGCAGGGCAGGAGCTGGTCCTCCCCGTGGCTGCTCCGCTCCGCTCCGCTCCACAGCCGGTTCTGCCAGCCGCCTCCGCCGTGTGATTCTGCGCAACACCGACAGCCGGCTCAGCCCTGTGCACACGGACCCGGCATGGCTTCTGGGGACCTGTACGAGGTAAGCGACCCCCCACCCCCCAACACCTTCCCTACCGAGCCGCATACAGGAGGGAGGATCGCCGAGCCCCGGTACACCGGGGGGACTCCTCATCCCGGGCCTGACACCCGAATGGGGGGTCCGAGGACGAGCTGAAGGTTGTTATGATGAGGGGCGGGGAGTCCGGCCAGGATGGGGGGGGGGTGTGCCTGGGGCAACTGGGGACCCCTTCAGTACTGCCGGGTGCAGGCACGGGGGGGGGGCCACACTGTCACCGATGCTGCCCAACCTCTTCGAGGTCATCCCTGTCACTCATCTGTCACAACTTTATAAAGTCACTTTATTTACATTTATATCTGTCATGTCACATCTGATCCATACAGGACATCGCCATGTGTGTGCTGCTGCAGAACCTCAGCTGATTGGCTGCTGCAGAACCTCAGCTGATTGGCTGCTGCAGAACCTCTTCCTCATCACCTGTCACTCATCTGTCACAACTTTATACCCCCCACTGTCAGATGTGTCAGCCTGGATGATGTCAGGTATGCCATGTCTATGACAGGTGATTGGCTGCTGCTGCTGCTGCAGCACCTCTTCCACATCACCTGTCACTCATCTGTCAAAACTTTATACCCCCCACTGTCAGATCTGTCAGCCTGGATGATGTCAGGTATGCCATGACTGACAGGTGATTGGCTGCTGCTGCAGAACCTCTTCCTCATCACCTGTCACTCATCTGTCACAACTTTATATCCCCCCACTGTCAGATGTGTCCACCTGGATGATGGTCAGGTATGCCATGTCTATGACAGGTGATCAGCTGCTGCAGAACCTTAGCTGTTTGGCTGCTGCAGAACCTCTTCCTCATCACCTGTCACTCATCTGCCACAACTTTATACCCCTACTGTCTGATGTGACAGCCTGGATGATGTCAGGTATGCCAAGTGTATGACAGGTGATCGTCTTCTGCAGAACCTCTTCCTCATCACCTGTCACAACTTTATACAGATAATTTATACCCCCCACTATCACATCTGTCAGCCTGGATGATGGTCAGGTATGCCATGTCTATGACAGGTGATTGGCTGCTGCAGCACCTCTTCCTCATCACTTGTCACTCACCTGTCACAACTTTATACCCCTCACTGTCAGATCTGTCAGCCTGGATGATGTCAGGTATGCCATGACTGACAGGTGATTGGCTGCTGCTGCAGAACCTATTCTTCACCGCCGCTGTCAGTCATCTGTCACAACTTTATAGAAATACTTTATTTACATTTATATCTATAATGTCAGGTCTGATCCATACTGTAGAAGAGATCACCTCCTCCATGCTGTGTGCTGGGCTGGGCTGCTGCTGCAGCACCTCTTCCACATCACTGCTGTCACTCATCTGTCAGAACGTTATACAGATACTTTATATCTCTAATGTCAGATGTGTCAGCCTGGATGATGGTCAGGTATTCCATGCCTGTGACAGGTGATTGGCTGCTGCTGCAGAACCTCTTCCTTATCACCGCTGTCTCTCGACTGTCAGAACTTTAAAAAATCACTTTATTTACATTTATATCTGTAACGTCAGATCTGATCCATACTTTAGAAGAGATCACCTCCTCCATGCTGTATGCTGGGATGCTGCTGCAGAACCTCTTCCACATCACTGCTGTCACTCATCTGTCAGAACTTTATACAGATACTTTACTTACATTTATATCTCTAATGTCAGATCTGTCAGCCTGGATGATGTGTCAGGTATTCCATGCCTATGACGTGATTGGCGGCTGCTGTGGAACCCCTGCTGTATCACCGCTGTCACTCATCTGTCAGAAGTTTATAAAGTCACTTTATTTACATTTATATCTGTAATGTCAGATCTGATCCATACAGGACATCGCCTCCTCCATGTGTGTGCTAGGCCGCCTCTGCTGCAGAATCTCTTCCACATCACCGCTGTCACTCATCTGTCAGAACTTTATACAGATACTTTATATCTGTAATGTCAGATCTGTCAGACTGGATGATGTGACAGATATTGCATGCCTATGACGTGATTGGCTGCTGCTGCGGAGCCTCTTCGAGGTCATCCCTGTCACTCATCTGTCAGAATCTGATCCAAAGAAGAGATCACCTCCTTCATGCTGTGTGGTGGGCTGCTGCTGCAGAACCTCTTCCACATCACTGCTGTCACTCATCATCCATTTAGATTTATATCCCTAATGTCAGATCTGTCAACCGTTATGATGTATTGGGTTTTCCATGCTTATGATATGTGATTGGCTGCTGCAGAACCTCTTCTACATCACCACTTTCAGCCATCTGATAGCTATATAAAGTCAGTTTATGTAGATTTATATCTGTAATGTCAGATCTGATCCATAGAAGAGATCACCTTCTCCATGCTGTGTGCTTGGCTGCTGCTGCAGAACCTCTTCTAGGTCAGCGCTGTCACTCGTCATCCAACTTTATAACGTCACTTTGTTTAGATTTTATACCCATACTGTCAGATCTGTCAGTCTGGATGATGGTCAGGTATTCCATGCTTATGACATGTGATTGGCTGCTGCACAACCTCTTCCACATCACCGCTTTCTCTCATCTGTCACAACTTTATAGAGATACTTAGGTTTATATCTATAATGTCAGATCTGTCAACCTGGATGATGTGTCAGCTATTGCATGCCTGAGACATGTAGTTGGCTGCTGCAGAACCTCTTCTACATCATCACATCTGTCAAATCTTTATAAAATCACTGTATTTACATTTATATCTGTATTGTCAGATTTGATCCATAGAAGAGATCACCTCCTCCATGCTGTGTGCTGGGCTGCTGCAGAATCTCTTTGAGGTCATCGCTGTCACTCATCTGTCAGAACTTTATAAAGATACTGTACTTAGATTTATATCCATACTGTCAGATCTGATCCAAAAAAGAGATCTCCTCCATGATGTGTGCTGGGCTGCTGCTGCAGAACCTTCTACACTTCCACATCTGTCAGATCTTTATAAAATCACTTTATTTACATTTATATCTGTAATGTCAAATCTGATCCAAAAAAGAGATCACCTCCTCCATGCTGTGTGCTGGGCTGCTGCTGCTGCAGGACCTCTTGGAGGTCACCGCTGTCACTCATCTGTCAGAACTTTATAAAGATATTGTACTTAGATTTATATCCATATTGTCAGATCTGATCCAAAAAAGAGATCACCTCCTCCATACTGTGTGCTTGACTGCTGCTGCAGAACCCCTTCTAAGTCAGCGCTGTCACTCATCATCCAACTTTATAAAGTCACTTTATTTAGATTTTATACCCATGCTGTCAGATCTGTCAACCTGGATGATGTGTCAGGTATTCCATGCGTATAACAAGTGATTGGCTGCTGCAGAACCTCTCCTACATCACTGCTTTCACTCATTTGATAACTTTATAAACTCTTTTTTTAGATTTATTTCCATACTCTCAGATCTGATCCATAGAAGAGATCACCCTCCTCCATGTGTCAGTGTTAGTGATGTGTGCTGGGCTGCTGCTGCTGCAGAACCCCTTCTAGGTCATTCATCTATGTCAGTCATCTGCCACATTATATTAAAGACACTTTTTCTGGATTTACACCCATACTGTCAGATCTGTCAGCTTTATTTAGATTTATATGCTTACTGTCAGATTGGATCCATAGAACAGATCACCTCCTTCGTGGTGTGTGCTTGGTTGCTGCTGCAGAACCTCTTCTAGGTCAGTGCTGTCACTCATCATCCAACTTCATAAAGTCACTTTATTTAGATTTACAGCAATACTATCTGATCTGTCAGCCTGGATGATGTCAGGTATTGCATGCCTTTATGACGTAATCTGAACTGCTGCAGAACATCTTCTAGGTCACCGCTGTCACTCATCTGACCACCTTATAAAGTCACTTTATTTAGATTTATATCCATACTGACAGATCTGATTCATTAAAGATGTCACCCTCCTCTATGTGCTAGTGCTGGTGATGGTGCATGCTTGGCCGCTGCTGCAGAACCTCTTCTAGATCACCATTGTCAGTCTACTAATAACTTTATATTAGAGACACTTTTCCTGGATTTATACCCATACTGTCAGATCTGTCAACCTTTCAACTGTCAGCTTTATTTAGATTTCTATCCTTACTATCAGATCCATAGAACAGATCACCTCCTTCGTGGTGTGCGCTTGGCTGCTGCAGAACCTCTTCTCAGTCCCTGCTGTCACTCATCTGATAACTTTATAAAGTCAGTTTATGTAGATGTATATCTGTAATGTCAGATCAGATCCATAGAAGAGATCACCTCCTCCATGATCAGTGCATGGCCGCTGCTGCAGAACTTCTTCTCGGTCCCTGCTGTCACTTATCTGATAACTTTATAAAGTCATTTTATGTAGATTTATATCTGTAATGTCAGATCTGATCCACAGAAGAGATCACCTCCTCCATGATCAGTGCTTGGCTGCTGCTGCAAAACCTCTTCTAGGTCACCGCTGTCACTCATCTGATAACTTTATAAAGTCATTTTATTTAGATTTATATCCATATTGTCCGATCTGATCAGAACATGTCACCCTCTTCTATGTGTCAGTGCTGGTGATGGCGTGTGGTTGGCCGCTGCTACAGAACCTCTACTAGGTCACCACTGTCAGTCATTTGATAATTTTACAAAGAAACTTTTTCTGGATTTACACCCATTCTGCCAGAACCAGTATGATGTTTCAGGTATTGCATGCCTCTATGATATATTCTTGATTGCTTTTGAACATCTTTCAGTTATTTGATAACTATATAAAGTAATTTTCTCAAGATTTATATCCACATTATGCTGTCAGGTATGCCTCTGGTCAATGGAAGGGTTCAGCCTTCTGATTGTGCCGGTGCTTGGCTGCTGCTGCGGAACCTCTTCCAGGTCACCACTGTCAGCCATCTAAGTATATAAAGTCACTTTCTGTAGATTTACCTCCAGTTGTGCTGTCAGGTCCTCTTTTTGCCAATACATGCTTTTGCCTTCTTTATGTGTCAGTGCCGATGATGTGTGATTGGCTGCTGCTGCAGAACCTCTTCTGATGTCTATATCTAATGTCGCTTTACCTAGATTTACCTCCAGTTGTGCTGTCCCATCTTCCTTTTGTTAATAGAAGCTTTCAGCTATCTTGGTGTTCCAGAGCTTATGACATGTGCTTGGCTGCTGCTGCAGAACCTCTTTTAAATCAGTGCTATCATTCATGAGCCAACTGTATAAAGTCACTAGCTGTGGATTATCATCCATACTGGTAGGTCCATCTCTTTCCAGCAGGAGCTTTTGCTCATTTTTTAATGTTTTTTGGCTACTGCTACAGAAACTCTTTTCGATCCCTACTGTCAGTCATATTCCTGCTTTATACAGTCCTTGTCACTGGCTTAATATCCAGCCAGGCTGTCAAAACTATTTAAAGTGGTTGTAAACCATTACATATACCCAGTGAAGTTACTGGTCTCGGATGACACACAGAGATGAAACAAATCCTCTTACATAAGTTGTACCTTTTTATCTACAGATGTTTGTCCTCTACATCCAAAGTGTAGATTTTACACAGGGTCTCCCAGCTCTGAAAAGCAGGAGGCGGGGAACTGAAGTTACACTCAGTGAGGAGAGCTCTGATTAGAGGGAAGGGGCACGTCCCCGCCACACAGCACACAGGAACAGAGCTGAAGCTGTCAATCACAGGCTGTCCCCTCCCCTGTCACCTTTTTTCTCTTGGTGTCAGGAAAACTTGTCAGTAGTGACTCATGTTGATGGTAGCAGAAGGAGGCAGCAGACAGAAATGACACTTGGTGCACTGGACTGAGACAAGTTCATTCTATAACGAGATATGCGTTGTTCATATTTCATGTCAGAGGTTTACAACCACTTTAAAGAAGTTTTCATGTTTCTGGTTTTTTTTGGCTTTATGATATATTTTTGGCTGCTTTAGAACTTCTACGTCACCTCTGTCAGTGCTCTTCTAACTTAATAAAGTTACTTTCTCTGAATTAGCATCCAACTGTGCAGATATGTCAATGACTTGTCATTAGAAGTGTTAAAACAAATGTAAACATTTTCAAACTATATTGTGCAAACATATATGTAAATGTATCTAAATGTAATATTTTGCATTTTACCGATTTTTAGATCAATTGGCTGCATTCATTTCCTTTTTAGGCTTTTTTCATTGTTTTTTTTACCTGGTGATCCAGCCAGTAACACACTACCTGTCTTATGGTGGCTACGATCACTCCTTCACTGTATCTATGGAGGAACAACATAGCCACCAGCAGCATTACCTGGAGAGGGTAGCGTAAAGCTGGCCATACTTGGATCGAAATTTGGCTGGTTTAGCAGGAGCCAGACGAATTTCAATCTGCGTGTAGCCCTCTCTGTTCAGCTGAAGACAAGAATTAGACCAGCTTCTGTGAACGGTACTGCTGGAAAACCAGCATTAGATCAGCATATGTAGCCAGTGGCTGCAGCACTGATCAGTGTATTTTGACACCTGGGGAGTCCTGCTGTCAGAATATATGCAATTTTTCTTTTTTTCCAGAAAGTTTATTAGGAAAGCACAGAGCATACAAAAAGTACAAAGAGATACAATGTGATAAAGAAAAACGCAATGTAAAACAAATAACAATTGCCATACATAGAGAGATGATCAGGTAACCAGACATAGACAAAGATCACATGTCACACATATTATCAATGATATTAATGATAGTCAATTAGAGGAGGCGACAAACGGTCACATCAAGGGTGAAGGCACTTAATACCCAAAACCATAATAAGGCATAAGAAATCCACAGGACGGGCAAGTACAGTTATTTATTCCCCCATATGTCTAACATTGTATAAAAGCAGGGTGGGGGGCAGAGGATTGCTGTCAGAATATAAAGACAGAGAGGGAAGGATTCCGCCATCCACCTTGAATGTTTGTATGGCCAGTTTTAGACGGATGGATCAGTAGGTATATGGACTATACATAAGTGACTGGGAAATTAAAGCCGGAATTGAATTGTATTATAACTATACTGCCTCTCTTTATAATACTGTTGGCCCATATATCTCCTGAATAATAATTTCAATAATTCAAGTTAACACCTTTTATAGCAGTTACAACAACCGTTTTTTCCCTTTTGGATAAATTTTGCTGGACAGCTTGATCTGTTTATTTATTTATTTCAAGTACTTATATAGCACCATCAATTTACAAAGCGCTTTACATATATATTAAACATTTGCATCAGTCTTTAACCCTCAAAGGGTGTACAATCTAAGGTCCCTAACTTACATTCATACATACACATGCTAGGGCCAATTTAGACAGGAGCCAATTAACCTACCAGCATGTCTTTGGAGTGTGGGAGGAAACCGGAGTACCCGAAGGAAACCCACGTAGGCACAGGGAGAACATGCAAACTCCAGGCAGGTGGTGCCGTGGTTGGGATTTGAACCAATGACCCTAGTACTGCCAGGTGGAAGTGCTAACCATTTAGCCACTGTGCTGCCCCAGTTAAAGGAAGTTGAACAATACCGATCTACTGGCAGGATCAACAAGTATGTTACAGGGTAGAAAACCTAAAACTGTGCTGTTGATGCTACTGATTAAATTGCATCATACAGTGGGGATCGAAAGTTTGGGCACCCCAGCTAAAAATTTGTATTAATGTGCATAAAGAAGCCAAGGAAAGATGGAAAAATCTCCAAAAGGCATCAAATTACAGATTAGACATTCTTATAATATGTCAACAAAAGTTAGATTTTATTTCCATCATTTACACTTTCAAAATAACAGAAAACAAAAAAATGGTGTCTGCAAAAGTTTGGGCACCCTGCAGAATTTATAGCATGCACTGCCCCCTTTGCAAAGCTGAGACCTGCCAGTGTCATGGATTGTTCTCAATCATCGTCTGGGAAGACCAGGTTATGTCAATCTCAAAGGTTTTAAATGCCCAAACTCATCTGACCTTGCCCCAACAATCAGCACCATGGGTTCTTCTAAGCAGTTGTCTAGAAAACTGAAACTGAAAATAGTTGACGCTCACAAAGCTGGAGAAGGCTATAAGAAGATAGCAAAGCGTTTTCAGATGTCAATATCCTCTGTTCGGAATGTAATTAAGAAATGGCAGTCATCAGGAACAGTGGAAGTTAAAGCAAGATATGGAAGACCAAGAAAAATATCAGACAGAACAGCTCGCAGGATTGTGAAAAAAACAATTCAAAACCAACGTTTGACTGCACGATCCCTCCAGAAAGATCTGGCAGACACTGGAGTTGTGGTACACTATTCCACCATAAAGAGGTACTTGTACAAATATGGTCTTCATGGAAGAGTCATCAGAAGAAAACCTCTTCTACGTCCTCACCACAAAAATCATTGTTTGAACTTTGCAAATGAACATATAGACAAGCCTGATGCATTTTGGAAACAAGTTCTGTGGACCGATGAGGTTAAAATTGAACTTTTTGGCTGGAATGAGCAAAGGTACGTTTGGAGAAGAAGGGGCACAGAATTTAATGAAAAGAACCTCTGTCCAACTGTTAAGCATGGGGTTGGATCAATCATGCTTTGGGGTTGTGTTGCAGCCAGTGGCACAGGGAACATCTCACGAGTAGAAGGAAAAATGGATTCAATAAAATTTCAGCAAATTTTGGATGGTAACTTGATGCCATCTGTGAAAAAGCTGAAGTTAAAGAGAGGATGGCTTCTACAAATGGATAATGATCCTAAACACACCTCAAAATCCACGGGCGATTACATCAAGAGGCGTAAACTGAAGGTTTTGCCATGGCCTTCACAATCTCCTGACCTCAACATAATTGAAAATCTATGGATAGACCTTAAAAGAGCAGTGCGTGACAGACAGCCCAGAAATCTCAAAGAACTGGAAGACTTGTGTAAGGAAGAATGGGCAAAGATACCTCAAACAAGAATTGAAAGACTCTTGGCTGGCTACAAAAAGCGTTTACAAGCTGTGATACTTGCCAAAGGGGGCAGTACAAGATATTAACTCTGCAGGGTGCCCAAACTTTTGCAAACGCCATTTTTTTGTTTTCTGTTATTTTGAAAGTGTAAATGATGGAAATAAAATCTAACTTTTGTTGACATATTATAAGAATGTCTAATCTGTAATTTGATGCCTTTTGGAGATTTTTCCATCTTTCCTTGGCTTCTTTATGCACATTAATACAAATATTTAGCTGGGGTGCCCAAACTTTCGATCCCCACTGTATATGTCATTTTTTGAATGTGCTCACAGTCCCGCTTGACATTTCAGTGCTTATAATGTGTGCTTGGCTGCTGCTGCACAACCTCATGTAGGTCACTGTGGTCAATCCTCGTGCAACTTTCTAAAGTTCCTGTTTCTGGATTGACATTCATACTGTCAGATCTCAGCCTTTTTGATGTGTCAGGTGTTGCATAGCTTTATGATGTGTGCTTGGTTGCTGTGGAACCTCTTGTAGGTCACCGCTGGCAGTGGTCGTCCAGCTTTTTTTATAGCTTTTCTTTCTGGGTTAACAAGCAGCTGCCCTTTCAGGTCTTCCTCTTGTGATTTGGAGCCTGTAGCCTCTTTGATTTTTCAGGTATTATATTTCCTATAATGAGCATTTGTTCACAGGGCAAAACTGCATGGAAATGCAGCAAAACGTCTTGTAGGCCATCGCTGCCAGAGGTCCTCCACTCGATCTCAATACAAGCCTGTCACTGGGAGCATTCTGTTGGTAAAGTGCCACCACTGTGGATTGTTTGTTTTTCAAAGAGTGGTTGACAGGCAGCTGGGAGGCAATATATCAACACCTTTTTGATTGCCTGCTGTTAGGCTCTGAGGAAGAAGGGTTTTCCTTCGAAACGTGTTAGCCTGCAGGGATCCTGATATGGTTCCCCCTATGCTATGGAGACTGTCTTATCTGAATACATTCAGCCACAGATGTGTGGCTTGATGAGCGCTTTTACCTCCTATGCTTGTGAGTAATTTTTTTATCTACTCCTAATAAAAGCTTGTTGGATAATGCACTAGGCTGGTGTGCCATCTCTTTTCTGTGTTTTTCTTTTAGTATCAACACCTTTTTACCTGTTTTGACCCTGAAAACCCACACCCCCTTACATGCATATGTAGGATGGTTGTGGGGGTGCACCATTCATTTGAATGGGTTGCTTGGCAGCGGTACTGGCCAACAAACTCGACATGGGGTAACATTTTGACTGTGAAGCACATACATCCTGGTGAAGCCAGACTCGTGCGTGCTTCATGGTAAAGTTAGGCTTGTGCGCGCCTCCTGGTAAAGCTAGTCTCGCGCGCGCCTCCTGGTAAAGCTAGGCTCGCGCGTGCCTCCTGGTAAAGCTAGGCTCGCGCGCGCCTCCTGGTAAAGCTAGGCTCGTGCGCGCCTCCTGGTAAAGCTAGGCTCATGCGCGTCTCCTGGTAAAGCTAGGCTTGTGTGCGCCTCCTGGTAAAGCTAGGCTTGTGTGCGCCTCCTGGTAAAGCTAGGCTCGTGCGCGCCTCCTGGTAAAGCTAGACTCGTGCGCGCTAGGCTCGTCCGCGTCTCCTGGTACAGCTAGGCTCGTGCACGCCTCCTGGTAAAGCTAGGCTCATGCGCGCCTCCTGGTAAAGCTACGCTCGTGCGCGCCTCCTGGTAAAGCTAGGCTTGTGAGCCCTTCTTGGTAAAGTTAGGCTCGTGCGTCCTTGGTAAAGTTAGGCTCGTGCGTCCTTCTTGGTAAAGCTAGGCTCGTGCGTCCTTCTTGGTAAAGCTAGGCTCGTGCGTCCTTCTTGGTAAAGCTAGGCTCGTGCGCGCCTCCTGGTAAAGCTAGGCTCGTGCATCCTTCTTGGTAAAGCTAGGCTCATGCGTCCTTTTTGGTAAAGCTAGGCTCGTGCGTGTCTCCTGGTTAAGCTAGGCTCATGCGCGTCTCCTGGTAAGCTAGGCTCGTGCGTCCTTCTTGGTAAAGTTAGGCTTGTGCGTTTCTCCTGGTAAAGCTAGACTCGTGCGTGCCTCCTGGTAAAGCTAGACTCGTGCGTGCCTCCTGGTAAAGCTAGACTCGTGCGCGCCTCCTGGTAAGCTAGGCTCATGCGTCCTTCTTGTTAAAGCTAGGCTCGTGCATCCTTCTTGGTAAAGCTAGGCTCGTGCGTGCCTCCTGGTAAAGCTAGACTCGTGCACGCCTCCTGGTAAAGCTACCTGCAACTGTATATCTTGCTGCTTGGCCACTATCATATTTCTGGGATTATAAAGAATGCTATTGATCATCAGCTCATAAGCGTTGCTCCAGCAGGCATTGACTCGGCCTGTACGTTTGGTGTATGACCACGCAGGATGTTCTAAATCTTTAATAGTTCTTAAGTGACTCAGCTGCAGGTACAAATTACTGAAGTGTGACCACTCCACTTGCAGTTTCTATTGAATTCAGTTTCTTCCAGCATGACTCTTCAGAATCCCATTAGTATGCTGTGAATCTACAGGTGTAACTGGCCCCTGTCTTAAGTATACCAGATTCTAAGATTTGCCAACCAGTCCACTGCATGAACAGTTAAAGTGGACCTTTCTTGAGAAATACATGGAAGTTACTACTTTTCATTTGATTGTTCCATGTCTTCTGCCATTTTTAGACAAAAAGGATTTTATGTAGTTATTGGGCAGAATGTTCTCTCTGTGGGGGAAATGCTGCTCTCCACTGTCTTTGAGCCAATTATCTTGGAAAAAGTATGTTTCCAGTGAATTAAGAGTAAAATCAGAACCCCTCCCTGATCTGCCTTGTTTTCTGTGTACAGCATTAAGAGGGTTAGCATGAAAGCCAGGAATTTTCAGAAGAAAGGATTCAATGGCAGCCTGTATATTTCCCTCATGACAGATGCCCTTTTAAGTGGCAAATCAGCCAAATCATTTAATTTGGTATGTATTATTGAATTATTCACTGTGTGCAGTGAGTTTAGTTGGGGTTTGGCAAGCCTTCCTGGTGAGACTATCCAATGCTGTGCCTTGTGGTTGAAATAGACCAAATTCTGTACACCTCAATTTGAACACCTAATCACCAGGAAAAATGACCCGAGGGTTCTCAAGACCTGAAAATTTTATATATATATGTATATGTGTAGTATTATGTTCAGCAGACTGTGTTCTTCTATTGTTGTGACTTAGATGACGTTCAGAGCACATTTTATGCCCAATTCATGCAAAACTCCACGTAATCCCAAGGGGTTCACATACTTTTTCTTGCAACTGTGTAACTGTGTATATATATATATATATATATATATATAGCAATGTACAGAGTGTCCTCCTTAAATTGGGTGCCCCCATCAGAGCACCCCATTTCATTTGGTGCCCCCATCGCAGCACCCCCTGCCATCAGGTGCCCCCATTGAAGCAGCCCCTTTCATCGAGTTGTCCCATCAGAGTACCCCCTTTCCGTTGGGTGACCCCATCAAAATGCCCCCAACGGAGAGCACCCTGCCATCGGGTGCCTTCATCGGAGTACCCCCTTTCATTGGGTATCATAATCAGAGTGCCCCATTGGAGAGCCCATTTCCATCGGGTATTCCCATCGGAGCGCCCTCTTTCCATCGGGTGTCTCTATCAAAGTTTCCCCATCGGAGCACACTTTGGTGTCCCCATCAGTGTGCCTCTATCGGAGTACCCCCTTTCATTGGGTATCATATTCAGAGTTCCCCATCGGAGTGCCCCCTTCCATCAGGTGTCCCCATTGAAACCCCCTTCCATTATGTGTCCCCATCAGAGTGTCCCCATCCATAAGGTGTCCCCAGCGGAGCACCTCCTTTCATCGGGTGTCCTCTTCAAAGTGTCCCATTGGAGCGCCCCTTCTTTCAGGTATCCTCATCAGAGTGCCCCGTTCTTTCCGGTGCCCCATAGGAGCAACCCTTCCATTGGGTGTTCCAATCAGAGTGCCCCCTTCCATTGGATATCCCCATTGAAGTGTCCCCTTCCATCAATTGTGCCCATCATAGTGCCCTCACTGGGACACCCCCTTCCATTAGTTGTCCCCATTAAGGTGCTCCTATTAGAGCATCCCTTCCACTGGAGTTCCCCCTTCCATTGGCTATCCCCTTCGGAGCACCCCTTTCCATCAGGTGCCCGCCTCCATCAGAGTTACCATCGGAGAGACCCTGTACCTTTTGAGCGCTAGGCAGGTCGATGGCAGGAGCAGGCTGCAGTTCTGGAAAGAAAAATTGCACCTCATCCTCCTGCGATGCTGGCGGTGGTGGCACACACAACATAGTTGGTTTTTAGAATACGGGAAGTTCCATCAACCAGTCACCGCATGGGTGAAGGGGGGGGCTCCGCTGGGGACTGGCTGATTAGTTGGCGGTCACAAAAACTGTCCCTTGGTCCGGGTCCAGACCGTGGACCACCATGTAGCGATGCCTAATGCAAACCCTTTCGGTTTGGCACAGTGGGTAGACCATGAGCCCATAGAGCAGTGGTTCTCAACCTGTGGGTCGCGACCCCTTTGGGGGTCGAACGACCCTTTCACAGGGGTCCCCTAAGACCATCAGAAATCACATATTTCCGATGTGTAAAGAGCAGCTACTGTGTAGAAAGCAGCTGCTGTGTTGAAAGCAGCTACTCTGTTAAAAGCAGCTACTGTGTTGAAAGCAGCAGTATTGGAGGTAAAACGACACTCATGAATTATAATTACTGGGTAAATAATTTTATGGTTGGGGGTCACCACAACATGAGGAACTGTATTAAAGGGTCACGGCATTAGGAAGGTTGAGAACCACCGCCATAGAGGCTTAAAATAACACAGCCCTAAATTTTAATAACAGAGCGGTGAGCTTTAATACAAAGGACAATACAATAAAAAAGTTCTATTTGTATTCCGCATATTTTTTTTACATTTTTCCAAGTGAATTACCATGAAGAACCATGGGTACAGAAATCTGTTGGTGTTCTGAACGAGTAATTATTTCAAGTAATTTAACAGAGTGATGTTCAGTGTAAATGTTAGATGATGGTCTCCTCTGCCATCAAAGCTATATCATTGTTCTAGGTACAACCCATCTGGATAGTGTGGATGCTGATGTGTGTTTGTTGATATTTCAAAAAATCAAAGTGGACGGGCAGGATTGATTTTTAGTCTTGAAATGTTCTGTAAACGTTATAACAGTCTGGGGGGAAAACAAAATCAATTTGGTTATGATCAAATATATCATAGAAACAGTTTACCGTTCCAACTGGTTAACCACCTGAGCTGTTTCGCCAGATAGCCGACCTGCCCCAGTGCTTGGCGGAAGGTGATTCTAGTATGATCGAAGAGCTCAGATCCGGTGTTACCTATAGCCTTTTGCTGCAGGGCTGACATTTAGAGAAAGGTAGGGATTACACACAGCAACCAATCAGGTGCTTACTTCTGTTCCCAATCCTAGAGGAGAAATATGAAATCTGAAACTTAATTGGTTTATTTGGGCACTGCATCTATTAATCCTTTTTTTGTGTAAAGCCAAAGTTTTTTTTCAGCAATAATTCTTGTGGGTCACAGGAATGCACTTACTTTTGCTTTCCTGTGACACAGTCAGATCAGAGCGGACTATGTCCTATGGGGACATCTATGCCAGGGAAGAGGAACATCTATTTCAGAGTCTAAGGGGGTACTTGGTCTTATTTTGGAATGACTTCCTTTTGGGAAGTAAGGAGAAGAAAGTACCCCCAATGAGATAGCTAAAAAAAAGACCCTCCATGTACGCTGGGCGTTTTGATAACGTTGGTAACGTTAGCTGTGTAAAGTCACGTTAAAAACCTGAGTTTTTCAGCCTTTTTTTAGCGATTTTGCATTACCGTTTAGAGGCGTTTTAACAGCGTTTTCCCGCGTTTGGTGTTTTTAGCGGGTTTTTTTGTCAAAAAAAGTCCAAAAATGCCGGTTTGCAGTATTTTACAGCGTTTTGCCACATTTTTCAGCATTATAGCGTTTTTACAACTATAAAACTCCTCTAGAAACCTACTAGTCCTGGGGGGGTTTTTTGACTGTGTAAAGTCACATTAAAAATGTGAGTTTTTTAGCGTTTTTACATTGGCGTTTAGCGGCGTTTTTCCATGTTTGCTAGCATTTTTTACCAAGAAAAAAACATTTTTTTTTGGTTAAAAAAAGTACAAAAACGCCGCAAACTGCGGCGTTTTACTGCGTTTTTCAGCCTTAGAGCATTTTTCCAGCTACAAAATCTCTAGAACCCCAGTAGTCCTGGGTTTTTTTTCCAGCCAAAAAACGTTGATTACAGTCTGTGTGCATGGACACATAGGATAACATGCTGGGGGGTTTACTGGCTGTAGAAAAAAACTTCAAAAGCCAAAAACAGCCGCTGTAAAACGTTCAGTGTGCATGAGGACTTATAAATATTCCCTCTGCTCAACAGAGCTTTTTCAAACAAAATAGTCTTGGCTGTAGACACATTTTAATTTAAGAGAGACCAGGAGGAATTTAGCAGCAAAACAACTTTCTATAAACAAAGGGCGCCACCATCTGAGTGTAGCAATTTAATGAAAGGCATAAATGACATATAAAATGGCGTACATGCACTCACATATAGTTGTGAACAGGGGCGGACTGACAACTCATGGGGCCCCCGGGCAATAAGGGATCATGGGGCCCCTGTGTCCTTGCCCAAACTCAAAAAAGCCTATGAAAAAGGTACCAGGGGCATCTCATGGGGCCCCCTACTGACCCTGGGCCCTCGGGCTGTGCCTGAGTTTCCAAATGGTCAGTCCGCCCCTGGTTGTGAAATACAGGGACATCATCCCTCATAATCCAGCAGGGCTTCTAAACATTGCATGCAGAGTTCAGCAGGAAAACATTCCAGTACTGCAGAGTGAATGCCGACGCTGAAGGTGGAGACATGGTCAGCAACAATACTCAGGCCGTGGTGTTTAAACAATGCTCAATTGGTACTAAGGGGCCCAAAGTGTGCCAAGAAAACACCCCCCACACCATTACACCACCACCACCAGCCTGAACCGTTGATACAATGCAGGATGGATCCATGCCTTCATGTTGTTTATAACCCTACCATCTGAATGTCGCAGCTGGAATCAGACCAGGCAACGTTCTTCCAATCTTCTACTATCTGTGCGAATTGTAGTCTCCATTTCCTGTTCTGAGCTGACAGGAGTGGCACCCGGTGTGGTCTTCTGCTGCTGTAGCCCATCTGCTTCAAGGTTTGATGTATTGTGCATTCAGAGATGATATGCTGCATACCTTGGTTGTAACGAATAGTTATTTGAGTTACTGTTTCCTTTCTATCATCTGGAACCAATCTCCTCTGATCTCAGACATCAACAAGCATTTTCGTCCACACAACTGCCGCTCACTGGATAATTTTCTCTTTTTCTGACCATTCTCTGTTAACCCTAGAGATGGTTGCGCATGAAAATCCTAATTCCCAGTAGATCAGCAGTTTTTGAAATACACATACCAGTCCGTCTGGCACCAACAACCATGCCATGTTCAAAGTCACTTAAATCCCCTTTCTTCTCCATTCTGATGCTCGGTTTCAACTTCAGCAAGTTATCGTCACCACGTCTAGATGCCTAAATGCATTGAGTTTCTGCCATGTGATTGGCTGATTAGCAATTTGTGTTACCAAGCAATTGAGCAAGTGTACCTAATAAACAGTGAGTGTAGATGCCAATAGGAAAGATGTATTTGCATTGGTATCAACTGAAAATCTAAGAAAGGTTGAGGACCTGCTGTAATTATTCAGTCACGTTGCCTACCTGACATCTGAGAAAGTAACCTACCTACATAATCCTTTTATTGATTTCTGTACTTATCTTTACTTCTCAGCATTCCAAATTGCAGTATACAATCAACTTTATTTTGCTATCGAGATGTAGTAGGCAGGGATCTGATGTCAAAGGGTCTTTGTGAATTCAACGCTCATCACTAAATTCAGACTCCATCAGAGCTTCATTAGTAGGGACACAACCCCCTTTTACAAAACCTGGGAAACTGCATTCATGCCCTGTCAAAGGATTCTGCATGCAGGAGGGGGTTGAACAACACCATGGATAACATGGTGTCGCTGAAAGTAGCTGATAGATTCATATGATGATTGTGGAGAAATGGGAGCAATTGTCCTATTCATTTTTACAGATACCCATGGTTTATTTATGTAAAATGTAGATTTAATATATTTGTTAAAAATAACATATCTTCAAAAAAAAGGAAGAGGACTTTTTTGTATTTCCGGACCTAAATGTGACGGATTGGAGGTAGCATGATATAAAAGGATATGTTTACATTCGGCTGGATATGTTTACATTCGGCTGCCCGTGGAGCTGTCATGGGCTTGACTGTGTCCTTCAGACACAAACTGAACAGGCACAGATGTAAAACAACTGATATCAATCCCATTCAGCTCCAATTCAGCAGGGATCCCCTGGACAAAGTCGGAAGGACGAAACACGTTGGGGATGTGACTGGAAGTGACGTATCACTTTCACTAGAAGTGACATATCAGAGGGTGGGTGAGATGCCAATACTCTGGGTGTGAACGTCCAGTACTGGTGGTTCTGGCAGAGCATTGGGTCCTTTTGTATTGGCTATGTTGATGAGCACAGATTTTGCTTTAACTGTGAGTAGGTGTAATTTGTTACTAAATTTTGAATGATTTTATGAAATTGCACTGTTGAGTCTTTTTCCTATATTCTGTGTTACTGAGTTGGGCATTGGAAGAAAGCCTGGAGTACTGGGTTCCTGAGGCAGCAGGAGATCTTCTATTAGATACAAGCGCAACATGCTGATCATTCATAGGACAGGCATTGGGTTCTGGTGGGCCTCAGCCTGTGGGGAGTGGTGGAGCACTGGAGCACAAGGAGCAAACACACAGATTGTTTTGGCTGCATTTCTCACTTAAAGTAGACAAAACTTTTTCTTTTTCATTTTGGACAGAGTAAGGGAGGGATATAACTCCTGTAACAGGGGCGGACTGACAACTCATGGGGCCCCCGGGCAATAGGGGATCATGGGGCCACTGTGTCATTCCAAAACTCAAAAAAGCAAATGAAAGGTACCAGGGGCATCTCATGGGGCCCCCTACTGACCCCTGGCCCTCAGGCAGTGCCCGAGATTCCAAATGGTCCGTCCGCCCCTGCCCTGTAAGGTGTGTTTTTCCTTCTTTGTCTCAATGGGGAGATTTACCCTCTTTTCCTGTCCCATATCCAAAACAGGAAGTGGGAGGAAATCCCTGCAAATTAGGGGAATCTCTTGGGGATCCCAGGTCACCAAAAATAGTGTCCCCAGTGGAAAAATCTTAAACAATATAATCTGCTTTCCCAGATATCTTCTGTGAACCATGAAACTCCCCTTTATGTACTGGAGACGAGGAGAGGATAAGATACATGTGGTCCAGATCAGGAGAGCAGT
This sequence comes from Staurois parvus, assembly GCF_062004578.1. Taxonomy (NCBI): domain Eukaryota; kingdom Metazoa; phylum Chordata; class Amphibia; order Anura; family Ranidae; genus Staurois; species Staurois parvus. The sequence continues at coordinate 2,333,927 of NW_028318294.1, read as the reverse complement.
CTAGGGTGCTTTGCTGTTCCTAGATACAGTATAGAGAGTGAGTTCTAGTATCTCAGGATTAGAAGTGTGTTACTATATCTCCAGGTGAAAATAACAGGGAAAAAAGCCCAATATAAAGAAAACAAATGCAGCCACCTCATCTAAGGATGGGAAATCTGCAGTTTCTTATATATTACTGTTTCGGGGTATATATATACTTTAAAGTAGTTGTAAACCTCAGACAGTAAATAAGAACAAAGCATATGCCTCTGCTATCAGCATTTATGACACGCTTTCCTGACACCAAGAGAAGAATGGTGACGGGAGGGACAGCCTAAGTTCTGTGAGCTGTGTGGAGGGGGGTGTCTCTTCCCTCCAATCAGCTCTCAGAGCTCTCCTCACTGATGTAGCTTCAGCTCCCCACCCCCTGCTTTTCAGAGTTCAGAGATCCTTTGTAAATTCTGGACTTTGAAAGGCTGTAGAGAAGAGAAGACAGCAAATAGACCAGTACAGCTTATGTACAGTAGGGGGATTTGTTTAATCTCTGTAGATCTCCTGAGGCCAGTCACTTCACTTGGTATATGTAAGGGTTTACAACAACTTTAATGAAGATATTTAATTTGTAGAGGATCTGCTCTCCAAAGTTCACGAGTTTCCCTCCTGTCAGCTGTAGTTTTTAGATAATAGATGGAAAGTTGAACATGAAAGAATATTAGGGATGCACCAAAATTTTGGTTGCCGAAAGGTTTCGAACGAAAATACTCCTATCGGCCTTTGGCCAATATAAAAATAGGCACCGATACAGTTGCCGAAAATAGCCCCACCGCCACTGCCTGGTGGTTCTCAGCCTTACCTGGGGACCCATCCAAGGATCCCAGTGCTGGGCATAGAGATCAGTGAAGGAAAGATGGTCTCCACTCATCTCTCTGTCCTTGGAGGACCGGAGTGACATCATTACATCATTTCTAGTTCCGGCGCCTTGTAAACAAGGACATTTTTTTTTTAAAGCACTAGATCAATGCTTTTTTTTTTTAATCTAATGCTTTACATTGTAGAGGAGAAATGTGGGATCTTATTGAGCCATATCTCTCTATAAAGAGGACCTGTCACTGCTTATTTCTATCACAAGGGATGTTTGCATTCCTTGTGATAGGAATAAAAGTGATTAAAAAAAAAACTTAGAGTGTAAAAAACAATTAATAAAATCAATTTTAAAAAAACGCATATGTAGGCTGTGCCCACATATGTAAAGTGTTCAAAATACACATGTGAGGTATCGCCATGAACTTCACACCAAGAGTAATAATTCTAGCACTGGACCTCCTCTGTAACTTTAAACTGGTAACCTGTAGAAATTTTTACAGCGTCACCCATGGAGATTTTTAAAGTGTTACTAAACCCACAACAGTAAAATCAGCCTGTATATGCAGTAAAGCATGCTTGTTATACTCACTGTGGAACCTAAGGGGTTAATCCTCTGCATTGTGTAAAAAGGCTGTTTGATTATGTCTTCTCTGCCCCTCCTCCAAATGTCCATGTCTTATTTCCTGATAAGACAGACTGAACCCGTAGCCACATGCACATGCTCAGTTTAGTTTGTATTGCTAGAGAGGTGTTTTGTTTTTATTCCTGGGAGAGTGCATGTGATCAGCACAGGGCCAATCAGCACTGTTCAGACAGAGGTCAGAGGTTTTGCCTCCCCTAGAGCAGAAAGAAAACTCCTCCTACAAGCTTTAACCAGTGGTCAGCTGAAGTCACAAGACTGCTCTAACTGCTGAGGAGAAAAGGTATTTAGCAGTTTATATTTAGTAAAATAATTGCATTTCCATGTTCTGTGTACTGTGGGAGACCAGATATAGTGAATGCAGGGTCCTGGGTTTAGTAACAGATTAAGTACCATAGTTTGGCGCTATTCCACAAGCGTGTGCAATTATAAATCATGACATGTTGGGTATCTATTTACTCGGCGTAACATCCTCTTTCATATTGTACAAAAAAAATGTAAGTATTTTTTGCCAAAAAATTGTGTTTGAAAAATATAATCATTTTTAAAATCTGTCCGTTTCGGTTTTCGGCCAAGTGCATCGTGAATTTTCAGTTTGAGCACCAGAATTTTTATTTCGCTGCACCACTAAAGAATATACTGTATAATAAATGTATAAAACCACAGGCCATCTCCTTGCACAAGTACTCTTTATTCAGCAATCCAGATGCAGCCTCGTCATAGTGAGGAGTCTGGTGGGTTGTATCTGGGTTGCTGAATAAAAAGGACCCATTCAAGGACCATGGCATGTGGTTTTATCCTTTGTGTGGTATCAGTGAGCGGAGAGACCTACAGTTGTGACCAAAATTATTCAACCCCCAATGCTGTAAAGGGGTTTAGGGACTATAGTGTACATTTGGAATTGTATTCAGAATCAAATCCTACAAGGACGTTGTAACTACCCAAATGCAACTAAAATGACATCAATTGTTTATGTAATACAGTAGTAAATGGTTCTTATGTGGTTTCTTCATTGCCACAATTATTCAACCCCTTAAAGACTACCACTCTGAAGAACAGAGGTTCATACAGGTGCTTTCCATCAGGTATTGAAAACACCTGTGGATGTCACCGAGCAGCAATCAAGCATAATAAGCACCAATTAGGCAGCTTTAAAATGACTGTGATACTCAGCTCCTTCTAGACATTTACTGGTGTGGTTACAAACATGGTGAAGGCAAGAGAATGGTCCAGGAAGACAAGAGAAGAGGTGATTTCTCTTCACAGGAAGGGCAATGGCTATAAGAAGATTGCAAAGATGTTAAACATACCAAGAGACACCTTAGGAAGCATCATTCGCAAATTCAAGGCAAAGGGCACTGTTGAAACGCTACCTGGTCGTGGCAGAAAGAAGATGCTGACTTCGACTGCTGTGCGCTACCTGAAGCGTAGAGTGGAGAGAAGTCCCCGTGTGACTGCTGAGGAACTGAGAAAAGATTTGTCAGATGTGGGTACAGAAGTTTCAGCCCAGACAATAAGACGCACACTGCGTAATGAAGGCCTCCGTGCCAGAACTCCCAGGCGTACCCCCTTGCTGTCTCCAAAGAATAAGAAGAGTCGACTGCAGTATGCCAAAAGCCATGTGGACAAACCACAAAAGTTGTGGGATAGTGTTCTGTGGACTGATGAAACAAAATTAGAACTGTTTGGGCCCATGGATCAACGCTATGTTTGGAGGAGGAAGAACAAGGCCTATGATGAAAAGAACACCTTGCCTACTGTGAAGCATGGTGGAGGGTCAATCATGCTTTGGGGCTGTTTTGCTTCTGCAGGTACAGGGAAGCTTCAGCGTGTGCAAGGTACCATGAATTCTCTTCAGTACCAGGAGATATTGGATGGAAACGTGATGCAGTCCGTCACACACCTGAGGCTTGGGAGACGTTGGACCTTTCAACAGGACAATGATCCCAAGCATACCTCCAAGTCCACTAGAGCATGGTTGCAGAGGAAAGGCTGGAACATTTTGGAGTGGCCATCGCAGTCACCAGACTTAAATCCGATTGAGAACCTCTGGTGGGACTTAAAGAAAGCAGTTGCAGTGCGCAAGCCTAAGAATGTGACTGAACTGGAGGCCTTTGCCCATGAAGAATGGGCGAAGATACCCGTAGATCGCTGCAAGACACTTGTGTCAAGCTATGCTTCACGTTTAAAAGCTGTTATAACTGTAAAAGGATGCTGTACTAAGTACTAAGATTGAATGTCACTTGGGGGTTGAATAAAACTGATAATGCTGTGAGCACAGAAAAGACATTTGTGGTTATTTCATTATAACTGTTATGTTATATTTGTCTGACCTACAAGTGCCTCTTTAATGTAAATGTAAGCAAGATGACTGAATGATCAAAAGCAATGTCAAACTGGCCAAAACACTCAATTTCAGTGGGGGTTGAATAATTTTGGTCACAACTGTATATAGCCATCATCCATGGCGATTACAGAAGTTGCTTTATGTAGCATTTGAGAATGGTGCCGTTGGACATTGAATTTTTTGTAATAAGCATACAATAGTCAAAGGATTGCAAATCATCATCATCATTATTATTATTATTATTATTATTATTGATAAGTGGACATATCACCAAAAAAAAAAAAAACTAAACTAAAAAAAGCTTTTTTTTTTTAAAATCGCATGGTCAGTTGTGTCCGTAAGAAAAAATTTTTTTCATATACAATTTGGAGATGCTGTTTAAAAGATCAGTGAATTGTAGGAGGAATATTTCTTGGCTCGTTGAACAGAACTTGGGTCCATAGTTCCAGGCAGCACAGTGGCTAAATGGTTAGCACTTCCGCCTGGCAGTACTAGGGTCATTGGTTCAAATCCCAACCACGGCATCACCTGCCTAGAGTTTGCATGTTCTCCCTGTGCCTGCGTGGGTTTCCCCTGGGTACTCCGGTTTCTTCCCACACTCCAAAGACATGTTGGTAGGTTGATTGGCTCCTGTCTAAATTGGCCCTAGTATGTGTATGTATGGATGTAAGTTAGAAACCTTAGATTGTACACCCCTTGAGGGTTAGGGACTGATGTGAATGTACGATATATATGTAAAGCACTGCTTAAATTGACGGCGCTATATAAGTACCTGTGATAAATAAATAATAAGGCTTGGTTCTGACTTCAAAGTTGTACAATTTTTAGTGCATCTTTAGAGTCCGACTTTGATAAGACTTTTACATTCTCTGGCATTGAAGCCGTCTCAAAGGGAGATCAAAGTAGTGCAGGAACCTTTGTCCTGCAACTTTGGGTCTCACAATTCGGATCCTAAGTCGCAGAAGTGTGAACCGAGCCTAAAGAGGAACATTTTGAAAAAAATTAGTCATACTTGATCTGTTCTTTGGAGAGCTTGACAATGCTGTATTTTGAGTATACAGTATATGGTGGGGCATGGAGATTTGAAAGAAAACACAGGAAATTGAAAGAATTCCTCTAATTGCTAGTCATCTTGGCTTTCTATTTAGATCTGATACACTGTAATGAACTCAAATGACTTATATCCTTTTTCCTGTCTTTAAAAACTGCAACAAAGCTTGGAATATCTTGGAATATCTGATCTATACTGACATTCCTGTTCATGCAATACTGTTACTGCAGATTTTTCACAATTTTAGATGTTTTGGAATATGCAAACTACACAAATTTAACTTCCATATTTCCAGAAATTTTTTTGTATCTTTTTTTAGGTTTGTTGCCATTCTTCAAAGTCCTGTCATTGTATCTACTTTTCAGGAACTGCTTATAAAATTGGGGAAAAGAATTTTAAAAAATGGTTAAATTGTACAGTCATGTCAAAATCTGGGCAAGCAATTACATACACAACTCAAATACATACATATGAAAGTTTTCCCTGCCAAAGGATTTGTAATTTTGTTCAGTCTGTCACCCCTGCCAAACAGTGCAGCATGAAAGTGACATCTGTTTCATGTCCATGTTACATGTTAGGTTTCTTTCACACAGGGCAGGCTCCATTTAGATCAGAAGGAAATCTGTCCATGGATTCCCTGCTGATCAGAGCAGAGTGGGCAGATGAGAGGTCCATGTCCGCTCAGTTTATGCAGAGGGGACACTGAAACAGCCCTCTTTGCTCTCTGGGAAGGCCAGAAGTAAATGAACTCTGTTGTCCATTTGCCCCCAACTGCCCTTTTATCCAATCCACCTAGAGGGAAGAGGGCAGATTCAGGCTTTGTGGTCAGTAGGAGGAGGAATAGTGCCCAATGCTTGGTGTCAGTGGTCCATCGTTGGTGTGAGTTGGAAGAATAGTGTCAATGAGAGGGATAGTGCCTCATTCTTGGTATCAGTGGGAGGAAATATGCCATACCATTGGTGTCTGTGAAAGGAATGATGCCTCCTCATTAGTAACAGTGCAAAGAATAATGCTTCATATTAATGAGGGGAACAATGCCTTAAGAGCCAGATAAAGACAAGCAAAGGGCTGCATCTGGTCCACAGGTCACAGTTTGGAGGCAACTACTGTAGAAGGTAAAGAACAAAACTAGGGGAACTGCAGAAAAGTTTTTAACTTGTCCGTGTCTCTGCTTCTGTAAGAATGCTGTAAGCAAGAATGCTAATGGTAGTCATGAAAGGATGTCATAGGAATCAGTTGCCCTCCAAACAGTTGTCAATATTGCAGCAGAACTCTTGGAGGTTCCACAGTGCTTCTGGCTCAGTTCTGTGCAGATGCATAAGACAGGAGTCAACTCTTTGGCAATAAAGCTATGATTGAAGGGGAAAAAAGCATTCAAAATTATGGTGGACCAATCATCATGGTTTGGGGCAAATTGCTGCGTCTATATTTCGCTGTCATAAAGAGAACTGTGCTTTTAAAACAGACATCTCACAGACTTCCAGGGTAACCGTGAGTCATCTAAAGCTAAATGAAAGTTTACTGATGAATGAATCCTAATCCAAAGCTGGTCATATATTAGTAAAATTTCATCCAAAATTTGGGGTTTGATAAAGAAGCATGCTGCTTTGAAATGTGTTATCTGGTTAAGAAGACCATTTTTACGGGCCCTCTTCTTATTCTGTAACAGCCGCTTTGCAAAGCATTCAGATCACTTCCATTTTGCAGCTTCTGCTGACGTGTGTTCTCAGAGCACGGCCATTTTTTTTTGTGCCTTCACCAAGTTGAGACACAGGGGATCCAATGGCTTTCCCACTTGGTTTGGCATTTCTCAGTTTGGGTGACCATAGAATCTGGTATGTCCTAGCCCTTTTGGGCTCTATTACATCACCCCAAGTGCAGCAGTAGAGAATCATGAATAGATATGCAGGCCCACATACTTGTACTTTTATACTCACTGCACAATAAAGTGGAACTTTATCTTTTAACCCATACCAGTCCATGGTGACTTCTATCTTAAATATCAGCTGTCACACACCTAGCCTTTTCATGAACCTTGTAGTGTGACAATATTGTCCTATTCCTTGCTACCCATTTTCCAGTGGTTTGTAAGCCACACAGGTATTGAGGACCTTTTCCGTTGGTCAGTTCTGGTGGTCAACACCATGGCTTAGAGTTATTGCTAGTTCAAAATATGTTGTTTGTTCGTACGTTTCTAATGGTTAGAAAGTCAAATATGCATTTGTTTTCAACCAAAATTGAGCAATGTCAAGAGAAAAAAGGATGATGAAAATTGAAGGAGCAGGATGGGAATTTTTAATCAAATGTACAAATTTCTAAAGCTGGCCATACATTACTCAGGTTTTTTTTCTTTCATGCATGAATCATTTATGTAACCTTTTTCATTTACCGTATATGGTATATATTTTATAGATGGTTTACTTATGATGTAATCAAAATTTTTATGATATATGTACATGTATGACAATGCTTTTATTCGAATATATCCTTTGGTGTTCATGAGAGCTTTGTATGTATTTATATATGCATATTTAAAGACTCTAACTGTTATGTAGCTCTTATCTTTCTAGTTTGTTGATAAAGTGCAATGGTGCTTTCAAGAAAAGATATACAGTATGTAGTTTTCTTTCTCTAATATACATTCCACCTTTTTTAAGGTCCTATTTGTGAATTTGTATTCTAAAATGACCATGTCAAGGTTCAGATCTCAATGAAACCAAGGTGCTGTGTGACATGACCCATTGAGATCTGTTCACACAAAGAATCCTATAAATATCAATGAACTGAACCAGCTTTCTAAAGGGCTTTATGCATAGGTCTGATTGACAACTACAGGAAGCATTTGGTGGAGATTATGAGTTACTGAATATAAGGATTTGCATTTTTGCAGGGTGGAGTATGAATGTGTAAACCGTTTAATGTAAAAATATTTGGATTTTAGTTTAAGAACGTCATTTTTATCTATTATTATGACCATCCTGAAGATCAGTGAATGTTCTGAGACCAGGGGCAGACTGACAACTCATGGGGCCCCCGGGCAATAGGGGATCATGGGTCCCCTGTGTCCCTGCCCAAACTTAAAAAAACCTATGAAAAAGGTACCAGGGGCATCTCATGGGACCCCCTACTGACACCGGGCCCTCGGGCAGTGGCCGAGTTTCCAAATGGTCAGTCCGCCCCTGTCTGAGAACCATTCGTGCAGAAATCCGGGTTAATAAAAAGTGTTCCCAGAGGTTTTTCTTGCCCTGGTACTCCCTTATACAGATCTTCCTTTACCATGTGTTATTTCCATTGCTAATGCTTTCCATCCTGGTGAAAATACCATACGTTTTTCTTAAGCATTTTTTCAGATTCACAGCTATCGTATTTTTAAATGAAATATTTACTTTTTATAGTTTCCACTCCTGTCCTTATTCTGCCATCTAGGATCTTTCCCGCATCAGTATTTTCCTTTCCTAACCATACTTATTGTCTCTGTGGAAACTTTCCTCCGCTGTCTTTATGTGAACATTTTTCAAACTGTCATGTATCCGGTGCTTTCCTCTTCACCTAAACTTGAGCGTTACCCATCTTATTTTTATACAGCATATAAAATCCTGGAATAATATATTCCATTGCAGCTCTTATTGCATCAGTAAATCATTTTCAGTTCTAGTTGAGTTCCTACTCATCTGCCCCATCTGTGTATTCTACTTGTTATAAATTACAATTATTACCTGACATCTCTTCTACAGACATTTGCTATTCAGTGCCTTAAATCCATAATATTCTTTGACAACTACCACCACTTAAAGGAGAAGTAGGGCCAAAGCTCTTTTGGCCCTACTGCTCTCAGGGGTCACAGGAATGCACTTCCTTCTGCACTCCGGTCACCTCTATTCACTAATGTTACTCAAAAGGTCCAGACTTTAGAGAGACCCCGACTATAATGTTGGAATCCACCCAGATGCCTGAACCGGCAGTTGGCTCAGGCTCTCAGTGAGATCCTGAACCAGCCTTTCTCGCCCTTTCCACAGCCCTGCTCTCCAGTGAACACTGGAGAGGAAGAGCAGAGAGCCAATGCCTGATAGTCAACAGGTCTCTGTTCACTGAAGACTGAGATTTGAGTGATCAGCAGTCATTGGTGTAGAGGCGGTGGGGGCAGGTGCAGTATCGGATCGATGCTACGTCCACCTAGGCGAGTATTAATATTTGTTTTTTTTTTACTCCCAAACTTCTCTTTTTAATGTCAACCCAGCCATTGAACTTCTCTTATTTGCTCCCTTTTGGTCAATGTAAACATACAGTTGATATCATTTTGTAAAATTTTTCGATAAGTGTAAAATATACCTGTTGATCACGTCAGAAAGTCTGAGCTGCCCTGTGTCTTGTGCTCACCTCCTATGTTATCTCAAGTAGTCTAATTAGCCCTCCTAGGTTATATTCTCGGACTACATAATGATTACTTTATGTTGTGCAGATGACAGAGTGAGTGGGTTTGAGTAGTTTACCAAAATACATGTGGGCAGGGCTGACACTACTCAGTTTACAAACATGCTATGTGTTATCAATCTACAGCAGGGAGCTAAGTGTATTTCTGGCAGGTCAAAAAGGGTTTTTTTTGTACTTGTGGGGTCTTTAAAGCCCAACTGCATGAAAATGAAAAAAACCCACCTTTGCATCATGGTTCCCACCTCCACACTAAAAGAGTTCCTTGCTTGGGATGTCTAGTGGCAGAGGGTTAAGGAGAAAATGGTTACCCTACTCCTTGCTCCAGCATGGTCCCTCCATTCCTCTGTAGCCTCTGAACAGCTCTGGCTGCACTCTAGCTGCCAAAATGTACAGTACAGGGTTAATGTCCCTGTATTGTAAATGATGACGCCAAGGCTAGACCTACAACCAGAGCTCCAAATGTTAAGTAGGAGTTCTGGAGTGGGGAGACAGCTAAGTAATACCGCCTGTTCTGAATTCCCTTAGACGTTATGAGCAATTAACCCATGCAGTGGGAAAGGGGCTCACTGTAAGGGTTGGATTTTTGTGTCCTACCCCTTCTACCACCACTACCACCAGTTCCTCCACTGACTTCCACTCGCCCAACGAACAAAATAAAACCAACAAAAACATACAATGTCATCCACAACTTTGTCCCTAGCTACATCACAAACCTCATCTCAAAATATCACCCAAACTATCCTTTTCACTGCTCCCAAGACCTTCAGCTCCATTGTTATGTCCTCCTATGCTCACCTACAGAGCTTCCCCCATACTCTGGAACTTCCTACTTCAGTCTGTCCAGCTGTCTCCTACTTTGTCCGCTTTTAGGTGACCAAAAAAAAAAAATCTTTTCAGGGAACACACTGAGCAACTGAACTTTAGCTTTCTTCAACTCATCCAAACATTTATTACCTTTTAAATCTTTTGCCCCCTTATTTATTTATTTTCCACCTTCCCCCATTACTAGATTATAGGGCCTTCCTAACCCTCCTGTCTTGGTTTGTATTGTAACTGTACAGTCTCCCTACATATTGTAAAGTACTGAGCAAACTGTTGGTGATATATAAATCCTGTATATTAATGGTGATCTATTATTCTACCCTTGAACTTGTTCTAAGGCTACATTCACAACCAAGCATCGTGTTTTTGTGCATTTTTTCCGTGCATTTTGTCACGTGTTAGTATGTGCGCTTTTGTGTGTTTTTAAAGTGTTTTTGAGCGTTGGCTGGTTTTTTTAATAGGTAATAGGGAAAAAAATCTGTTTCATCATTTGTTGCTATGTTTTTGAGCTTTTTTAGCTTTTTCATCAGCTTTTCATTTTTTATTATTATTATTATTATTTATTTATGTTTTAATTTTTATTGTTAGGGTTAGAGTTAGGGCTTTGAGTTATGTGTTTATTTATTATCATTATTATATGTTTAATATTATTTATTAATACTTATAAATAATACATGTAATATTTATTCATTATTTTAGGGTTGCATATTAGGGTTAGCGGTTTATTTATTATTTATTTTTTATTCAAAATAAATATTAATAAATAATACCTTATTTTTGTTTTTATTTTGTTTAGAGGGTAATTTATTTGTTATTATTTTTTTCTTTGATTAGAATATGATGGTGATTATGATTTCTTTTATTTAATATTTATCTGTTTATTATTATTTGTTTTAATTATTGCATTTGAGCAGAAAAACATTCCAAAATGTGCAAAAATGCACAATTCACACGTTTCAATGCATTTCCGTGCAGAAAAAAATGCTTCAAGAACACGCCAATCTGCCCGAATCGAGCTACAAAAGTAGCTCCAAAACATTTTTGAGATTCAGGCATTTGGTTTCAGGTGACTTGGAGTGGAGAACAATTGATTTTTTTTGTCCCTGGGTGTTTTGGAGATTCACACTACAAAACACTCAAGTGTGAGTGAGGCCTATCACTAGTTTAGTATTCTTATTTTTTTCTTTTAATACCTATATATCAAAGTATACTGCTGGTTGAACTTCAGTAATTCCATACTGTTCTTCTGCTACAAGACTACTACAAAAGGGTGCACTAAAATAGATAATATATTTTAATTACTTTTATTTTATCTCTTTTATTTGATTGTAATTTTTTTTTTGCTGCTTGAAATGGGCTTTGAACTGTTCAAAGCCTGATTTATCTTACAAAGTATTATTTTATGACCACCTCAAGCGGCTTCTTTTCCTGATTTTCTCAATACACACCAATTGAATGTCCGTTACCACCAGCCTGAAGCTAGTGTTTTTAAGGAATGATACCAGTGATAAACTTTGTGAACTAGCTGTTAAATCAAGAAAAAAAAATCGATAAATGATGGTGTGTGCAGCAAATTTAGCTTAGTAAATTGAAAAATAGATTTTTAGCTGTAAAAAGCAAATAACTTGGAATTGAAAATACAAAGTGTTATGCTTTTTGTTACCTGATCTGCTCTAGTTCTATCCCCCGTAGTTTTCTAACAAATTTTCTATCCCTAGTTTACTTATGCTACTCTTTTATGAATGTATGCTTCCACTTTAGTTGGCCATAGATGGATCGAAATTCGGCTGGTTCAGCAAGGACCAGACGAATTTCCATCCATGTGTGGCTGTGCTGATTGTTGGAACGGGCTTGCTGGGAAAACTGTTCTTGATTAGCTGACTGCAGCCATTGATCAGTGTATTCTGACAGCTGAGAGTCCCACTAGAATGTCCCAGCAGAGATGATTCCTCCATTGGCCTCGTTTTGTGAGAATGGAAGAGTCCATTGGTTTGTTGTTTTTTTTTTTGTTTGTTTTTTTGTTTAATCCACTGGCTGAACAGAAAAGAAATCATCTATGGCCAGCTTTATTCTCCAAAAACTTGTAGTAATTCAGTAATTCTTCTTGTTGATTTTCTACTATTAATTTCCTTTGTCTCTTCTGTTTTTACTTTCAATCTTTTTATTGTTTTAAAAGAGAATAATAACAGTTTACATACAAAAGAAAGGCCAAAGCCTTCGCCAGGCATCATGAAAACAGGTCTCGGTGAACAATACAAAATGGAAAAAGACCAGCATCAACAGCACAATGTAAGATCTGTAGTCTGCTCCTCAGTAAGGTGCAGGATGCTCTATTCCATAGAAGAGGATAACCGTACAACCTCACACGTCTGTTCAGATGAACCCAAGGGGCTAGTGCAAAGCATCACCATTTTCTCTTGTATAACACAAATTGTGAGAGCACAACTATTAAGACCTTAAGAGAGAAGTAAAATAATTGAGGAGAGGAAACATGAAGGAGGGGGAAGAAGTAGGAGAGGAAAAGAAAGTTGAGAGGGGGGAAGAAAGAAAGGGAAAGCCTGGAGTGGCAGTAATGGGGCTTATGGGCCTCAGATAGTTTTCTAACAAATTTTCTATCCCTTTCTAGCCTCAGATAGAAAGAGAGAGGTACAGGTCATTCCAGAAATCCCCAAAGGTAGATATGGACATAGTCTGCCCATGGACTCCAAATTTGATCAAATCGCTTTGAGGTGCCATTAAGTTCACTAGCAAGATGTCTGTTGAGCATTATCCAGGACACCTTATACCGAAGCACAAAAATTAAAACAGAAGATCGTTTCGATGAGCATTCTATGGTGAGCTTAGCGGCTAGGAACATGAAGAAAATCAATATTTGTGTCGAAAGGGGCTGCCCTTCCACTGGTTCATTCAGTAGAGCTATACGGGGTAATTGGGGCATTGAGGTTCCTGAAACCTTCCTGATTAAAACAAAAACTCTGTTACAAAAGCCCCGTAGTTTTGGACATTCCCACCAAATATGGTACATAGTGCGAGTGGAGTGGCACCCGCGAAAAAACAAAGGCGAGGTACTTGTAAAGATCCTCGAGTGACAGGAGGGAACCCTATACTATCTGGTCAAGACCTTCACATTCGCCTCTACCAACAATATGTTCATAACACCTTTATAACCTCTTCTATTTCTACCCTAGCCTCAACCTATATTCCTTGTAAATCTTGTAGAGTGACATCACTGATACCATGTGTTCTGTCTCTCCAATCTAAGCATTGAAAGTGTGATCTCTGTAACTTACAGTTGTGATGAGATAGCAATAACTCCAATCTTAGTTGAATAACACAGGCAGTGACTCGATTGGATAACACCTTGTAGATCTTGTGGAGTTTATTCCATAAACTGAGAGAATCTTACAACAATGAACATCTGATATGTCAAAAGATCATAATGTGATCTGCTTCCATAAGACATGAGGCTAGAAGCTGAAATGCATTACTGGGAAAAGGGGTGGGCTATCTGTACAGCAAGAACTAAACCAGAGGAAAGGGAGGAGCAGAGACAAAATACAAGAACACTTAAAGGCATATGACAGTCATGTGAAACATGACACCATGGGGTTTATTTACTAAAGCTGGAGAGTCCAAAATCAGACTCCCTTCTGCATAGAAACCAATCAGCTTCTAACCTCAGCTTGTTCAATGAAGCTTTGGCAATGAAACCTGGAAGCTGATTGGTTTCTATGCAGAAGGGAGTCTGATTTTGGACTCTCCAGCTTTAGTAAATAAACCCCCATGTGTTCCTAGTCCTCTTCTTCTAAAACTATTATAACTTCAATATACAATAACAGATACCAATAAGTTCTGTTTTTTGTTCTTCATTTGCTTTGTGAGCCTTCCATATTGTTACGTATTTGTTTTGAAGGACATTTCTCAACCCTTCTCTGTCTTGGTCTTGTGTTTGAAGTGGTGAAATTAAAGTATAAGTAAATCTGTTCACTAAAATATAATATAAGCTGTAACATCTAATGTAATTTTTATTCTGTTTTTAATCTTCTGCTTAACAGAATATCTGGTGACCCTACCTTTTAGGTCCTTTTTAAGGCAATCCCTGCTATTGGCTGACAATGCTTTGCTATTTTGCTCTTGTGTTGTCACCCTATCACCCAGACTATAAGCAAGCCATACCAACGCTCATTTTTCACCAGACGTGTTTCACCATTATCACCATCTGCAAATAAGCCCTGAGCAATAGCGATCTAGCTGCTGCTGGAGCACATGCATGTTGACAGAACACAGCTTCAAAGAGGCTGGAAGAGATTAGTAGTATTGAAATGTAATAAAATATGAAAAAAATTTGAATGTTGTATCTTCTAAAAGAAAAAAAAATGGCAGTTGTTTATGACACACATTGCTTTAATAAATTAAATCTCATACAATTAGGTTTTAGATCTGTAGTCTCCAAACTGTAGCCCGAGTGATGGATGTGACCCTTTGCCAGCCTTTAACTGACCCTTGGGGCCTTATTCCTCCCATTGATATGAGCCATTATTCCTCACTCATCGACAGTGGGGCATAATTTCAGCTACTAACAGTAATGACTGGGTACTAGTCCTCCCACGAATATCAGTGATGGGGCACTATTCCTCCCACTGATATCAATGATGGGGCACTTTTCCTCCCACTGACACCAACAATAGGGCACTATTTCTCCCACTGATACCAATGATGGGGTACTATTCCTCCCCATACTGACTACTGGCAGTATGTAACTGACCACCAACCCTAAGGCAATGTGTTTTTTCACTGATGCTGGGCCTGGAACATTTTATACCCCCACTGGACACAATCAGGCCCCCTTAATGTCTGAAGGACAGTCAGCAGGCCCATTGTTTTAAATGTTTGGAGACCCCTGGTTGTTTAGATCTACTTTACAATTCACTCGATGCATTATGCTTGGAATACAGAACATACATTGAACTTTGACATTTCCATCACTCAAAGCACAATGGCTACATAATCTAGGCTGCCGTGAGTCTTGTGATTCCATACTACAGATCCTATAACCCCTTCTCCAGTTCTGATGAACAGGGAAGACTGTTTAAAAAATATGATAATTTTTCCCTCTTATATTAATGTTTTACTTTGGTTTATCCAATGCCTCTTGAACTTAGTAGCTACAAAAATTCCTGCAGGATTCCCAATTTCATATTTTTCAGTCACTCTTATTGAATCCCTCCATTTTTTTGTCTTCTTCCAGTTATGGTTGGCATTGGGGTCACAAATAGAAAAATAAACCCTCTTCCCTTTCAAATACTGCAGTCGCCCTCTGGCTCTATCCTACATTCTCTAACTCACACCTTCAACCTCTCCCTCTCTTCTGACACCTTCCTCAACAGTCTAAAACATGCACTAGTCACCCTCACTACTTAAAAAGCTTTCCTTGGACCTCCCCAATCTTAACAACCTACTCCCCATCTTCTTGCTCCCCTTTTCCTTCAATCTCCTTGAATGCCTGGTCTATAACCAACTGAGCGACCACCCCATCAAGAATAACCCCCTTGATCCTCTTCAGTCTGGATTTCGTCCTCAACACTCCACAGAAACTGCTCTCCTAGAACTCAAACAATTTACTAACAGCAAAAACCAATGGACACTATTCTGTACTCCTACTTCTGGATCTTTTGGCTGCCTTTGATACGGTCACCATCCCCTCCTCAAAAAAAAACTTTACTCCCTTGTTATCCATGACTGTGCTCTTCCTTGGTTCTCATCCTACCTATCCCACTGCAGTGTCATGTACAATTCTACTTCCTCCTCTCCTCTTCCTTTCTCTGTTGGGGTCCCCAAAGGTTCTGTTCTTGGACCTCTCCTATTCTCGATCCACAACTTCTCCCTAGTTCAGCCTCTCATGGCTTTCATAATAATTTCTGTGCTGATGATACCCAAATCTATCTCTCTACCCCTCAGCTCACAACATCAGTCTCCTCATGCATCACTAACTTACTGACTGGCATATCAGCCTGGGTGTCAGACCACTTCGTTAAATTCAGTCTATCCAAAATCGAGCTCCTAATATTTCCTTCCCCTGACTTTTTGTCAAGATCAATGGCACAATCATCAACCCATCCCCACATGCCAGGGTGCTAGGTGTAATCCTGGCCGCTGAACTCTTTTTGGCCCCGCATCCAATCACTTTCCAAAGCTTGTCGTCTCAACCTCCACAACATCTCCAAAATATGCCCCTTCTTAACCAATGACACCACAAAGCTCCTAACTCACTCCAAGGTTATCTCTCGCCTCGACTACTGCAACTCCCTTCTCATTGGCTTACCTTGACATAGGCTATCACCCCTCCAGTCCATCATGAATGCTGGTGCCAGACTCACCCACCTTACCCAACCGTTCAGTGTCTGCCACCCCTCTCTGCCAATCCCTGCACTGGCTGCCACTCACCCAACAAATTAAATTCAAAATATTAACTTCTTACAAAGCTATCTACAACTTGGCCTCCAGCTACATCACTAACTAGTCTCAAAGTACCAACCAAATCGCACTCTTCGTTCCTCCCAAGACCTCCTGCTCTCTAGTTCCCTTGTTACCTCCTCCAATGCTCGCCTGCAGGACTTCTCCCGAGCCTCTCCCATCCTATGGAAATTCCCTACCCCAATTTATTTGACTATCTCCTACTCTGTCCACTTTTAGGTGATCCCTGAAAACTTTTCTCTTCAGAGAATCCTATCCTACCTCCACCTAACAACTGTACATGTATTTTCTACATCAGCTCATTACCCCACATTTATTACCTTTTGTATCACTTGACCCTTCCTTTTAGATTGTAAGCTCTAACAAGTAGGGCCCTCTGATTCCTCCTGTTTTCAATTGTATTGTAATTGTACTGTTTGCCCTCACGTTGTAAAGTGCTGCGCAAACTGTCGTGCTATATAAATCCAGTATAATAATATTCATGCAACCTAACAGAAATTGTCATTTTCTCCCCTTGTACCCTCCCTCCCTGTATAAAAAAAAAATTGAGCTGAAGTTTAATTTCTTTTTTGTCTAAACAAATAGGAAACCAATAGCTGTTTACCTCCAGGGCTATTAAATACAAAATTATTATTGTGCTGTGCTACTTTCATTTTAGTAGTTAGCCTTTATTCATTGTACACTGTCTCTAGTGCTTTGCAACTACCTTTTTGCTATTTATTCTCTATTTTTAAACAGGTTTTCTGAAGGCTTTTGCCAGGGAAAATCTCCCAATCTGCCCTTGATCTTCAAATGCAATCACTGTCATTTTCAGTTTTATGATCAGTTTGCCCAGGTTCACTCCGGAATAATTTTTTTCTTGTATTCTAAAGCTGAAAAATGTTTAGTTTGTTTTTACATTTCCCTGTTGCATTTCTAGTGGAAAAATAGTTTTAAATCTAAAAATTATATTTGATATGTGCAATTGATTTTTTTTACAGTTTTTTTTTTTTCTTTTTAGATGTGATCATCTTGGCATAATGTAAAATGTGTGCTATAAAGAATGTGTGCTATAAAGAATGTGTGATATAAACAAACATTTAAATTGTAATTCCAGTTTTTCTCCAACTATTAGAACCCCGATCAGGTTTTACTGCTATCCAGGGCTCTGCTAGAAGATTTTATTCTCTGTTCTCATTTTGCTTCTTCTTGCTGGTTTTACCAGACAATGTGGGGGAAAATCTGCAACAGAGACATAGAGGGCCCCCCACTCTATGCAAAAAGGTTTGGATGGACATACCATTTAATAAAGGGTGTACCTTTGGAAAATTATTTATTGAGATTTGGTTTTTCTAGTGTTGGAGCTAAGCAGAAACTGTTTTTCTGTTTGGCTTTCCCTTCCTGATTAACTTTTGCATGTAAAGTTACGCTTGAGCTAGTGTGCTCTATAAACAGGCTTCTTTTAACAGAGCACCTACTAGCTGCATAGGAAAAAGCTAAATATTAACCCCTTCCTGGCAGCTGTACACACATATGGGGCAAGTCAGTGGTGGGTGGGGACCCCTAATGTCTCCTTAAAGAGAACCTGTCCCCTGCACTATGCTATCAGCTCCATTGTGATTAAAATTAAACAAAAAAAAGTTATAAAGATAATAATTAAGAAAACACCTTTTTAAAAACCCTACCCTCACATACATGCACATCTAAGTTAAAAAAAAGCATGTAAGGTTGCCATGCATATGGAAACACTGATTGCGCCACACGTATTGGGTATCGCTATGCAAACCCGTGTGGGAGCAATAATTCTAGGGCCATCATTCACTGTTAAATATAAACTGATGATCTTTTAAAAGTTTTTAAAACGTCACCTATGGACAGTTTGGGGAAGCCTAGTTTTTTGCCATTTTCACGGGCACTTGCAGTTATATGGTTTGACTTAATTGGTATCTTTTTTACTTGACACAACCTCATCTTTTATATTTAAAAAAAAAAATAGGTATTGTGTAGTAAAATTAATTTGAGTGTATATTCTACTGAAAATATAGATTTGATAAAAGGTAGTGCAATTATCATTGCACATAAAAAATGCAGTTTTACGGGGTCTCTTCTGTCAAATAATGTTTAATATTTTGGGGGGGTTTAAGTAGTCTTCAGGCCAAATGCAGCCAATGTGCATTTTAACAAACAAAAAGAAAATGGCTCTGGTAGGAAAAGGGTTAAGGACATTCACAAGCGGTTCCAGGAAACAAGTGAAACCAGTGAAATACTAATCTAGAAACCGTGCAGCTGTATGCAATTCAGAAAGTTCACTAGCTTGAACTGAAAGTGGAAATACCATGAAAAGTGAAGATTGCTATGTTATAGGCAACATCTGAAATTTAATTTTGTCTAAGTAATAACCTGAAAAATGCCCCTTTTGTCCTTCTGAAAAATAGTAGTGCATTTCCTGGAATGTGAGGGTATCTATGCACTCCTGTGCCTTCAGCATCAAAGCTGTATGCCTACAGTGTAAGATCTAAGTTCCTACTGCCTCTGACTGTTATTTTCAGGAGATTTAAAAAAAGATTTAGTGATGTGACTGCTGTGCTGCTTATTGTTCTCCCTGCTGGAGGCTCTGACCTGAGGAAGCAAAACCCTGCCTCTACCAAGATGGCCACCTCCACATAGAGACTGAATACAAAACAAGTCAGTAATGGAGAAAAGATCAGCTGCAGAGAGACCACGGGTAATACTGGTGACTTGCCGTTTGCCCTCTGCCCGTTTTTTCCTTTTTTTATTGCCACAGCTTCTGGGTTCTTGGGGTCTGGCTGCTTGAACGGCCAAGCCGCGATGATGTCACCTCCACAAGGGCCTCAGCCGCCACGGCACAGAGCTCTGAGGGAACTGCATACCTGTGTCTGTGCCAGTGATATCACTGGCTGCAGGGACACTGAATATCTCCTAAACAGTGCATGTTTAGGAGATATTCCTTTATTCTAAGCTTACCTCTAGGTACATGTGTCCAGTGGGAGTTCACTACCACCGTATTCTGAGTCCTGTATGTGAAAGTGTGTCACTAGGATAGTGCTGTCCGAAGCCTGTGCTGTGTAACTTGCTTTTTATCTACTTGTATCAGATCAAACCAGTTGCTGATGAACTGTGTGGTAACCGCTTCCTGTCCGCCCTATAGCAGAAATACTGCTACAGGGCGGCATGGGTGCGCAAAATCACGTATATATAGGTGATTTTGCATTTCCGGGTAGGTGGCACATGCCGCCATTCACGGCCTTGACTGTCAATCACCGGGTCCTGGCCGGTGATTGCCGAGTATCTCCGCTGGGAGGGAGAACTGTTTGTAAACAAAACAGTTCTCTCCTCCTGTCAGCTTCTGCACACTGCTTTGCATGAAGTGAAGCATGCGCACACAGTTAACCCTTTGATCGCCCCAGATGTTAACCCTTCCTGCCCAGTGCCATTAATAGAGCGTCAGTGCTTTTTATTAGCACTGATCACTGTACTGGTGTCACTGGGGATGTCAGTGACACTAAGTCAGTTCCCCCCAGTGTCAGAATGCCCGCCGCAGTCCCGCTATAAGTTGCTGATCGCCGCCATTACTAGTAAAAAGAAAATCCCAGTATATATACCGCCATTTGTAAACGCTATAACTTAAACCAATTAATTTACACGTATTTGGATTTTTATTTAGCAAAGACATGTCGCAGAATACATTTCGGCCTGAATGTATGACGACATTTTTTTACTGGATATGTTTAATAGCAAAGAGTCAAAAATATAGTTTTTTTTCCTCAAAATTGTTGGTCATTTTTTTAGTTATTGCACAAAAAATAAAACCACAGAGGCGATCAAATACCACCGAAAGAAAGCTCTATTCGTGGGAAAAAAAGGACGTCAATTTCGTTTATTATTATACAATATTTATAAAGCGCCGATAGTTCGCTCAGCGCTGTACATTACAAAGGGGGACAGAACATGTGACAGACAATACCAATACAATGCAAAACATGAGGGGATCGAGGGCCCTGCTCTTTCGAGCTTACAATCTAGGAGTTTAGGTGTAGTGTTGCATGACCGTGCAATTGTCAGTTAAAGTAACGCAGCGCTGTATTGCAAAATTGGCCTGGTGAAGAAGGGGGGTAAATCCTCAGGAGGACAAGTTATTGGTCCGTATATCCAACAATTTAATGATAATCCAGTTTGCATACTTTGTTTTTTAGCCCGATGAATGCGATGGGCCTTGCCTCCAAAAAAGTGTTGGCTTTGTGTAGTCTTCTATTCTGATTTTACATTGGAATAAAATTATATTTGGACTACATCATGATGTGGTTCTTCACATCTACCCCTTTTTAGGCCCCATTTACATCTGAGTAGTACATGAACATGCAAAAAAAATGTCATTATACATTGTTTTGGTTTGTTTTTTTTCTTGAAAATTCTATTTATTGAGTTTATGACAAGAACAATACAATACTAAGACAAACACAGTGTAAGGTACCATAAACAATACCCAAACAAAAAGTCACAGTGTAAAAAAGGTTAAACAAAAACACTGGTCTTGCAGGACCACTATATCCCCGATGAAGAGCCACCCCCCACACACACACACTTCACGCGACAACATCCCCCCCCCTTTTCTTAGACAAAATACACAGAAAAGGTAAAACAATGCAAAGAAGCTCAGGATAACAGTATGCTAGGTAATATCAATGCCACAGAAGGCAGCAGCCACATCAGGGAAATCATGGTTACCAGAACATCAAAAGCCCTAGCACAAGGTTTATAAGGCAGAGAGTTAGCAGGTAGGTCTATTGACTGCAAAAGGACCTCCAGCACCATCCACAACACAACCCAACCAGACACCCATGTGGAACTAACCATTCGTCTCTACCGCAGAGGTCCAACAACCTCCAACTTTTTCAAATTTCTTGAGACAACCCTAACTCAAATATGAGCCCTTATAGAACGATGATGTGGCATTCACTAGTCCCTTCCAGGTTTGTAGTGAGGGAGCAAAGGGTTTCTTCCATTGTACGATAATGACTTTACGGACATAATAATGCAAAATGCTTGGCAGGGTTTTAACCACTTCCAGACCGGACACTATTACCCCCTTCCTGACCTGGGCAATTTTCAGCTTTCAGCGCTATCACACTTTGAATGACAATTGCGCGGTCATACAACACTGTACCCAAATGAATTTTTTACCATTTTTTTGAGACAGATAAAGCTTTATTTTGGTGGTATTTATTCACCGCTGGGATATTTATTTTTTTTGCTATGTAAATGAAAATGTCCAAAAATTTTGAAAAAAGGTTTTTTTTTTATAAAATTTTGCAAATAAATAATATTTCATCATAAATCCTGGCCACAATTTATTCCGTTATCTTTTTAGTAAAAAAAAAAAAATCCAAATTAGTTTATAACCAAAAATTATAATTTTTAAACATTTTCTTTTACATTTTTATTTTATTTTTTTATATTATTATTTATTTTTTATATTATTTTTTTTTTTTTTTTACATACAATCACCCTAGCAGTCACCATGGTGACACTGTACTACTTGTAGGGGGGTAATGAAGATTTTTTTTTACACTGATTGCCTTTACACCCATATAGGATGTAAAAGCAATCATTTCTCTTTCTCTCTGTCTGCATTCTTGCAGTCATTGAGAAGTACTGAGTGAGCTGTGATTGGTCACAGCTTGTCACATGGTACAAGCCTGTTGTGAATAGCCTTGTACCATGTGACCTCAGTGATCATTTACAGATTTCACACGTAGTAAGCAATGATGTCAGAAGTGACATCTTGCTTACTACTTTGCATGTGATCACTGATTGGCCAATCAGTGATCACATGATCGGGACCTCGTATAGAGGTCCTGTCTGACGATCGGTGTTTCACTGTGTCCGGAGGACACAGCGCGCACCGGATCGCGGTGCTGCGCGCTCCCAAGGCCACCCGACCCTGCACTGCCACCGTCCGGCCGTTTATATACAACGGCCGGTCGGGAAGTGGTTAAGGGGTACAGTATTGGCCCGTCCTTCTATCAGACCCAATAGAAAAACCAATGACCATGTGTAAAATTAACCCGCGCCTAAAAAATTATTATATAATCCAAATAATGAATGCCGCTGTTCATAGGTAAAAACCACCAAACATAGAAATAGTATTACAGCACCAAAATTCAACAAACAATAATAATTATGCCATCAGTGATAAATAATTAAAATAATATAAATGATAATAATGAAAAAGTCCACTGTCCCAAATAAAATGATGATAAAGTGCTTCAATCAGAAAAACGGTGTAGAAGAAAATCAAATATGTTCTTTAACCCCTTGACGCTGACGTAACACAAATATGCGGCCTCACAGAACTGGGCTTTTTTCCGTGGGGCCACATATTTGCGTACCTGATTTTCTGCTAGGATCACGCCGCGCGGCAAGTTCCCAGCACAAAGACCATGGTGTAACTGAGAGCAACAAGTCCCGTTCTAACGATCAAGACCTGGGAATCTTTATTTCGGGTCACATGATCGCTGTGATAGCCTCTGATTGACTATCACAGTGATCAGTCACTGTACAGCCCGGCCCCCTTGTTTTTTTTTCTCTCTATGAATGCATACATTGTATCTCTCTAACTCCTGGCATAGCGGGGGGAAAAAAAATGTTTGTTAAAAAAAAAAAAGAAGATAAATAAATAGATATTAAAAAATAAAGAAAAAATGCTTAGACCAATGTTTGATCTAGTTCAGTACCAGGGTAAGTGTTTGGGTCAAAGGGCAGGATTTAAAAAAATGGTGTCAGTGTCCATGTGTTTTAGGTAAAAAAAAGACAAAAACAAAATGCTCACTTATGTTTCTGGGCTGTTCTACGGGTACAGACAACAAATAACATAGACATATATGGTATCACTGCGATCGTCAAGATCTGGAGAATTTATTTTGGGTTGTTATTTGGTGGTAGGTTATGGTAGTAACAAGAAACACACAGCTATATTTAAAAAAATGATTTTCTTTTTTATTATTTTGGGCCAGTTTTCCTTTGATAATAAAAAAACATCAGGAGATATCCATTACCATTTACCACCAAATGAAAGCTCAATTAGTCCTGAAAATAACAAGGTATAATTCACCTGGATGTACAAAGTAGTTGTGCTGATATGTATGGTTTTACTAACACATGTCAACGTTGCAAAATTGTGCTTAGGCATTATTTTTGTTTTACTCTTAGGCGTGAACGGGTTAAATAATATCCCCACACCATCCATGACCACCTTCCGGTACGATCCACGCTCACCAGATTTGATGGACTCTTAGCTTGTATGGCTTAAGAGTCAAATAAGCTTTTATGGTAAAGTGTGTTCTCCAGAATGAACCAGATCAGGACAGAAAGTGCTTGCTGACCAATCAGAACTATTCTGATCTGTCACTGTGTCCCTAGAGAAAGAACAGCGCATTTTTCAAACTCCAGGATGGCTGCTGCATGGATAATGAAACTAAATCACCCATGGAGATAAGTATAGCAGGGACCGGGGCTGGGTGTAGGGTGTAAAAGTGGTCATACATGGATCGAAATTTGGCTGGTTCAGCAGGGGCTGGCCCAATTTCAATCTGATCTACTTCTGTTCAACCTCCCTGTTGTCTAAATCCACTTGATCAGTGTCGCAGGCAGTAGGCTTCAGCGCTGATCTGGGTATTCTCCCTGCTGTCAGAATACAGTGACACAGCAGGGAGGATTCCCCTCAACCACATCAAATGTGTGGATGAGGGAATTCGGTAATTTTTTTCATTCAGTATATAGGAAACAAAAAGTGGGCTCATGGGCCTAGTGCATTACCTTTAAAAATTAGATTTATTATAAATAGTAAAATACTCACAAGAGAAATAAAATCTAATGGAAAGCATGTCACAGAGGAGGCAATGTGGTCTAAAACCCCTGGAAGTGGTCTGGCGGGGGACTGGAGACCTCTAGATAGCTGGTGGCTGACGCGTTTTGAGGTTGTACGTCTTCCTCAGAGCTGACCACATTACAGTGGGGCAAAAAAGTATTTAGTCAGCCACCAATTGTGCAAGTTCTCCCACTTAAAAAGATGAGAGAGGCCTGTAATTGGCATCATAGGTAGACCTCAACTATGAGAGACAAAATGAGAAAAAAAATCCAGACAATCACATTGGCTGATTTGGAAAGAATTTATTTGCAAACTATGGTGGAAAATATTTCCACCATAGTTTTCTGGCTCTCACAGACCTGTACCTTCTTTAAGAGGCTCCTCTGTCCTGCACTCATTACCTGTATCAATGGCACCTGTTTGAACTTGTTATCAGTATAAAAGACACCTGTCCACAACCTCAAACAGCCACACTCCAAACTCCACTATGGTGAAGATCAAAGAGCTGTCGAAGGACACCAGAAACAAAATTGTAGACCTGCACCAGGCTGGGAAGACTGAATCTTCAATAGGCAAGCAGCTGGTGTGAACAAATCAACTGTGGGAGCAATAATTAGAAAATGGAAGACATACAAGACCACTGATAATCTCCCTCGATCTGGGGCTCCACGCAAGATCTCACCCCGTGGGGTCAAAATGATCACAAGAACAGTGAGCAAAAATCCCAGGACCACACGGGGGGACCTAGTGAATGACCTGCAGACAGCTGGGACCAACGTAACAAAGGCTACCATCAGTAACACACTACGCCGCCAGGGACTCAGATCCTGCAGTGCCAGACGTGTCCCCCTGCTTAAGCCAGTACAAGTCCGGGCCCGTCTGAAGTTTGCTAGAGAGCATTTGGATGATCCAGAAGAGGATTGGGAGAATGTCATATGGTCAGATGAAACCAAAATAGAACTGTTTGGTAGAAACACAACTCGTCGTGTTTGGAGGAGAGAGAATGCTGAGTTGCATCCAAAGAACACCATACCTACTGTGAAGCATGGGGGTGGCAACATCATGCTTTGGGGCTGTTTCTCCGCAAAGGGACCAGGACAACTGATCCATGTACAGGACAGAATGAATAGGGCCATGTATCGTGAGATTTTGAGTGCAAACCTCCTTCCATCAGCAAGGGCATTGAAAATGAAACGTGGCTGGGTCTTCCAACATGACAATGATCCCAAACATACCGCCCAGGCAACAAAGGAGTGGCTTCATAAGAAGCATTTCAAGGTCCTGGAGTGGCCTAGCCAGTCTCCAGATCTCAACCCCATAGAAAACCTTTGGAGGGAGTTGAAAGTCCGTGTTGCCCAGCGACAGCCCCAAAACATCACTGCTCTAGAGGAGATCTGCATGGAGGAATGGGCCAACATACCAGCAACAGTGTGTGCCAACCTTGTGAAGACTTACAGGAAACGTTTGACCTCTGTCATTGCCAACAAAGGATATATAACAAAGTATTGAGATGAACTTTTGATATTGACTAAATACTTATTTTCCACCATAATTTGCAAATAAATTCTTTCCAAATCAGCCAATGTGATTGTCTAGATTGTTTTTTCTCATTTTGTCTCTCATAGTTGAGGTCTACCTATGATGCCAATTACAGGCCTCTCTCATCTTTTTAAGTGGGAGAACTTGCACAATTGGTGGCTGACTACATACTTTTTTGCCCCACTGTACATCCTCTGTGACATGCTTTCCATTTGATTTTATTTCTCTTGTGAGTATTTTACTATTTATAACTAATCTCATTTTTAAAGGTAATCCACTAGACCTGCCTGCCCTCTTTTTGTTTCCTATATACAGTTCTCTTTGGATTTCCCTGGTCTGTTGAGGGCAGCAAGGCTTGCATTCCTTTCATACTCATGTGGGGATTTTGACATTGTGGTGTCCACTGTTCAGCGCAGGAGTACATGCATTTGGTTTCTTTATTCTTCTTTCTAGATTTTTTTCATTTAACCTTTCTGTATATAGCTTTCTGTATAAGATCAACTTCAAGGAGTCTGCGGTGGGTGTGTCTGAGAATTTCTGTCCTGATTACAAGCAGGGATTCTCGGACCACCAGATTACCCGAACACAGAAATATGTGGACTGTTGCATTGCAGTAATGTCTGGATGAAAAGTGAGGTACCGAGCAGTCCTTCAGGCTTTACTAGTAGCCATGAGGGATTTCACTTTAAATACAAAGTCGACAATAGCAGCTTCAATATTTCCGTTATCACAGGTTCAGTTTAAGCAAAGTGTAGATACAGAGCCCAGGGTGACCTACTGATTACAGTTCATTGTTAAGCACACTTGTGCAGGTATTAATGGAAATAGTGCAGGAAAATGATATAATCAATGCACTCTCTCTCTCTCTTATAATGAGTATTGATTGTATTAGAATAGAAAACTTGGCTCAAATGTAAGTAGAAATAAAAAAACGGAATGAAACTCCTTTCTATTTCCCAAAATGTTCCTTTTATAGGAAACCATTTACACATAAAATATTTTCTAGAAGCTGATTATTATGAGTTTTACATGGAGTCCTCGTGCACACTGGACAATTTAACAGCGGTTGTTTTTGGCTTTTGATGTTTTTTTCTACAGCCAGTAAACCCCCCAGCATGTTATCCTATGTGTCCATGCACACATAGACTGTAATCAACGTTTTTTGGCTGGAAAAAAACCCAGAACTAGTGTTTTAGCTAGTTTTTAGCTGTAAAAACACTTTAATGTTGAAAAAACGCGACAAAACGCGATAAATCGGTGGGGGGGTTTCAGTTAAAAAAACGCTGAAGAATGCAAACGTGAAAAAACGCCACTAAACCTTAATGCAAAAATTCTGAAAAATGTTATTAAAATGCACAGTGTGCATGGAGCCTGAAACTCAAAGTTTGTATAAATGGATACATAATACAAAATTACATTATTATTATACAGTATTTATAAAGCGCCAATAGTTCGCTCAGCGCTGTACATTACAAAGGGGGACAGAACATGTGACAGAACAATACCAATACAATGCAAAACATGAGGGGATTGAGGGCCCTGCTCCTTGGAGCTTACAATCTAGGAGGGAGGGGATGGTGGCACAGGAGGAGATAGCTGTGGGGGATGGAGTGGTAGGAAGAGTGGAGGAGGTCGGCAAGTTAGCAGGGGGTGGGGTAGGCTTCCCTGAAGAGATGGGTTTTCAGGGTGCACCTAAAGGAGAGGAGAGTAGGTGATAATCTGATGGGTTGGGGCAGGGAGTTCCAGAGGATGGGTGACACCCTGGAGAAATCCTGGAGGCGGGCATGGGAGGAGGAGACCAGGGAACTAGAGAGAAGGAGGTCTTGTGAGGAGCGGAGTGTGTGTGCTGGGCGGTACTTGGATATTAGGTAATAAAAAAGGTATACAACATATCATTTGTCCTAATAAACCCATGTCGCTAGAAAAATAAGTATGTTTTAAGTTTAATTAAAGGCCAACTGAATTCACAGAAATTATGCTACAAAGCTTAATTTTCATAGTCTTGCTGCCTGTTGTCCGTTACAGCAGTTGTGCAAGGGCAGCACAGTGGCTAAATGGTTAGCACTTCCGCCTGGCAGTACTAGGGTCATTGGTTCGAATCCCAGCCACGGCACCACCTGCCTGGAGTTTACATGTTCTCCCTGTGCCTGTGTGGGTTTCCTCCGGTTACTCCGGTTTCCTCCCACACTCCAAAGACATGCTGGTAGATGAATTGGTTCCTGTCTAAAATTGTCCCTAGTATGTGTATGTATGAATGTGAGTTAGGAACCTTAGACTGGACTGATGTGAATGTACAATATATATATGTAAAACTTCTATAGTGCTGAGTAAATTGAGCACTATAGAAGCACCTGAAATAAATAAATAAAATAGGCAGTCTAAACATGACTTTGCATTCTAAGAGATACAAGATCTAGACCCAGTGCTCTCAATAATCAGCACTCCGTAACAGAGCTAATCAGACACCACCCTTCTCTGTAGTATACAGTATGTCTATATGATTACTGGAGTGTGTGGCTATTACTCACCTCTGCCAGCATTGAGCGATGTCTGCAGTACTGTCTCATTAGTTAAACCATAGGCCTCTGGGAGTCCCTTGTCTAGTGCTTAACTTAAGAAAGAAGTTTGCTTATAGAATATTAAAAAAGGTATCTGAACATTCAAAAGCTGAACCAGTCCAATAGAAAAAAAACAATTCAGTCAAGTATGTGTTTAAAAAAGGTGTGTTTTTATAAGTAACTAGTGTAAGAGAATTGTAGGTCAATCTTGAAAGACTAGCAGTGCCTTAGATCTCCCATTTTAGATATACAGCTATGAGGCTGTAGGCAAAGAAGTGCCTAGGCACCCTCACCTACCAGGAAGTGCACTGCTACTTTCTGGAGCAATTCCAGACAAAAGATAATTTTCTTTTAGAGTACTGCTTATACACAATAAAAGAGGTTTTAAACCTCTGACATGAGATACAGTATGAACAAAGCATATCCCTCTATAGTGTGTACTTGTCTGAATCCAGAGCACCAAGTGGCATTTATGTCTGCTGCCTCATTCCTCTGCTATCAGCATGAGCCACTTCTGACAAGTTTTCCTGACACCAAGAGAAAAACTGACGGGAGAGGGCAAAGCCTGTGATTGACATCCTCAGCTCTGTTCCTGTGTGCTGTGGGAAGGGGTGTGTGTCCCTTTGTGTTGCGATTTGAGCTCATACAAAATGAATTACCTCAAATCGCAATGCAAAGAATAGCATGCAATTTGAACAGGAATACGGTGCGATTCCTGTCCAAATCTCATGCGGTTTCCCTCATCGCTTTTGTGTGAGCCCAGGCTGAAGTCACTATGACAAGCCTGGGTGCACACAGAAGCGGTGCAGGAAACTACATGCAACCCGAAAAGGAAATCACACAGCATTCCTGTTCAAACTGTTCAAACTCTCGTCTTGAGAACGCCCGATGGGAGGGGCGAAACGCGTTGACGCAATTCCGGTCTATTCGCCATACGTCTGACGTCACTTCCAGTGAGTGGAGCGCATGCCGAGTGGTGCGTTCCAGCGGCCATTTTGTGGGATCTAGGCTGGTTCTCTGCTGTTCCTCTGCTCTATCTGGCTACATTGGTGTGGCAATCCTGGATTATATGGCTGGTTTTCATCATCAGGCTGTCATGGGCTTAATAAATGTGCCTTTTACAAGCTGTTGAAATGTGAGTGGCCTGGATTTTTGTCTTTTGGTATAATATTGATGTGGCAATATTACACTATATAAGTTTTCTCTTTGACGATATGGTGGAGCAAACTAGGAAGCCACGGTGAGGACCTGAAAGAAGATCTTAACTTGGAGGGGCAGGCTATCATTGAGCTCATGAAAAAAGGGTTTAGGATTCCCAAAATCCTTAAAGGCTTTTCACTCACTAAAATCTGGTGAGTGTATTTGATGTTGGTGTGCACGGGTGATAGGTGGAAGGCTATAAATATTTTTGGAATCTTCAGTTTTTATCACAAGGGACTTTGTTTTTTTCCTGAAGATTTTTTGATATAAATATGCACTAATCAATATGGGACATTTATATTTTGTGATTTATTAATATTTGTATTTAGGTCTATTTTGCGCTGTTGATCTATATATTATGCTGTTCGATTTGTTTAGGTTCAAAGGGCACTGCAAAGGTATCGGTTTTAGTTATCGCAGCATATGCACGAGTACAAGTGCTTGATATCGGCACCAATACCGGTATCAGAGCAACCCTAGATGTAGGGGATAGCTTTCTGTAGATAAAGAGGTACAACTCATGTAGAAGGATTTGTTTTATCTCTGTGTGTCACCCGAGGCCAGAATTTCATTGGGTTTATGTAAGGGTTTACAACCACTTTAACGTTTCTAAATTTTACCCATAGCATAGTAAACCTTCACTTTTTGAGTTCAATCCACTTTGACTCAAAATGAAACATCAGTACAAAATTCAAAGTTGCAAAGCTGAACAGCAAATCACAGCTGTGGTTTCTATATATTCTGTAGATCTGTATTTGTCCCTGCTATGAGATGTTTTCCCAGACACCTGAACTAGATTTCTTCTCATTCCGTTACCTAATGTACAAGGCACAGTCATTCACAAAACTACAGAGTTTACAAAGTTAAAAGGTAAATGAGTGTTGTTGTGTGAGAAATGTTTCATTCAACACTGATCTCTAAGTGCTGATGAAAGCTTTAGTGAATTTGAAAATGTTCACCACTATCCACCACTATCATGAACCCAAGATGCGCACACAACTTTAGTGCAAAATCTAAAAATTTTGCAAACCCTGAAGAGCACGCCATCATTGATTATTTATAATATGCATTCATGACGCACAAGTACAAAAAACCAAATCTGACACATTCCATGCAAATCCACAAAAAATGGACTGGACAAAATTATTGGCACCCTCAATTTAATATTTGGTAGCACAGCCCTTGGAAAAACTAACTGAAATCAATCCCTTCCTGTAACCATCAACACGTTTCGTACACCTTGCTGTTTTGAGATCTCTCCACAGGTGCTCTATGGAATTTAGATCTGGACTTATTGTTGGCCAGTTCAGTACCCTCCAGCACAGCCTTTCTCAACCTTTTCAACAAAGAGGAACCCTTGAAATAACGTTCCGGTCTCCGGGAACCACTGATAAAAAATGACTAAATCTACAACTCATGATACATTAGTGTGATGGTCAGTGGGGAAAATGCTCCTTACACTTGTGATAATTGGGAGGAATTACCCCCTTACAGATAGCTAAAAAGTGGTGTTAGTGGTAACTTATCTGAGAGGCACACATTGCTCAAGGAACCCCTAACAACCTCTAGAGCAGTGGTTCTCAACCTTCCTAATGCCGTGACCCTTTAATACAGTTCCTCATGTTGTGGTGACCCCCAACCATAAAATTATTTACCCAGTAATTATAATTCATGAGTGTCGTTTTACCTCCAATACTGCTGCTTTGAACACAGTAGCTGCTTTTAACAGAGTAGCTGCTTTCAACACAGCAGCTGCTTTCTACACAGTAGCTGCTCTTTACACATCGGAAATATGTGTTTTCTGATGGTCTTAGGGGACCCCTGTGAAAGGGTCGTTCGACCCCCAAAGGGGTCGCGACCCACAGGTTGAGAACCACTGCTCTAGAGGAACCCTAGTTGAGAATCCCTGCTCCAGTGTTTTGTACACAACTTCTGGGTGCTTTTTGATGTGTGCTTTGGGTTATTGTCCTGTAAGACCAGTGACTTCTGACTGAGACCCAACTTCCTGGTCTGATGAGTCTCAATTTCAGCTATGATATTTAGATGGTAGGGTCAGAAGTTGGCTTAAACAACATTGGCAGCCAAACATGCCCACGCCATGACACTACCACCACCATGCTTCACTGATGAGGTGGTATGCTTAGGATCATGAGCCGTTCCTTTCTTTCTCCATACTCTTCTCTTCCCATCACTCTGGTACAAGTTGATCTTGGTCTTATCTGTCCATAGGATGTTGTTCCAGAACTGTGAAGGCTTTTTTGGATGTCGTTTGGCAAACTCTAATCTGGCCTTCCTGTTTTTGAGGCTCACCAATGGTTTACATCTTGTGGTGAACCCTCTGTATTCACTCTGGTGAAGTCTTCTCTTGATTGTTGACTTTGACACACATACACCTACCTCCTGGAGAGTGTTCTTGATCTGGCCAACTGTTGTGAAGGGTGCTTTTTTCACCAGGGAAAGAATTCTTCGGTCATTCACCACAGTTGTTTTTTTGTTGGTCTTCCGGGTCTTTTGGTGTTGCCGAGCTCACCGGTGCGTTCCTTCTTTTTAAGAATGTTCCAAACAGTTGTTTTGGCCACGCCTAATGTTTTTGCTATCTCTCTGATGGATTTGTTTTGTTTTTTCAGCCTAATGATGGCTTGCGTCACTGATAGTGACAACTCTTTGGATCTCATCTTGAGAGTTGACAGCAACAGATTCCAAATGCAAATAGCACACTTGAAATGAACTCTGGACCTTTTATCTGCTCATTGTAATTGGAATATAGAGGGAATAACACACACCTGGCCATGGAACAGCTGAGAAGCCAATCGTCCCATTACTTTTGGTCCCTTAACAAGTGGGAGGCACATATGCAAACTGTTGTAATTCCTACACCGTTCACCTGATTTGGATGTAAATACCCTCAAATTAAAGCAGACAGTCTGCAGTTAAAGCACATCTTGTTTGTTTCATTTCAAATCCATTTTGGTGGTGTATAGACCAAAAAATGTTAGAATTGTGTCGATGTCCCAATATTTATGGACCTGACTGTATGTAACCTGGCTGGATTGGGTTCCTCTAGTCTACACCCAGTGGACCTACAGTACATTAACAGTCCGAGCTCTACACACATTACATTTGGCATCAACATCTGGTGAGTTTTTTTCCTGTGGGAACATGTCTGCTGTTGGATCTTACTGCACTTAGATTTTGTAACTTTTATCTACAAGTGATTGAAAAATGAGAACACTGAACTCCATATATTATGAAGGACATGCTTACTGTGATGCACTGTGTTTCTGGCCACCTCGATAGTTAAACCGTTGTATAGATACATTTCATGTTTGGACCAACTGTTACTTTTTTTAGTGCCCAAACAATGGCATTGATAACTAAACATTTAAAGGAAAAGTTCATTTTTGGAACATGTTACATGTTACACCCGTTTTTCTGGTGGAACATGTAACATGTTCCCATAGCCGCAGCAGCGCCCCCCACCCCCCCTCCTTCTGACAGATAGTACGGGGAAACTTCTCCTCATACTGTCTGTCAAATTTGAAAACAACGTGGCTGTGCGGGGCCCACCCACATGACCGCGTCACTCATTTACAGTGTTCCGTGAATGAGTACCTACAAGTCCCAACTGCCTTAGCGGTTGTGGTGCTTGTAGTTTTCTATGAACTACCATGGCGTTGTGGAGTGTCGTGGTAGTTCACTGAAGCTTCCTATCAGTATATCTGCTTAACTGTATACCCTGTACAGGCAAGCAGATATTCTGACAGGTCTGCATTATACCTGCATGGCATCAGCGATCTACTGATCGCTGGTGCAATGGTTTACAGGCTCCTTTTGGACAAAAATAATAATTACACATTTGTTTGCAAAAAAAATGTACGTTTCTTATTTTTGTCCAAAAGGTGAACTTATCCTTTAATCATTAGGATTATTGATACAGACAATGTCAATGTTTCCCTATGAGAGTGTGTAGAGGGGGTGTGTCCAGGGGGTGTGTCCGTTTCCTTCACTCAGGTTTCTGATTACACTGAGCTCTCCTCAGTATTCTGTGCAGTGTGTGACATCAGTTCCTTGTCTTCGGATCCTGAGAAAAAGGAGGCTGTAGAGAGGAGAATGCTAGAGATAAACAGGTACAACATATGTAGGAGAATTTGTTTCTGTGTGTCACCAGAGGTCAGTCACTTCACTGGGTATATGTAAGGGTTTACAACCACTTCAATGCTGGTGGTTGGTCCTTTGTCCTCTGCCTGCCTTTGACATTTGTATGCCAGAGGCCTGTCCACATCCCAGGAGCGTCAGACCACAGTGGAGAGCACCAGCTGCTGAGGGAGTGAGGAATAAGATAAGCAGCTCATTCACTCCCTTATTATATCACGACTTGACTACTCTAACTTCCTCCTCATCAGCTTACCTTACCGCAGGCTATCCCCGCTTCAGTCTATCTTGAAATGCTGCGGCCAGACTCATCCACCTTACTAACCGCTCCGTATCCACCACCCCCCCTTCTGACAATCCCTCCACTGGCTTCCGATTGCCCAATGGATAAAATTCAAAATGCTAACATTGATGTATAAAGCTGTTCATAATACTGCCCCAAACTACATCACCGATCTGGTATCAAAATACCACCCAAAACGTACTCTCCACTCCTCACAAGACCTCCTACTCTCTAGTTCCCTGGTCTCCTCCTCCCATGCCCATCTCCAGGACTTCTCCAGGGCTTCCCCCATCCTCTGGAACTCCCTACCCCAATCCATCAGACTATCACCTACTCTCCTCACCTTTAGGCGCACCCTGAAAACCTATCTCTTCAGGGAAGCCTACCCCGCCCTCAGCTAATTACTGAACTCCTCCACTCTTCCTACCACTCCATCCCCCACAGCTATTTCCTCCTGTACCACTATCCCCTCCCTCCTAGATTGTAAGCTGCAAGGAGCAGGGCCCTCGAACCCCTCGTGTATTGAATTGTATTGTTACTGTACTGTCTCGTGTACTGTCTCCCATTATAATGTACAGCACTGAGCAAACTGTCGGCGCTATATAAATACTGTATAATAATAATAATAATAAAAAATAATCTCCTGGACAAAATAAGCATGTAGCCCTTGTAGTGTGAAGGGGGAACCATTGCAAGGTTAACGTTTTCTCCAGCACAGAGTTTAACTTTAAAACAAGCTCTTACTTGTCTTACCTCTCTAGCTGCAGGTACTGTGGAGTACTTTATCCTTAAAGATCACAATAGAGACTCTAAAGTTGGGTTTCAGTCGGTTTTCGAAAGGCATTTAGAATCTGCTGCTTGTTTGTATTAGAGGGCTGGCAGACTGCCAAGATTCTGCAGTCATAGAAAACAAGGGGATGTGTGTTATGATTTCAGTACCTCTGTCCTGAATTTTAAGTTTTCATGCACTTGACCATATAAAAATACATCAACTAATATGCAGTATCGTGCTTTCAGAAGCTTGCAGTAAGATCTTGCATAAATTGTGCTCTGTATGAATGTAACATTTGACCAGTATTTACATGTGTACAGCAAAAATGGCCTCTGCTGGCTGCCCCATTTGCTCATGGCCAACAATGTGTAGTCAGTGGCCTCCACCGCTGGTTACACATTATGATAGGAGACACTAGCGTCCTGTTGCTAGAACGTAGGCAGCTTCTCCTGCCTTGGGTCCTTTGTTGCTAGGACGCAGGAAGCGTCTTGCACCTAGAATTCTTCTGTAACCAGGACACAAGCAACTGCCTAGCATCCTTTGTTGCTAGAAAGAAGGTGGAAGGCCGCTATTGCCATCTTACATCTTTCATTGCTCTATCTGTTGCTAGGACACAGTCAGGATCTCCCGCCTTTCTAGGACACACGTTGTATCTGCTGCCTAGCATCCGTCTGTTGCTAGGATGCAGGTGGCCCCTTGCAACCTAGCCTTCTGAAGCTAGCACATAGGCAGTTTCATACACCTAGTATCCTTGGTTGCTAGGTTGCAGACAGATCTTTTACCAATAGAGTACATGTGCACTATATGCATGTGGACACTAGTACAGATATTTATACAGTAGGAGTATAGCGTAGCATGCGGTCCATACGCAGGGCCGTGGATGCAGATTTTACTATTTTTCATTTTACCATTCAGAATGCAGCTCAATACACTTGTGTTTAGATCCATAAAAGAATGTTTTGGTTTTTGCAGCTGTGTGCATAAACCATAAAGATGAATTGAAAAAAGGATTTCTCTACAAATACTATAGCTACAGAAGTTTGTCAGAACTTGCAGTATATTAAAATGCTTTCATTGCTTGTTCAGAATCTGAAAATACATTTAATTTGCATTGTCTAAGCACAAGTTCACTTATGTATTTATTTATTTCAAGTACTTATATAGTGCCATCAATTTACACAGCGCTTTACATATATATTGTACATTCACATCAGTCCCTAACCCTCAAGGAGCGTACAATCTAAGGTCCCTAACTTACATTCATACATACACATACTAGGGCCAATTTAGACAGGATCCAATTAACCTACTAGCATGTCTTTGGAGTGTGGGAGGAAACCAGAGTACCCGGAGGAAACACACACAGGCACAGGGAGAACATGCAAACTCCAGGCAGGTGGTGCCGTGGTTGGGATACAACCAACGACCCTAGTACTGCTAGGCGGAAGTGCTAACCATTTAGCCACTGTGCTGCCCATTTATCAATCTTACTGCATTCATTGATATAAACTTGGCCAAAACATATTCCCAGGCTCTGTATTTACCTGCTAAATTGTCATTGTCTCCCCTATTTGTGTCTTAACCACTTCAGTTCTACTTTTACCCCCTTCCTGCCTAGGCCAATTTTCAGCTTTCAGCGCTGTCACACTTTGATTGATGATTACTCAGTCATGCAACACTGTACCCAAATTAATTTTTATCATTTAGACACACAAATAGAGCTTTAGTTTGGTGGCATTTGATCACCATTGGGTTTTTTATTTGTTGCTAAATAAATTAAAAAAGACCGAACATTTTGGGGGAAAAAAGCGTTTTTCCTAGTTTCTGTGAATTTATGAAGAAAGAATCTTTCTTCATAAATTTAGGCCAAAATATATTCTGCTACATTTCTTTGATAAAAATAATCCAAATCAGTGTATATTATTTAGTCTGTACCACAAACTATGGTGTGTGTGTGTGTGTGTGTGTGTGTATATATATATATGCGCTTCTCAAAAAAAATTAAAGGAACACTTTGAAGACATCAGATCTCAATGGGGAAAAATATCAT
The DNA here is from genome assembly GCF_062004578.1 of Staurois parvus. Classification (NCBI taxonomy): domain Eukaryota; kingdom Metazoa; phylum Chordata; class Amphibia; order Anura; family Ranidae; genus Staurois; species Staurois parvus. The sequence goes on along the minus strand of NW_028318294.1, from coordinate 2,296,898 downwards.
GCTTTATATATATACTGATATGGACTGGGTAATGTGTTAGGAATGTAAGCATGCCCCATCGTTTGATGGAAATGAAAATAATCAACCTACAGAGGACTGAAATCAAAGACACCCCGAAAATCAAAGTGAAAAAATGATGCAACACGCTAGTCCATTTTGCTGAAATTTCATTTTAGCAACTCAAAATGGTACTCAGGAGTTTGTATGGCCCCCATGTGCTTGTGTGCATGCCTAAAAATGTTGGGGCATGCTCCTAATGAGACAATGGATGGTGTCCTGGGGTATTTCCTCCCAGATCTGGACCAGGGCATCACTGAGCTCCTGGACAGTCTGAGGTGCAATCTGGTGGCATCAGTGGGACCGAAACAAGATATCTCAGAGGTGTTCTATTGGATTTAGGTCAGGCGAGCATGGGGGCCATTCTATGGTATCAATTCCTTCATCCTCCAAGATCTTCCTGCATACTCTCGCCACATGAGGCCGGGCATTGTTGTGCACCAGGAGGAACCCAGGACCCACTGCACCAGCATAGGGTCTGACAATGGGTCCAAGGATTTCATCCTGATACCTAATGGCAGTCAGGGTGCCATTGTCTAGCCTGCAGAGGTCTGTGCATCCCTCCATGGATATGCCCCCCCAGACCATCACTGACCCACCACCAAAACAGTCATGCTGAACCATGTTACAGGCAGCATAACGTTCTCCATGGCTTCTCCAAACCTTTCACGTCTGTCACATGCTCAGGGTGAACCTTCTCTCATCTGTGAAAAGCACAGGGCGCCAGTGGTGGGCTTGCCAATTCTGGTGTTCAATGACAAATGCTAATCGAGCTCTATGGAGGTGGGCAGTGAGCACAGGACCCACTAGAGGATGTTGGGCTCCTAGGCCACCCTCATGAAGTCTGTTTCTGATTGTTTGGGCTGGGACAGTGCTCATCCTGTTCCTCCTTGTACAGAGGAGCAGATACCGGTGCTGCTGATGGGTTAAGGACCTTCTACAACCCTATCCAGCTCTCAGAGTAACTACCTGTCTTCTGGTATCTCTTCCATGCTTTTGGGTCTGTGCTGAGAGGCACAGCAAACCTTCTGGCAATGGCACGTATTGACATGCCATCCTGGAGGAGTTGGACTGTCTGAGCAACCTCTATAGGGTCCAGATATCGCCTCATGCTACCAATAGTGACACTGACCCTAGCCAAATGCAAAACTAGTGAAAAACAGTCAGAAAAGATGAGTAGGGAAAAAAATTTCAGTGGCCTCTACCTGTAAAACCATTCCTGTTTTGGGGGTTGTCTCATTGTTGTTCATCTACTGCACCTGTTGTTAATTTAATTAGCACCAAATCAGCTGAAACTGATTAACAACCCCCTCTACTACTTAACTGACCAGATCAATATCCCAGGAGTTTAATTGACTTGATGCTATACTCTGATTAAAAAGTGTTCCTTTAATTTTTGTGAGCAGTGTATATTTGAAAATTGTTGTACTGATGGCTAATCTCATTTTTTGAGACCCTAAAATGCCAGGATAGTACAAATATCTCCAAAATGACCTATTTTTGGAAAGTAGACAGTTCGAGGTATTTAGTAGGAGGCATGGTGAGATTTTTGTAATTAGTTGTAATTTTTTGTCACAATTTTTTGAAAAATAAAGAGGTTAAAAAAAAATCACAATTTTTTTTTTCACATACTGTCACCCCTTAAAATTAAAAAGATAAATGCGGAACTCTCTTTACATCTAAACCAAATCATAATAAATGCATGTAACATAAACGCATGTGCTAATGTATTAAATGGAAATACAACCCCAAGTGTTATATAATACACTAAATAGTATTCAACAAGTGACAGTAAAGCAAATCATTCAATTTAATCAATCTGTGACATTCCAAACAAATCCTCCTTGGTGCAGCACATGCATCTTCCCATACGTGATTAACTGAATCTATATTAACAACCTTCATGCAAACGTGACTCCCATCATCTGAATGATACTGCGCTCACCTCCGTAATTAGACCCAAGAACATACTTTATTAGGTCTAGATGCACTTTTCCCTTAAGGGATAAATATGAGGTAAATGGTCTCCTTCTTGGGAAAGTGGACAATCTTTTCCTCCCCGGATTTATAGACACTCACTCTATAGTACACAATAAATGAGTATGAATGGAAGGCATTCATTGTGTACAATAGCCATATAATTAGCTGTAATTGGTCACAGTGATCACATGGTACCAGCAGCGGCCCGGTACATTGATCTGTCATCCAGTGGGCACAGCAGGTTACAGATCATGCTGCAGCGCTGCCTGATCCTGGGAGGACGTCATATGACGTCCACCTAGAACAAGAGAGATCCTGCCCAGCTGTCATATTATAATAGGCCGGGTCCACAGCGGCGGACTGACAACTCATCCCCGGGCAATAGGGGATCATGGGGCCCCTGTGTCCTTGCCCAAACTCAAAAAAGCCTATGAAAAAGGTACCAGGGCCATCTCATGGGGCCCCCTACTGACCCCGGGCCCTCGGACAGTGCCTGAGTTTCCAAATAGTCAGTCCGCCCCTGGGCCGGGAGAGAGGCAGTTTACAGCATTTTCACTGTTTGTGCCCTTGAGGTACTGAGGAGGAGTTGACAGACAGGGTTCACTTTGCCAAACATGGGAAACCTTAGACACTGTGTGCATCTGTGAAATGGCAAAAGACTACAATACCCCAAATTATCCAATTGTTACATGAGCTGGAGGGTGGGGAATGACCTAGCCCATGGCACATTGGGGTTCAAGAAAGTGCGAGTTTGGGATACAGTTGAGCTTGGAAGGTACCCAAGCTCATCTCTGTTTAGGAGCAATGTTGAGGATCTAAACCTTCTCGACTCTATCCAAGACTAGCAAAAAAGTTTTGGCTAGAGCTTGACTTTTTTTTACACAAAGGAGAGGAGATGAAAGTCCATGACCTACAAATTTCCAGTCCAGGAAATAGGTTTAGTAAGAACCCAATGATTACACAACATGCAGGGCCCTAACGAAAACCCAGGATAGTAAGCCTTTGTCGCCTGTAAGAATTTTCATAAATATATAATGTGTTGCGCTCCCAGTGACAATATCTTTGATGTATATATCTAATTAACCTTGCTATGCAAAATGATTTTCAGGTATTAAAAAATATGCAAAATCAAACTATGTGAGTGATTTAAAAAAATATAAACCACTATAGTGTATATAAATTAGATAATAATAACCGCAAAACCAATGAATAGTGCATAGTGAACTAAAATATATAACTAAAAATAATACACATCATGAATAGTGAAATACTCAAAAAAATTATTATATATATACTGCCAAATAATTGTGATATAAATGTCCTTTAAATACAGTGACTTTGTGCTTGAATAAATCTTGATTTGGTGACTTTTTGTGAATCTGTGACTTTCTTTGAATCCTCAATTGGTAAAGATGTATGCTCACCTCCTTGTTAGCCTGCAATTAGGCTATACACACTTGTGGTTCACCTCCTATGGAACCTGCTTAGATGGAATTCCTCTTTTGTGAATGGTAAGAACGTGGATATGCGTTATCCTCAGATTGCCCATGTGCGTTTTTCCATATGTGGGAACAAATTGCCAGACATGGTGTTTTATCCTTATAAAAAGGTTTCTCCTTTATTGCTTGCCAACAGGTACACTCACATATGTGATATGCGGTCTAGGATGAATTGCTCAGCTCTAATGATCCGCCAGCCGTCCTGCCATGCACCCGCCGTCTGTCCGATACTCCAGCTCTCTCCGAGTGACACCGCAGCCCCACCCCTACGCGTTACGCCACTGGTCACGTGGCTTCATCAGGGGGTTGTGATAGGTCCTATCACAACCCCCTGATGAAGCCACGTGACCAGTGGCGTAACGCGTAGGGGTGGGGCTGCGGTGTCACTCGGAGAGAGCTGGAGTATCGGACAGACGGCGGGTGCATGGCAGGACGGCTGGCGGATCATTAGAGCTGAGCAATTCATCCTAGACCGCATATCACATATGTGAGTGTACCTGTTGGCAAGCAATAAAGGAGAAACCTTTTTATAAGGATAAAACACCATGTCTGGCAATTTGTTCCCACATATGGAAAAACGCACATGGGCAATCTGAGGATAACGCATATCCACGTTCTTACCATTCACAAAAGAGGAATTCCATCTAAGCAGGTTCCATAGGAGGTGAACCACAAGTGTGTATAGCCTAATTGCAGGCTAACAAGGAGGTGAGCATACATCTTTACCAATTGAGGATTCAAAGAAAGTCACAGATTCACAAAAAGTCACCAAATCAAGATTTATTCAAGCACAAAGTCACTGTATTTAAAGGACATTTATATCACAATTATTTGGCAGTATATATATAATAATTTTTTTGAGTATTTCACTATTCATGATGTGTATTATTTTTAGTTATATATTTTAGTTCACTATGCACTATTCATTGGTTTTGCGGTTATTATTATCTAATTTATATACACTATAGTGGTTTATATTTTTTTAAATCACTCACATAGTTTGATTTTGCATATTTTTTAATACCTGAAAATCATTTTGCATAGCAAGGTTAATTAGATATATACATCAAAGATATTGTCACTGGGAGCGCAACACATTATATATTTATGACTTTTTGGACACCCAGGTAGTGTTGTGTTGAGTGTTTGCGATCCTATATATATTTTGGACGGTCAGTGTCCATTCCCTTGGTTTTGAGAGGTTAATATTTGGTGGATACAGACTGGCTCGCAAGTTACACAGACATTTGCCAATTGTAAGAATTTTCATGTTTGGCTTGAGCGTAGCTAGAAGTCTATTGCAAATTAATACAAACATTCCATACTGTCATAGGATTTGCATTTTATTTGAATGAGTTAAATAGCTCCATGCAATTTATTGTCCCGAGTACTTGTATGGTGTTGGGCAGTGAATGAACCACATGCAAACTACTTGTCATTTGAGGTGTACTTGTGCATCTGTTTACATGTCAGATGTGACTTTTATGAGGTCACTATGGGCTGGTGCACGTTCATTTCTGCTGATGATATTAACATGTTAAGATGCAAATGTAGAAGTTGGGTTTTAATATATAGAGGCTGGGTTACATAGATATAAAGTAATTACAGTATAATGAAAGTTTTCGTTTTGGATAGATTGTAGATGGATTATAACACCTGTCAGTTTTTATTACTCTCTGTGCCCCCATTAACCACTTGTCCTCCAGAGGATTTACCCCCCTTAATGACCAGGCCTCTTTTTGCTACTCGGCGCTGCACTAATTCAACTGATAATTGCGCGGTCATGCAATGCTGCACCCAAACAAAATTTACATCCTTTTTTTCACACAAATAGAGCTTTCTTTCGGTGGTATTTGATCACCTGTGCGCTTTTTATTTTTCACGCTATAAACAAAAAAAGGCCAAAAATTTTGAAGAAAAACGATATTTTTTACTTTCAGCTATAAAAAATATATAGTAAACTATAGTAAAGTTGGTTATAAATTTAGGCCAAAATGTATTCTGCTACATGTTTTTGGTAACAAAAATCCCAATAATTGTATATTGATTGCTTTGTGTGAAAGTTATAGCGGCTACAAACTATGGTAAAGATACTGCAATTTACACCTTTTTTTTGCTATACAGCGCTGCGCTAGTTTAACGGACAATTGCGCGGTCATGCAATATGGTACATAATTGGAATTTACATCCTTTTTTTCCCCAGAAATTGAGCTTTCTTTTGGTGGTGTTTGATCGCCTGTGCGGTTTTTATTTTTTGTGCTAGAAAAAAAAAAAGGCTGACAATTTTGAGGAAAAAAAACAATATTTTGGACTTTTTGCTATAAAACATGTCCAGTAAAAAAAAATTTAAAAATCAAATTTAGTCATAAATTTCCACCAAAATGCATTCTGCGACATGTCTTTGCTAAAAAAAAAAAACCCAATACGTGTAAATTAATTGGTTTACGTGAAAGTTATAGCGTTTACAAATGGCGGGAAAGATACTGGGATTTTTAGGCTTTTTTTATACTAATAATGGCGGGGATCAGCGACTTATGGCGGCGATCAGCGACTTATGGCGGGACTGCGGCGGACATTCTGACATTGGGGGGTACTGACTTGGGGTCACTGACATCCCCAGTGACACCAATACAGTAATCAGTGCAAAAAAAAAAAAACTGACACTGTACTAATGGCACTGGGGAGGAAGGGGTTAAGTTTATTCAGGGAAAGGGTTAACTGTGTGAGGGGAGTGTTTTACTAGGGGGCGGGGGTGTGTACTGCAGGGAACACCGCTGATCGGGAGAGAGAAACTCTCCTGTCCCGATCAGCGTGTCCTGGAGCTGTCAGGGAACTGACAGAAAGCACAGCTGCTGCAGCTGTGCTCTCTGTCAGCGATTGCCGCCGATCGCCGGGACATAGCCGGTAACGACCGGCTGTGACCCGGCGACTGACATCCGCGGCTTTGATCGGCGGGACAGGTAGGGTGGCGGCGCACCTCGCACGTGCCCCTACCTGTTTTAAAAACACACGTTTTAAAACGTGCTTTTGCCCAGCCGTGCCGCCCTGCTGCCGTATTTCTACAGTGGCTGGGCGGCATGTGGTTAAAGAGATCCCCCCTCTCTATTTGTCCTGTTTACCATTATCATTGAAAGTTACAGTAAAAAAAAAAATCCCAAATTTTAAGTCGTCCCCAGAAAAGTAATTGGAAGTCTTTCAATGTTGACACTAGTTCTGGTGACCTGGAGGCCCTTAAGGAATTCCCTTAATTTGCAGGGATTTCCTTTCACTTACTGTTTGGCTATATGACAGGAAATGAAGGGAAATCTCTGAGATTGGACACATAACAAAAAAAAAAATCTGCCGGGTTATGACCCTCCCTTGCTCATCTAAAATGAGTTTTACCTATAGTTCTACTTTAATGATTAAAAGCTAAACTCCAAACGAAAAAAGAAATACAATTATGATTTAACCTCTTCCCGTCCGCTCATTGCATATAGACGGTGAATGGGAAGCTTTGCTGATGCGGGCTAATGTACCTGTATGTCAGCCTGCATCGGTGGCTCCTGCACAGCTCACAGAGTGCACACCTGGGAGCCCGGCGATCGGGGTGTCCACAGTACACGGCAGATCACATTACCGCTGTGTCTGGGTGATCACCTGGTTTTTTGCCATGTGACTGCTGTAACCAATCACAGCCGTTACATTGCAAACATGGGAATGCGAAACTAAAGATTACTTCTTTCTGCTCTCAATGCGTGAGCAGAGAGAAGCGATCCTGCAGTATGTGAGTGTACAGCCACCTGTCCGGCAGCTTGTACACTTGCAGACTGCAGTGCCCCAGTTTAGTGCCCCAGCGTCTCTGATCATTACCCCAGTATTTTCATAAATAATGCAGCCAGCCCGTCACCTGTCCCAGTGTGCACAAAAACACCCCCATACACCATAACAATGTCCTGATCACCACCATACCAGTGTCCTGATCACCGCCATACCCCAAACTAACACCCTGATCACTGCTATATGCCATACCAACACACTGGTCATCGTCATACTCCATACCGGCATTCTGATCACCGCCATACACCATACCAGCATCTTGATCACTGCCATACCCCAAACCAGCCTCCTGGTCACTGCTATACTCTATAACAGTATCCTGATCACTGCCATACCCAAAACCAACACCCTGATCACTGCCATATGTCCTACCAGTGTGCTGATCAGCACCATACTCCATACCAGAACCCTGATCAGAGCCATATGCCATACCAGCACGCTGGTCACCGTCATATGCCATACCAGCATCCTGATCACCGCCATACCCCATACCAGCATCCTGGTCACCGCCATACCCCATAACGGTGTCCTGATCACCACCATACCCCATACCAGCATTCTGATCACTGCCATATTCCATACCAGCATCCTGAGCACTACCATACCCTATACCAGCACTCTGATCACCGCCATATGCTATACCAGCACCCTGATCATCGCCACACACCATACCAGCATTCTGATCACCGCCATACTCCATTCCAGATTCTGTTCACTGTCATGCCCCATACCAGCATTCTGATCACCCTGTATGCCATACCAGCGTTCTGATCACTGCGATACCCCATACCAGCATCCTGATCACCCTCATACCCCATACTAGAGTTCCAACTACTGCCATACCAGCGTCCTGCTCACCACCATACCTCATGCTAACATCCTGATCACTGCCATACCAAAGTCCTAATTACTACCATACCTCATACCAGCGTCCGGCATTTTAGGATCTCAACTGATCATTTTTCAGATATATATCCCATAGTTTGCAGACCCTATAGCTTTCACACAGAATAAATAATTTACACTGTTTTGGGTTATTTTTACCCCAAAACTGTAGCAGTATACATTCTAAATTTATGAAGAAAAATAATTTGCAAAATTTTTGGTATTTTTTCATTTATATAGCAAAAAATAAAAAATCTAGTGGTGATCAAATACCACCAAAAGAAAGCTCTATCCGTCTCAAAAAAGGATCACAATTTCTTATGGGTACAGTATTGCACGACTGAGTAATTGTCACTCAAAGTGTAATAGTTCTAAAAGCTGAAAATTAGCCTACACTGGAAGGGGTGAACTTCAAGTGGTTAAAACAATAAATGTATTTTTCATTTCCACTAATATCATTTGTCCTGATCTTAGTCTTCTTTATACCCAGGAATAGGAGCACTAAAGCAGCATTTAGTCCCAGTTCACACTAGTGCAACTTCTGATGAGTTGGATAGAATCGTATAACAAGGAAAATGTAAATGTTTTCAATGGTGTCCGTTATAGTCAATGCGGCTCAGCACACTGCGACTTTGCATAGAGCAGCCCCAAACCTTCTCTTCTGGGGTCCCCTGCCATCGCTGCCTGCTCCTCTTCTCCGTTTGCCCCATAGCAAAGCACTTGCTATTGGGGCAGATGCTGAGCCAGGCTATGTGCATCTGTAGACACATATAGCACTGCTTGGGCCCTCCCCATCCCCTTGCTCCATTCTCAAAGGATTTGACGGACAGCAGTAGGAGCCAAAGTCGCAATGCATAGCCTGAATCAAGCCTTAGTCCCTTTATATAATAAAAATGATTGTTTGTAAATACAGGTAGTATAAGTTCACTTTTTAACAAAAAATTATAGATGAACTTTTTTTTTTTTTGCAGGTAAAAATATGCATTTAGGTTTTTTTTTTTTTTCATTTTGGGAGCCTGGAAAGCATTGTCCTCCTTGATCAGCAGATCGCTGGTGCAATGCAGGTGTACTGCAGACTGTCAGTGTAATCTGTCTGTTTAAAGCTGACAGGAAGAATCAATGAACTGCAACAGCGCCGTGATGGTTTTGCACAGAGCAGCCCCAAACCTCCTTTTTTGGGGTCCCTCGCCAGCGCTGCCTGCTCCTCTTCTCTGTTTGCCACATAGTAAAGCGCTTGCTATGGGGATAGATGTGCAAGCTTAATGCTGAGCCAGGCTGTGTGCATCTGTAGACACATACAACACTCCTCGGGCCATCCCCATCCCCTCTCTCCATCTTCACAGGATTTGACTGACAGCAGCAGGAGCCAATGTCTCTCTTTGCTGCCGAGTCTTCTGTGAGAAGAGCGAGAGGTATGACGAGCTGCTGCGGATGTTTCCAGTCTCCTGGTGCTCCAAGGCTTCCAAAAATGTGATAAGTAATCAGTAAATTAGATGCGTAATTTACGTGCATTTTATACTTGTGGTACCCCTATATTCAAGAGGCATAGCAGAATGTGTTCTTGGGTGGTATTATAAGTATGCGTGAGACGTAACTTTAAAATTACAACTTTCAACATTGCGAAAACAAAAAAAATTCTTCTTTTTCCAAAAAAGTTGTGCCAAAAAATGACTGTTTAAAAAAACTCACCATGCCTTTTACTAAACACCTTGGACTGTCTGCTTTCCCAAATGGGGTCATATGGGGATATTGGTACTGTCCTGACATTTTAGGGCATCAAGAAATGAGATAGGCAGACAGTACATCGGAAGCGATAACTTTTCAGATATACTGTATGTCCCGTAGTTTGTAGACTCTTTCACACAGACTAAATAATAAACACTGATTTGGGTTATGATTGCAAAATGGTATAATAATATAAAAAAAAATTTTTTTACAAAGAATTCATTTTTTTTTCATTATATGTCAATTTTTTTTTTTTCAATCAGAAGTAACGTTTATTAATGGTGAAGTCATACATTTTCAAAATGACAAAGCATGTATAGAATGGTAGCAAAGACTTAATCCTTAACAAACCAAACAACATAATGAAGAAAACCTTCCAGTGCCATCAATAAGACAAGAATTGAAGAGTCTGTGCAAAATTATAGAGAAAACACATTACAATACAATCAAATGGTAAGGCAATTTTGCGCATATTGGACAATAGGAGTATAAAAGTGGACCCGCTGGAGACAGAGAGCACTCCTCCCCCATCAGGGAATACAGGAGAGATATAAAGTGGTTTTGAGAAAGTGATTATCAAAGTACAATCAGATGTAACTACAGCAGTCTGTCCATTATTAAATCAAAAGGGGCCAGACCTGGAGTAGCCAACCAAGCATCCCAAAGTTTCTCAAATGTACCCAAACATCCTCTATGTTGGTAAACTAAACGGTCATGTCGTAAAAAATTTTCCATATTTTGCTTCCAATCGGCAACAGTGGTGGGAGTATCAGAGGTCCAGCGCACCAGAATCGCCTTGTGTGCCTGGAACAAGGTCTTAGAAAGGGCCTCTAGTATAAATGTATCTTGTGTTACCGAATCTAAATACCCAAAAGGCACTGCTTAGGATCCAGAATTAAGTTAGTTTGAAACACAAAATTAAGGGTAGTTACCACCTTCTCCCAATACCTGCAAATTAAATTATTAAATACTGCCAAAGGAAAGCTCTATCTATCTCAAAAAATACTATTTTTGGGTGTTTTTTGCATTTTATCTTTATTAGTGTTTTACGAAATTTTACAAAACGAACCAAATATATCAAATACAATATTTTTGATACAAAAGAAACAAAAAGCAAGCACACTTCCAGCTATACATTCCAAGTAGACAAGAGATCAGAATGCGGGGTCCCCAGGGTAGGGGTAGTCCTACAAAGATATGTGAACTCATGTGGAGAACATATTCAAACAGTTGCGTAAGACCATGTCTAGCATAGACTCCTCTATGATGGGAATTGACTGATGCCAGAGGCCCCAGAGTTTAGGTAATGTAGGAAAGCCCAAGTTTAGAAGAGAGAAAAAGTTAAAAAAAAGGATACAATGTTGCATAGCTGAGTAATTGTCATTCAGAGTGTGACAGCTGGGGGTGAAAGGCTGGGCAGGAAGGGGGCGAAAGTGTCTAGTATTGAGGTGGTTAACTGGGGGGGGGGTCGCGGGGGTGCTGTTGGGGGCAGCAACATTTGGAAGGTTTTTACCTTAATGCAGAGGATGCAAAAAACAACTTTTTGCCTCTGCGTAGAACCACTTTAATGTTTACACTCTGGTCTCATTAACACTTTTATGTGGCATTTTCTGCTAGAGTGATAGTTATTACCTCTTCTTAGGGATATAGGCCCCTCACCTCATTTGTTCCACAGTATAAGATTACAGTGTAGCCTAAAGATAGATGTGTCACAGCAGCTTGTATCAGGAGCAAAGTCTCTTATTTCAAGTTTTATGTTCCGAAAATCAGTATTTTGGAATCCCAATGGATTGTTCCGTATATTAAAGCCCTCGTGGGCATTTCAGAAGTAAATAAAAGAAATGGACTAAACAGCAACAATATATTTGTGTATCACTTTCTACAGTGTTACTGCTTAGAGGACTATTAATAGACTTTCTATAGTATTCTGATTACTTCACAGCAGGCAAGGTTATCGCTACCTCACTGTTGACCTTTACTTGCCTGAAATTACTTGATTCCTCCCACAGATTTATACACTTTTTAATTTGACTTGCATCAGGACTTCTGAGTTATTTAGTTTTTTGGGGTTTTTTTAGTTGTGAATCATAATGACCCAGTTAAGTCCTTATGGGGTCATTTGTGATCAATACTCTTGGACCTTAAATTACTTAAATGCTATAAGTGGTGAAGGACCACTGTGGCAGAAAATAATTGTATTCTGTTAACTCTAGGGGGTTAATACTTGCAATAATATTATTCAGTATATTAATTCTTATTTGTAATTTACACCTCTATATTTATATTTTAATCTAACTTTACATGCAGACCGAGCATTCCAGCAAAAGTGACTGTTACAGGGGTTGGGACAAACTGTAAAACATGGTGGGGGTGCTTACATCAGTTCACATTATTTCATGTGGTTTACAACTTTTTTCAAAAGGAATTACCTGTTGCTGTAACGTTTTCTGTTTCAATACATTTTTATTGAACAATATAAAATACAAACACACCCAAATCCATACCTCTGCTCAAGACTAGCTCTTTTTTGTAGGGAATTGCCAGCTGAACAAAATGATATCTGGATCATGGCTGCATTTTCGTTCCTTCTCTAAAGCTGGCTACACACAGTTTTATTTTGTTCAGCCAGCAGGTTGAATGAAGAAAGATTGACAGACCCTTGCATCATCACAAGTGATGTTGATACAGGGATCTATCCCGCTGAAACATACTATTCTGACAGTGAGACTAACCCCCTGCCAGATAACACTGATCAGCACTCGCAGCCATTGCCTGAAATTAGACCGGCTTCTGTTGAACAGACACCTGTACACACGGACTGAAAGTCGGCTTATTCCTGTTGAACCAGTTTTCGGCCAATCTGTACAGGGCTTAAGATAATGAATTTTTGGAATTAGGTTACCAGCCCTGTTGATATGATGACCTGACCCTCATAGGTTTCTAAATGACCTGACCCTTGTGGGTTTCTAAATGACCTGACACTCGTGTGTTTCTAAATGACCTGACCCTCATAGGTTTCTAAATCACCTGACCCTTGTGGTTTTCTAAATGACCTGACCCTTGTGGGTTTCTAAATGACCTGACACTCGTGTGTTTCTAAATGACCTGACCCTCATAGGTTTCTAAATGACCTGACCCTTGTGGGTTTCTAAATGACCTGACCCTCATAGGTTTCTAAATGACCTGACCCTTGTGGGTTTCTAAATGACCTGACCCTTGTGGGTTTCTAAATGACCTGACCCTTGTGGGTTTCTAAATGACCTGACCCTTGTAGGTTTCTAAATTACCTGACCCTCGTAGGTTTCTAAATGACTTGACCCTCGTGGGTTTCTAAATGACCTGATCCTCCTGGGTTTCTAAATGACCTGATCCTCCTAGGTTTCTAAATGACCTGACCCTTGTGGGTTTCTAAATGACCTGACCCCTGTGGGTTTCTAAATGACCTGATTCTCCTGTGTTTCTAAATGACCTGACCCTTGTGGGTTTCTAAATGACCTGACACTCATGGGTTTCTAAATGACCTGATCCCCGTGGGTTTCTAAATGACCTGACACTTATAGGTTTCTAAATGACCTGACCCTTGTGGGTTTCTAAATGATTTGACCCTTGTGGGTTTCTAAATGACCTGACCCTCATAGGTTTCTAAATGACCTGACCCTTGTAGGTTTCTAAATGACCTGACCCTCGTAGGTTTCTAAATGACTTGACCCTTGTGGGTTTCTAAATGACCTGACCCTCATAGGTTTCTAAATGACCTGACCCTTGTAGGTTTCTAAATGACCTGACCCTCGTAGGTTTCTATATGACTTGACCCTTGTAGGTTTCTAAATGACCTGACACTCGTGGGTTTCTAAATGACCTGACCCTCGTAGGTTTCTAAATGACCTGACCCTCGTAGGTTTCTAAATGACCTGACCCTTGTAGGTTTCTAAATGACCTGACCCTCGTAGGTTTCTAAATGACCTGACCCTTGTGGGTTTCTAAATGGCCTGACCCTTGTAGGTTTCTAAATGACCTGACCCTCGTAGGTTTCTAAATTACTGACCCTCGTGGGTTGCTAATTATCTGACCCTCGTAGGTTTCTAAATTACCTGACCCTCGTAGGTTTCTAAATGACCTGACACTAGTGGGTTTCTAAATGACCTGACACTCGTGGGTTTCTAAATGACCTGACACTCGTGGGTTTCTAAATGACCTGACACTCGTGGGTTTCTAAATGACCTGACACTCGTGGGTTTCTAAATGACCTGACACTCGTTGGTTTCTAAATGACCTGACACTCGTGGGTTTCTAAATGACCTGACACTCATGGGTTTCTAAATGACTTGACCCTTGTAGGTTTCTAAATGACCTGACCCTTGTATGTTTCTAAATGACCTGACCCTTGTAGGTTTCTAAATGACCTGACCCTCATAGGTTTCTAAATGACCTGACCCTCGTAGGTTTCTAAATGACCTGACCCTCGTAGGTTTCTAAATGAGCTGACCTTTGTGGGTTTCTAAACCCAGACAAATGATGCTTGGCTTATCTGGTAATGAAAAGTTCCCACAAACTGTCCACCAACTTAATTTGTTTCCATGCAAGTAGCTGATGACCTGATTGACCAATTAATTAGGTTTTCCCATTGTTCAGATTCAATTATATCAGTGGAAACTCTCCATGCAAATTCCAAGATATGAAGATCCAGAATCTATTGTTACTTATGTTAATTTTAATAGTCTTGATAACATCACCCAAATGGACTAGAATGGATGACAAGTTGTAGGCTCTTATGTTAGGACAAGTGTTACCCACCCTGAGATTATACTTTCACAGTTTGGAAAAGATACGGGGTGCGGAGTGCTAACAAATGTTAGAGGGCTTTACAGATTCAAGTTGATGGTTCTGTACTCACCCTGGTTGCTTAACCACTTAAGCTCTGGAAGGTTGTACCCTGTTCATGACCACGCTTTTTTATTGCCATTAAGCACTGCACTATTTTAACTGCTAATTTCATGGTCATGCAACACTTTACCCAAATAAAATGTATATCATTTTTTTCACACAAATGGAGCTGTTGTTTTGGTGATATTTGATCACCACTAGGTTTTTTTTTATAAATTAAACAACACGAAAATTTTGAAAATAAATAATTTTACTTTCTGCTACAAAACATATCAAATAAAAATATAAAAAAAAATTAATTTAGACCATGTCTTTGTTAAAAAAAAAAAACAATAAGTGTATATTGATTGGTTTTTGTGAAAATTATAGTGTACTAAACATGATATACAGGTATATACTGGAATATTTCTTTTATGCTAGTAATGGCTGTGATCAATGACATATAGTCATTGATTACTGCAACTCCCTCCTCACTGGTCTATCATTATACAGGCTATCCCCCCTTCAGTCTATTATGAATGCTGCTGCTAGACTCATACACCTTACCAACCGATCAACGACTGCTGCCCCTCTCTGCCAATCCCTCCACTGGCTTCCACTAACCCAACGTATAAAATTCAAAATATTAACCACAGCTTACAAAGCCATCCACAACACTGCCCCTAGCTAGATCACCAACCTCATCCACAGATACGGCCCAAATCGGCCACTCCACTCCTCCCATGATATCCTCCTCTCTAGCTCCCTCATCACCTCCTCCCACGCTCACCTCCAGGACTTTTCCAGAGCCTCTCTCATCCTCTGGAACTCCCTACCACAGCATGTCCGGTCAGCCCCCACCCTGTCTGCCTTTAGGCGATCTTTGAAAACTCACTTCTTCAAGGAAACCTACCCCACCTCCACCTAAGAACTGTACTTGAATCACCTCCGCCAGATCATCCCCCGCAGCTATCACCTTTTGTATCACCTCCCTCTTCCTTTAGATTGTAAGCTCCACAAGCAGGGCCCTCCTATTCCTTCTGTACTGAAATGTATTGTAATTGTACTGTCTCCCTTATATTGTAAAGCGCTGCGCAAACTGTTGGCGCTATATAAATCCTGTATAATAATAATAATAATAATATAGTGTGAAATCTGATGCTAACTGGCTGGGAGGTACACTAACTGACTAGCACTGACATCACAAGTGACACTAATACAGTGATGAGTGATAATAATATACACTGTCACTGTACTAATGAGGCTTTCCACATGGGGGCACCCGTGCGGACTTGTTCTCGAGTGGCAATGTCTGCGTATTGACACAGAGCGGGCGGCTTGGCCCCCCTTTCTGATTACTCATCACAGAATTTGATTGGCAGCCGCGGGAGCCAGTGTTTCACTGTCTCATGCACATTGCTGCATCGGGCTCAGGTAAGAATAAGGGGGGGATCCTGCAACACAGAATGTTTTTCACCTTTAATGCATAGAATGCATTAAGCTGAAAAACCTTAAGGCTTTAGGACCACTCTGATGAAATGCTATAAGTGTTGTTTCTCATGCTTTAGGCAAAATTTTGTATTTGAACTTTCATGTATATTTTGTATTATTTTTATTAATAACCATATGTTATCATTATTATGATTCAATATTAAGCATTAATTGGTCACTAAAAACTTGGAGAGTATCTTCTAATATAGAATATTTTTAAAAGTAGAACTTTTCACTACCTATATTTTCCTAAGAACAAGGAAAGTATACTTTAATTACAAAAATATATTTAACAAAAAATTTGATAAAGGTCTGCCTGAATTTTAAATGATACTTTTGAAAAACATATTTAAACAGGTATACAGTATAAGAATGTAAAGATAAAATAGATATCCCTGCATTTTTATAAAATACAGTTAACCTTTTCCTACCTGGTCAATAGCAAAATGGCGGCCAAGCGGGGCTCTCGTCAATCCGGGTGGGCATCATATGATGTCCTTCTGAATTGCGCCTCGCCCGTGCCCGCGGAGCCGTGCTGTTGCGAGATCTGTCACTGACTGTGTACCTTGGGCACAGCCGATGACAGATATGTGTACTGGCCCGTTGCCAGTGATTGGACACAATGATCACAGAGAGAGCGCTGGGTGCACGTTGCTGTGGGGCACATGTTCTGGGAGGTACTCATATGACTCCCTTCCAGAACTGGAGGACCACACTGTAGCCGTTACTCGGTCAAGACGTAGTTAATAAAGGACAAGAGCTAATAAATTATAGGGATTTGGGGAATTAATAAGGTCTGACTGCATGAAAAGTATTAGATGTTAGGCTTTGGAAGCCAATCATACTGTAACCGACATGGTTCTATTATAACATTTCTTATTAAAAGGGTCTGCGAGTCCTATTTCTATGAACATGTTTGTTGCCGAATTCCAGATGTTCTCAAGAAATCTGCTGTGCTTCATTGAAGGTCCTGCCTGGTGCACTCCTTTTTGTTTTCGTATTTTAATGTTCACCCATGCTAATATAAGTTACATTACTATGAAAGAGACATTTTGGATACCAAAATATGCACCAAAAGTCCATGTCCTCAATAGCCACCATAAATTCTCCTATCCCAAAATCCTAGGGATTGACCCTTCAGTACATGAAGAAATCTGTAAAGAGATCTCAAAGTGTGTGATGAAGACCAACCGCCCACATATGAAGAGGTCAATGCATGCTTATCTCCATTAAGGAGGAAACTTCACTCTTAGACCTTCCATGGTACCCAGTCCCCAGGCATCATAGACACTCTCTCTCCCAATCCGCTGAAAAAGTAGAGAAAAAGAGGCTCCAAATAGTTTGATGATATAGGTACTTAGATTGTACCTTAGATTGTGCGCCCCTTGAGGGTTAGGGACTGATGTGACTGTACAATATATATGTAAAGTGCTGCGTAAATTGACGGCGCTATATAAGTACCTGAAATAAATAAATAATAAATAATAGATATAATTTATTAAAAGATAAGCAAACCAGATAAAACAAGCCAGCTACAACTTATAGTGGATGCTGTCTTAAGCTTCCTGACGCATGTGACATCAGTCCACTAGCTCTGGCCAACGCATTTCATCTTATGTTATGTCCTCAGGTGCGTTTGATGAGTTTCATCCTATGGGACGACCTCAAGTGTGTATTGACCTTTGCATTAGTGGAATCCTATTGTCTGGTGAATATATATTTGATGACAAGCGGAGTATATTTATGGGTTGAGCCTTTTCAAATAACAGCTGTGGATTCGGTGCTTTACAAGAAGGAATCATGGAAACATCTGCGAGCACACCCCACCAGAGAAAAGCTTTTATTGACTCTTAAACCCATAAAGCTAGGAGTCCAACTCATCTGGTGAGTGAGGAGTGCATAGGGGTAGGGGACACAGACCACAACTGATTGGCATCGTTTTGGTCACAGGACACTGTTATTGGGAGATATAAGCACGCGGCATGTGGACTTCAGATTTATATTGGAATGTGATATGTTTTCAGTTATTAGTATTTTTAAGTGCATATCACTTTGAGCAGCAGCATTTCTTTGCACAGTATTTTTGTTTATATATTAGATTTTTTTGCACAGTATTTTTGTGGGTACAATAATGCAGGTTATTTATTGTTTAACAAAATGTAGCATGTCTGCATTTTATTGCAGCACGCTTTAGCCATGCCGCTAAGCTGCATTGCAGTGTGAATGGGACACATAGGAAACAATTGTTTCCTGTGTGTCCTACATTGACAGTTTGTCACCGTATGCAGTGCAAATTGGCCCTAAGTCCTCATGCACACTGGACATTTTTAGAGCGGCTGTTTTTGACTTTTGATGTTTTTTTCTACAGCTAGTGAACCCCCCATCATGTTATCCTATGTGTCCATGCACACATAGACTGTAATCAACGTTTTTTTGGCTGGAAAAAAAACCCAGGAGTAGTGTGTTTCTCGAGGAGTTTTTTAGCTGTAAAAACGCTCTAATGCTGAAAAACACAGTGAAATGCTGCAAACCATCGTTTTTGGACTATTTTAACCAAAAAAAATGTTTTTTTCTTGGTTAAAAAAAATGCTAGCAAACGTAGCAAAACGCCAATGCAAAAACACTAAAAAAAGCTGAAAAACTCACATTTGTAACGTGACTTTACACAGCTAACGTTACCAGCGTTGTCAAAACGTCCCGTGTGCATGAGGGCTTAATGAAAATGAGACGTTATATCTAATGAAAAAATATTTCCAACATGTCCCTTCAGAAAGTTTTGTCTGAACAGTCCATATCAGCTCTCAAAAGCAGTATACTAATGAATTGAAAACTGAATCAGTTCCAAATATGGATATTTTCATTTTTACTAGGCTTCACTTGGTCAAGATTTTCTACAATAATGTCATTCATAGTGGATAAAGAATCTCATGAAAGTCCTGTGGGATTTTAAGTGATAACTTTAGAGAGCAAGATATTCATCTTACATATAGAAAATAAAGGCTAAACTGAGCATAGCTGTAAGTTTGTTTCTTCTTTCCTTAAAGAGTAACTCCACTTTTGTTGCGAAAAAAAAAAACATTTCCCTCTGTGTGATCTATGTATATTGCCGGGAATTTAACCAACTATGCTGCAGATTTCCTACCTTTTGCTATTCTGAAGAAATAGCTGTTTGTTTGCCTGTGTGCATGTGTAGAGTGAATCTAATGGGATGGTTTTATATTTATCAATTAGCTGCTGCAGCTGCAAGTTGCTAATAAGGAAATTGGCAGGGTCTGCATCCCTTTTAGACGTGATTTCCCTTTCATAGTATCTCACCAAAAATGTCATTTTTATTGCAGGGCATGCCAAAAATCTATCTTGTAGCTAATTGCAGACTTTTGGAAAAATCAGTGAGCCAATCACACAAGCAGGAGATTACATTTTCAGGGGGCGTGTACCATCTGTGTACAGAATGCCTCCAGGTAACTATATTGCATTGCATTTTACAGAAAACTTTAGCACTGCAGATTGAAAAGAAAATTTTTAATAATCAATTACAATATAACTTGAGTCACAATTATATAGGCAATATTTTTTATATTTTTCAATTTTCTTTTTTTTGCCACGAAAGGAGAGTTAGCCTTTAATTTTCAGACTTACGCAACCCATTGAATTACATTTCAGGTCAGCATTTTGTCGTAACATGGCTCATGCTTTTGCTGTCATAAAGGGTTAAACTTTACTACTTATTTGTTCGATAACAGGTTCGTCTGCTTAACCCTTCAGGTAGCTGGGTGTGGTCCAATAATTGAGCAACTCACAAAAAGTTTAATAATAAAAAAAAAAGGAATGAAATATGCATTACAGATGATAAACTTGATAAATACAGCATCGTTCCAGTCCATGGGTGTCCTCAACTCCTGATTATAAGAACTTGAAAAGTGATGATATAATTTTTTTTTATCAATTAAATAAATGTGTTAGTAAATGGCTGCTTAAATTGTTTAGTTCTCCCTTAATCTTGCCTACCTTTTGATTCTAATGGCTTTTATGCAGGTCAATTATGGCTTTTATTGTTGTATGTTAAATTATGGTAATCTTTGTATATTTATTTTGTGGGATTTGTAGCCTATGAATCACTGGTGAATATGTTGATACTGTATAAATGTGAAGTAATAATGGTAATGTGTAAACTCCGCACACACGGAATGCCATATGTCTGTGAAGATTTCATTGGCACAGTAGCTAAACATAGCAAGGATGCTGAGAAATGCATAATTTCTACTTTGCACAATGTGTACTTTGATATTAGGGCAGAATAGGTAAGAAGGTAGAAATTTACAAAACTCATTTATTTAAAATATTTACATTGGTCTCTTCTTCATGCTGAATTTTTCTCTGTGCCCATATGTGTAACAATGGCTTGGACATTAGATCATGGGCTTCTTCAGGGCCATTGTACAACATATACGGTTTTATTATTTTTTTTAAAGTTCAATGTTTTTAAAAAGATATCCTTTTGGTTCACGCTGTATAGAGCTATACTTTTTGCAAATTGGCAGAATAAATTCTAATAGAAATAGCAATAACTATTCGCGCACAGTACCAAATGTCATCAGTCCAGTGGAATTGAGCTAATGTTTGTCAATGCAACAAATCCTTAATCTGCTGTGGATCAGTTCCTGTAGACCTGAGCTGGTCCTAGCTAGCACACAGAAGAAAAAAGTGGACAGGAGCATGGGATCTGATTAAAAAGCTGTGTGTCTAAAACAACAGCAAAGTCACATTTAGGTACAGTGGGGATCGAAAGTTTGGGCACCCCAGCTAAAAATTTGTATTAATGTGCATAAAGAAGCCAAGGAAAGATGGAAAAATCTCCAAAAGGCATCAAATTACAGATTAGACATTCTTATAATATGTCAACAAAAGTTAGATTTTATTTCCATCATTTACACTTTCAAAATAACAAAAATCAAAAAAATGGCGTCTGCAAAAGTTTGGGCACCCTGCAGAGTTAATATCTTGTACTGCCCCCTTTGGCAAGTATCACAGCTTGTAAACGCTTTTTGTAGCCAGCCAAGAGTCTTTCAATTCTTGTTTGAGGTATCTTTGTCCATTCTTCCTTACAAAAGTCTTCCAGTTCTTTAAGATTTCTGGGCTGTCTGTCACGCACTGCTCTTTTAAGGTCTATCCATAGATTTTCAATTATGTTGAGGTCAGGAAATTGTGAAGGCCATGGCAAAACCTTCAGTTTACGCCTCTTGATGTAATCCACCGTGGATTTCGAGGTGTGTTTAGGATCATTATCCATTTGTGGAAGCCATCCTCTCTTTAACTTCAGCTTTTTAACAGATGGCATCAAGTTACCATCCAAAATTTGCTGAAATTTTATTGAATCCATTTTTCCTTCTACTCGTGAGATGTTCCCTGTGCCACTGGCTGCAACACAACCCAAAAGCATGATTGATTCAACCCCATGTTTATCAGTTGGACAGAGGTTCTTTTCATTAAATTCTGTGCCCCTTCTTCACCAAACGTACCTTTGCTCATTCCGGCAAAAAGTTCAATTTTAACCTCATCGGTCCACAGAACTTGTTTCCAAAATGTATCATGCTTGTCTATATGTTCATTTGCAAAGTTCAAACGATGATTTTTGTGGTGAGGACGTAGAAGAGGTTTTCTTCTGATGACTCTTCCATGAAGACCATATTTGTACAAGTATCTCTTTATAGTGGAATAGTGTACCACAACTCCAGTGTCTGCTAGATCTTTCTGGAGGGATCGTGCAGTCAAACGTGGGTTTTGAATTGTTTTTCTCACAATCCTGCGAGTCAAAGTCCAAGCTGAAATAAAATTGGGTTGGGCTATGAAGGCGATGTATTGTCTCCATGCATACGGGAGGTTTTGATAACGCTGGTAACGTTAGCTGTGTAAAGTCACGTTAAAAATGTAAGTTTTTCAGGGTTTTTTAAGCATTTTTGCATTAGCGTTAGGTCAAAAGAATCCAAAAACGCCTGTTTGGAGCATTTTACCGCGTTTTGCCACGTTTTTAAGCGTTAGAGCATTTTTACAACTAAAAAAACTCTAGAAACCCACTAGTCCTGGGTTTTTTTCCAGCCAAAAATGTTAATTACAGTCCATGTGTGCATGGACACATAGGATAACATGCTGGGGAGTTTACTGGCTGTAGATAAAAACATCAAAAGACAAAAACGGCCGCTGTAAAAACATTCATTGTGCATTAAGGCTTAGACTCATCTGTACCGGTTGGGACCTGCTCAGTGTACAACTCATTCTCCGCTGTTGTGTGCTCTCCTGGTTGGATCGTACATTGGATGGAGGGGGGCAATACGTTTCGTGGGAGTTTCTCTTTGTCAAGCCTTGACAAGACAATGCGACCTGTATTCCAGAGTATAGGGTGCAAGCTTGACCTAATACCAATCCAGGGGGCTAATAAATGTAAAAAGGAAAGGATTGCGGCTAGTCCTGACCAGCCCAGGTGAATAAACAAAAAGGTGGGGCCTTAGCCTTCATGTCTCCACCAAACCACACATCCCGATGCATTTCACCCTACCCACTGAGGCTTAGTCATAGGGTGCCCTATGACTAAGCCTCAGTGAGTGGGGCGAAATGCATCAGTGTGTGTGTGTTTTTTGGAGACATGTAGGCCGAGGCCACCTGGGCTGGTCTGGAGTAGCAGCTATCCTTTTTACATTTATTAGCCCTTGACAATACATTATAGGAACCCTTCCAGATTCTAGAGCACCTAGATCATGTCACCTGATAGCGGGCAATAGCCCACTATTAGCTGATTATGGGTCTCAGGAGAGTACTGTGACCCACCAATGAAGTTTGGCTAAAAAAAGCTTTGGCCATATATCTCTTAAAGTAACATTACAAGACAGTTCCCAAACTGCCACCTGCTGCTGTTTGCAGTTAACTGGCCTTTGGGGCACTATTTCTCCCATGGACACTACTGATGGGACTATATTCCTCCCCCTGATATCTACAATTTGGTACCACATTTCACTCTGAAATCAACAATGGGGCAATATACCCCCCCCCCCCATGGGTCACAAACATTGTTTTTTTTTTTTTACTCACAATGACCACTGAGTCTGGGGCATTATATACACCCACTCATGCTGCGGCCTGTTCTTCCCACACTGGCCATAGTCTGCTACTTCCCTATGTCTTAATGGTGGCAAACTGGCTCTTTAGAACGTTTGACACACGAGCGGCAACAGAACATGTCACGGGACACTGGCCTTGTCCCTTTCTTTAGCCATATATTCTGATCATTTCCTTTGGGTGGATTTTATGATAGTCATGCCTTTTGCATCAACATTTGGATCATGGTGATGTACAAAACAATGTATTCACCATACATCCTGCTTAGTACCACAATCTATTGTTTGAGAAATAGCCTCTATGATTTCTGCATCTCTGTGATATTTGCATCTCAGTTCCTGATTCTACGACTCTATTGTGATTGGGCTGGATTTCCTCTGTGGCTGCCTGTACCAACATACAGTGAGAGTTAATGCTCTCCATAACCGGATGCATTAGTGATATTTTACATTGTATTCAGGTGGTATGCTCCTGCTCCTGGGTGACTCTGACTTTTCTCTCCGCACCATTATGCCTACTATTTAATTTTTTCGGAGGATACTCTGGTCCCAAAATCAATTGGTCCAAATCTGCCTTGCTGCCACTTGATGGTGCAGTTAATTCATTACTTTCCTCCTTTGGGCCGGGCCAAGTTACCTCCTCCTTTTAAATACCTGGGTGTGGTAATCACGCCCACTTTCACTGATTACTGTGCTAACAATACTTTGCATCTATTACTACACTTTCAAGATAAAGTTAACATTTGGAATGGAATGGTTATCCTTGTTTGCAGAACCAACCTCATCAAAATGATATTAATGGCCCAACTACTATATTTCCTACATAATAAACCCATCGTCATGTCTTTGTGGATTTTTCATATTGCTAATTCTATTTTTAGAATGTTGTTATGGAGGGATCAAGCTTGAACAACTGTGGGGCCCCAGAGATAGGGGAGGGGTTGCTGTCGACAACGCCTGGGTGTACTACTTAGCAGCTCAACTGCAGCATATGCGTGGTGATCTGCAGGATAGTTATATCTCATCCTTAGATGCATTTCTTTGATGCACTATTCGAGTTATATTTATATTCTATACCAGTGGTTCCAAACTGTTACCCTTGGACCAGATGTGGTCCTTGGCTTGGCTTTACCCAGCTCTTGGGGCACTATTCCTCCCACTGACAGCATCAATGGGGCACTGTTCTTCCCATTGATACCAATAATGGGGCACTGTTCTTCTCATTGATACCAATAATGGGGCACTGTTCTTCTCATTGATACCAATAATGGGGCACTGTTCTTCCCATTGATACCAATAATGGGGCACTGTTCTTCCCATTGATACTAATAATGGGGCACTGTTCTTCTCATTGATACCAATAATGGTGCACTATTCATTCCATTTAAACCATTGATGGGGCATTGGTTATTTCACTGATGCCACGGCATTTTCTACTCCGTTCAGCCCTGTCTGACGGACAGTAAACTGGCCCTTTGCTTAGAAAGTAGGGAGACCCTTGCACTATACTTTACTTTTTTTGTGTCTTTCATTGGTATTCCTAGTATATGATTGTATAACAATATGAATGGGTCCCCACCTTATAAAATCCTGTATGGTAAATGGAAGTAGAGGAGAGTAGAAGAAGCGTTTCTGGTGATACCTTCTATTGATATACAAGGCGTTGTATCCTATGATTTCTGGTAAGGGTATACTTGCTGATTTAAGTAGAGGTGACACATCACTGGAGTTGTGTTTGGCACAGAGTGAAGCACATCACTGATTTTGCAGTGTTGGTTTATTTTGTTTTTGCACATTTTTTTGCACTAAATATAGAGTGATATGGAATATTATTGAGATAATGCACTATTGTGAGTTTGTTTTTCTTTGAGGCATTTTCCAACCTTTGGGAGCCAGAGGAAAGGCTCAACATCTTTAAAGAATTATCAAGTTGGAGTTTGGACATTGCTGTATTCATTTATAAATTTTGGACTTTAATGACACTGGGTATTAATTTCACTATATTTGCGGAAAAGACTTTATTTACTTCATTTATTTATTTATTTTAATTTAACACTATTTGCTTGTATATTTGTATATTTCGGAGATTTATTTCCTAAAGATTTGTTTGCCACTAAATATAGGGTGGGGATTTTATAAGGTGGGGACCCATTCATATTGTTATATAATTATTTACACTTTCAAGGGTGAAAGTTTCTTTGTGAATATTGGGATAGCTTAGTAGATTTATTGGGTACCGTATTTTACACTTATATATTCCTAGTATATGGTAGAGTTACAACACACTATACATTTACAATACCTACAGCGGTCTAAAATAAGTATTGAACACGGCACCATTGTTCTCAGTAAATATATTTCTAAAGGTGCTATTGACATGAAATTTTCACCACATGTGGGTAAAAACCCATGCAATCCATACATACAAGAAACCAAAACAAATATGTTCAGAAGTTCATTTATGTGAAATAAAATGGAAAGACACAGGGAAAAAGTATTTCACACATGAAGAAATGGAGATGCAAAAAGGTATGGAAAGCCAGGACACCAGCTGACATCTATCAGTAATTAGAAATCAATCCTGCCCCTTGTCAGTGCAAATCAGTATCAGTTGCTTCAGTCTCAATTGATGGCCTATAAAAAGGTGTTTCATTACCAAGGTGTCACACAAGAAACATTTCATGATGGAAAAAGGTAAAGATTTCCCTCAAGACCTTTACAACCTTATTGTAGCAAAACTTACTGATGGCATTGGTTACAGAAGGATTTCTAAACTTCTGAATGTTCCAGTGAGCACTGCTGGGGCCATAATCCATAAGTCGAAAGAACATCATTTCACCATAAACTGGCCGAAACCAGGTGCTCCTCGCAAGATTTCTGATGGAGGAGTGAAAAGAATTATCAGAAGAGTTGTCTGCAAAGGACCACTTGTGGAGAGCTTCAGAAAGACGTGGAATTAGCAGGTACAATTGTTCCAAAGAAAACATTAAGTAATGCACTCAACTGCTATGGTCTGTATGCACGCTCACCATGCAAGACTCCATTGCTGAAGAAAAATCATGCTGAAGCTCGTGTAAAATTTGCTGCACAACATTTAGACAAGCCTGTGAAATACTGGGAGAATATAGTCTGGTCAGATGAGTCCAAAATCGAACTCTTTGGATGCCATAATACCATGTTTGGAGGTTTAAATGGCACTGCACATAACCCCAGAAACACCATACCAACAGTGAGGTTTAGAGGATAGAACAACATGGTGTAAAAATTTGCTGCCATCTACCAGGATGATAAAGATCAAATGAAGGTGGACATTTCAGCAAGACAATGATCCCAAACACAAAGCCAAGGAAACGCAATTGGTTTGAAAGAAAGAAAAAGCTGCTAGAATGGCCCAGCCAATCACTTGACTTGAATCCAATGGAAAATCTATGGAAAGAACTAACAATAAAAGTTCACAGAAGAGGCCCACAGAACCTTCAAGATTTGAAGACTGTTTGTGTGGAAGAATGGGCCGAAATCACACCTGAGCAATGCATGCGACTAGTTTCTGAAAACAGGAGGCGTCTTGAAGCTGTCATTACCTACAAAGGATTTTGTACAAAGTATTAAATAAATTTCAATTAGTGTGTTCAATACTTTTTTCCTGTGTCATTCCATTTTATTACACATAACTGAATTTCTGAACGTTTTTGTTTTGGTTTCTTTGTATGTATGGATTGCATGGGTTGTTACCGACATGTGAAAATTTCATGTCAATTGCACCTTTAGAGATATATGAAAAAATAAAAAAATGTGGACGTGTTCAATACTTACTTTACCCGCTCTATATGAATACATATACACATTTATAGTGTCCACAGTGTTATATTAATTTTTGTTGTGTTGTTTATGTTGTAAATATTGTTATAGTATTTTGAGGGCTCATTTTAGTCCTCTAGAAGAACCATTGAAATGACTTTTTGGTCGTGGGGAACCCCTGCTAAAAATAACTGTATCTACAGCTCATGATACATTCGTGTGATGGTCAGTGGGAAGAATGTTCCTTGCACTTGTGGTCATTGAGAAGAAATATACCATTATAGATAGCTAAAAATATCAGTGGTGACAGCAGGAACCTATCTGAGAGGCGATATTGCTCGTTGCTCAAGGAACCCCTAGCAACCTCTGGAGGAACCCTAGTTGGGAAACCCTGCTCTAGGCCAGTGTTTCTCAACCTTTTTTCAGTCAAGACACCCTTTAAAATTATGGAGAGTCCCGAGGCACCCCATTCTAAAATGTGAAAAACTATTCTAATAGTTTTATATAACACAGCAACGTCCACACACGTAGGACAACCAACATTAGAGGTGATTTATTCTTTCAAAGCAAATATACTTCTGCACACTGGTACTGACTAGTATTCCAATGTTTCTCTTCTCCCTCAGTTTTTCTCCATCACTGAGCTAATGTGACCCCAGCACTGATGGAGAGAGGCAGGGGATGATCAAACTAGGATGCTGTGCAGGCGACTAACAACCTCCTTATCAACTGATTATGTCATTGGCTGTCAGGACGCCTGTGGCTAGAAGGTCGTAATGATGCACTATGAAAACCTGCGGCTTTGTGTAACTGAAAGGCAGGCTTGTTCCACCCGCTGGTTTGTATACAACTTTTGAGCAATTTTTGGACATTTTGCCAAGGCACCCCTGAAGAAACCTGAAGGCACCCTGGGGTGCCTGGGCACCCTGGTTGAGAAAGGCTGCTCTAGAGGATAATTGGCTAATAAAGTATATTTTTCTCTAAATTAATTTGGATTTGTTTTTGTCGAACATATTTCTCTATTGATTATATCTGGGTGAAGCACCCAGAGCTGTGATCTATTTGGTTGATGTTATGAACAAACTATTAAAACATTGTAACTATTAATGTCATCTTACTCCATTCTTTAAAACTATCTGAAGAAACCCAATACTAACTGTCCTGTTCCTTATTAGGTTGAAAGGATTGTTGACAAAAGAAAGAACAAAAAAGGGAAGTGGGAATACCTAATACGATGGAAAGGTTACGGGAGTAGTGAAGACACTTGGGAACCGGAACACCACCTACTACACTGTGAGGAGTTTATTGATGAATTTAATGGACTGCACCTAGGCAGAGACAGGCGAGCCAAAGCCGGCAAGCAGGCAGTGGCTTCAAAGCTCTTACGAGGGTCTTCTGTTGCCAAAATAACTCACAGGTCTCCTGATTCTGGCAGAGGACGGGGGGCCGCACAGAAACGGAGGAGAATACATGCACTTCAAAAGCAGAAGAAGGTATGCACAGCCAAATATACCCCCGGGGACCGACCAACAAAGACTTTAACCTACAGAACTACTCCTAGCGGACTGCAGATAATGCCACTGATCAAACCCCTGGAAAACGGGGACCCTCATACTCACACAGAGGACAAGCACTTTGAAAACGGATCAGAGCAGGGAAAAAATGACCTAGATGATGACAAAGGCACACCAGGTCTACCAAGCGGGCTGGAGGCCTGTGATTCACCCATAGTCAATGGATTAGGTATGTACAATGTGGCTATGTTGGACAATTAGAAGTGTGAGCTGAAACCTGTAAGTTGTAAAGAGGTAGGTAGGTAGGAAGTTTATAAAAGCATTTACAGTACCTTGGAAGGGTGATATGAAGCCTTGCTTACTTTAACTAAACTTCACCTATCATGCCCTTTAAATCAAACCTGCAGGGCAAAGCAGTACATTTGATTTAGTCCCCCACCCCTACCAAGCAGCACATACTCTCCTTTCCTTCACTCCCCAGCTACTGGGATGAAAGTATTGACTATGTACTTCCAAGTAGGGAAAAGAATGTGGCTCATTCATCATGACAATGCTGGACCACCAGCACCGTCACATGGGGAGGGTTCTGAGAATGCAAGTTCTGGGGCTGGAATGCTGATCATCTGTTATGAATACTTTGTCGTTCACCTGAAACATGCATGTAGCAAGTGATTTGTGACTAAAGTGAAAATGTCAAATTGACATACATGTGATTTAGAAAATATTAGGCTATTAGGTCAGCAAGACAGGCAGATAAACAGCATTTATCAAGAAATGCTCAGCAGTGAAAGCCTCCATATTTATCAGTGCAGCATTCCTTTATATACAGGGGTTCAACAAAAAATATAAATACTACATTATTGGCAGGTGTGAAGGTGACAACGTTTCACATTGAAAGTGGAAGTGATGTAACAGTCTTTTGCTTCCGCTGTGTAATGAGACACCTAGCTAACAGGTGGGAAGCCTCACTTCCATCATTCACTGCATGCATTGTAATACAAAGTTGTGTCAGAGCTTCAAAGAGGGCATATTGTAGGTGCCCACGTAGCTGGTGCCTCTGCGACTGAAGTTGCCAATTTATTTGCCGCATCGCAAGGTACAAGGGTCAAAGGTTATGACGGCATATACAGTTTTTCCGGGAAAACGTCTTTTGATAAGCATAAGCGTGGTCAGCATGGTCAACTGACCGAAAGAAACAAAAAGATATTGCGCAGGGCTGTGACCTGGAATAAGAAAACAACTGCTGCAAAAGTGACTGCAGAGCTCAATCTCAGTCTTCACTGAACTTATTCTTCACAGGACTGAGATTGAGCTCTGCAGTCACTTTTGCAGCAGTTGTTTTCTTATTCCAGGTCACAGTCCTGCGCAATGTCGTTTTGTCTCTTTCGGTCAGTTGACCATGTCACCGCACTTCCGCTTATCAGATGTCGTTTTCCCGGAAACTGGACATGCCAGCATAACCTTTTGATACGTACCTCACAACATGACAGAATTGGCAACTTGAGAAACCAGGTAAGCCGGCACCAGCGATTTGCCCTCTTTGAAGCTCATTAAGCTCTGACATGACTCCATATTACTAGCAGCTCACACAGTGGTTGATGAAATGTTACATCACTTTTGCTTTCAATGCAAAACATGTGGTCACTTTCACACCTGCAAATTGTGTGGTGTTTCCATTTTTTATCTAAACCC
This sequence comes from Staurois parvus, assembly GCF_062004578.1. Lineage (NCBI taxonomy): Eukaryota > Metazoa > Chordata > Amphibia > Anura > Ranidae > Staurois > Staurois parvus. The sequence continues at coordinate 2,266,466 of NW_028318294.1, read as the reverse complement.
TGTATATCCTTTAACCACTTCAAGTCTGGACACTTTTACCCCCTTCCTGTCCAGGCCAATTTTCAGCTTTCAGCGCTAAAATTTTTAAAAAAAGTGTTTTTCTTATAAAATGTTGCTAATAAATAATCTTTCTTCATAAATCTTGATTAAAATATATTCAGCTATCTTTTAAGTAAAAAAAAATAACCCAAATTCGTTTATAACCAAAAATTACAATGTTTCAAAAAATTGTTTTACATTTTTATTTTTTTTTATACTATTTATATTTTGTTTTTTTTTTAACATACTTTCACCCTAGCAGTACAGTGTCACCATAGTGACACTGTACTACTTGTGGGGGGGTGATGAAGATTTTTTTTTTTTTGTTACACTGATTGCTTTTACACCCATAAAGGCTGTAAAAGCAATCATTTCTCCTTCTCTCTGGCTGCATTCTTGCAACCATTGAGAAATACTGTGAGAGCAGTGATTGGTCACAGCTTGTCACATGGTACAAGGCTGTTGTGAATAGCCTTGTACCATGTGATCTCTGTGATCATTCACAGATTTCACTAGTAGTAAGCAATGATGTCAGAAGTGACATCTTGCTTACTACTATTCATGTGATCACAGATTGGCCAATCAGTGATCACATGATCGGGACCTCACACAGAGGTCCCTTACCGCGATTGTTCCTCCGGACGCAGCGGGCAGCGAATCGCGGTACCGCGCGCTCCCAGGGAGCTCGCACAGGCTGTGAATGCAGGCGCTGTTTATGAATGACAACCCGCTCCTGCACTTTTCCCGTCCGGCCATTTATGTACATGGGCTGGACGGGAAGTGGTTAAAGGTATTTATAGTCAAAACTTTTTTTTTTTTTTTTTTTTTGAGCAGAGTTGGAAAGGGTTAAAATCCATATCATATCTGAGATTGTATTTATTGATTTTTTGGGCTGTCTGTGTCCCATTATTGTCCTGAAAACCCAACAGGAAGTAAAAAAAAATCTATACAAAGTGAGGGGAATTCCCCTCGTAGGAAGTTGGCACCAGAAAAATGTAAAGGTAATTTCCAATCAGTTTCTGATAGTCACTAAGACATACAGAGTGTGAATCTACGTAGCGGGAGCGCAGACTGCTGTGAAATATTGACAGGTGTTCTAATTCTTCCAAAAAAGGTTTTGGCCATAAAAAACACGCATGGATTTCTAAGTAACAGATAACTGGATTAAATAGTGTTTTTAAATCTCCCTAGAGTTTAGGGTTTAAAAATGTGGTGAGATGCTGAATGACAATTGTGCTGTTCACGCCAAAATCTTCCATTACTTTAACTGCTAAAGCTGCCATGGTAACAAGGAACAAATATGGATGCTTACCAACAGTAGGCCTAAAGTGTAACTGTTTCCAGGCTTAGGACTTTCAACTAGGGCAGCACGGTGGCTAAATGGTTAGCACTTCCGCCTGGGAGTACTAAGGTCATTGGTTCGAATCCCAACCACGGCACCACCTGCCTGGAGTTTGCATGTTCTCCCTGTGCCTGTGTGGGTTTCCTCCAGGTACTCCAGTTTTCTCCCACACTCTAAAGACATGCTGGTAGGCTAATTGGATCCTGTCTAAATTGGCCCTAGTATGTGTATGTATGAATGTAAGTTAGGGACCTTAGATTGTATGCCCCTTGAGGGTTAGGGACTGGTGTGAGTGTACAATATATATGTAAAGTGCTGAGTAAATTGATGGCGCTATATAAGTACCTGAAATAAATAAATAATAACTAATTGTCTCCATGTACATGGGGCGTTTTGATAACGCTGGTAATCTTATCTGTGTAAAGTCACGTTAAAAACGCAAGTTTTTTAGCTTTTTTTAGTGTTTAACTGCATCTTGCCGTGTTTAGTAGCGGTTTGACGCGTTTTTGCGTGTTTGCTTTCCTTAGTGTTTTTTTTTTACCGAAAAAAGTCCAAAAACACCGGTTTGTGCCGTTTCACCGCAGTTTGCCATGCTTTTCTGCGTTAGAGCATTTTTACAGCTAAAAAAACTCCTAGAAGCCCACTAGTCCTGGGTTTTTTTCCAGCCAAATAATGTCCTTGACAAAAAAACGTTGATTACAGTCTATGTGTGCATGGACACATAGGATAACATGCTGGGGGGGTTTACTGGCTGTAGAAAAAACATCAAAAGCCGAAAACAGCCGCTATAAAAATGTCAAGTGTGCATGAGGACTTTATATATGTCTAAAGTGATTAAAAATGCAATTTGAAAAAAATACAAACAGGTTTATACTTACCTGCTCCGTGCAATGTATTTGCACAGAGTAGGCCCAAACCTCCTCTTCTTGGGGTCCCCCGCCAGTGCTCCTGGTTCCTCCTCTCTGTAAAGTACCCCCATAGGAAGCTGTTTTCTATGGGGGTAATCATGCAAGGTTGCTCCCAAACCCCACTGCCTGCATCCACAGACACAGACAGCAAAACTCTAATTCATTTTGTAAAGCGCTGCGCAAACTGTTGGCGCTATATAAATCCTGTATAATAATAATAATTCCCCCCCCCCCCCACTCCCTTGTCACTGGCTTTTATTGACCGCAAAACCTTTGAGACCAGAAAGTGAGGGGACAGAAGATCCAGCACAGCGCTGGATCAAATGAGGGCTCAGGCAGGGTGGATATGATTTAAATCATTAGTGAAAAGGCTTGATTTAAATAATAATTTTTAAAGAGCAACTGTCATCTCTGTCCTGCAGCGGCTGCTCCTCTGATCTGACTCACCAACAGTCCTATTCACTTTAGTGGGATGGCTGGTGATGCGGCAGTGACACAAGGTGAGGGACGTGGCGGCAGCAGGTGATTGGATGCCCGCTAACAGGCGCTGCCACTTTGGATCTAAAATGACAGGTCCTCTTTAAATATAAGGAATCCAACTCATTCTTGCTGGTAGTTAGAACCTTTTATATTTTCAAACCCAATGAAGGTTTCCTTTTTGGAATAATAAGCTCTCAGGTTAGTAAAACAGCGATATCGGAGCCGATTTTAGGTTAATAGGTTAATCGCACATAGCTTAAGAACGACTCAAATTCTTTTATTTCATGTTTTTTTCTCATGGTCACTGTGAAAGTGTGTGAATGCATCAGTGCAGTCCATGTTATCTCAGTTTGCAGAGCTTGGATTCATTGAATGAGTTTACCGAAAATGTAAATATTGCAGAATATACAGCCTCATGCTACATAACTATTATTATATTATTATTATACAGTATTTATAAAGCGCCAATAGTTCGCTCAGCGCTGTACATTACAAAGGGAGACAGAACATGTGACAGAACAATACCAATACAATGCAAAACATGAGGGGATCAAGGGCCCTGCTCTTTCGAGCTTACAATCTAGGAGGGAGGGGATGGTGGCACAGGAGGAGATAGCTGTGGGGGATGGAGTGGTAGGAAGAGTGGAGGAGGTCGGCAAGTTAGCAGGGGGTGGGGTAGGCTTCCCTGAAGAGATGGGTTTTCAGGGTGCGCCTAAAGGAGAGGAGAGTATGTGATAATCTGATGGGTTGGGGCAGGGAGTTCCAGAGGATGGGTGACACCCTGGAGAAGTCCTGGAGGCGGGCATGGGAGGAGGAGACCAGGGAACTAGAGAGAAGGAGGTCTTGTGAGGAGCGGAGTGTGCGTGCTGGGCGGTACTTGGATATTAGGTCGGTGATGTAGTTCGGGGCAGTATGGTGGACAGCTTTGTACGTCAGCGTTAGGATTTTGAATTTGATCCGTTGCACAATCGGAAGCCAGTGGAGGGATTGGCAGAGGGGGGTGGCGGAGACAGAGCGGTTGGAAAGGTGAATGAGTCTGGCAGCCGTGTTCAGGATGGACTGAAGAGGGGATAGCCAGCGGCGAGGCAGGCCAGTGAGGAGGGAGTTGCAGTAGTCGAGTCGTGATATGATGAGGGAGTGGATGAGCTGTTTAGTGGTTTCTGGGGTTAGGAACGTGCGGATTTTGGCGATGTTGCGGAGGTGGAGTCTGCACGAGTTTGTTAAAGATTGGACTTGGGGCTGGAAGGATAGGTTGGAGTCCAGAATGACACCCAGTACTCTGGCCTGCAGGGCGGGTTTGATGGTAGCGTTGTTGGATGTGACGGAGAAATCAATGGGGGGTGGTGTCCGGGCTGGGGGGAAGACAAGAAACTCGGTTTTGGAGAGGTTCAATTTAAGGAAGTGGAGCGACATCCAGTCTGATATGTCGCTCAGTAGGTGTGTGATTCGGGCTGAGACCAAGGGGGTGAGGTGGGGGGTTGAGAGATAGATTTGTGTGTCGTCGGCATAGAGGTGGTAGTTGAAGCCGTGAGAGTGTATGAGTTGGCCAAGGGAGGAGGTATAGATGGAGAAGAGAAGGGGCCCGAGGACAGAGCCTTGAGGGACCCCAACAGAGAGGGGGAGTGAGGGGGAGGTGGTAGCATTATAGGTAACGCTGAAGGAGCGTTGTGACAGGTAGGATGAGAGCCAGGAGAGAGCAGAATCTCTGAGGCCGAGGGAGTGTAGTTTTTTGAGGAGGAGGGGGTGGTCGACTGTGTCGAAGGCCGCAGAGAGGTCAAGGAGTAGGAGCACTGAATAGTGGCCATTAGCTTTGGCGGTTAGCAGGTCGTTGGAGAGTTTGAGTAAGGCAGGGGGGCAGGGTAGGGGATCGAGGAGGTTGTTGTCGTTGAGGTGAGAGCATAGGCGGGTGTAGACGAGGCGCTCGAGGAGTTTAGATGTAAATGGGAGCAGGGAGATGGGTCTGAGGTTGTTCGGGTCATTGGGGTCCAGGGAGGGCTTTTTAAGTATGGGGGTGATGTGTGCATGTTTCAGAGGGGAGGGGAAAGTGCCTGAGGAGAGGGAGAGATTGAAGATGTGGGTGAGGGAGCGTAGGATGGAGGAGGAGGAAGGTCGTAGGAGTTGTGAGGGGATAGGGTCGAGGGGGCAGGTGGTGAGGCGGGCATCAGAGAGGATCTTGGAGACTTCCTCGATGGTAGTAAGGTCAAAGGTGTGGAGTGTTGGGGGAGCTTCAGTATGAGGAATGTAGGGTGGGGTGGAAGAGGAGGTCAGAGCAGTGGTGGGGCTGTGGGAGAGGGGTGATGAGGGGGTAGCTGAGTGAGGGTGAAGGGGGTTGGAGAGAGTTTGAGCAGCGACGAAGTCCCTGCGGGTTATGTCGAGGGGGAGGGGGGATAAGGGGGTAGCTGTGTGAGAGGGGACGGGTTGAGAGGGTGTGTGAGTTGCGGCAATGTCCTTGCGAATTGTGTCAATTTTGTTTTTGAAGTGATTGGCAATCTCAAGGGCAGTGAGTGAGGTGCTGGGTGGAGGTGGGGGTGGAGAGAGTAGAGAGTTGAAGGCAGAGAAGAGTCGGCGAGGATTGGAGGAGAGGGCCTTGATGAGGGTCAAGAAGTAGGCCTGTTTGGCAGCATGGAGGGAGGAGGTGTAGGTGTGGAAGGCAGATTTGTAGCAGATGAAGGCTTGTTGGGATTTGGTTTTGCGCCATAGTCGCTCCAGGGCACGACTTTGTCGTTTGAGTGTTTTGGTGTGATCAGTCTGCCAGGGCTGGAGCGGTCGGGGTCTGATGTTGCGTGTGGTTAAAGGCGCTAGTGAGTCGAGGGCTGTTGAGAGCGCATTGTTTAGGCGGTCAAAGCCAAGTCGGGGCAGGACAGGGGGAGGATGCGGTCGTGGAGTTGATCAGCTGCAGAGTGGAGGGAGGCAGGGTTAAGGTTGCGGAGGTTACGGCTTGTAGTAGTGTGACACTTGGAGGGGTAGGCGTTGGAGGACGAGGAGATAGAGAAGGTGATCAGGTTGTGGTCAGAGAGAGGGAAGGGGGTGTTAGTGAGGTTGTGGGGAGCGCAGCGGTTGGAGAAGACAAGGTCCAGGATATTTCCGTCGGAGTGGGTGGTGGATTGTATGCACTGTGCAAGTGCAAAGGAGGAGGTTAGGTGGAGGAGACGGGCTGTGTCCGGGTTGTCGAGGTTGACAGGGATGTTGAAATCCCCAAGAATTATGGTGGGTAGCTCAGAGGAGAGGAAGAAGGGTAGCCAGGAGGAGAAGTCATCCAGGAAGCGGGGTATGGATCCAGGAGGCCGGTATATCACAGCAATCTTCAGGGGGGTTGGGGAGAATAGTCGGAGGCAGTGGGCCTCGAAGGAGGAGAAGGATAGGGAGGGGGGGTTTGGGAGGACTCGGAAGGTGCTCTGCGGTGACAGGAGCAGACCAACCCCACCACCTTTACGACCGTTAGGCCTGGGTGAGTGGGTCCAGGTGAGACCTCCGTAGGAGAGTGCAGCAGGGGAGGTAGAATCAGTGGGCTGGATCCAGGTTTCCGTGATCGCTAGGAGGTTGAGGGAGCGGGAAACAAAGAGGTCGTGGATGGCGGTAAGCTTGTTGCACACCGAACGGGTGTTCAGGAGTGCACATGAAAACGGGGGGGAGATTTTAGGGAGCAGGGGGACAGATACTAAGTTGTGGGGGTTGCAGTAGGACGTGGAGGTGGGAGGGTGTTGAGCGGGTGAGGGAGGTGGAGGGCCAGGATTCGGGGAGATGTCCCCCGCGGCTAGGAGGAGGAGAAGGGTGAGAAAGGTGGCATGGGAGCGGGATGTGCGGGAGCGTGAGAAACTCCTAGTGGAGGTGTTGGGGTCAGTGGGAGAGCGGAGTAATAGGAGGAGGTGGTGGGTGCCATAGAGGGGTGAGGGAAGCAGTGAGGACACGATATACAAATGTTTGGGAGGGGCAGAGGGATATAGTGAATGGATTTTGGGAACGGAGGAGAGGAAAATGAGAAGGAGGAGTGGAAGAGACATTTTGGGGAGGTGAAGAGAGCAGTAGTAGGGAGATGATAGCAGTGAGGGGGAGATGTACAGGTTGTGAGGTGGAGCAGAGGGGTAAAGAAATGAGATTTGGGAACAGAGGGTAGTAATATGATAAGGAGAAGAGGGGTGTATTATATAAAGGTACACAGAGTGGGACTCAGGCATGTAAGAGGTTTTCCAAGGTGTTTGGTTGCAGTCTTCCAGCATGCTGTAGAGCTTCTTGCTGTTGTTGTGTCTTCCTGCTGCTTGAGTTCTCCTGCTTAAGTTCAACTGCTGCGTTTAACTGCTTCTTCTATGCACTCGTTCAAAGCCGCACTCAATCTGAAGCAGCACCCCATCAGAGATCTCCCCCATGAGCTGATCTGAATTTATAGGGAGATGCTCAAACTAAGCTCCATTTTATGTTGAATAAACTAAATTATTAATGTATCTTAAATGAAAAACTATCTTTAGATAGATTTGTACTCCAAAAGCATTTTATTAAAATAAATTTGATAAAAATAAAAAAAATCCGAATTAAATAAAAAAAAAAGATTTTTAAAAAATTTTTTGATGATGTTTGATTTTTTTGATGATTGATTTTTTTTAAATCATCAATTTTCATCCACCCTGGGCTCAGGTAAGTATAAGGGTAGGTGAGGGGATGATCGCCAATGTCTAAACATTTTTTACATTTTAATGTAAGGAATGCATAAAGGTAAAAAATGTTTAGGCTTTATAACTACTTTATAAGTTGTAAATGAGCTTTAAATAAAAAAATCCTTCATTAACTGCCAGTATCTTCCAGCACTATGGAGCTATTTATCCTCAAATTTACCACAGAAATACTGAAGTCATTGTTTAAGCCAGCTCATCCCCCCGTCCCAGCAGTGTACCGAATTTCTAATGTAAGAGCAGAGCAGGAGCCCTTGGAGTGGGAGCAGGGTGAACTGCTGAGAGAAAAGGACTTGAGTGCTTTGGATGTGAAATTTGGAGATGACTTGCTCCACAGTGCCTGCAGCTACAGAGATCTTTAAGGGCTTGTTATAAAGACAATGCATTGCGCGTTTGGAATCTAAACAAACCTTATCGTTTGAACACCAGCTAGTGGAGGCATTGGGGAGACTGGGTCACCCAGCACACAACTAAGCATCTCGAATGACCAATCTCCTTAACAGAAAATTGTGCTACTACAACAATTAGTGGGTAGCATTAAAGTAGTTCTAATGTCTAAGTGTTTTTTTTACCTTAATGCATTCTCTGCTTTTAGGTAAAAATCTCCTGACTACTTGTTCTTCCCCTTCATCCCTAAACTCTTACTAGCCTCCTCTCACAATCCAGTGCTGTCCTGGCTTCAGCACCACTGTCCCCTCTTTCTGGTCTCACAGGAGACGCTAAGGGCAGCAGGAGCCATAGACTCCTGCTGCTGTGATTCAAAAGCCTGTGAGAAGTGAGAGGGGGTGGGGCTTACTGGTGTTGTATGTGTCTATGGAATCACTCAGCCCAGATCAGGAGGGCGCCTGCACAGGTGCCCCCTTAGCACCACGTTTGCTAATGGGGGTACTCAGAGGAGAAGCAGACAGCATTGGCAGGGGGCCACCAAAGAGGAGGTAAGGGACAGCTCTGTGCAATATTGTTGCATTGCAGAGGTAACATCAACTTTATTTTGTTTTAATTTTAGTACAAAAAATAAAACCTTCAATATTACTTTGATATTCAATAATACCTGGAAGGAGCTGGTGGCTGCAAAAGAATATTGAGACACTTACTTTATTTTTTATTTATATGCTTAAAAAAAATAATTAAAACAGAACTCGGGGCAAAAACTTATTTACGTGTCCTTGTTGCTGATTTCTTACCTTCATTGAATATGTCATCCATCTTCTGATTCATTCAGTAGTTGCTCTGAAGTAACCCATTCATTTTCAAACCAAACCGTTAATTCTCTTTTGTTTCCTGTTTGTAAGAGCAGTGGCTGCTATGCCTCCCATTCCCCAGCCATTGGTCGTGGCACATCCCTTCTGTAGTTCTTTCTCCAGGAAGCAGTGATGTAATTCAGCCCCACTTTCAGTGGTGGGCAGACCGGGACTCTCAGACATATTCAACATTTGCAAGCCTAGTGTACCCACCCACATTCACTGCAATTCCCTGTGGTTGATGGGAACTGTAGTTTCCTTTTACTGCAGAGAGAGGAGAGGATGTGATGTATCCCCTACTATTACGCCTCCTCCTTGGTAGAGCAGATGCTTTTATCTTTTGAATTACAGAGATGAGGTCATGAGAATTCAAAAAGACCTTTTTCCTAAATGGTAATGATTTTCAAAATGTAATTAACTGTTTTGTGTAGGGGGTATACTAATGGGTGATTTCTTTCACCTATCCCGAAGTTCTTCTTTAAATAGCAAATTCAGGTAACTTATAAAATTGGTCAGTGTGCTAATGAAGCCACCAAACTCGGCCTCTCTGCTAAAGTCAGAAAGTTCACCGTTTTTATTTGATCTCAGCTTCCAGTAATCCATTACAGCCACAATACATCAAGTTCTTTACATGAGAGGGTATTTGCTAAAGACTCAGCTTTGTAACTTCTACTTCTTCTGCTGCACTTGCTGGGTCAGTCTTATTCAGGCAGGGTGATTGATGAGTGTGAGAAGCTTCTTAGTGCTGTAATATACAGTCATAGCCAAAACTATTGGCAGCCCTGCATTTCTGTCCGATAATGCACCACTTCGTCTAGAAAAGTGTTGCAATTACAAATGTTTAGGCAATCTCATGTTTATTTCTTTTGTTTGTAATGGTATGACACAAAAAAAGTGGAGAAACAAAAAGCCAAATCTGACACATTCCATGCAAAACCCCAAAAATGGACTGGACAAAATTATTGGCACCCTCAATTTAATATTTGGTAGCACACCCCCCTTGGAAACAGTAACTGAAATCATTTCGCTTCCTGTAACCATCATTGAGTTTCTTATACCTCTCTACTGGAATTTTGGACCACTCTTCTTTCTCCAACTGCTCCAGGTGTCTCAGATTGGAAAGGTTCCTTTTCCCAACGCTGTTTTGAGATCTCTCCATAGGTGCTCTATGGGATTGAGATATGGACCAGTTCAGTACTCCCCAATGCTTTGTCGTAAACCATTTCTGGGTGCTTTTTGATGTGTGCTTTGGGTCATTGTCCTGCTGTAAGACCCATGACCTCTGACAGAGATCCAACTTCCTGACACTGGGCCCTACATTGCACCTCAGAATTCTTAGGTAGTCATCAGATTTCATAATGCCATGCACACGGTCAAGACATCCAGTCCATGAAGCAGCAAAGCAACCCGAAAACATCAGTGAGCCTCCACCATATTTGACTGTAGGGACTGTATTCTTTTCTTTAAAGGCCTCATTTCTTTTTCTGAAAACAGTAGAATGATGGCCTTTACCAAAAAGTTGAAATTTTGTTTCGTCTGATCACAGCATATTCTCCCAAAAGGATTTTGCCTTCCGCAGGTAAGTTTTGGTAAACTCCAATCTGGCTTTTTTTTTGTTTCTGTGTCAGCAGTGGGGTCCTCCTGGGTCTCTTACCATAGGGTCCCTTTTCATTCAGATGGTGCCATATAGTGCGAGCTGACACAGTTGTACCTTGTACTTGAAGGTCATCTTGAATTTGTCTGGAAGCTGATCGAGGTTCTTTATCCACCATTCGAACAATCCTTCACTGCAATCTTTGATCAATTTTTCTCTTTCTTCCTCGTCCACGGAGATTAGCTTCAGTGCCATGGGCTGTAAAATTCTTGACAATGTTGCGCACAGTGGACACAGAAACATTAAGATCTCTGGAGATGGACTTATAACCTTGAGATTGTCCATGCTTTTCCATAATTTTTGTTCTCAAATTCTCAAACAATTTTTTGCTGCTCTTTCTCTTCTCCATGCTCCATGTGGCACACAGAGACACACAACAGAAAGATTGAGTAAATTTTTCACCATTTTAACTGGTTGGTGGTGTGATTTCTATATTGTCAGCACCTGTTAATTGATACAGATGAGTTTAATTGCAAATTACAGGAGCATCACAAATTTAGAATGCAACTATTGCTTACAATTTTTAGAAGGTGCCAATACGTTTTGGGGTTTAGCGTGGAATGTGTCACATTTAGCTTTTTATGCCATACCAATACAAACAAAATAAACATGAGAATTCCTAAACATTTGTAACTGTAGCAATTTTCTAGGCAAAGTTGTGCATTATCTGGGCAGCACAGTGGCTAAATGGTTCGCACTTCCTCTTGGCAGTACTAGGGTCGTTGGTTCGAATCCCAACCACGGCACCACCTGCCTGGAGTTTGCATGTTCTCCCTGTGCCTGTGTGGGTTTCCTCCAGGTACTTCAGTTTTCTCCCACACTCTAAAGACATGCTGGTAGGTAAATTGGCTCCTGTCTAAATTGTCCCTAGTATGTGTGTGTATGAATGTAAGTTAGGGACTTTAGATTGTAAGCCCCTTGAGGGTTAGAGACTGACATGAATGTACAATATATATGTTAAGCACTGCTTAATTTGATGGCGCTATATAAGTACCTGAAATAAATATATTATCTGACAGAAATGCAGGGGTGCCCATATTTTTGACCATGACTGTATAATCGATGCCTTTCTGTAAAGGAGATATACCAAAGAGCCTGCAGTGGAAGTGTTTTTGAGTCGCTCTCCCGCATAACAAGTTGGGGTTATCAAATAACCAATAGAAGTGGATTTTTTGCACTGGTGCTCTACGCCATGTCAGGATGAAATACTAAGGTTCTAACCAGGTAGACTGTGCTCTGTATGTGCTGCACACACAACTATGGGCAGAATTTCAGAATGACACCTAGAAAGCAGTCACTAGCAATAACCGCAGTTTTTGTTTTTCTAAGCCACCCACTGTGTTTCATAACCTGTTGTTCCTTCCAGTAGATTCCTTCGTTTTCCACTTCCTGTAAAAAGGTAAACTTTTGAGCAAAAGTGGCAGTTATAGGGCCCAGTCACACCATGGTGTAGAGATGTCAGTTTTTCTGCACGCGTTCCGCAAGGGTACAATGAAATGAATTGTTCTCTATGTGCCCTGTTTACACCACAACAGTGGTATCACGTGCAGATTCTTTCTGTGCAGGAATCTGCAACGTGTATAAACCTCATTGATCCTCGCATGAAAACTGATGTCTCTGTAAGTGAAATCTGCGTATACATTTCCATCAGTTTTCAACACATATGGTGTGACTAAGGCTGGCCATACATGGGTCAAAATTCGACCGATTTTACAGCCGAAAATCGGACCTAAGAATAATCGGCTGATATTTGCTCTGTCAGTGGGTCAGTGGCACCGGCCAATTTTTGTGGTTCCTCCTCTTTGCAGTGATCGGCATGTTGGAAAATTCATGAAAAAGGACTGATTTTCGACTCAACGATGGTCAAATCATACGATCATTTTCCTGAAAAGAATATGCGCATGAGCCGTGACCTGGAAGGAACAGAAGTTTCGCCTGTTATATGGGGTGAACTTTATGACTTGGTCAGCCGATTTTCGAAATCATTGATGGCACTGACGGATTACCCACGGATTTTCCAACATGCCCGATCACCGAGAAGAGGAGGAACCCACGAAAATTGGCCGGTGCCACTGACCCACTAACAGAGTGAATATCAGCCGATTATTCTTAGGTCCGATTTTAGGACAAAAAATTGTTCTGAATTCGAACCATGTATGGCCTGCATAAGACCATAGAGTTTGGGCAAACTATGTTGCACTGGTGTAAAGTGTGGTGCTGCGCTGATAAATACACTATATGAGAACCCCAATGTGAAACAGTATATACAGTCAGGTCCATAAATATTGGGACATCGACACAATTCTAACATTTTTGGCTCTACACCTCCACAATGGATTTGAAATGAAACAAACAAGATGTGCTTTAACTGCAGACTGTCAGCTTTAATTTGAGGGTATTTACATCCAAATCAGGTGAACGGTGTAGGAATTACAACAGTTTGCATATGTGCCTCCCACTTGTTAAGGGACCAAAAGTAATGGGACAGAATACTAATAATAAATCAAACTTTCACTTTTTAATACTTAATTGAAAATTCTTTGCAGTCAATTACAGCCTGAAGTCTGGAACGCATAGACATCACCAGACGCTGGGTTTCATCCCTGGTGATGCTCTGCCAGGCCTCTACTGCAACTGTCTTCAGTTCCTGCTTGTTCTTGGGGCATTTTCCCTTCAGTTTTGTCTTCAGCAAGTGAAATGCATGCTCAATCGGATTCAGGTCAGGTGATTGACTTGGCCATTGCATAACATTCCACTTCTTTCCCTTAAAAAACTCTTTGGTTGCTTTTGCAGTATGCTTTGGGTCATTGTCCATCTGCACTGTGAAGCGGCGTCCAATGAGTTCTGAAGCATTTGGCTGAATATGAGCAGATAATATTGCCCGAAACACTTCAGAATTCATCCTGCTGCTTTTGTCAGCAGTCACATCATCAATAAATACAAGAGAACCAGTTCCATTGGCAGCCATACATGCCCACGCCATGACACTACCACCACCATGCTTCACTGATGAGGTGGTATGCTTAGGATCATGAGCAGTTCCTTTCCTTCTCCATACTCTTCTCTTCCCATCACTCTGGTACAAGTTGATCTTGGTCTCATCTGTCCATAGGATGTTGTTCCAGAACTGTGAAGGCTTTTTTAGATGTCGTTTGGCAAACTCTAATCTGGCCTTCCTGTTTTTGAGGCTCACCAATGGTTTACATCTTGTGGTGAACCCTCTGTATTCACTCTGGTGAAGTCTTCTCTTGATTGTTGACTTTTGACACACATACACCTACCTCCTGGAGAGTGTTCTTGATCTGGCCAACTGTTGTGAAGGGTGTTTTCTTCACCAGGGAAAGAATTCTTCGGTCATCCACCACAGTTGTTTTCCGTGGTCTTCCATGTCTTTTGGTGTTGCTGAGCTCACCGGTGCGTTCCTTCTTTTTAAGAATGTTCCAAACAGTTGTTTTGGCCACGCCTAATCTTTTGCTATCTCTCTGATGGGTTTGTTTTGTTTTTTCAGCCTAATGATGGCTTGCTTCACTGATAGTGACAGCTCTTTGGATCTCATCTTGAGAGTTGACAGCAACAGATTCCAAATGCAAATAGCACACTTGAAATGAACTCTGGACCTTTTATCTGCTCATTGTAATTGGGATAATGAGGGAATAACACACACCTGGCCATGGAACAGCTGAGAAGCCAATTGTCCCATTACTTTTGGTCCCTTAACAAGTGGGAGGCACATATGCAAACTGTTGTAATTCCTACACTGTTCACCTGATTTGGATGTAAATACCCTCAAATTAAAGCTGACAGTCTGCAGTTAAAGCACGTCTTGTTCGTTTCATTTCAAATTCATTGTGGTGGTGTATAGAGCCAAAAATGTTAGAATCATGTCGATGTCCCAATATTTATGGACCTGACTGTAAGAGAACTATACCCCCTTATAAATCAATGCTATAATGACTCAAATTAGACCTCTACACCGCACTGATCATGGTGCTCACAACCGTCAATTTTTGTGATTTAAAGGTTTCCTAAAGAAAACTGTTGCTATAACTGTCTGGGATGTGTTAGGGGAAGTTGGGTTTTTTTTGTTACTTAAAAGGGAACTAAAGTGTTCTATAAAAATAATTTCCACCAGGCAGGCTCTTTTTTGCAGAAGAAATATGCTACTGTATGTATCTTCTGGTGATTGAGTCATTATAGCATTGATTTATAAGGGGGTATAGTTCTCTGATATACTGTTTCACATTGGGGTTCTCATATAGTGTTTAGCCTTCTTTAGAATGTACACTAAGCTGCGCATGTACAGCTCAAGGTATTTTCTCAGCAAGGTGCCTTGGTGCCGGGATCAGTAAACTCCTGTACCGTCATCCCGCGCCAGCTCATCAACACAGCTGAAGACCTAACACCTGAAAATAATGTTGTACCTAGCGAGGGGCACAAGTATTTGTGGCGTTTAGTTCCACTTTAAATGGAAGAATAATGAATCTACTGTTGTTAATGGGGACTCAGAAAAACAATACTGCTGTGTTAATGTTTGTGATAGACTGTTTCATATTATTTTTGAGTTTGCCCATAGGTTCACTTTAATTTGGTTGTAGAGGCTAAATGTTTATTTACCTTTATGTATTCTATGCATAAAGGTGAAAAAACCTCCAATGTGCTGCCCCCACCCCCAGTACTCACCTGAGCCCCTTCTCGATCCAGCAATGTGCATAGGAGCCTTGGCTGTCCCGGGTCTCCCTCTCCTCATCAGCTCCCACTGCTGTCAACCCTAGCCAGTGAGCCAATGAGGAGAAAGCAGGGGTGGAGACGAACCGCGGTTGTATGTGTCTTATGGACACAAAAAGCAGGGCTCGGGAGCGAGCATGCACCAGTGTCCCCATAGCAAGCAGCTAGCTATTGGGGGCACTGGTCGAGGATGAAGAGTCGAGCTCCGACGGAGTACCTGAGAAGAAGAGGATCGGTGCTGCTCTGTGAAAAACCATTGCATAGAGCAGGTAAGTATGACATTTTTTTTTTTTTTTTAAGAACCTTTACTATCACTTTAAGGTTTTGTTTTTAATTTTGACTGGTGTACCTTGAATACTTGTTTCACATAATCCCACAGATGTAAATTTCAATACAGCATTCTTGTAAGATTCTGAGATCTTAATTATACTCTACATCACATAATCATTGTTTTAGTCGCTAAGGTCACATACATCTGACAGTTTCTAAAACAGGCTTTGCAATACCCAGATAAGGGAAAGGATACCAACCACAGTTCAATTACCAAGAATGGCGGTAGAAAAACCAGTTTAATAGTTAAAAAACAACCTCACGCACAGCAACTTTAGACAATCATTTTTTTTGCACGCTAAAGAAGCAAAGTGAAGTATATAAGCCAAAAGAGAATGTCTGTTCAAAATAACAATTTTGTTAAATTTATTCCCAAAACATATTTTTTGGAGGGAATGTACTTTAACCTCCTTAGCGGTATTCTCGAGTGTAGCTCAAGCTTACCATGCGGCGTTGCTCAAAGAGTCTCTGCAGCACTTACCTTGTCTTTCGTTCCCGCGATGTGTCTCCTGCAGCGTCCCCGGCCATGTCCTCCAGCCGATGCCAGCATCCGGCTTCCGTGTTTCGGTCCCTGTGACGTCGGGACGTACGAGCGCCGGAACCGGCGGCAAATTTGAAATTTTTAAAAAATTTTATTTTTTTAAAAATGATTATTACATAGTAAAACATTGCTGTTTCAATGCATTTCACATACATTTTGCCCCTACTGCTTTGTCCTGTGCCCTGCCTGCATTTTGACTGTTCTTTCTGCCTGGAAACTTAGAAAAGTGCATGACGTCCAAAAAGCGTCCCTTTACGTCAAAAGCGGTTTTAGACCAGCTAGAGAACAGCGATAGTAAATCAGAACCACTTGCAGAATTGAGTGATAATGATTCGTGGGGAAATTCATCATCAGACACTGAAAACGATTCTGCGACTTTGCTCACTGATGTGCGAATTTGCCTCTGTATTTCAAATTTCAGTGTTTTTGGTTTGATTATATTATTGAATAAAATGTATTATTATTATAGTATTATTTTTTATGATTATTTATTATTATTTATTAAATTATAATTTATGATTTCGTGTTTCAAATTTTATCCTACCCGGGAGGTTTAGTAGACTCTTGTTCGTACAGATTTCAGTGAGTTATTCCTAAAAATTACAGCCTACAATAAAAAAACTACATATTTCCATGCAAAAAAATGGTACCAAGGAGGTTAAAGAGGCTTCTGATCCTAAAGAGTATCTAAACCTCAGAACAAAATGCAATATATTCCAGCTTACCAATCCTTAGCTATAATAGTTGTAATACTTTCCTTTTTTTCAGACTTTTTTTCTCCCTTATTTTTATTTTTTTCTGTCTGTAACACACTTCCTCTACTAGGGTGACTACTCTCATTCACTGTACTGCATCTATGGAGGAGTAGCTTGTCACCATAGGATATTAAGTGTGTTAGGACAATAGAACACCTCATTGTCATAACATAACAGGTCCACAGAGCCTTTACCCCTGGTTCACATATCTGTGGCCATGTGGGCTGTGTTTTGCGTGGGTATGAGAGCCCATTCATTTGAATGGACTCCTGTGTCCCGGGACACGCAGGGAAGAAGTGCCTGCACTTCTTCGGAAAACGCAGCCCGCACGGGAACTGAGGTTCCCAGTACGGTTGCGATTTCCAGTGCGGGCGGCGTGCGGTTAGAATTAATGGCACCTGCCCGCGGGTCCACATTTCTCTGTGTGGGTGGTATGGCTGCTTGGATTTTTGTGCGGATCCGCAGCAGCACCACCATCACAGATGTGAACCTAGCCTTGGGCTACATTCACACCATCGATTATAGCAGCGACGTATTTACTGCGAGGCACGCATGGCGTTTGACTTGGGCTACAATTTTCAGGGGATAGCACTGCCTCCAGAATAAGTGGCAGGATGGGGACCTGATGCGGAGGCTGCATACTACTGGAGGGTGTGGGGATTGCCAGCTGCTTCTTGTGCAGGTTAGGTTATGTTAATCAGGTGGCCGTGGCTAAGGGTGGTGGCGACGGTGGGAGGTGCGCGTTTGGTGGGCAATCAGGTGTTGGTGCTGGGGTGGTCAGTTCTTATGTTGCCTAGGACGTCGTTCACTCGGTAATCCGATGGTGCCATTAATGATTTCGAAAATCGGCCGACCAAGTCATAAAGTTTACCCCATATAACAGGCGAAACTTCTGTTCCTTCCAGGTCATGGCTCATGTGCATATTCTTTTTGGGAAAATGATCGTACGATTTGACCATCATTGAGTCAAAAATCGGTCGTTTTTCACGAATTTTCCAACATGCCCGATCACTGAAAAGGGGAGGAACCATGAAAATCGGCCGGTGCCATTGACCCACTTACAGAGCAAAAATCTGCCAATTATTCTTAGGTCCAATTTTTGGACCAAAAATCTGTCGAATTTCAACCCATGTATGGCCGGCCTTAGAGTCTGCAGGAAGGTGAATACTCACTAGGTTTCTGGAAAAATTTGTGTTCCTTGGCTTTCCTAGAATCCCAAGTGATGTCACCCTTGTCTGGTGGCCAGAGGGTAAGGTCACCAACTTTTTCTTTTATTTGTTTTATTTTTAATTTTTGAGTGAGTGATGACATCCTTTTATTTTATTTTTTTCAAGCAATGTTTTATTTTTATTAAGGTTTTATTAAATTGATTAACAACCCAATGCCAAGATCTAAAATCTCTTCTAAGTAGTTCAGTTTTTCATCTAGACATTGATACACTGTACCAGAATCCCCCCACTTTAGTTTGTAATCTGGTGATCCTGGAATGCTGCAGCTGGTGGTGCTGGAACTCCCTCCTTGTTACCTTCACACTTAGAACCACCAGCCCTAAGAAATTTCAGTCACCAATTCAGTACAGGGTGTGACAAACTTCTGCAATAAAACCACTTCTTTCCTATAGAGAGCAAGGGCCCACTACGCTGATGCCAGCAGGAGACAGACGTTTTTACTTAGATCGGGGCTGATTTAAAGAGAAATCCAACGTCAGTATATTTAACCTCCCCGGCGGTATGATTATTTCAGATTTTTGGTGCTGAAAGCAGTACCATTATTTTGCATGGAAATAAGTAGTTTTTTTATTGTAGGCTGTAATTTTTAGGAATAACTCACTGAAATCTGTCCGAACAAGAGTCTATTAAACATCCCGGGTATGATACAATTTGAAACACGAAATCATAAATTATAATTTAATAAATAATCATAAAAAATAATAATATAATAATAATACATTTAATTCAATAATATAATCAAACCGAAAACACTGAAATTTGAAATATAGCGCCAAGTTCGCACATCGCTGAGCAAAGTCGCAGAATCGTTTTCAGTGTCTGATGACGAATTTCCCCACGAATCATTATCACTCAATTCTGCAAGTGGTTCTAATTTACTATCATTGTTCTCTAGCTGGTCTAAACCCGCTGTTGACCTAAAGGGACACTTTTTGGACGCCATGGACATTTCTCAGTTTCCAGGCAGAAAGAACAGACAAAACGCAGGCAGGGGACAGGACAAAGCAGTAGGGACAATATGTATGTGAAATGGGTTGAAACAGCAATGTTTTACTATGAAAAATGTGTTTTGAAAAAAATGAATTTTTTTTAACGCGGCGGGAACGTCACAGGGACCGGAACACAGAAGCCGCATGCCGGCATCCGCCGGAGGAGATGGCCGGGAAAGCTGCAGGGGACACATCGCGGGAGCGAAGGACAAGGTAAGTGCTGCAGGGACTCCCTATGCAGCGCCGCATGGTAAGCCCGAGTGTAGCTTGGGGTTACCACTTTTGGCACTGACATTTTACCCCAAGCTACACTCGGGAATACCGTTAGGGAGGTTAAGCTCCATTTACACTGGCTTAAAAAATGCCAGTGCTCTGGACAGAAAAAAAAGCTAATTTGTGCTTTTTTTTTGTACTAGTATTAAGGGGCGTTTAGGAGCATTTAGCGGTTTTTCTGCCAGAAAACTGCTTTCAAAAACACAAAACAGGTTTTTTCTTCTGCCTCTACATGCTGAGCTTAAAATATGCCTCTAAACGACCTAATGTGCATGAACACATAGGATAAGATTAGTCGCTTCTAAAGCCAAAACAATAAAGTTCTCTATGAGCAGCATTTTTTAGACCAGAGTGCATGGACCCTTAAACTGAAGGTTCAGTTGGGCTTTAAATTGTTGGTTGGTATTGTGCTAATCGTCAAGACAGAATGTACAGTCATGGCCAAAAATATTGGCACCCCTACAGTTCTGTGAGATAATCCACCACTTCGCCCGGACAGTTGTTGCAGTTAGAAATGTTTACGCATTCTCATGTTTATTCCTTTTGTTTGTGTTGGTATGACACAAAGTGGAGAAACAAAAAGCCAAATCTGACACATTCCACATAAAACCCCAAAAATAGACTGGACAAAAGTATTGGCACCTTCTAAAAATTGTAAGAAATAGTTGCATTCCAAGTTTGGGGTGCTCCTGTAATTTGTAATTAAACTCACCTGTATCAATTACCAGGTACAGACAATATAGAAATAATACTGGCAACTGGTGAAAAATGGACTCAACCTTTCTGTAGTGTGTCTCTGTGTGCCACATGGAGCATGGAGAAGAGAAAGAGCAGCAAAGAATTGTCTTAGGATTTGAGAACACGAATTGTGGAAAAGCATGGACAATCTCAAGCTTACAAGTTCATCTACAGATATCTTAATGTTCCTGTGTCCACTGTGCACAACATTGTTAAGAAGGTTACAGCCCATGGCACTGTAGCTAATCTCCGTGGATGTGGATCAAAGAGAAAAATTGATCAAAGATTGCAAGGAAGGATTGTTCAAATGGTGGATAAAGAACCTCGATCAACTTCCAGACAAATTCAAGGTGATCTTCAGGCACAGGGTACAACTGTGTCAGCTCACACTACACGTCACCATCTGAATGAAAAGGGACACTATGGTAGGAGACCCAGGAAGACCCCACTTCTGACACAGAAACAAAAAAGTCAGATTGGAGTTTGCCAAAACTTACCCGATGAAGCCAAAATTCTTTTTGAAGAATGTGCTGTGGACAGACAAAACAAAATTTCAGCTTTTTGGTAAAAGCCCATCATTCTATTGTTTGCATAAAAAGAAATGAGGCCATTTAAAGAAAAGAATACAGTCCCTACAGTCAAACATGGTGGAGGTTCACTGATGTTTTGGGGTTGATTTTCTGCTTCATGCACTGGATACCTTGACCGTGTGCATGGCATTATGAAATCTGAAGACTACCAAAGAATTCTGGCGTGCAATTTAGGGCCCAGTGTCAGAAAGTTAGGTCTCCGTCAGAAGTCTTGGGTCTTACAGCAGGACAATGACCCAAAGAACATTTTAAAAAGCACCCAGAAATGGTTTAAGACAAAGCGCTGGACTGTACTGAACTGGTCAGCAATGAGTCCAGATCTCAATCCCATAGAGCACCTATGGAGAGATCTCACAACAGCAGTTGGGAAAAGGAACCCTTCCAATCTGAGACACCTTGAGCAGTTGGGGAAAGAAGAGTGGTCCAAACTGCCAGTAGCGAGGTGGAAGAAACTCATTGATGGTTACAGGAAGCTAATGATTTCAGTTATTGTTTCCAAGGGGTGTGCTACCAAATATTAAATTGAGGGTGCCAATAATTTTGTCCAGGTCATTTTTGGGGGTCTGTGTGGAATGTGTCAGATTTGGTTTTTGGTTCTCCACTTTTTTGTGTCAAACCAATACAAACAAAAGAAATACACATGAGATTGCCTAACATTTGTAACTGCAACAATTGTTTGAGCGAAGTGGTGCATTATCAGACAGAAAAGCAGGGGCGCCAATATTTTTTGCCATTACTCTATATACAGTGTACTCATAAAGTGTTCAAGCCCCATTCAATGTTATATTGCACCCTGATAACACCTTTGAGTACACCTGTGATAAATTAAATTGATTGGAAAGGCACACACCTCTCTATAAAAAGCCTCACAACTTCAATGGATACTGTATCAGAGCAAAGGCCATAAGTTCAAAGGAACTGCCTGCAGAGCTCAGAGACAGGATTATTGCAAGGCATGGATCTAGGGAAAGCCACAAAAAATTCTGCTGCATTGAAGGTTCCCAAGAGCACAGCGGCCTCCACAATTCGCAAATGGGAGAGTTTGTCACAACTAGGACTCTTCCAAGAGCTGGTCACCTGGCCAAACTGAGCAATTGAGGGAGAAGAACCTTCTTAAGAGTGGTGACCAAGAACCCAATGTATACTCTGATTGAGCTCCAGAGATCCTGAGATCCTGTATGGAGATGGAAAAAGTTACAGAAGGACAACCATCACTGTAGAACTCCACCAATCTGGGCTTTATGGCAGAGTAGCTAGATAGGAAGCCTCTCCGCATGAAAGCTCGCTTGGAGTTTGCATCCCATTGCGGGCAAACATGGTCCTTTCACGGGTGTATGCTTAAGTATGCCCATGTGAATGAGGCCTGACAGAATTATTCTGTTGCAAGAGTTAGATACCCTTACAATGGCTTCTGGTGGTAAAGCTTCTGGTATTATAATTCCTAAATGACATAAAAAAGAGATGAGGTACCATGTTTACCAGTAATAAATACAGAGATAGAGAAGGCATAAAATGTTGTTAAAGTCATACCTTTTAGTTAGATGCATTTTTTACCTTTTCTACCTCCTATTTGAAATGACTTAAAAAACTGTTGGTTATTTATCCTGTCAATATCAGGTTGAGGATAAATTATCTGATGCGGACATGCCATTTAAACCGCCTCAGCTCTACAAAATAAATGGCTCTGGTTTTGAAGAGGGTCATTATGTAATAGATCCAGACGTCCAAAGTGGTATCATAGCAAAGCATTGGCTTCAGTCTCTGTGATATACCAAAAAATCAATGTGCTATTGCAGCTTTCACACATTGTGTGTCAGATGCTGATAATAATCGCTGGTTGTTTTTCTATTTGTCAAGGCATTTATTTGGAAATTGGAAGTTGTAAAATTGAAAATACTAAGCCTCTTAGAGTGATGCTCAAGAGCCATCATAAAGCAGATATGTGTAGGAACTTAGAAAGAACCAGCCACAGTTGGGATGAAGCAGTATTCTGAACTTTTATTCTGAAATTATTGTAATTCTGCTGGATCACCTAGGGAAGATTTATATTCTCTCTACAATAGTGATCTTGACTTGGAGCTAAGAATCAAAGGAGAGAAGTACTTTTAGGTCTAACAGTTGCTGCCCCCGTCAATTGCCTGAACTTACATTCATAACATGCTGTCCCACATGGAAGAAAAATATATTTGAAATATATTTTTTAAATATTCTTCCCAAATATATTGACATATATTTGAAATGCTAAAATTTTGGCCATATTCAATATATTTATATATATATATATATATATATATATACTGTATGTTGAAATGCGTTTTTGTTACAAAATATATGAAAAATATTTTTAAAAATACGTTTCAAATATACTGTATGTCTTTAAAAATACAAATCTACATTTTTGGAATGCATTTACAAATATATGTAAAAATATATGTTAAAATGACTTTTTTATATGTTAAAATCTGAGGCGGAGCTGAATATATATTTTTAAAAATATATTTTTTTAAAATATATTCTTCAGATTTTTTTAACATATAAAAAAGTCATTTTAACATATTTTTACATATATTTGTAAATGAATTCCAAAAATATACATACAGTATATTTGAAATTTTAAAAATATTTTGTAATAAAAATGCATTTCAACATACAGTGTGTGTGTGTGTATATATGTATATATTGAAATATATTTTGAAATATATTGAATATGGCCACAATTGTAGCATTTCAAATATATGTCAATATGTTTGGGAAGAATATTTTTTAAATATATTTCAAATATATTTTTCTTCCATATGGGGTTTTCCAGCTCCTTTGTAATCATAGCCATAAAAAAGGAACCCTGTAATAATCTATCTTCCTATCAACTACAGGGCTGTGTTATGACATTGCAATGACTAAAATACGCTTGCGTTTAGGCAGGTGATCAAGCAGAACTCTTCAGGTGCTGGTGACTTTTGATTCCTTGGATCATCAGAAAGAATAAGCTGCATTAAATACAAAGTAAATATTTCTTAAAGCTGGACTCCAGGAAAAATTGTTTGGGCCAGCATGGTTACCTCTAATGACTGCCATGATGACATCAGTGGTATTCCAAACCACAGCTGTAATCTTCCTGGCAGTGTTGAATTGAATTTCTACCTCCTCCATTCAAAAAAGATCTTGTATTCTTTTCAATGAATGCAAGATGTTCCGTGATTGGATGAGAATAAAGCATTAGCGTTCATCCACCCCTCCCCTACACCTTGCTCAATTACAGAACATATTGTATTCTTTTCAGCTAATACAAGATGATCTGTAATTGGACAATTTTTTAATAGAGGAGTTGCTGAGTGAATGACCCACTATACCAGTGGTTCTCAACCTGTGGGTCGCGAACCCTTTGGGGGTCGAATGACCCTTTCACAGGGGTCGCCTAAGACCATCGGAAAACACATATTTCCGATGTGTAGAAAGCAGCTGCTGTGTTGAAAGCAGCTACTGTGTTGAAAGCAGCTACTGTGTTGGAAGCAGCAGTATTGGAGGTAAAACGACACTTCATGAATTATAATTACTGGGTTAATAATTTTATGGTTGGGGGTCACCACAACATGAGGAACTGTATTAATGGGTCACGGCATTAGGAAGGTTGAGAACCACTGCACTATACAGTACTCATTGTAAGAGACAGGAAGTCACAGGAGCACCACCTGGAAGATCACAGCTCAGATCCTATGTTGCATGTACTGCCACTCACCATTCCAGCAGCTCCCTGGGTTTTACATAGCAGTCATTAGAAATAGCCACACTGGCCTACTCTAAGTTTTAAAGAGCAATTTATGGATCTCGGCTTTAGGTAAGCATCATTTCGATCACTTTAAACCTCACTTCAATCCTATATACACAAATGAAATACATACAGTGGGTAAAATAAGTATTGAACACGTCACCATTTTTCTCAGTAAATACAGTTTTAAAGGTGCTATTGACATGAAATTTAACAAATCATGCAATCCATACATACAAAGAAACCAAAACAAATAAGTTCAGAAATTAAGTTATGTGTAATAAAATGGAATGACACAGGGAAAAAGTATTGAACACGTTAATTGAAATTTATTTAATACGTACAAAATCACTTGTTGGTAATGACATCTTCAAGACACCTCCTGTATGAAGAAACTAGTCGCATGCATTGCTTAGGTGTGATTTTGGCCCATTCTTTCACACAAACAGTCTTCAAATCTTGAAGGTTCTGTGGGCTCTTCTTTGAACTCTGATCTTTAGTTCTTTCCATAGATGTTCTATTGGATTCAAGTCAGGTGATTGGCTGGGCCATTCTAGCAGCTTTATTTTCTTTCTTTGAAACCAGTTGACAGTTTCCTTGGCTTTGTATTTGGGATCATTGTCTTGCTGAAATGTCCACCCTCGTTTCATCTTCATCATCCTGTTAAACGGCAGCAGACTTTTATAAAGAATGTCTTGGTACATTTTTCTATTCATCCTTATTTCAATGATATGAAGTTTGCCAGTACCATATGCTGAAAAACAGCCCCACACCATGATGTTTCCACCTCCAAACTTCACTGTTGGTTTGATGTTTTTGGGGTGATGTGCAGTGCGATTTGACCTCCAAACATGGTGTGTATTAAGGCATCCAAAGAGTAAAATTTTTTGTGTTTTAAAAAAAGAGTTAGATTTTGGTCTCATCTGACCAGACTATATTCTCCCAAAATGTTTCATTCTTGTCTAAATGTTGTGCAGACAACTTTAAACGAGATTCAGCATGGTTTTTCTTCAACAATGGAGTCTTGCTTGGTGAGCGTGCATACAGGCCATGGGGGCTGAGTGCAATACTTATTATTTTCTTTAAAACAGTTGTACCAAGTGGTCCTTGGCTCTTGGACAACTCTTCTTATGATTCTTTTCACTCCTATGTCAGAAATCTTGCGAGGAGCACCTGGTTTCAGCTGGTTTATGGTGAAATTATGTTCTTTACACTTCCAGATTATGGCCCCAACAGTGCCCACTGGAAAATTCAAAAGTTTAGAAATCCTTCTGTAACCAATGCCATCAGTATGTTTTGCAACAATAAGGTCTTAAGAGAGCTCTTTGCTTTACCCATCATGAGATGTTTCTAGTGTGACATCTTGGTAATGAGACAGTTTTATAGGCCATCAGTTGAGATTGAACCAGCTGATATTAATTTGTACTGACAAGGGACAGGGTTGCTTTCTAATTACTGATAGATTTCAGCTAGTGTCTTGGCTTTCCGTGCTTTTTCTTCATGTGTTCAATATTTTTCCCTGTGTCTTCCCATTTTATTACACATAACTTAATTTCTGAACTTATTTGTTTTGGTTTCTTTGTATGTATGGGTTGTTACCGATATGTGCTTAAAATTTCATTTCAATAGCACCTTTAGAAATACATTTACTGAAAAAAATTATGACATGTTCAATATTTATTTTACCCGCTGTATATGGGGGGCTGTTTTACCTGCTAAAGGAATTTTATTTTTTTCAATCAGTTGTAATATTTGCACAGTTCTGTCACCCAGTCCAGCCCTGTATGGCAGCACAGTAGACCTGATTTTTCTCTGCTAGATTTAAAGTGGTTGTAAACCTCAGACATAAAATATGAATTTCTTAAGATTGAAGTGATCTTCTGCTGCTTTTTATAGTGTCTATTAAATTTCTTTTGAAATTAAGTTTTTTAGTTTTCTAAAATTAAAAGGAAGGAGTATTTGAATTTACTATTTTGCTATTAAATGGATGGATTTCTTCTGGAGCAATGTTTTTGAACACAATGAGCACAATAAGATGCACATTTCCCATTAAACTATTGGTTAAAATTCTTACCCCAACAATTCCAGTTTACAACTTTCCTTGAACTTAGTCTTCACAGGAAAGTGTTAACAGTGGGCAGTGCAGTTTAGAGTCAGTCTGTTGGCTTGGAGAAGAGAGGATGGAGGAGTATGGGAATGCCTTGTCATCCCAGTCTACCAGGCTGTATGTTTCTATTGATGAACACAGGCTAGGAGACATAACTCTATTCCCTGTATGCTAGTGGCTCCATAGGATGCTGCAAGAGAAAGGAGTACAGAATAGGAAAAAAACGGTAATGGGTAATCTAGGGTAACTTATCAGTAATCAATAAAAGATACAAATATATAAAATACCAAAGTTTATTCACAAAACTATTATTAAATGCCCGAACAGAAGGATTTACAATCAATATTAATTACATAAGCATATTCACAAAAATAAACTTTTTGTTCATCAAGACAGTAACGGTAAAGATTACACTGTCAAGGCACGATCGGGAGCCACTTCTTCAGGACCTCATATTCCCATATCACTAATTGTACTTTTTTAAGTTTTTTGTTAGTTCTAAAAATTAAAAAAAAAAAAAAACACCATTACAATAATGCATAGGTACATTCATAACTGAAATTTCTCCTAAGAGTCCTCAAACAAGAATCATCTAACCAGCAAAAGAAATAGACTGGAAGTACAAAAAAAAAGGGGGGGAAAGGGACACAATATCAAAAGTATACATACAAGTACAAAAGGTGGAGAAGAAAAAAAACAGAAAAGGAAAGGGATATAATACATAAGGTGCCAACATCCCTACAGAATTTCCCTACAGAATACAAGGGGGGGGATCCTCTTTTGGACGGGACATTAATGGCACATTTCTCTTAAATAGTAAATTTTGAACAGTTCAATAAGAGTTTTTTAAAAAAAAAAAAACAGTATGCAATTTTATTTTTACAATCTAGAAAAACAAACATGAAGCTACAATACATATTGCGGCGGTGTCATAAAAGATGGTGTTACAAATCTAGTCATGGATCATGCATAGTTCGCACTTAGAATTTTTTAAAAGAACTAATTGTTGTATGATTACAGCCAAGGACTGCTCATATATCTCAGGCAAAAATAATAAAACAAAACAAAAAATGGAATATATGAGAAGTCCATAGCCAATCAAAGTGCTCTGTTATGGGGCTCTCAGGGTTGGTCGTGGGGAATGGTCAGCATCTCCAGATCCTTGTGCTGGAAAATGGAATTGTTTTGTTTTGTTTTATTATTTTTGCCTGAGATATATGAGAAGAAAAAACAGGGTTGTCACATGTATCCAGGCTGTGGGGAAGCAGATTGGAAACCAATAAAAAGGCGAGATGTATACTGTGAGACTTCAAACCAGTCAGAGTCAAGAGAAAGGAGCCACCAATTCCAGAAACTTGGGGCAGTGGTCATGGCGCCAGGTTACACTGGAGCATAGGCAAGGATTAAATAATAAGGAAGATGCACACTCAGTACATAATTAAATCAGCTTCTGAAACGACTTATAAAATTGAAGGACTATGGTTACTGTACAGGGCAAGGAGTGTGCTCTTGCTGTTGAACCTGCATGATCTCCTTCTAAAACATGAAGAAGTTCCATATTAAGTTTCATTTCAAATCATGGCAAGTAAAATAACAATTCATTTACTCCCAATATTCACCATGTAGTGTTTTTTAATCTTTGTGTTCTCTTTCTTATGATAAGCTTCTTCCTTTTTTTTTTTTATAAATGTTTAAAGGAGATTCATTAACAAATGGAGGATTGACTCCACCCAGCCCGGTCAAACGGAAACTTGACTTGGACAAAGATTATGTGTTCGATAAGAGACTGAGGTACAGCATCCGGCAGAATGAAAGCAACTGCCGATTCCGTGACATTGTTGTAAGGAAAGAAGATGGCTTCACTCACATACTGCTCTCAAGTCAGACATCCGACAACAACGCCTTGACGCCTGATGTAAGAACCCTAAGGAATTTTTTATATTAATTTAGAAAGTGTTTATTGTTTCTTTGCATCCTTATGAAAAATCATAGCTATATCCCATGTGCTTACATAGTGTTTTCAGATTGCTCTGTTGTTTAAAGTTACCACTGAACATTTTACTTAATTGTTTTGTTATCTTTTCTTTGGTTATAGCATTGTGTGGGGGGGATTATCCTTAAAAAGAAACTATAATCACTTTTGATCAGTTTTATTTCTTTTTTACGTTTACAAGTTAAAATGCTTTTGTATTTTTCTATTCATTATTTGTAAAAAATCTTTATTTTTAAAAAAAAAAAAAAACTGCATTGTGTATACAGTGCATTATACTAATTACACAGCACTCTAGCTTTCATTGGAAAGGTCTTGAATAGGTCAAAATCATTGATCAATGGGCTTGAACTGACCAGATTGAGGTAGACAGGTTAGGCACAGGGGTTGGTTTGCTATCACTGGAGAGTGCAAAATCTGGTGCAGCTGTGCATGGTAGCCAATCAGTTTCTAACTTCAGCTTGTTCAATTAAAGTGAAGCTCCAGTCAAAAAAAAATAAATGCCTACAGCTACAAAAACTGTAGCTGCTGAGTTTTAAAAAACAGTCACTCACCTGTCCCACGATCCAGCAGTGTACTCACCGCAGGTGGTTTCACCTGCCGTCCTCACTCCCTAACGCATCTTAAGTGTGGGCACCCGGCTGTGACAGCTGGCGGCTGCACAGCTGGGTGCACATTGCGCATGCGCGAGTAGCACTGCGCCTTGTGAATGGTACTGTAGTCTTCTGAAACCTGTCATGTGTCCCAGAAGACTACATGGAGGGGGGAGGACAATTTCCGCATCCGATGGCCTAGTTGGGAGGGGGTATCTGTCAAAATCGGGTACCCGTTCCCCAAAGGTGCCAATTCCTCACAGGGAGTGGAAGCCAGTACTTAAAGCGCAACTTTCCCTTTTGGATAGCGTTCCATTTTAAGTTTTGACTCAAAAAAAGTGGAATATTATTGGTTTCTATGCAGATCTGCACCAGATTTTGCACTCTCCAGTTTTAGTAAATCAACCCCATATTTTTTCCAAATCATTTAGCTAAAAATCTTTAGATATACCAAAACAAATTAAAACAGAAGAAGAAAACATCATAAAGGTGCAATAGTTCTGAGAACCAATAACCACAGTTTCTTTGGGTACATCAGAAAATTAATTAGAACAAAAGATTGAAAGCCTAACTCCACTTACTTCCACCTCTTTTGGGAGGATGCTAATATCTCTCAGGGACACTAAAATTCTGGTTCTGCACATCTGCAAGAGCTTTCACTATGAAAGGTCCACACTATCCCTTTTGGAGTGTTATTATTTTTCTTAATAATAAATCTAAAAAATTGATTTAATATAATATTTTCTATATGATGTTACGGGCAATAAAAGTCCAGGTTGGAAAGTAGCAGAGTCATCAGTTATGAGTGTTAATCTCACTATTGGTGTATCTAAGATATATAAAAAGCCAGGGGACAACTCAGTACTTTAGACTTCACCTATAACTATAGCAAAACTTTTGGGTGAAAAAAGAGCAAACAAGAGGCGCACACCCCTAGTGCATTATCCAAGGCTTATTATAGTATAAAAGGGGATGAAAACATACTCACAAACATAGCATAAATGTAAAGCTTAGTAGAATGGTAGAGATGGATATAGCAATGGCAGGGTGTCCGCCTGTCAGTGTGGTCGGCCCTCTGACGCGTTTCAGGGACGGTTATGGCCATCTCTACCGTTAAGCCTTGGATAATGCACTAGGGGTGTGCGCCTCCTGTTTGCTCTTTTTTCAGTTGTTGATTTCTCTATCTGAGGAGGGCAGAATCTCCGAAAGGCTAATCCATAGGCGAATTTGATCCTGGTTCCCTTGGCTTTTCTTTGGCATTTGGTCCTTGGAGCGCTGGAGAGTTTATACTGATACTTTTGGGTGGACTGAACCTTTTAAAGAGTGTACATATGATCCAGACGTTATTAAATAGTTCTTTGTGCTATAGTCATAGTCTACTATTAACTCCATCCTTGTGGTCAAATTCTGTTTCAGCACTCATCCAAACATAGAACGCAACAGTAATGCGGTGTTAAACGTCTTAAAGGAACTGGAAATCATTGCTTATAATATGATTCAGGGCAAAAAGGGTAGGGGTACACTGTTTCTGGTTTGACACATGTAAATGTTGTACCTCGGAATCTTTGAGTACAGCATGATGTTATTGCAGGTTTCTTCTCAATGAATCAGTCACCATCTCTCCAAGGAAAGTATGGCATACTGTGAGGAAGGACGCCTACGCAACCTTGATATGAGTTTGAAGTTCTGAGAACAGGACACAATAGATTGTTACTGGATTTGTTAATGAATTTGCATGTGTTAGCACTTAATCATACTTAGCTTACCAGATGTTTGGGACAAGAAAGAGCATCTGAGCTCACTTCCATTCCTCCAAGGATTATAGGGCTTTAGACGGTGTTCATGTTGACCTATTTTGTTAATAGAGTTGAAATGTTGGCTGTACTCTAACTAGGCCATGTGTCTGTATTTCTTTATGGGAGATTGGGGGTTTGGAAACTTTTATCGGGGCTATAGATTAGCACTGGAACATATGTCAACTTTGTGAGGTGAGTGAGGATGGTCAACAAAAAAAATCAGTTCATTTGGAATATTGGTAAGGAAATTGATAGTGATACTGGGCTGGGTCAGCTGTGTAGCAACTTATTTATTTTTAAATAGGCAATAAATGCGCATACACACCTAAATACAGATACACATTTCTGCAGTACGAGTAGAAGCATCATGGAGATATCTAAAGAAAAAGAAAATACAGAGTACAAATAGAACATACCACGTCAAGATCATGCCATAACGAATGTAAGAGACCTTCAGTTATAGCTAGCCACTATTCCAAAAACTGTCAGTAAGTCACGTCGAAGAATTGTACAATGCATCTCAGTTAGACAGAGAGACATTCAACTTCCCAAACCATTGGCAGAGCTATCTCCTAACTATCAGCTCACAAGGACAATGTGGAATGAGTTGATAAATTAGAATCCAGCCATCGGGACCATGTTTTTTGACATTTTTAAGGGCAGCCTCTATGTTTACATGTCAATTCTTCTCACAGTAAGTTAGAATTCATCGCATCTATCCACTGATTGTACGTCAATGGAGTTGATGAGATCTGTTTTTGCAATATGAGTTTACAAGCTAAATTTAAAGATCTCGTCCACATTAATTGTAAATAAGATGGAAAGAATATCTTCCAGAACCTAGAAGAGCAACTTTTGGGTCAAGCAAAACGTGTAGAGTAAAGTGCACAGGCATACCTCGGTTTACGAATTTAATGCGTTCTGCGGGACTTTTCGTATTGCGAAAAATTCGTAAACCGAAATGCGGTTTCCCATAGGAATGCATTAAAACCAATTAATCTGTTCCGAAAGTCAGAAAAAAGTAAAAAAAAAGTCTTTTATCTGTTCAAAACTCTTTATAAAGTGCACTTTAAAGGCATAAGTAATGTACAGGGACATGATTAAAAATGAATTCGTAAATACATTGAAAACCAATTAATCCATTCCGGAGGTCACAAAAAATTCAAAAAAGTTTTATCTGTTCAAAACTCTTTATAGAGTGCACTTTAAAGGCATAAATGGACATGATTAAGAAAAAATTTGTAAATGCATTGGAAGCCAATTAATCCGTTCCGGAGGTAAGAAAAATTTTACAAAGTATTATCTGTTCAAAACTCTTTATAAAGTGCACTTTAAAGGCATACAAACTGTACAGGGACATGATTAAAAAAAAAAATTGTAAATACATTGAAAACCATTTAATCTGGTCATATTGCAAAAAAAATTCACAGACCCGAGGCATTATTTTCAATGGATTTTCATTCGTAAACCGAAAATTACGTTAACCGAGGCATTCATAAACCGAGATACGCCTGTATTTAGGGTAGTGAAAATAAACTCCCAATAGCAATGAAGCTTAGGTCAGTGCCACAACATGTGTATGAGAGTACCCCATAGCACATCTGGGACATTGTGGGGATTCCATGTGTTCAAAATGTAAAAAACATAAGTAGGAGGAGGTTCTAGTCCTCTGCTGCTGGTCACATGTTCAAGATTAAAAAAAAACATCCTTTGGGATAAAAAGCACAAATGAATAATTCATACCTATAAACTGTTTTAAATCGACATACAAATATATATTTGAAATTAAATCTTTAATATTTTTTGGCAATAACATGGTGTAGGTAGATTTTTGCCAGTCACAGGTTGTGTCACACCCCTACAGCTTGTGTCTTAGGATAACAGCGTGATGAAGCCTCCATCAATCAAGATGTAATATCCCATCCCCACTGTGTTTAGCTTGTTAGTGGGCATGGAGGAGGAGGGAGGGAGTGGACTGTCATTTACCACTGTGTATACACCCACATGTGTGACTCAATAGTCACATTGGCTGCTCAGATGTGATAGGGAGGAAATGCTCAGGATAGAAATACACTGAAAACTGAGTATGTGCATTAGCTGCCAACACTGCTCTGCAGAATCCAGTGAGGACATGAACTAAAGGGGGTGATAGAGAATAGCAGGATCAACCAGGTTATTTGCAGAATACAGAAAAGGAATCCCATAGTGACTGAGTGAGTATGAATGTAATACAGCATTTATTGATAGTTTTTAATGATGTGGGTTTGATGACACTTTTTATTTTTGCTACTTCTCTTTATTAGGGGTTTGATGACTCTTAAGTTAAAAAAGGAGACTCCGAACATACCAAATGCAGTATAGTATTTACAGTGCAGTGTAATCTATATACTACAAATAAAATTTAAAATTCATCATTCATGATATTACTCTGCCCGCTTCCCCCCTCCTGTTCAAATCCCCCATCTTGTCCCACTGCCCCCCCTCCTGTCCCACTGCCCCCCTCCTGGGCCACTCCCTCCTCCTGTCACACTGCCCCCCTCCTGTCACACTACCTGCCACCTGTCCCACTGCTCCCCACATTTCAGACTGCCCAGATACCCCTCTCCTGTCACAATGGTGTGTGTTATGGGAGGGTAGTTTGTGGGGGGGGGTGCAGGATGGAAGGGGGTAGGGTGGCAAACTCCACTTTCACCTAAGTAGACAAAAATCCTTGCACCGGCCCTGATCATAATGTGCTGATCTGCAGGCACACGTGAGTACCATGAATTCCTAATGGCACCACCTCGCGTCTCCCAAATGCAGGGGCATTTATGTCATGCAGTTTGCTGTGGTGCAAAATTGCAAAAATTAGATGTCACACCTGCTGTACTTTTTTGCTCGCTCCTGTGCTTTCCGCAGCCCATTGAAATTAATGAGCTGTCAAAAACATGCCACGTGAATGCACTCCTTATGGTGGTAAGAAGCCCAAAATGTGTAAGGATGTGGCACCCGTTGCCCTACCCCCTGGTTCTATAACCATTTTTACTACAGACCTCCAGGTAAACGCACTTAAATAGGGTATTGATTTCATCTCTTGGCATACTCGATTGACGAAACAGATTTAAAAAAAAACCCAGAACGTTTACTTCTTACTAAAGCCTGATAATTCCTTTGTTCATTGTGTTCTGAGAATGCTAAGCTTTATCAAACTAATATGTTGCAGTTTCCTGAGAATAAAATTATTCTGGTATTCATATGAAAAAGTACAAACTTGGAACATTTTACATTATAGGAGAAGATTTGCCCTTGCTATATTGTATTCTCGAGTTTATTAATAAAATTTCATCTGTGTTGTACTGGAATACCAACATTGTATACAGGCCACAAAACAATATGGAGAGTGGATAGATCCACAAAATAGCTAAAAATGGATGCATTAAGAATGTTTATTGTCCTGCATATACAGACTGATTTACTGCATATACAGACTGATTTTACTGTTGTGGGTTTAGTAACACTTTAATGAGGTATATCTGTCTGTGTGGAGACAAAGTCACTCTACGACTGTCCATAAATTCCTAAGCTGGATATACACTAGTAGAATTATGTTCAAAATGTTTACTTTTAGGAACATTCACTTGATTTTCTAAATCAGGGGTCTCCAAACTTTCTAAAGAAAATACCAGTTTATTGTCCTTCACACTTTAGAGGGGGCCGGACTTTTGCTATTGGGAGTAGAAAAGATCCTGATGTCAGTGGGAATAGACAGTGCCATCTTTGGTGTCAGCTGAAGGAATAGCACCCCATCATTCAAAATGTTTTGAACATTCAGCCAAGGTGGAAACAGCTTATGTGAATGGCTTGGAGATTTTTAAACCCAAACCATGGATAGCTCATTTGGGCGGTGAGGCTTGAGAGGTCCTTGTGTGTATCCAACCGGAGTGCTGGTGGCAACTGATTATCACACCTTGGCTATAGGAGAGGTGTGTACTGTGTTTTACAGTGCATCATTTGCATTCCTCAAAACAGTCAGGTATTTTTGGTGGAAATGATGACGTATGGGGCTTATCCATGGGAGGCTGATATTTAAGCCCGTGGATGACTGTACCCATATTACATATCTGTAGCAAGATAGATTATACTATTTAATTCGTTTTGTCCATGGGGTAATTCCATTTCCTTAACAGAGATTATATATTCAAGCTGATAGGCTTATGATCAAACTACAGTGCCTCTTTGTATGTTGTCACTTCATTTAAAATGGTTTGGTATTTGATTTGGTCTGGTGTTATTAACCATTTGGATGTAAGATAAATAATTGCAATGGTATTCAGTTATATTGTGTGCAGTACATTCCACTCCAATAGGCATTAATTACAGCTGAGCAAACATTTTTTATATTTTAATAAAGGTTATATATTTTAGATTCATCAATTGGCCAAATGGTGCGTAGGGAAATGCACCCTCCTCCAGTATAGATTTGTTATTTGCCAAAGATGATGATTTACAATTAGGGCTTAGTTCAATAGTTGGTTAATATTCATAATGTGCCTGCATTTCTACCTTTAGTATTAGCAAGATCCCTGTTGCATCCAGGGAGGCTCTCCAGTCCTAAGAACTCAGTGTTACTTAGGACACCTCTTCATTTCCAACTCGGAGCCGTGCCTGCCCTTTTCTTGTTGTCTGATGAGAGCAACTCAGTAGCCAATACTGCTGGTCTGATTTAATAGTGGGGAGGTAGGACACTCTTAAGTACCTTTTCCCTTTATATGTTCATTTCAACCTTTTTTTTAATACATTGTTTAGTTTAAAAGTTCACAGAACATTTATTACAAACAGAATCCCATAGAAACCTACAGGGAGGGACGCAGAACACAGTGGGGTAGATTTACTAAACTGGAGCACTCAGAATCTGTACATGGCAGCCAATCAGCTTCTAACTTCAACTTGTTCAATTAAGCTTTGGCAATAAAACTTGGAAGCTGATTGGTTTTTCTATGCAGAGCTGCATCAGATTTTGCACTCTCCAGTTTTAATATAATAAATAACCCCCAGTGCAGCATTCTAGTATTGTTGATAAATTAAATCCCATAGGGAACATAAATATACATTCAGTAGTTGTAATGATAGAATGACCTTCATTTTCCTGCCTAGTCAGTGACTATAAGCTCCATCTATAGTTTGGGCTCATAAACGGTGGAGACTTGAAGGTAATCGAAGTCACTGATAAAGTGGTATATTGCCACAAAGGGGGACGATGGGTGTAACTGGTCAGTCGAACACTGTTAAAGGCGTGGCAAATCTTAGAAGGCAGGGGTTCATATACTAATGAGAAGGGGGGGTGGTAATGAGGGGTTATTGGGAACTAGAAAGTACCGAGTTAGTATTTGGTGGAGAATTGGAACAGGGAGGAGGGATACGGTATGAGGAAGGTGTGCCAAACGAGGAGTTCTTGTCACTCATCCTATACTTGTACTTGAAGTTAGAAAAGTAGAGGGATGGGAACTACAGTTGTAGAGCTTAACTTGTTAGGTGTTTATTTCACCATAAGAAGAAGAGAATTAAACATTGAGTACTGCTATTAAGTTTAAAGCGGAACTAAACCCTCCTATTGTTTTCAGCCAAGGATGCTGCCATCTTAGCCTCTCTTTTATCTTCAACTGCCATGGTGCTGAACTTTTAAACTAAACAATGTATTAAAAAAAGGTTGAAATGAACATATAAAGGGAAAAGGTACTTAAGAGTGTCCTACCTCCCCAATAAATGTGATCATTTATGACACCAGCCATTTGATGGATTGACAGTTTGGTTGAGAGCACAGGCAAATGTGACAGCTACATTCCCGGCAAGTGCTGGGAATGTGACTGTTTTTTTTTAACTCTTAAATTGATGAATATAGTTTTGCTTTAAAGCAGTAGTAAACAGCAAGAATGGAGAAAAAAAATAGTTACCTGCATGGTAATATAATTTACTAGTATGCATTGCATACTAGCACTATATGTAAAACGTACCTTAAAACAAAGCTCTCCAGGGGTGCACTGTCACAGCTGACAGGGCTTCCATTTTTACCCAGTCCTTCTTCCGGGCTCGCGA
Source organism: Staurois parvus (assembly GCF_062004578.1). Taxonomy (NCBI): domain Eukaryota; kingdom Metazoa; phylum Chordata; class Amphibia; order Anura; family Ranidae; genus Staurois; species Staurois parvus. Next base: position 2,229,644 of record NW_028318294.1, on the reverse strand, counting down.
TCTCCGGCTGTCTTAAAGGCCGGGCCGCAATGACGTCACTCCCGCGCATGAGTCCTGGGCCACGGCACATAAGCTCTGAAGGAACGGCACCGGTGCAGTATGTTATATTAACTCCCAAATAATAATAACAACTCCCCAGTGATTTTTATATATGTAATAATAACTCTCTCTATGTAATAATAACTTCCAAACAGAAAAAGGCAGAAGTTATCTAAAATAAATTCAATGTTTTAATTAAATGTTTATTATTAAACAAATGAGTGCATTTATAACTTGGAATTTGGCGTTTTAAAGAATTGATCCTCCAAATAATTAATTAATGATAACTTTCAATAATTAAAATCTGTTAACACTCTTACGTATATATTAACAGATAAGGCATATTAATTTAAGCTCTTACTTTCAACTTTTATGTCATTTAGCTTCTTCAAAACTAGGGGAGTTATTTTTACATAGAGAGAGTTATTATATATATAAAAATGACTGGGGAGTTATTATTATTTGGGAGTTAATATAACATACTAAACCGGTATGCTGTTCCTTCAGAGCACATGTGCTGGCTTTTGGAAAGAGAGAATGTCTCCTAAACGGTGCACGTTAAGGAAATATTAATTTTACCTATAGGTTAACTTTATTATAAACTTACCTGTATGTAAAATAAAAAAAAACGAGTTAACTACCACTTTAAAGTTGTCTTAGCATCCTGTGTGCAGAAGGATAGGAGGACAAATATACAAATCTTTCATAACTGGGGCCAATTTTATTTTTATTATTGAGGTATGGAGAAGAGTACTTTGTATAATGCATTGTAAAGAAATGGTTGAACCTTAAAAAAATAATTAATCTACACTTATAAAAACAGGATTTAACCTCCTGAGCCCTGTAATGATGGGACATGATACCTCTGGGTTTAAAGGGGCAGAACCACCTGGGATCCAACCATACAAATAAAGTGAGGAAATTGGTTAAATAGACGATCTCTTTTAAAAGGTAGTGGGGTTTCCATGGCAACCAAACACTCTTGGGAATTTTCATGATCCTTAACAACCTGTGCTGTGATCACATAAGGAACACAGTATTTCCAGGCAATCTATCAAAGTCTGATCTTTCTTGTTCTGTAAATGTATTTACTGCTACCATGTAATTACTGTAACCTCAAATGCATAGAAAAGAATAAAATCCTATAGTCACAAGACACAGTAAGTTTCATTATCACAGGAATACAGGAGTAGGTTTCTTTTTTTTTTCAACTCAAGATTATTTGTCCCTTTAATCATCTACCTGCAAGAAGGCACATAATAAACAGCACTTAAATACGTATTCTACTTTTTGTTCAATGCCAGAGAGACAACAATGAAAATATTTCCTATAGTTCTTTATTACTCTGGCAGTGCTATTTTATTGTAACCATGTACATTTTAAATATTGGCAGTTAATATTTTGTATTTTCATATCTAGACAGCAGGTGGAGCTTTAGCCTCCTTTTCATTTCACATTTTTTAATTTCTTCTTACCTCCTTTTGTAAAAAGCCGTTTTCATGACTCAATATCTCAAACGATTACACACCCAAGTAAAAGAGTCAGAGCGATGACTCCACTGTCTCTGCCCCTTCCTCCATATCACTCCCTCTTAGGTTTTGATATATAGAGTGAGTTTGAAGGCAAACACATTCTGCTGTTCCTTCTGTTTAGAAAACTTACAGTGCTTAAGCGTGAATGGGCCTTTAAAGACATCACATTTTTAAATATCACACAGGAATGTTATTTTACTAAGTGATATTTAAAGTTTATGTCTTATTTAAGATAGATCTATACTCAAGGAACAGGTCATAAATTAACATGTAGTTCATACAACCTCAAATCCAAAAAAGTTGGGATGTTGTGTAAAATCTGCATAAAAACAGAATGCAATGATTTGCAGATCTCATAAACCCATATTTTATTCACGTAAGGCAATAGAAAACAGCAAATGTTTAAACTGAGAAAATGCACCATTTTAACCATTGCCGCCCAGCCAATAGCCGTTTGGCGGCCGGCAAAATGCTTTAGCTTTCCGGGTGGACGCCATTTGGCGTCCTCCTGGGCATGCGCAGTTTTTGCTCTTGCAGAGCCGCGCAGCGGCACGATCTGTCACCGGCCGTGTACCTCGGACACGGCCGATGACAGATCTGAATATCAGCCCCGTTGCCGGTACCATGTGACCTGCTGTGACCAATCACAGTAGGTCACATGACAGTTGTATACAATGGATGGCTTCTGTCAGGGATCTCCTCGATCCCTGCCGCGGTGGTCCCGGCGCAGGCGCACTGCTCCACCTAGTACACGGGCACTAGGTCCGGGCCGGCCGCGGCGTTCGAGCTCGCGCATGCGCAGTAGAAGCCGCGGCCGCCCGCTGGGCACCAATGGCAGCGCAGGGCGGGATATTTAAAGGTCCCTGAGCTGTCCTTTCGTTGCCTTCTGGTCTTACCTGCTTCCTGTGTTCCTGTACCTGTGCCTAGTAAGTTATTGACCCGGATTGCTCTTGACCTTGCTGATTTCTCCTGCCCAGACCCCTGCTTGCCTGACCTCTCTCCCTGGATGCCCCTTATTAGATCTGATCTCCTGTTGCTGACCTGGCGTGTGACCCGACGATTCTCTGCCTGCTCCCTTGTACCTTACCGTCCTCTACCTTACCGACTCGGCCTGTCTGACTACGCACTTGCTCAGCCATCCATCCATCCATCCCATCGGGCTCACCCGACCTCCTCACATCTGGCTCTCCCTGGTTGGAACCCCTGGCGAACACCCCTACCACTGACAGGTGTGCTCAGTAGAGGCGACCTGGTCTCGGGGTACTACAAGTCCATCCCCACCATCAGGGGCCCTGGTGAACAAGTACCCTGGGGCTTAGACTCCGCGCTCTGGGCACGCCTGACCAGTGGAGTGCTAGTGGTGCCGCTCGGCGGTCCCTCACAGTACCAGAAGGCCATGACTGAGCCTCGAGGAGGACTCTCCCCGTTGGACGAGGTTTGCAGGCACCTGGCCACCCTGACGCAAGCAGTAAACACATTACAGGACAGATGTCTGCAGATCGAGAATCGGTTTCAGGCCTGCACCATATCTGTTCCTGTTTCACAGGCCCCGGTTCCCGCACCACCGGTCGCAGCAGCCCACGAGCCGGCTCCTGGGCCTCCCACATCACTCCCTATGGCGGAACCCCGAGTACCCTTACCCGAGCGCTTCCATGGGGATCGCACACGCTTTCGGTCATTCCGGGACTCCTGTCTGCTCTATTTTGAACTGCAGCCACGGACCTTTTTGACAGAATCGGTGAAAGTGGGGTTTGTTGTCTCCCTGTTGCAGGGTGAACCCCAAGACTGGGCCCACCGACTAAGGGGAAACAATGATCCTCACCTGGTTACGGTCGACAGCTTCTTTAACACCATGGCCATCTTATATGATGACCCACAACGGGCGGCCTCGGCCGAGGCCACACTATACGCACTCCGACAAGGTCGGCATGCGGCTGAGGAATACGCCTCTGACTTTAGGCGCTGGATGGGTGACACCCGTTAGAACGAGTTCGCACTTTTGCACCAGTTCCGTATGGGCCTTTCTGAGGCCCTGAAAGACGAGCTCGCCCGGGTGGAGGTGCCCGAGACATTAGAGGACTTGATTGCACTCACCATTAAAATCGACCGTAGGCTACGGGAGCGCAGATTGGAGAGGTCTGGTCAGGGTCGCGGAAATCCCTGGGGGTCATTTCAGGGATCCAGTCAACATACTAGGCCAAGCATCCAGAACCTGCCGTTTGAAGATGCTCCCGAACCCATGCAGCTAGGCCTGGCTCGGCCTAAACTATCGCCTGAGGAACGCCAGCGCAGACGCTCCCAGAATCTGTGCCTGTACTGCGGCGAAGCTGATCACATGGTGCGTTCCTGCCCGCAGAAACTGAGTAAGTTCACCTCATCTTCTTTATCTGTTGGCAATATGAATCCGTCCCAGTACTTAGTTGTTCCCCTCTCCTTTCAGCTTTCAGAAAGGACCGTGGAGGTGACGGCCATAGTTGATTCGGGGGCATGCAGCTGTTTTGTGGATATCAATTTTGCTCACCAGCAGGGTATCCCCCTCCGCCCAAAGGAGAAGGGGTTTCACATCTTTTTGGCTGATGGTTCCCGGATAAAGTCAGGAGTTGTTAACCAGGAGACCCCTTCCATTGTGACTTCCATTGCCGGTCAGCACCGGGAACTCCTCCGCCTGGATGCTATTGCATCACCCCTTTTCCCAGTCATTCTGGGGCTCCCTTGGTTGCGGGCCCATAACCCCCAAATTGACTGGGAGACTGGGGTTGTCTCGTTCCCTTCCCCATATTGTCGGGAACTGTGTCGAACTTCGGGCCCGGAGGTCCCCCAGGTCCTCCTGTGCTCTGAAGGGGATGACAGCCTAAAACAAGTGATTCCTGCAGCCTATCATAAGTTTCTTGATGTGTTCAGTGAACGGGGAGCAGATGCTCTACCCCCCCACCGCCCATATGACTGTCCTATTGATCTGTTGCCCGGTTCTGAAATTCCGTTCGGGCGAATTTTTCCCCTTTCTGAGCTAGAATTAGGGGCCCTGAAGGACTATATTGAGGACAGCCTCCGAAAGGGATTCATCCGTCCTTCCACTTCCCCGGCAGGTGCAGGGATCTTCTTTGTAGAAAAGAAGGACAAGACTTTGAGGCCATGCATTGACTATCGGGAGCTGAATAGGGTCACCATTAAAAATCGTTACCCATTACCACTGGTACCTGAATTATTCCAGAGCTTAAAAGCTGCAGTAGTTTTTACCAAGCTGGACTTAAGGGGAGCCTACAATTTGGTTCGCATAAGGGAGGGGGATGAGTGGAAGACGGCCTTCCGCACCCGTTTCGGCCATTTTGAATACCTGGTCATGCCGTTCAGGTTGTGCAATGCGCCAGCCACCTTCCAGCACTTTGTAAACGACATCTTTAGGGACTTCCTGGACATCTTTGTCATCATCTACTTAGACGACATTTTGATTTTCTCATCCTCCCTGGGGGAGCACAGGGTACATGTAACAAAGGTGTTGGGGCGGTTGCGGCAGCACGGGTTGTACGCTAAAGCAGAGAAATGCTGCTTTGAACAGGCTAGCGTTACATTTCTGGGTCTGATTATCTCCACCACGGGGGTCGCAATGGACCCTCAGAAGGTCTCAGCGATCCTAGATTGGCCTGAACCCACGGACAGGAAAAGTGTCCAACGTTTCATTGGGTTCGCAAATTTCTACCGGAAGTTCATCAAGAACTTCTCGGGTCTGGTCTCCCCCATCACTCAGTTAACTAAGCTTGGGACGCGATTCAGATGGACGCCCGAGGCACAGGAAGCTTTTGAAGCACTAAAAAGGTTATTTACCTCGGCACCCATTCTGGGTCATCCCGACGCCTCCCTGCCCTACATCTTAGAAGTAGATGCATCAGAAAACGCAGTTGGCTCCATCCTTTCCCAGCGGAAGGGCGCCAAGGAATTACTTCACCCAGTAGCATTTTTCTCACGGAAACTTACCCCTGCGGAGAGGAACTACGACATTGGGGATCGCGAGCTACTGGCTATCAAAACCGCTTTAGAAGAATGGAGGTACCTGCTGGAAGGTGCCTCCCATCCCATCCTGATATTCACGGACCACAAGAACCTGGAATATCTGAGGACGGCCAAACGTCTACGTCCACGACAAGCAAGATGGGCATTGTTTTTCTCGAGGTTCCAGTTCCACATCACATACAGGCCCGGCTCGAAAAACACGAAGCCTGACGCGTTGTCACGCATGTACGAGGACACCAAGGAGATCCCAGTACCCGACACTATTCTTCCTGCAGGAAATTTCTTGGCCCTTCAGACAAACCTTCGCTCCGAGATCCTGAGAGCGTCCACAGCGATGTCTACCTCCGATGGGGCCCCCCTCCAGAACAAGGAGGGACTCCTATGGAGGGAGGACCGGATTGTGGTGCCGGAGGATGCCCGAACCTTAGTCTTGGGACATTGCCATGACCATCCACTGGCAGGACATTTTGGGCCGGTCAAGACCCTGGAACTTCTCCGACGTTCCTTCTGGTGGCCGGACATGGCCAAGGATTGTAAGAACTACGTGGGCTCCTGTGCCATCTGCCAGCGGAACAGCCTTCAAGAAATAAGGCGTGGGGCCTGCTACGTCCATTGCCCATCCCTGAACGGCCCTGGCAGAAAATCTCTATGGACTTCATAGTCGAGCTTCCACCTTCACTGGACCACACAGCAATTCTCGTGGTCGTGGACCGCTTATCCAAGATGGCCCATTTCATCCCTTTACGGAAGACTCCATCAGCAGCCGAGACAGCGCAAGTCTTTATTCGAGAGATCGTTAGACTGCATGGGGTTCCCGAAGACATCGTCTCGGACCGAGGGGTGCAGTTTACCTCGCGGTTTTGGAGGGCGTTGTGCAAAGCCCTGGATATCAAGCTGTCCCTTTCCTCGGCATTTCACCCTCAGACCAATGGCCAGACCGAAAGGACCAATCAGACCCTGGAGCAGTACCTGCGATGCTACACATCATTCTCTCAGGACGACTGGGTACCACTCCTCCCTTTGGCAGAATTCGCGTACAACAACGCTTGCCATTCAGCAACTGGGCAGTCCCCGTTCTTCGCCAACTATGGGTTTCATCCTGTCTTCCTCCCGGACTTAGTCCCGGAATGCCCGATTCCAGCGACACAGGATGCACTGACCTTCTTCACCTCCAACAATAAGAAACTACAGGAAGCCATCCGTCAAGCCCAAGAAGACTACAAGAGGGCTTTTAATAGGAAGCGAAGAGGGGATCTGGTTTTGCAGCCCGGAGAGAAGGTTTGGCTGGCTACGTCTAACTTGAGGATGCTCTGCCCGTCAAAAAAGTTGGGACCTAAATTTATAGGCCCTTTCTGCATCAAACGGATGGTCAATGAGGTGGCCTATGAACTTGTTCTCCCTGAGACACTCAAGATCCACCCTGTCTTCCACGTGTCCCTGTTGAAACCAGTAGTCCCTGATGCCTTCCCGGAACGAGAATCCAGGCCCCCGGAGGCCGTAACAGTTGAAGAGGAAGAAGAATTCGAGGTGGAGGCAATCTTGAAGTGCCGACGAAGGGGGGGCCAGACCCAATTTCTCATCAAGTGGAAGGGCTACGGCCCTGAGGACAATTCGTGGGAACCAGCCCATAATGTCCATGCACCTAGGCTTGTCCGGAGGTTTCTTTGTGATCACCCGTGGTGGAGAGATCGGGTGGGCATCCGGAGGTTGCCCGTAGGGGGGGGCAATGTCAGGGATCTCCTCGATCCCTGCCGCGATGGTCCCGGCGCAGGCGCACTGCTCCACCTAGTACACGGGCACTAGGTCCGGGCCGGCCGCGGCGTTCGAGCTCGCGCATGCGCAGTAGAAGCCGCGGCCGCCCGCTGGGCACCAATGGCAGCGCAGGGCGGGATATTTAAAGGTCCCTGAGCTGTCATTTCGTTGCCTTCTGGTCTTACCTGCTTCCTGTGTTCCTGTACCTGTGCCTAGTAAGTTATTGACCCGGATTGCTCTTGACCTTGCTGATTTCTCCTGCCCAGACCCCTGCTTGCCTGACCTCTCTCCCTGGATGCCCCTTATTAGATCTGATCTCCTGTTGCTGACCTGGCGTGTGACCCGACGATTCTCTGCCTGCTCCCTTGTACCTTACCGTCCTCTACCTTACCGACTCGGCCTGTCTGACTACGCACTTGCTCAGCCATCCATCCATCCATCCCATCGGGCTCACCCGACCTCCTCACATCTGGCTCTCCCTGGTTGGAACCCCTGGCGAACACCCCTACCACTGACAGGTGTGCTCAGTAGAGGCGACCTGGTCTCGGGGTACTACAAGTCCATCCCCACCATCAGGGGCCCTGGTGAACAAGTACCCTGGGGCTTAGACTCCGCGCTCTGGGCACGCCTGACCAGTGGAGTGCTAGTGGTGCCGCTCGGCGGTCCCTCACAGCTTCATTCATGCCATCCATTGTATACTAGTGTCTAGCTGTGAATGGTCACAGCAATCACATGCACATGTCATGTGATTAGCTGTGGCCAAATCACAGCTAAGCACAAAAAAAAACCCTGAATGAATCGATGTCATTCAGGTAAATGCTTGCTTATAGCAAAGTAATTCTTTGCTATAAGCAAATTGTGTAAAAAAAAAAAAAATACTGATCACTTCCCCAAAGTAGTACAATGTTACTATGGTAACATTGTGCTACTTTGGACATAGTGAAATATAAAAAAAAAAAAAATTAAAAAAAATTAAAAAAAGTTATAAAAAATTAAAAATAATAAAAAAAAAAAATATATATATATTTTTTTTTTTTAAAACTGTCACCAGTCAGTGTCCCTGATCACCGCCATGCCAGTTATATGATGACGCTGTACTGCACTTGGTGACAGTATGTAAAAAAAAAAAATAGTGAAAATAATTTTTTTAATTTTTTCATTTTCCAAAAAATTCTGACAAAAAAAATACAACTTCAGAAAACTCGCCATGCCTCTTATGAAGTACATCGGACTGTCTACTTTGCAAAAAGGGGTCATTTGGGGGATATCTGTACTGTTCTGACATTCTTGGACCTCAAGAAATTAGATTGGCCGTCAGTACTTCAGGATCAATATTCAGATCTATACCATAGTTTGTGAACTCTATAACTTTCCTACAAACTAAAAAATACATCCTATTTTGGGTTATTTTCACCAAAGACATGTAGTAGAATACATTTTGGCCTAAATTTATGAAGAACAATTATTTATTTGCAAACTTTTATAACAGAAACAAAGAAAAAACGTGTTTTTTTTTTCAAAATGTTCAGTCTTTTTTTGTTAATTTAGCATAAAATAAAAACCCCAGCGATAATTAAATACCACCAAAAAAAAGCTCTAGTTGTGTGAAGAAAATGATAAAATTTTAGTTTGGGTACAGTGTTGTATGACCGCGCAAATGTCATTCAAAGTGTGAGAGCGCTGAAACCTGAAAAATGGCCTGGGAGGGAAGGGGTAAAATTGCCCGGTATTGAAATGGTTAAGAAAAAAATAAGGTCATTTTAAAATTGATGTCAGCAACACATCTTAAAAAGGTTGGGACGGGGCAACAAAGACTGGCAAAGTAAGTGGTGCTAACAAGGAAGAGCTGGAAGAACATTTTGCAACTAATTAGGTTAATTTGCAACAGCTCAGTAACATTATTGGGTGAAAAAAAAGAATATCTGAGAAAGTCAAAGTGTCTCAGAACTAATTAAGGGCAGAGGTTCACCAATCTGTGAAAAGCTGTGTATACAAATTGTTGAACAATTTCAGAATAATGTTCCTCAAGATAAAATTGCTAAGACTTTTAAATATACAGTATCATTATCTACTGTACATAATATTATCAATAGATCATCAGAATATTTGGAGAATCTGGAGAAATCTCTGTGCGCAAGGGACAAGGCTGAAATGCAATATTGAATGCCGTGACGTTCGGGCCCTCAGATGGCATGCATTAAAAACCGGCATAATTCTGTGATGAACATCACTGCATGGGCTCAGGAATACTTCCAAAAATCACTGTCTGTTAACACAGTTTGCCATGCCATCCAAAAATTCAAGGAAAAGCTCTAAAAGAAGAAGCCATATCTGAACATAATCCAGAAACGCTGCCGTCTTCACTGGGCCAAAGCTTATTTAAAATGGTCTGTTGCAAAGTGGAAAACTATCCTGTGGTCAGAAATTTGACATACGTTTTGACAGCCATGGACACCATCAGTCCAAAGAGGAGAGGGACCTTCCGGCTTATTATTAGCACTCAGTTCAAAAGCCTGCATCTCTGATGGTTTGGGGGTGCATTAGTGCACATGGAATGGGCAGCCTGCACATCTAGAAAGGAATCATCAATGCTGAAAGATATATCCAGGTTATAGAGAAGCATATGCTCCCATCCAGACATCATCTTTATCAGTGAAGGCCTTGCATATTTCAGCAGGACAATTTTAAATTGCATACTGCACCTATGACTACAGCATGGCTTCATAGTAGAAGAGTCTGGGTGCTTAACTGGCTTGTCTGCAGTCCAGACTTTTGACCAACTGAAAACTGCATCTTGTAAAGAAAAAACAAAGAAGACCCAAGTCTGTTGAGTAGTTAGAATCCTATATCAGGCAAGATTGGAACAATATTCCTTTCCCAAAAATAAAGCAACTGGTTCCAAGACATTTACGGAGTGTTGTTAAAAGAAGAGATGATGCTACATCGTGATACAAATGGCCTTGTTCCAACTTTTTTTGACACTTTTTGCTGCCATCAATTCCAAAATGAGCTTATTTTTCTATGGTACATTTTCTCAGTTTAAACATTTGATATAAAATACGGGTTTATGAGATTTGCAAATCATTGCATTCTGTTTTTATGTAGATTTCACCCAACTTTTTTGGAATTGGGGGTGTATTTTTCAGAATATAGTCTACAGGAGTTCCTATGCTGAAAGTTAGAAATGATTTCTCTGTAGTGTGCAGATATTTCCAGCCATGTGAAGATTGCAAATTTAAGATATTTAGGCTCCATGCCCACTAGCTTTTTTTAAGCTTCTAGAAGCTGTTATCAGCATTTTTTCTGCTCCTAGAAAATAAATAGTGTTATCCTATGCGACCATGTACACTGTTTTAGGCTATTAATGTTTTTCAATCTTCAGCGCTTAGGAGCAGACAAAAGGGGTTTTTAGAGCATTTTTCTGGCAGAAAAAACACGAAACTCCTAAACACTACTAGAATACTCCTAACAGCTTTTTTCTAGCTTTTTTTCCCCTACATGTACTGTAGAAACACTAATAAAATGGTAACGCTCCTAAATTCTTCTAAATGCTACTAAAAAACACTACTAAAAACCGCTATTACCAGCGTTTTTTGCTAGTGTGCATGGAACCTCAGTTGTATTCATGTATATCTGAGAGTGACTGACTGCTAACATGCAGCTATAAAATGGTTCTGCTTTCAGAATTATAGATGTATGAGAATATTTTAAGTCATTCTAAAGCCTCAAGGTTTTTTCCTCAATGCATTCTGTTCATTAAGGTAAGAAAACCTTGTTTCAGACTCCTCCCTCACCCCCCTTAGATTTACCTGTGCCCAATGTCGATCCAGCACTGTGCACGAGAGCTGCGGCTCTCCCGGCTTTGTCCCTCCTCAGTTGGTAGATTGATCAATCAAACCCAGTGTGGGGGGGGGGGGCAAAGTCCAATAGATGCAGACAGGGAGGCTCGGGAGCAAGCCCGCACGAATGTCCCCATGGTCACTGGGGGGGGGTGAGAAGCCAGGAGCGCTGGTAGGGGATCTGAGAAGAGGAGTATTGAAGCTTCTGTGTAAAACCATTTCACAGAGCAGGTAAGTATAATATGTTTATTATTTTAATTTAAAACAAAGAAAAGCTTTAATATCTCTGGACCTATAAGGGATCATCATGATTCCTTTTATTATTATTATTATTATAATACAGGATTTATACAGCGCCAACAGTTTGCTCAGCGCTTTACAATATAGTGGGAAACAATACAGCAACGGTACAGTTCAATACAAGAGGGTTAGGAGGTCCCTGCTCCTTGGAGCTTACAATCTAAAGAGGGAAGGGCTGGTGGTACAAAAGGTAATAACTGTGGGGGATGGACTGGTAGGAGGAATAGAAGATTCCGTTGTTAGCTGAGGGCAGGATAGAATTCCCTGAAGAGATAGGTTTTCAGAGATCACCTAAAAGTGAGCAGAGTAGGCCATAGTCTGATAAATTGGGGTAGAGAGTTCCAGAGGATGGGGGAGGCTCTGGGGTAGTCCTTGAGATGAGCATGGGAGGAGGAGACAAGGGAGCTAGAGAGCAGGAGGTCGTACGAGGAGCGGAGAGCACGGTTTGGGTGATATTTTGAGACAAGATTGATGATGTAATTTGGGGCAGAGTTATCAATGGCTTTATATGTTATTGTTAATGTTTTGAATTTTATCCGTTGGGCAATGGGAAGCCAGTGGAAGGATTGGCAGAGAGGGGTGGCAGATACAGAATGGTTAGTAAGGTGGATGAGTCTGGCAGCAGCATTCATGATAGACTGAAGAGGGGATAGCCTGAGATTAGGTTGGCCAATGAGGAGGGAGTTACAATAGTCAAGGCGAGATATAACAAGGGAGTGAATAAGTTGCTTAGTGGTTTCTGAGGTTAGGAACGGTCGTATCTTGGAGATGTTGCAGAGGTGAAGTCAACAAGATTTGGACAGTGATTGGATTTGGGGCTGAAAGGACAGATTGGAGTTTAGGATTGCACCTAGTACCCTGGCATGAGGGGAGGGACTGATGGTTGTATTATTGGTCTTGATGGAGAAGTCCTTTTGTTCAGTTTGGGTAGAGTGGATACATTTCACAACTTGAAATACACATTTCACAACTACAGAGACTTATAGAGACCTGAATGCTTGAAGGGAAATTACATTTATCCTCTTGTGTTTCCCAGAGGACATGTGGCAGACGTAGCAGTTACCAGTCACATTGTAGGATTATCACGATTTTACCATATACAAGTTGTATGTCCCCCTTTTCTTCCCTTCCCTAATCACCCACGCTGCTTTTCCCTTTTTATCCCCATTCTGGATTTGCAGGATTATAGTGCCAAGGAATGTTATGCTAGGCAACACCCAGCTATCATGGGAGATATCACCCCATTGTCGTACCATCTTGGACATGTCAGTTTGCACACTATAGTATGTCTATTGGTTGTATAAACAGTCACATTCCTGACCTATCAATATTGTATATGCTCTGTTTATGATTATGTGATGAGCTATGCCACTGTTTATATACCCTGTGATTGTACAAAATAAAAAAGGTCTAGTCATCAGTATCTCTATGCAGCTGATTTTTACACATTAATGACTTGCCATGATTTGTTCTGCACTGTGTAGCTGTGTGTAGATGGCCATCTTGGTAGAGCCAAGGCTTGCTTTCTTCTGTCAGAGTTTTTGGCAAGGAGAACAGTAAACTGCACAGAAGTGACCTAACCAAATCCCAGGCCAGATCTCCTGAGACCAGCAGTCGAGCAACAGTGCCTTAGAACCTAGGCGTACAGCTACAGGGCTCAAGACACAGGAGTGCCTAGGCACCCCTACATACCAAGAAGTGCACTGCTATTTTCAGGAGGAATTCAGGTACATTTCTAAGGGTACTGCTATGGCAGAGTTTTAAATGTACCCTATAAAATATAAAGTCATCACATTTTCAGTTCAAGTCCAATTTAAGAACAAACTTCGTCAAGTAGTCAGCCCAACCTTCCAGATGAGTTCTCAATCCAAATTAAACCCCAACTGTAATTAACAAAGCTGTTGTTGTCAGATCTAGGACATTCAGTTACACTAATGATATGTTTTTATTTCTGAATTCAGATTATGAAAGAGATGCGAAGGGCTCTGTGCAATGCTTCCTCTGATGATAGCAAACTCCTGCTTCTCAGTGCCGTTGGCACCGTATTCTGTAGCGGTCTTGACTACTCGTATCTCATTGGGAGGTTGTCTGCAGACAGAAGGAAGGAGAGCACGAGGATCGCAGAAGCTATAAGGTATGGGTATCTCCCACAACGCAGAGTCCTGGGAAACAAACCTGGGGACTTTAACAATAAATTATTAAAAAAAAAATTGGCCTCAAATTTAAACCCAAACTCCAGACAAAAAAAAAGTATTCCCATGCAGTCAGGCTGTGCCTGCACTGCATAGGCCAACTGCTCATTTTGTCTAAGGGTGAGGAGAAAGCTTATACTCAACCGATCCTTCATTCCCCTCAAAAATGGCGCTCCCCTATGGTGGAATGTTCCTGGTCTATGGAGCTTGCTCTGGGCTTGATGACTTCAAGAACAGTCCACAACGCAAGACTGCTGGATCGAGGGAGTGCCGGACCGATCTTGTGCGAGAAAGATCTGTGGGCTAGGAAAGTGTATCTCCTTTCTCCTTCCCCCTTGACAAGCAGTTAATGCATGCGGTGCAGGCACAGTCTGACTGCATGGGAGAAGTTTTTTTTATTATTTGCCTGGAAATGGACTTTAAATTCTAGGAATACAAATAATTTTAAAAAAAGTGGCATGAAAGGCGCTTTTGTTAACAATATAAACTATATAAAGCTATCATAAATACTATAATTCTTTACAAGTGACTTCCATGATCCCTTTTTTGCATTACCTTCTTTTAAACTCTGCATCAGAAGAGCGGATAGACTGCAGCTCATACATCATTGCCTAAAGATCATGTGACTGCTTTCAAACTACAACTCCCAACATGCATCACTACAGTGCCATGTTGTGGACAATGCGGGGGCTGTTTAAGTGGGTGTTTATGTTGGCTGAGAATGACCTTGGCACATATCTCCTATGCAATTAAGTCACTCATGGGAGGTTACTCCCAAATGCTTCTTCAATTCTGCATCAAGTTTTACGCCTTATTAAACATTAAATCTTGCTTATACTCCATTATAAAAAAAAAAAAATTTATAGGCGTCTGTAGTTTTCACTTTTTTTTATAGAAAGCCTTGATTGAATGACATACATGTGTATGGACTATTTTAGAACAGTGGTCTATTGTGTTGTTTTTTTCTGTTGAACATGTTTTTCTAGGTGGGATCATAGTTAGTGAACTATGCAAAGTTAAGCTAAAAAAGCATGTATTTTCATAATAATAAGTAGTTAAAAGCTCTGTCTATTCTGTCATCAGAATTAAGTGACATTTTTCTTCTTTTTTCCAGAGACTTTGTAAAAGCTTTTATTCAATTCAAGAAACCCATAGTGGTTGCCATCAATGGGCCAGCCCTTGGCCTAGGGGCGTCCATCTTACCTTTGTGTGATATAGTATGGGCCAGTGAAAAAGCTTGGTTCCAGACTCCATATGCCACTATCCGTATGACTCCAGCTGGGTGCTCTTCATACACCTTCCCTCAGATACTTGGCGTTGCATTGGTGAGATATTTACCAAAAATTAAAAAAATAAAAACATTCTTTTCATGATATTGTCTTGCTACAATTATTTTTTTTTGTAATTCCTTAGACTGTAAAACTAAATAAAATTATTTTCATGATATTGTCTTGCAACAATCATTTTTTTTTTGCAAGTCTTAGGCAACAAAACGCATCAACACTAAACACAATGCACTCTTTTTTAAGCAGCATTTAAGATTAAATAGTGTTTCTGCATATAAAAAGTAAAAAAATTCTGTTCTCTAATTTGTCCTGTTTAAAATGGTACCAAAATTTAAATTCTGGTACAAAGCATTGCAAAGTTATCTACAAATGAAATAAGGTGGGTTTTTTTGGAGGGTTTTTTTTCAATTTTGTAATTTTTAAATGGAAAATGTCTACCTATATGTTAAATGTGTAAAATATTGAAAAAAAAAAGTGTAAATATAAATAGTTAATAAAATAGAAACAAACAAAAAAAATCAGCAGGGGATAGCTGATGAGAGGGGAATAAGGAGTTAATTAGGGATTATTAGAGTAAACTAAGGGTTAATAAGGGTATTATCAGAGGCACATTTTATTTTTTTTTTCATTTGTCAGCTTGCTATGATTGAAGTCATTTGCAGATCTAAGTCCATTCCTTTGATCTGCATATGAATGAACAGAAAGATACAAATGTAACAGTATGCTACTTTGTCTCTTTGTATATTTTGAACAGTGGTATTTATAAACACTGATTCAGCCTGCTTTTTTGACTGCTGCAGGTGCCGACCCCTTCTTTAAGTACACTGTAATGCTAGCTTTGATTAATCAAAGTCGATATTTGCTGTATACTGGGAGGGGGGGACCCAGAAGCAGGGCATAGAGACTGGATGTGCTACACATGTCCTGTGTACAATGATGACTTTTTTTTGGGGGCGTGTGTAGCTCAACTTACACCCGGTTAACCACTTCCCAACTGCACTATAGCTGAATGATGGCTACAGCGCGGTTGTCCAGTTCTGGGAGGGTACAGGGGCGGACTGACAACTCATGGGGCCCCCGGGCAATAGGGGATCATGGGGCCCCTGTGTCCTTGCCCAAACTCAAAAAAGCCTATGAAAAAGGTACCAGGGGCATCTCATGGGGCCCCCTACTGACCCCGGGCCCTTGGACAGCGCCCGAGTTTCCAAATGGTCAGTCCGCCCCTGGGAGGGTGTCATATGATGTCCTCCCAGAACGTGCACATCTGGCGATCTCCATGATGGCTGTGTCCTAATGACACAGCTGATCACATGATGAGGTAAAAGGCCAAACACAGCGGCCTTTTACCACGTGATCAGCTGCGTCCAATGACACAGCAGATCACCGACTAAATACAGTTGCTGGTTATCGACAGCACTTTCCTCACGCTATCACAGCGTGAGGAAAATACTACCAATAACCTGCAAATGTCACAGAGCAGATCGGCACTGATGATTCGTGCCCTGCAGTGCCACCCAGCAGTTGTGCCCATCAGTGCTGTCAGTCAGTGCCATCATTCAGCGCTGCCCATCAGTGCCGCCTATCAGTGCCCATCATTGCTGTATATCAGTGCCTCCTCATCAATGCCCATCAGTGTTGCCTATCAGTGCTGCCTATCACTGCAGCCTCATCAACGCACATCAATGAAGGAGAAAAATTACCTGTTTACAAAATTTTATAATAGAAACAACGAAAAGCTTTTTTTTTTAATTTTTTGCACTTTTTTGTTTATAGTGCAAAAAATAAAACACCCAGCAGCGAATAAATACCACCAAAAGAAAGCTCTATTTGTGTGAAAAAATACAAAAAATTTCATATGGATACAATGTTGCATGACCGCGCAATTGTCATGCAAAGTGCGACAGTGCTGAAAGCTGAAAATTGGCCTGGGCACGAAGGGGGTAAAAGTGCCTGGTAGGCAAGGGGTTAAAAAATAAAAGCCCTGCAATGCAACATTAGTGCATTTGCCAGTCGTGACAGTTGTTTAGGCCAGATTACATGAACCAAGAGCGACCTGCTTGATAATAACCATCCATGCATTTTCTTCTTAGGCCAATGAGATGCTGTTTTGCGGGAGGAAGCTGACGGCACAAGAGGCGTGCAGCAGGGGGCTTGTCTCCCAGGTTTTTTGGCCCACCACATTCAGTCAGGAAGTGATGCTGCGAGTGAAGGAGATGGCTGCATGCAGTGCTGTGGTAAGATCACATCAGAATGTCTTGAATATGCATTCCTGTGTTCACAGGCCCCCACATTCAGCATCCTATTTTAATTGCCATAGAATTCCCCAGCATTCAGCCCAGCAAGCAATGGAACCTAATCAGTATAAGTGTAGGGGGAAACAAAGATGAGGCTTTCGTGTTTACTGTGCAGGCCTCCACTGTGGTGCTTTTTACTTTTACTTTTAGACTTTTTTCATGAAAATCCTCTTCAAATGATTTAAATGAAATATTGTAACCTTCTTATTGCATAGATTATGCTAAAAGGTGAAGTCTGGGCAAACCGTTAAATACACAGATAAAATACATACAGTGGATGTAAAAAGTCTACACACTCCTATTAAAATGTCAGTTTTCTGTGATGTAAAACAAAATGAGACAAAGATAAATAATTTCAGAACTTTTTCCACCTAATGTGACCTATAAACTGTCCAACTCAATTGAAAAACAAACTGAAATCTTTTAGGGGGGGAAGTAAACATAAAATACTAAAATAATGTGGTTGCATAAGTGTGCACACCCTCTTATTACTGGGATGTAGCTGTGTTCACAATTAAGCTATCACATTCAAAATCATGTTAAATAGGAGTTGGCACACACCTGCCATCATTTAAAGTGCCTCTGATTAACCCCAAATAAATTTCAGCTGTTCTATTAGGTCTTTCCTGACATTTTCTTAGTCGCATCCTACAGCAAAAGCCATGGTCCGCAGAGAGCTTCCAAAGCATCAGAGGGATCTCATTGTTAAAAGGTATCAGTCAGGTGAAGGGTAAGAAAGAATTTTTAAGGCATTAGACATACCAAGGAACACAGTGAAGACAGTCATCATCAAGTGGAGAAAATATGACACAACAGTGACATTGCCAAGAACTGGACATACCTCCAACATTGATGAAAAGACGAGAAGAAAACTGGTCTGGGAGGCTGTCAAGAGGCCTACAGCAACATTAAAGGAGCCACAGGAATATCTGGCAAGTACTGGCTGTGTGGTACATGTGATGACAATCTCCCGTATTCTTCATATGTCTGGGCTATGGGGTAGAGTGGCAAGACGGAAGCCTTTTCTTACAAAGAAAAACATCCAAGCCCGGCTAAATTTTTCATAAACACATCTGAAGTCTCCCAAAAGCATGTGGGAAAATATGTTATGGTCTGATGAAACCAAGGTTGAACTTTTGGCCATAATTCCAAAAGATATGTTTGACACAAAAACAACACTGCACATCACCAAAAGAACACCATACCCACAGTGAAGTATGGTGGTGGCAGTATCATGCTTTGGGGCTGTTTTTCTTCAGCTGGAACTGTGGCCTTAGGCAAGGTAGAGGGAATTATGAACAGTTCCAAATACCAGTCAATATTGGCACAAAACCTTCAGGCTTCTGCTAGAAAGTTGAACATGGAGGAACTTCATCTTTCAGCATGACAACAACCCAAAGCATACATCCAAATCAACAAAGGAATGGCTTCACCAGAAGAAGGTTAAAATTTTGGAATGGCCCAGCCAGAGCCCAGACCTGAATCCAATGGAAAATCTGTGAGGTGATCTGAAGAGGGCTGTGCACAGGAGATGCCCTCGCAATCTGACAGCTTAGGAGTGTTTTTGCAAGGAAGAGCGGGCAAATATTGGCAAGTCAAGATATGCCAAGCTGATAATACTCATACCCAAATAGACTGAGTGCTGGAATAAAATCAAAAGGTGCTTCAACAAAGTATTAGTTTAAGGGTGTGCACACTTATGCAACCATATTATTGTAATTTTTTATTTTTACTTCTCTCCACCTAAAAGATTTAATTTTGTTGTTCACCTGAGTTGTACAGTTTATAGGTCACATTAATGGTGGAAAAAGTTCTGATTTATCTTTGTCTCATTTTTTTACATCACAGAAACCCGACATTTTAACAGGGGTGTGTAGACTTTTTATATCCACTGTGTATGGAACCCATTTACCTGCCAAAGGTAATTTGTTTTACCAGATTGGATTTTATTTTGTTTATTTTTTAAATGCAAGTAGTGTAGGCAGGGCTTTTTTTTTTTCAGTGGGAATGCGGGGAAAGCAATTCTGGTACATCCAGCACTGAATGTATGTAAATGCATGTGGGCTGGGGTGTGCTGGAGGGTCTATTGTTGCTGGCTGCTGTGGGATCTGTTGTCACTGGGGGGAATTATTGTTGCTGGCGGGGGATCTGTTGTTGCTGGGGGAGTTTACTGCTAATGGCTGCTGGTTGATGTATTGTTGTTGGTGGGGGTCTATTATTGCTAGGGTAGATCTATTGTTATTGGAATTTTTTTGTTGTTGCTGGGGGTGGGGTCTATTGTTGCTGCCTGTAGAGGATCTCATTTACTGCATTTCTTGCTATCATTTACAAGTTCCATACATATTGCTTAGCACCAACAAATGATACTTGGTTCTGTATTCTCTAAAACAAGGGTCTTCAAACTATGGCCCTCCAGGTGTTGAGAAACTGCAAGTCCCATGAGGCCTTGCAAGACTCTGACAGCCACAGGCAAGACTCCCAGAGGCAGAGGCATGTTGGGATTTGTAGTACTTCAACAGCTGGAGGGCCATAGTTTGGAGACCCCTGCTCTAAAAGGAGTGGTACTGGAAAGTGGTTAGGGGTGGAGTTAAGGGATAGTGCTCGGGGATGGGTAGGGGGCAAAGACAGGGGGAAACTTGGAAGGGGAGAGTAGCTGTACCTACTCTCTGAGGAATAAAAGAGTGTAGGTATCTGAATTTGACTCAGTATCAGCATCTTGTGACTCCTGTACAACAAGAGCTCACACTGGGGCAAGGAAAAGAGGAAAAAAGAACCAACAATTTGCTGCAATGCTCATAATCTATCAGAACATGCTGATGGGAGGAGAGAGCAGAGTAACAGAGAGCAGATCACATTATTCTGCTGCTCCTTCTTTCACTGTCCAGTCAATGGTTGGGGTAGAGACTAGACCTGTAAGTGTTACCTAACTGTAGCAGAGATCTACTGACTGATGGCAGTGGGCAGTGTTCAAGTACTTTCTGTTAAGTACTTGTAGTATGCAGTCTATTGAGGTAAAGTGCAGGGGACATCAGTAGTCTAATATAGTCTGTATAAAGAGGACCTATCACCGGTAAAATGCTCTCTGATAAAAACAATTCTTCAGGTTCTCTGCTTTCTGAAAATATATAATGTTTTCAGGGGGTTTAGCTATTCTTCATGTCAAAAATGGGCATTTTTACAATGTGTGATTGGAAAAAAAAAATATATAGTGTGGCAGCGAAAGGATTAAACTGTATATTTAGCGGTTTGCCTGGAATACCATTTTAACGAGAGAGAATTTGATCAATGAACCAAATCTGTGATGCAGGCCCACAGTCTAAGATGTAATTTTTTCAATCCTACTGCCAGTAACAAAATTGCTTACCTTTTTTGGAGAAACAACTGCTCCGGTCTCTCTCCAGTGCATCCTCAGTCAGCACCCCCAGAACTGTGATGGGCGTCTCACAGTCAACTACTGACAATTCAGGCTTGATACTGTTGACTTGATAACATCGGCGGCTCACAGATTGCCTTCACCAGTTGCCTGACATTGGTTGTTGGTAGTTCTTACCTTTTCATTTTTTGGGGGAGAAGGAGGCGTCATGGCTGACTGCAAGCGTTTCTCAACTAGCTCAGCATGGTCTGCCCCAATAGCTGGGCTGGGAGCAGGGGCAGACTGACCATTCGAGCAATCGGGCACTGCCCGATGGCCCGGGGTCAGTAGGGGGCCCCATGAAATGCCCCTGTTATCTTTTTTTATAGGCTTTTTTTAGTGTGGGCAAGGACACAGGGGCCCCATGATCCCCTATTGCCCAGGGGCCCCATGAGTTGTCAGTCCGCCCCTGCCTGGGAGTCCAATTCTTAATAACATAAAAAAAGAGAAATAGAGCAAGAATCACATACAAGCAGCTTGCAATCTAGGCTGATTTACACACACCGAATATAAAATGCGTTGTGATGATTGCAGCGCAAAATTAAATAACATAAAGAAATAATACATGATGCTCAAATAAATATCAATATGTATGTTCAACACCAAAAGGCCACTACATAATCAACAGTGATTGTCCTTTAAATAGTACTAAGTGACAATCCTCTGAAATCTGTGCAAGGGGTTATCCATCAGAGAATGTGTCTCCACCTCCCGTGAATAGGAAAAGGAGAACGAACCTATCAGAACCAAATGCTGCCAAGATTTAAGCCACAAACAGTGTTCAAGGTAATGTAAGTGAGGCATTCTCTCATTCATTCCAGATCGCGATCAGGACATGTAAATTCTCCACTCATCCACTAGGGCGGCAGTGTTCACTGCTCATCATGGAAAGCTCTCCACCAATGCATAAAGCAGGCATCATACAGTAGTCAGGTCCATCTTTAATATTGAATGGACCCTGGGAAAATATCTTCTTGGCCCCCTCCCCATGAACTTTGCACCTCGATCATTACACAGGACCCCCTCTCCATATTGCCCCCATTATCACACAAGTCCCTCCTCCCCCACCATTACACAGGATCCCTCCCCCATACTTCCCCATCGTTACACAGAACCCCCCCCCATTATTACACAGGATCCCCATCCCACATCATTACACAGGACCTCCCCCCCCCCCCCATGCTACCTCCATCATTACACAAGACCTCCTCCTCCATACTACCCCATCAATACACAGAACCCCTTCCCCCATTCCTCCCCCTCCCCTTATTCCACACGACCCCTTCCTCTATACTAACCCTATCATTACACAGGACCCAATGGCTGGAGAGGCATGGAGTGGGGATGTCATTGAGGGTGCAGAGGCAAGGAGGAAGGGGGGTTATCATTGAGGGTGCAGAGGCGGGGAGGGGGGTTATTGTTGAGGGTGGGGAGGAGGGTCATTGTTGAGGGTGGAGAGGCAGGGAGGTGGGTTATCATTGAGGGTGGAGAGGCGGGGAGGGGGGTTATTGTTGAGGGTGGGGAGGAGGGCCATTGTTGAGGGTGGAGAGGCAGGGAGGTGGGTTATCATTGAGGGTGGAGAGGCGGGGAGGGAGATTATTGTTGAGGGTGGAGAGGTGGGTTATTGTTGAGGGTGGAGCAGCGGGTAGGGGGGGTAATTGTTGAGGGTGGAGAGGCAGGGAGGAGGGTTATTGTTGAGGATGGGGTGGGGAGAGGGGTTATTGGTGAGGGTGGGGAGAGGGTTATAGTTGAGGGTGGAGAGGCAGGTTATTGTTAAGGGTGGAGAGGCAGGGAGGGGGTTATCGCTAAGGGTGGAGAGGCAGGGAGGGAGGTTATTGTTGGGGGTGGGGAGGAGGATTATCATTGAGGGTGGAGAGGGGGGTTATCATTGAGGGTGGAGTGACGGGGAGGGGGGTTATTGTTGAGGGTGGAAAGGGAGGTTATTGTTGAGGGTGGGGAGGGCATTATAGTTGAGGGTGGAGATGCGGGGAGGGGGTTATAATTTAGGGTGGAGAGTCAGGGAGGGGGGTTATTGTTGAGGGTGGAGAGGCGGGGAGGGGGGGTTATTGTTGAGGGTGGAGAGGTGGGGGTTATCATTGAGGTTGGAGAGGCGGGGAGGGGCATTATTGTTGAGGGTGGAGAGCTGACAGTTGGTCAGTCCTGGTTGCCAATAGACTTCACAAGCATCCTTCCTCCATATTCTGCTATGGAGCAATGGCTGGGAAATGCAGGAAGGGGGGTATTTGGGGTTTAAGAACATGGAACCCCACAGCTGACAATTACTGTCCCGCACTACTACACCCAGAAGCCCTGCCCACCCCCTCTGAGAAGTTCTGCAGCAAAGTTGTTAGAGGTGGGTGGAGGGGGAGCCGGGCTAAGTGAAGGACACATAGTCATCAAGCGATACACACACACCAATCACCTGGAGAGCGAAGTCTCCGGGCATCCGCACACAGAAGACCCGGGGAGGGGCGCAGCACATCTCTGGGGAAGAGACTTGTCAGTGAGGTCACACTGAGCTAATGTGAGACGGCAGGGCTAGTAGAGGAGACACTACGGGGAAACTTAACCCCTGCCGGATACAAAGGTACTGGCAAGGGTCAAAACTGATGGCCAAATGTACTTGCACTTTTCTGGGTGAGCTCAAGCGGCAGCTGCTTTGAGCCCCACAAAAATACCTGGGCCCAGGGCAGATGCCCCTGTTGCCCCGCGTTCAAGACGGCCCCAGTGTAGTATTTATTAAAGTTCATTCACAACATACAAATCCACGCAAATTGATACAAAACCTTAAGTATGTACAATAGAGATGCTGCTAATCCACTTACATCAACATCCTCCACACAGTAAACCAATGTGGTGGCGTGACGTCACATGTATAGCTCCTTCCAATGCGTTTCGTGCCACTATGAGTCTTCATGGGCCTCTGATTAACATATACAGGAGAAGCTCACCTCCTAAACCTTTAACTCTATCTTAAGACAGTGTTCAGATCTGGTACAAATGATGAAATAAATTATGCCTAATGCGGTTTCCCAGCCCCTTCATAACAAAGAGAAATAAGTAGAAATTTTATTGGTGGAAGTTCCATAAAGAGCATTAAAAATGTAGGCTGCAATTTGTATATTTTTTTTATTGGATATGCTATGTGAATAGGGAAAGGAATAAAATTAAAAGTAGGTATTCTCCTAATTTCACAGCAGAAGTGGATATACCATTTAACCCTTTCACTATCAGAGCCATTTTTTTTAGTCTTTTCCTGACATTTAAAAAAATCACTTTTGGCCACAATATTCTATAAACCCCCAAAACATTATATATTTTCTGAAAGAAGACACCCTAGATAGTAAAATAGTGCTAGTACCATTTTTTTAAGTGACATGGTAGTAGCACAGAAGTTTTGGAAACAAACTTTCAGTAAAAAATACTTTAAAATAAATTTTAGGGCACACAAATTCAATAAATTATCCAATATTTAGTAAAACATAAAATATGAGGTTGTATCAAGCAAATGGATAACCAGCATGTGAAACTTTACCCACTTGCCCTCCAGAAGATTTACCCCCCAACCCCTTCCTGACCAGGATATTTTTTTGTAATCCAGCGTTGCATTCATTTAACTGACAATTGCGCGGTCATGCAATGCTGCACCCAAATGAAATTTATGTTGTTTAATTTCCCACAAATGGAGCTTTCTTTCGGTGGTATTTGATCGCCTGTGTTTTTTATTTTTTGTGTTATAAACAAAAACAGACCGACAATTTTGAATACAAAAAACTGTATTTTTGACTTTTTGCTATAAAACATATCCAGTAAAAAAATTTTTAAAAAATCAAATTTCCTCATAAATTTAGGCCAAAATGTATTCTGCGACATGTCTGCTGAAAAAAATCGCAATACGTGTAAATTAATTGGTTTACGGGAAAGTTATAGCGCCTACAAATGGCGGTATGTATACTGGAATTTTTAGTTTTATTTTTTTTATACTAGCAATGGCGGTGATCAGCGACTTATAGTGGGACTGAGGCGGGCATTCTGACACTGGTTGTGAACTAACTGCCACTGAAATCCCAATGACATTAATACAGTGATCAGTGCTAATAAAAAGCACCGACACTGTACTAATGACACTGGGCAGGCAGGGGTTAACATCTAGGGCGATCAAAGGGTTAACTGTGTGCTGTTTAACATAATGTGCTGTGTGTGTTTTACTAGGGAGACATGCTGCCGTGTATTTATCTCCTGTGCGGGGAAATACACTGCAGCATGTTATTGCTGGTAGAAGAGAGAACATGGTTTACACACAGGTCTCTTTCCTGACAGTGTTACTCAGCGATCGCTGGGTGCCGGTGGGGAATCTCTTGCCGGGACCTGGCGACTGACATCTGAAAAAAAAAAACCCCAGAGGTGATCAAATACCACCAAAAGAAAGCTCTAAAATTATATAAATTTAATTTGTGTACAGCATTGCATGACCGTGCAATTGTCCGTTAATGTAACTCTATCAATACAGTGCAGTAAGTGAGCGTTGTCACCCTATGACAGGAAGTGTGTTATGGACAGGATCACCAGGTGAAAATCAAGGAAAAAGAATACTTAGGGCTCATGTACACTGCAGCTGATAAACTCACGTTTAGGAACTGTTCAGCGTTTTTTTCAGCAGCCCCTGAACTCACCCGAAAGTTTTCCTATGTGTCCATGTACACATCTTCGTTTACAGGCATTTGAGTTTACAGTCGTGTTTTTGAATGCAGGAAACTTGCGTTTAGCAGTCGATTTTATCAGTGTTTCAAATGCAGAATGCTTCTAAATGCGGCAAATCGCGTTTATAAGCGTTTGCATTTGAACTTTTTTTTAACTCTTCCAGTTCCAGATACTGTCCAGAGCCTTTTTTCATCATGAAAAATGCATGCAAAGCCTTTTCAAGGTACTCAAATGGACAAAACACTGAACACAGGATGTTCCTACCAAGCTTGTCACACATTGTAATGACCAATTCACACCTCAGACCTCTCCCACCCTTGGAAACAAAAGGTGACCTTAATGACTCACTCCACCAGAAACCTTTCCCACCCTTGGAAACAAAAGAAATATTAATGAGCAACTCACACCTAAGCTAATCTCAACACTTACTGCTGTCTCTGCTTCTACTCTCTGTATTTCTCTGAAAGTCTGAAATAGTTAATAATTTTCCACTTTTCAGTGCATTCTGGGCATTTGGGAGGTTCTTCTGTGCTTATCTTTAAAAATGCTTCTAAACGCAAACGCACATAAACACGGTATGCAAACGCGGCTAAACAGACATTTTTTAACCTACGTTTTCCAGCAGTCAGTTTCCTTCGTTCATAAGTGTCCCATGTACATGGAGCCTAATGCAGTCACAACATCTAGGGTCTGAGGAGCTCCAAAAATATCATATTTGTGTTCTTGGGATTGGATATATTGTAAGTGACAGTGCTCATGTCTTTCTCCAGGTATTAGAGGAATCCAAATGTCTTGTGAGAAGCTTTCTGAAATCAGTACTGGAAGATGTGAACGAACGCGAATGCCAGATGCTGAAACAGCTGTGGAGCTCTCCCAAAGGCTTGGACTCCTTATTCAGCTACTTACAGGACAAAATCTATGAAGTCTGATTCCTTCTCATCAGACCCATTTTGAAGGCTTTCCTCTCCACTACTTCCGTCTTCACATCTGCAGTAACCTTGAAAGACGTCTGGGACATGCTAGCCATGCCCAGAATTATGCAATGAGGTATTCCAAGGAGTCTGTCCCACTGCTTCCAGCCTAGTTTTGTTTTTTTTTTTGTTTTGTTTTGTTTTGTGTTTTTTTTGTTTTGTTTTGGGTTTTTTTCTGTTTTTTGTTTTGTTTTTTTTTGTTTTTTTGTTTTTTTTATGTATATACCATATACTGGTATATAGACCCTATATACCGATTACTGAAACTTCCACCTCTCCACGCACCGAAAGTTACATTCCATTTGCCACAGCGTACATTTCACCCAGAATATTACTATGTGACCCGTTTTCTGCCATTTCACTTAACTATGCGATCGTTGTGATCATGCAGAAGTCTGCAGATTTAATTTAAGTAATAATGTGACAATTGCACTTTGTATGTATTTGTATTTTATTTAAACTTAAGTATTGATAATATATGTATATAATTGGGTTTTGATGGGGGGGGGGGGTTGTGTTTTTTTCTTAGTGAGACATCACATGCTGTTCTGTAAAATAGCCAATTTAACTAATTTATTGTAGTTATATTGTCAGCTAGTAAGCAGATTTTTTTTTTTTTTATGTTTTTTTTTTTTTTTTTTTTTATTTGAGTTTTATTTTTTTAAGCCGTCCTATGTTGTACAACCAAAAAAATTGTGACTTTAATATAACCTTTACACAGAATATACAATTTGGTGTTGGATTGAGCTGGTGAGGGTAGCCTTCGCAATATTACTATTTTAGCTCCAGATGACAATGAATGGCTGTAAAGTTTTGGGGGGTTTTTTGTTTTATTATTTTCTTTTTAACCTGCTCTACTTCTCTGCCTGCTTATGGCTGCCTGTCAAAATTAAATGCATTTTTTATCTGCTGACATCAGACAGATGTGAGCAGCAAGGCAGAGGTAACCATCACCGGAAGAACATGATAACATGACTGGACCTTTACATGGAGGATGCGGATATGTAATTATGCCTGAAGGTTACCCCACCATCTTCCATCTAGAGCAAAATGAAATTCTGTGGTGCTCTTTGTTACTGCCTTGTTACATTTACTTAAGGTATAACTAAAGACAAAACTTTTTTCTTTTTTTTTTCTTTTTAAGTTTTGGATAGAGTGGAGAGGAATTAGAACCCCTGTCAATTTTTTTTGTTTGTTTTTATTTTTTTTATTATATCTTTTATTAGATTTTTTTTTAAATACAAAAGAAAAGAACATCAAATACACACATATTTGGGTAAATAACAAAAGCCATGACAAGCTTCTCCAATGCATCCCCACAACCCCATATCATAATTTTCCTACTCCCCTCATCCCACCCCTTTGCCCCTTTTAGGCTCCCTAAAACCACGCCACTTTCCTGACAGTTTTTATTACCATCTGTGCCCCCCGTAGGGTGATTCACCGTCTCCATTTGAGATTTACATTCACTTTCAATGATATTGATAAATATAATTGAAAGTGAATGTAAATATAAAGATAAATATCAGTATCATTGAAAGTGAATGTAAATCTAAAATTTTGGGTTGTCCCCATAAAATCAATAGAGGGGAAATTTTTCAATGAGGACTCTAGTCCTGGTGACCTGGAGGGTCCCCAAGGAAATCCCTTAATTTGCAGGGATTTCCTCTCACTTCCTGTTTGGCAATGGGACAGGAAGTGAAGGGAAATCTCCAAAATGGGACACAGATGACAAGAAAAAAAAATCTGACAGGGGTTATAACCTTCCCTTTCTCTATCCAAAATGAAAACAAAAGGTTTTGCCTATAGTTCTACTTCAAAGTGAACCTATGACCAGGTATGGGCATTCAAGTATTTTTGCAATCATAACACACACAGTAAATGCACTATACAACAAGCCCCTCGCTGACCTCTTTATCTGAAGGAACACTAGAGCTATTTATCCTCAAATATTATGGCATAAACATTAAAATTGTCCGTGTTCCTTAAATTACATCTAAAGGCTCCTTATGACCGTCTAAACAAAGACTAGGTGTGGTCAGGTGCTGATTGACAGGTGACAGGCTTATAAATCAGCAATGACAACACCATGCCCTCTGCAGCATTTTTTCATCCCATGGTAGTGCAAGCTGGCACAACCTACAAGAAAGTGGCAACTCTGCTCCTAATTCAGGAGCAGTGCAGCATTGTTGTCACATGATCACAGGAAGCTGCATTAGGTGGAGGCTATTTGTGGGACTTTGCAGGAGCCAAATATACTGCCAATATCTGCAGCCGTGATTCCCAGTGTTAGTGTACCGCCACCGAATGGAAGCCTGTACAACTCCATGACAGACAGCTGTCTACCACTGTAAATATATATTCAAATATTGAGCGATTACATGTTTGGGACAGATGATGGTCCCTGGACTTTGACAGACTATATCGAAGACTGATCATCTGCCTCTAGCCAAATGTAACCACTTGATGTGTGTATACATGCTTACATGGGTGGACAGCCATGGCTTCTTTCTGCCTATCATTGACTTTACAGCCCGTACAGGCTTTCTGGTTATGCCTGTCCACAAATACTTGGGCTCCCAGCAGCAGATGTCTACAGTATACTTGCTGCACCACGGTCAGTTTGGCCGTGTGAATGAGGCTTCAGAAATAACTGTAAGTGCATATGCAGTTATTTTTGAGTGCAGCAGCAAATATTTTTTCATAGAAGGCCATAAGTTTATGTTATTCCATCAACTCAACTCACCCTACTCCCCCTTCCAGCAGTGAATTTGCAGCTCACCTCATCCTGCTTCCCCTTTCCAGCATCTGCTCCAAGTTTACATTAGAAATTAGAATGCTGCCAAGTCCCAGCCGGGAAAGGGATGAGTTGAGATGCTTAGAGAAAGACTGAAATAACTGCAGTGATTCTGTTGTGATCCTTGAGAATGAATTTCTCACAGTGCCTTCAACTACAGAGGTCAGTGACCGCTGGTTGTAAAGCAAAGGTATTGATCGTTATTAATATGTAAATATTTGAATGTCCATATCTTGAACACAATTAAATTTAAGCAAGCAGGTGAAATTTAGAGAGTTTACTGTGACTAGTTTTTCTGAAATTCACATTTTGTGTTTGAGCTTTCACATTCATATTGTTACAAATTAAGTAAATGGGTTCAGGAACTGTCCATCTGATCACAGTTATTATATTTTTATATATTCTTTGCTGTCATTTGGAGAGCCATAACCATACTCTGAACTTTTGTCTTTAAAGTGTAGCTGTTATTCTGTTGGATTTTCCACATGCAAAGTCGACCTAGATTTACTTTAACTGAAGACCATGTGTAATTTAAAAATCAAGAAGCATCTTATAGACTTCCAGAATAAGTGTTCTATATTTATGACCACCATATCACTGCTTTTTAGTTGATTAAATACATGATTTTTTTTCTGTTTAACCATATAGATTATGTTTATGCTAAGTGAAATATGTACTGTAGACTGACTCAGCACAAATGTCTTCTAATCTGTAATTGGTGGCTTGTTTACCTTCGCTCTTTCCAACATTTTTGGCTGTGGACAATGTATGAAGCTTTTAGACATCTTTTCCTGCAAGCTGTGAAGAAGTAGAAGTTGTTCCTTGATAATATTTCCCAAATGGTTCTAAGTTCTCACCGTCCTCCTGCATTTGGCATTGGCTGAACCAATAGGTTGGCCAGGTAAACAGGCAGGCGTGAGACAGAAGAGCACAGAGGTGCTCTGTTATGTGCACCATTGAAGCCATGAAAAGTGCATCTGTGATTTATTGACACTGGGCAAAGCAACAGGTTTGCTTTAATTTAGCCCACCCTAGCAGCATATATTAACCTTCATTAACTCCCTTTCCACTCCATTCAACCTTAGGGAGTGAAGAAAAATATTGGGAGTCGTAGCTCATGGAGGCCTATGGTGTGAGGTTACTTGCCGGCCTTAGTTGGTGTGATTTTCTTCCCTGCAACCATGGGTTGCAGGAAAGAAAATCTCTCGATTCCCCCATTAGAACAGTATGTGTTGATGGGGGAACCCCTCCTGCGAAGCTATTGTGTTCTCCTGACAGGGGAGACACTAGCAATAATCGCATGTAAAAATCCGACATGCTGGTTATACCCAGGTAGTACAACAATTAACTTGGGTACAATCAGCATGCTCCTAGATGGTTTGAATCTTGGCCGGTCCCTGCTGA
This sequence comes from Staurois parvus, assembly GCF_062004578.1. NCBI lineage: Eukaryota > Metazoa > Chordata > Amphibia > Anura > Ranidae > Staurois > Staurois parvus. Next base: position 2,199,117 of record NW_028318294.1, on the reverse strand, counting down.
GCTGGCTGGGATTTGAACCATCTATGTTCAGCTTTAATAAATTGCAGACAATGGCTGTGAAATGTACCCTAGTTACAAAGTTTGTGGGAAATGCTCATATCAATTTCTTGTCATTTATTCTGAGCTCCCAGATTCATTGTATAAAATTTTTTCATGTATTTTGTTGTGTACTTTTTATTTTATTTTTATTTCTGTTTAGCAATATAAGCACCTTTTATGTCACAACAAACATAATGCAAAGAAGAATACTTGAATATTTGTAATGAAAGATGGCCCTCATGTATGAAAATTCCTTATGGCATAATTGTCTGGTGGTTTGTTCCCCCAAAGCAATGAAATTAACTGTTCTTCTAAGAATTTGGTTGATTACTGTTGGCAGTATAGTCTATTAGACAACTCATCCTCAGAAACTCTCAGAAATAAGGCTCCGGTACTTCTGAGAATCTGGGTAGTCTATCTGGCATAGACAATCAGAAAGCTTTTTCCTCTGACACCCTCAAAATTGAGGTGCATTTAAAGTAAAAAAAAACAGTGTAGTTGCATCAATGACTTAGATGTCCCTACTCATGAACTTTGAAACCTGAATATTCCTGAAACAGATTATACTGCATCCAAGGCAGTGGTATAGAAACCAAGATTACAGTGGACACTACTGCGAATGGGCCCCTGCACTCTCAGGACCTTGACAGGGTTCCTGGACCACTTATACTATCCTACTGTAAATCTGAAATAAAGCAGAAGGCAGTGTGCAGATGTGCTAGGGGGCATAGATGCATGGGACAGCTACAGGCCAGTTGCAGGGGACTCTTGGTGAAGCCACCTCAATTAAGGTCATATGACCATAGGGAACATGTGAAAAGGCATTCCTTCACCCAGCCTGTAGCACACAGGACTACTATCTAGCATACGTGTTTCGTATCTGCATGTTGCACCCGACAAACTGGTTATACCTAAATTGATCAATGGATCTACTTTGGTACATTCAGCCTATCCATAAATGGTTTGAATCTTGGCCGATCCCTGCTGAACTGACCGAGATTTGAACTGTCCATGGCCTGCTTAAGGGAGAAGGAGAGATAATACTTAGTTGGGGACCACATAAAAATTGTGCACCATGCCACTGGTCCAACGTGTGTCAAGTACGCCACTGAGTATCAGTGACTATGGATGGCCATATCCGAAGAGACTACTTTCCTACAGTGAGACTGTAAGAATATTGGCTTGGGTTGTACCATGTAGGGAAGACTAGAACAAATTTCATGGTCTCCCTCAAGTGCCACATCCTACCGTGTGTACCAGGAGAAGGACACATTCAGCCATTGTTTTCCCCCAGTACGTTGTAGCAAGAGTCCAAGGCAATGCTTAGCACTAATGACTTTGGATGGTACAAAAAAGAAGAAACAGTACACCATAACAACTGTCCCTAAGATTCACAATAACAAACACATGACCTAATTGATCTAATTAGAAAATTAGTGGGAGCGATTGGTTATATCTGTTGCCTGTGAGGCAATACAGACTGGTCTTCTTTCAGTTTGATAAATAAGGCCCACTGCTAGAGTGAGTGGTGTGGCTTTGCTAGTTAGGTCCCCCGTGAGGCTTTGCTAGCAGGAAGGAGAAGGGTGCAGGTTATAAAAGTCCAGATAACGAACGATAATTTCACTGCAATATGGAAAACGTGGATGAAAAGAAAAAATACATCTAGTTTTTACAAGCAATCGAAGTTTAAAAATACTTCTTGTGATATAATTTTGTAGAACTGTATTTTTATAGTGTGTTGCTTCAGAATATATGCATATACTATGTACAGCATTGTATATATACCTTTAATATCCAGCTTGAGCAAAACTAGCTAACTCCTAGTGAACTTTCATTGATTTTACTCCAGAAAATGGCAGGAATTTGGTTGCTATGAGATACTGCACTTGATTATCACCATTGATTCTGTACTTATTGAATTACTTTTCTATGCCTCTGAACCTGGCATATCTGTTTTGTACACTTTGACAGCAATTACAATCTGTTGTTTAAGAATTTAGTTTCACAAATTTAAAGGCTTAAAAAAATAAGTAAAAAGGCAGCATAATGATTGCAGTAAACCATAACCACCCATCATGTTTCAGTAAACTGACTTCAGGGAAGCGGCATGGACACATGCTGTTTTAGTAGGGTGGGGGAAGAGACAAAACTTCTGACCATGTTTTTGTAGCTGAATATGCTGTCCTGTTCTGGTGAAAGCCAATCTCTTTATTTCCTTTATAGGTGTAACAGTATCAAGAAGTGGGGGAAATCTCACACCCAAATCTAAAAACAAAAAAAAAATGGGACAGTGCCTATATTTAAGCCCGATACACACATACCGAAGGTCAGCTGGTTCCACTTTTGGTACCGCTTTCTGTTCAACAGAAGGCAATCCAACGACTGGCTTCTAACTTACAAAAATGGTGGAAAACCAGAGAAGGGGGGGGGGAATCTTTCTTGCCAGAATACGAGAGAGATCCTTGAATTACACACCATTAGGTCGGTAGAGAATCTGTCAGTATTTTTATGTTCAACCAGTTGAACAAAAAAAAAAACTGAATGTGAATACTCAGATTTAGCCAGTTGTTAGCTTTTGGGGATAGTCCTGCAGAATTGTGCATGTCGCCATTGTTAGGATATATGCAGACCACCAGCGTGTCAGTGAAATCCATTGTAAGAAATAGTATACACTCTAATATGAGTACCCTATGAAGGGGAATTAAAGAATAAATAAATAAATTTAAAAAAAATTATAAATGCACATTTTTTTTTTTGTGAGTAAAATATGTGCATTTATTATTTCAGGGGTTTTTTGTTGTATTTTAGCAGCCTTTAAAGCATTGCACCCACAATCAGTGTCAGGCTCCTGCAGACTGACAGCGTAAGCTCTCCGCTTGTACCTCGTACGGGCAGACAGTTACAGAATGACAGGAAGAATCAGTAAACCTACAAGGGCTCACCAGTGCCCTCGTAGTTCATTGAAAACTACAAGCTGTCAGCTGCAAAGTCTGTAAGTACTTGTAGTTCGTTCAGTCACAGAACTCTATAAATGAATGGTGCGACCGTGTGGGCGCACGAACTTGCTTTTTCAAATTCTGACAGCCATGTGGGGAAAAGATCCCTGGCCCGTTGTCAATGGGGGGTGGGGGTGGGGGGGAGAGCTGCAGGAGCAGGAACATGTGATATTTTCCACCCCAAAAATTAGTGGAACCTGTAACATGTTCCCAAAGGTGAACTTATCCTTTAAAACAAAGATTTTTATCTAGTTTCTATTTATTTTCTCTGGTTACTACGGAAAAGCTCCTCCATTTCTATTAGGCATTGCTGTCAAATATTCTCTTCAGCTAGTATTCCAGCCCTTCTCAGCCTTATTTTTTTGACATGTAGGAACCCTTAAATAACTTCCAGGTTCATAGAAAACCCTTGCTAATAATCAACTATAGCTCACAGCACGTTACCGTAAACAGTAAGTTGCGGTATAAGAATAAAATATTTTTTTTTTTTTAAATGTGAAGGTGTATTTGACACCCAGGACTGTTCTATGCAAGAAAATTATTTTTTTTTTAGTAATAATAATGGAATGATACAATAATAATAAAATAATGACTAGAAAATAATTTCTGACAGTTAAATATGCAGTGTTTTATTGAATGAGAAATGCCAGTGCGCCATGATGGTCAATGTAAAGTGCCTCTTTACATTTTTGGTCAGTGAAGTGGCTAATGGCGAAATGGCACTGGTGATCAGTGGGAGAAGGACCACCTTACATTGGTAGTTATTGGGGAGTCATTACGCTGGTGATCAGCTGAAATAATGCAGCCATCCCTTTCCCGAGATAGATTAAAAGTTCATTAGTATCCATGCTTACTTACCCGAGAGTCATAAATTGATTATTGCTCAAGAAACTTCTTTGGTTGAACCTTCGGGTCCCACTAAACCCTGGTTAAGAAAGGCTGCATTATTCAATCATTGATCATTTTTTTGACCAAGGTCAGATGTTTGGACCTAAATTTTTTTTATTTTTGAAAGGTTGACAAATATCAATAATTGATGCACATTTGATCATGACATGCCCCCCAAAGGGTCTAAAAAGTGTCACTGAAAGCTTAGTATGGTCCCATACATTGTGTAACACACACACATGTCTCTGATGCTGCCAGTACATTATATGCTAAAATTCTCTAACACAATGTGAAAAAAATGTCCAGTTTACCTAAGATGTTTGTAATTAATAAGTTATTGTTAATTTATTTTTTTAAGGCAATGATACTGATGCTGTTTGTGTTTTGTTTGACTTCTAGTGTTTCTTTCCTCAAGATATTTATTTAGGGTACAGTTTTCAGTGCAGAAAGTATTTTTTGTTACTGGTGGACTTTTATGTGCAAATTGGCACGGACTGAGAACAAGTATTATTTCCTGTAGTTAGAGAATTAGGTTTTTGTTATGTATATGTCACTAATACCCATTAGCCATTTCTTAGAGAAGGCTTTGTGGCAATGTAGTCAAAGTTGGAGAGAGATGCCACTGCCCATCATTGCTAGTGAGACACCTGCCTCCGAGGGCCAATTTTAATCTTCATTCCTCGCCTCATTCATATCTAGGGATCGGATATCGAAAGTGTTAGCCCTCTTCTTTGGCAGAACCATCCTGAACATCCAGATAATCTTAGAAAGTTTATTAGACAAGGGCTGAAAGTTCCCAGAAAACCATGGCTTTCCTATGGGACTCGTGGAGCAGGTGTGGCAGCAAATCACTGAATAGGCAACTGCTGTGGCTAAGATATCTAATTCATTTCTGCAGAACATCTTTGAGACCTGCTAAAAGTTGAAGCTTTTGAAGTTTTTTTTTTTTTACTAGCTGTGTTGTGGATTAATGGAGTAAATAGATAACTGAAACACAGCTTGAAGCATGGTCATTGGTTAGCAGTACAATTTCCTAAGCACATTTAAAGCAGAATGAAATTACATTAAACATTTGAGACCCTCAGGAGCTTTTTGCCATAATGTGTAAGCATACACAGTATATTTACACATTATGGCTTACCTTTTATTGAAAGACTGCAATCTCCAAGCTTTGCTCCATCGTTCCTTATATCAGAGCCTCCAGCAATGAGAACAATGAGCACAACAGAGAGGCATCACTAAATCCCATGAGACTAGCAGTCAGGGGCAGGAAAGTCTTAGAGTCACCCAGGCTCAAAAAATGTTTCTAGATGTTCATTATAACATTCCAAATCTTCACTTGTTGAGTTAATGTTGCCTTGAGAGATGTAGGGAGGCAATAGTTGCTGACCTCCTTTTGAGAAGTTGAGGACTGATATGGATCAGGTGCTGATTAGGTCAGAGGAAAGTCAGAAGTCCTTGTCTATATACTTTTTCTCAGTCAGCGACTCAAAATATTGAGCAGGGCAACATGGCAACCAGCACTTGTAGGAAAGCTTAGCAATTATAGCCTCCATAATTTTTTCAGGAAATGTGTTCTGTCGAGTATAGTGTTTTTGCATCCTCTGGTAATTGACAGTAGAAAGAGACCTACAATCAAAAATTATTTTTGAGAAGAACATAATTCAGATTTTGTTTTTTAAATTTAATGAATTCCGGCAAAGGATAATGGGAATGCAGAACCATAGATCTTGGAGATGGGCTTTATTAAGACAGCACAGAGACCAATGTGGATGTACAGTAACCCATAACAGTGAATAATATTTTAGTTTCCAGTAGTCATGTCTTTGAAAGATTTTGGAGTGTCTGTTGGAAATTGGTTCCCATTCAGCCAAAAGGTCTGGTACTGATGTTAGACAAAAAGACTTTTCTTGTAAATGGTACTCCAACTCATCCCAAAGTTGTTTAATAAGGTTGAGGTTAGATCAGGGCTTTGCATAGGCCACTCAAGTTTCTTCAAAATGAACTCATCAAATCATGTCTTTATGGAGCTGGCCTAGGGCACCGGAACACAGTCTTGATGTAACCGAAAAGAGCCTTCCCCAAACTCCACCCACAAGCTGATAGTACACAGTTTTCTTTGTATGTTGTAAGAGTACTCTTCCCTTGAGGCCCCTTTCACACTGGTAGACTCCACCAGCGGATCTGCCTGATCAGCGGCGGATCTGTCCGCTGATCCTTGCTAAGCAGGCAAATGACAGGTCTGTGTCTGCTCCTCGTATGCAGATCAATCTCAAACACAGCCTGCTTTCCTCTATGGGCAGATGGATGTAAATGGACCGCCTGTCCGTTTTACATCTGACTGTCATCCGATCCGCTACACAGATGGGGAATGGACCACCATCCGTCTGTTTTTATTGGATTGGATGCAAGCGTGTTTAAACGGACACATAGTGGGCAATGAATGGTCCAATTGGGTCCGCCTGAAAAGTGATCAAGGGGACCCAGTTGGTCCACTTATGTAAAAGGGGCCTAACTCATTTCACATAAGACGCAAGGCCTTTTTGGACAAACTGTGGTTTACTAAAAAAAAAAAATCCAACTACCATTATCCTTGCCAACAATGCACAATGTATTTTTTGTATTGATTTAAACATATTGGTGGGAATTTCATATAAAATAAATAATAAAAAAAATAAATAAACATATATATATATATATATTATTCGCAATCATAAAGGGCCACATCAAATGTTCTCTCAGAAGCAAGGGAGAATCTGGTTTGTTGTTACCGTCAGCAAATAGAGTTCGTCCTTCCGACACTTCCAGATACAGCTCACTGTCCTGCCACTGTCCACAGGAAATGATAGACCCATATAAACACTAAATGTTACCCGTTTTCTTGTGTCAGAAAGAACTTTCTTGTTGACTGTGCCGTGTTTTTGGGGTTTTTTTTTATTCATCAAAAATTGGCACAACCAATTGCTTTTAAAGGGCCAGTGCTTGTGTTCATGAAGTGGCTTTTAATGAGATCTCCTTAGCAATGAATTTGTATGTAAATGTAGCTTGTACAAAGCATTATTACTTACTTATAGAATGACAGGATTCAGCTCACCTACCGCATCTTTAGATGCAAAATGAAGAAATTGTGTTCCTATATAAAGAAGTTATTGCTGTAGGATGTGACTTAAAGCATGCTGGACAGATGTATTGTTATCACTGCTCTCCAAACGTAACTAGCTTTTGCAATGGTATGTTAACATCCACTGACATTGAATACGTTATTTGTATTTATTTTCGAGTCATTGTCTTCCAAATACATATTTAGATGGACAGATCTCATCATGCAGTAACACAAAACTGTGGCAAAATCACTCTGATCATTGAAAGAGATTTTCTGCAGCACCTGGACCAAATGTATCTCTTGATCAAATGACATATGCAGAATTTGCAGAAGCCATCCATTAACCATCAGCATCACTGTGTCTTCCTGTTGGTCCTTTGTGTGGATTATTATTGGTCTTTATATAGCACCAACTTATTCTGTAGCACCTCACAAGTTGAGAGTGCAATTTGTAGAGGAAATGTTCATGCGTTTTGTGTGTATACAATCATTATTGGGTTGAAGGTGGACTCCAATCACAGTGTGGTTATTGAACCTTCAACTTGTACTGGTTAGTTGTCCAAGGGTTGGACAGATGTAGAACAAAGAGGGAAAATTGTAAATACCAGAATATTTGGGCTGGTTATTTTGGATGGAAGGTTACAGTGGTAGCCTGTCTGTAAACACTTCAATTTGTGGACGTAAAGATCCAGCACGTTGATGTTTTTCCAAAAGAATTTGGTTTCTGCTTTTTAAGCTTTAAAGGATAAGGTTCACCTCCTGGGAAAAAAATAAGTGCACGTTTTTGCAGGAAAAAAAATATGTATGTAATTTTTTTTTTCCATGGGGAGCCTGGAAAGCATTACAACCGTGGTGAGTGGATCAGGGGTGCAATGCCAGTCTCCTGCTGACAAGCCCTGCAGCTTTCAGCCTGTACTTGCGTACAGGCTCCATCCTCCCTTCAGAACTACAAGTCGTCAGCTGCAAAGGCTGATGGTATTTGTAGTTCAAGTCATTCACAGGAAACTGTGAATGAATGGCATGGCCGTGTGACGGAGCCCAACACAGCCATGTTATTTTCAAGTAGTGACAGTGGGTGCCGGAAGAAGATCCCTGCTCGCTGTCACTGGGAGGGGGGAAGAGAGGCTTCAGCTGATGGAATGTGTTACATGTTCCCCCTTAAATATGAGTGAAGCATATAACATGTTCCAAAATATGAACTTATTCTTTAAGTGAAAACTGTACCTTTTAGTAGAAATTGTCCTTTAAGGGATGCCGCTACCACCCTGAGTGCAGCCCACTTGGTCCAATACTTACCTCTCTTCCCGTTCTATTGATCTGCACAGCCTTTTTTCTGGTCCTTTGGGTACTCTTTATACTGTGTGCGGCAGCCACATTTTATAAGTATGGGGATAGCTGTACTTCAAAGGATTGTTGGAGACTCCAATGAGTATGACATACCTTCGAAATGAGAAGGGTCGAGGCACAGGATAAAGAGGGGCTCGGTGGGGACACTTTCGGACAAAATGTTGTGCATCTCTTGGCAGGGCCTTAAAGTGGAGATTCATGGAACAAGAACAGAGTTGAGTATTGCACAACATGGGCTGCACTTTTGGGGGATGGCGCATGCTTTTTAAGAACAATTTGTAGCAAAGGTATAGTTCTTACAGAGACTTTGTCAATTGGCACTTCCAGGTCAAAGGGACAGTCTTTTACTAGCCCCCCCACCCCACCCCCAGTCCAATCCCCCCAAACCACTTATACTCACCTTCCCAGTGCTTTTTTGTTTCACATATCATCACCTTTGTTAAAGCTTACACAGGGTTGATGAAGCCATGCCACTTGTCAGATGACCATGTTCAGGCCATAAGACTAGCCACAAGAGTGCAAGCACTGCATCCTGGAAGGAGGTCATATGTTGCCCTATACCCAGAAACTTCAGGTATTTGCAGCCGCTGTGATAGAGATATTGAGCAGAGGGGCAGCACAGGGAAGTTGAATCATGAGTCAGAGTTGGGCTAGTAAGAGACCTTTCCACTTTGCCCTGAACAGTGCATCTATGGACACCTACACATGCAGCATTCATAGCAATGGATTTTCGAATCAAGGCTGCATAGGTAAGTTCATCTATACACAGGCCTCCTCCATTACCATCCACCCAAATTAATTAAAGGTCAGTCCACACAAAACTTATAGTTCAGTTTTTAATAAATACTGGAAATTTAAACCACTTGACAACTCCCTATATTTCTCAGGGATCTTTTTGGTGAGATGTTTTGGCTTGAGTTCCTGGGTCTGCACATCTGCTGTAACTATACTGGGGGGGGGGGGTCTCCCACTCTTTGTGTTGTGGTTTTTTTTTTTCATGTTTTTTTTATTTATATATTCATATTAAGGAGATTGCAAGATGAGCTGCTGAAACAGATTCAGGAACTACGGCAGGGGGATTTCACTACTGGAGTATCCATGACCTATAGGAAATCAAGGGATTATATATTTTTTTTTTATTTTGAGTGGACAACCCCTTTGAGATTTTGACTAAAAGTGGAATATATTTCACAGAAGCACATTCATTCCCACAACAATAGGCCGTACATCTGAGCAATTTTTCTGAATGTCAAAATTGTTAAACTTGCTCTTTCAATCATATGCTGGTAATTGAATTGCTGGTCAAGGGCATAAAGCCATTTGAGAAGTTTTTGGTTAAATATAAAAGTCCATGTTTAGGTTTCTGCAATGAAACAACTAGTTATGTTTGTTTGCACTGTTGAAGAACTATAGTTCCTTATTTTTTTGCTAGATGTATAAGACATGCAAATGTGTATATATAATGTTTGTATATTATATATTTAGTATCACATGGTACATGTCACATGTCCTTTCTCTTCCTGTAAATAGTTCTGAAATAGGTATATTGATCGTGTTTAGAAAGAGAAAAAAAAAATATTTGTTAACGGTCCTGTAACTAGTAAATGGACACATTTCTGGGTGCCTTAGAAGTTGTATTTTTCATGTGCGTTTAAAATACAGTATTTATACATTGTGGGAAAATGCTGCTTTCAATTAAAAGTGAGACAATTAATGTTTGTGTGGTTTGGTTTAATACATTTCTAATTGTATATGCTGTTATACCTTCAGGGATTTTTGGGACTTTCCTGAATTTGCAAGTTGGAAGAGTATTTTACATATGACTTTCTAAAATATGACCTGGTCTTCCTTGTCAGTAATTTTTTAACATTCATGTCCTAATTAAATTGTTTACTTATTTATTACAGGTACTTTTATAGCGCCTCAATTTATGCAGTGCTATATATTGTACATTCCCATCAGTCCCTAAAACTCAAGGGGAGTACAATCTAAGATCCCTAACTTACATACATACATACACATACGAGGGACAATTTAGACAGAAACCAATGAACCTACCAGCATGTCTTTGGAGTGTGGGAGGAAACCGAAGTACCCATTAAAGAATGCTGAACCTCCTCCCCTCTTAAATGAATTAAGTATATTGCAGACTACCAGTCCTTAAATGTGGCTGCATTCATTTTTTTTTTTTTTACCTGGTGATCTTGCAAAAAATAAAAAAAAAAAACACTTCTTGTACACACATTTCTCCATTGTATCTATGAGGGCAACCATAGTTGTCACACTGGCTGGACTTCAAACTTTTCTGCCTTTGTTCATCTCCATTAAATGATGGATTGTTGGGACTATTTGTTTACAAAATAAAGATAAGTACCGTATTTTTCGCTCCATAAGACGCACTTTTTTCCCCCCAAAAAAGGGGGGAAAATGTCAGTGCGTCTTATGGAGCGAATATGGAGCGGCCGGTCCGGTATTTCCAGCGCCGCCGTGTCCGAATACCGGGCCGGCCGCTCAGCTCTGCAGCGGGACCTTATGGAGATGATTGCTGACCTTTGGGGAGGGAGGGGGCGGCTACCTGAATTTGACAGGTACCCGCTCTTACTTCCGCGGAGTTGTTCTTTGATCTTACCTGTTCCTCTATCCAGTGGCGCGCTGTCTTCCTGGCTTCTGTAGTGTGGGCGCTGGGCTTGACAGCCGGGTGCCAAGTGCGCATGCGCAAGAAGCGGTGCTTTTTGTGAATGGTAAGGCGGTACCTGGGACACATGACAGATCCCAGAAGCCGCCGGACCAATCACAAAGCGCAAGTGCTTCTCGCTCATGCGCACTGGGCACCCGGCTGTCATGCCGAGCGCCCACACTACAGAAGCCGGGAAGACATCGCGCCGCTGGATAGAGGAACAGGTAAGATCAAAGAACAACTCCGCGGAAGTAAGAGCGGGTACCTGTCAAATTCAGGTACCCGCTCCCCCCCTCCCCAAAGGTCAGCAGTCATCTCCTGTACTGTCCGCAGTCTCTGGTCATCCCTGTGCTGTTCGCAGTCTCTGGTCATCTCCCATACTATGTCTGCAGTCCATTAGTTCAGAATTTTTTTTTCCTGTTTTCTGCCTTTAAAACCTAGGTGCGTCTTATGGAGCGCGAAAAATATGGTACTTTCTTTTAGGCTCCAGTACACTAGCATTTTTTTTTTTTAAGCTCAAAAACGCTGGATAAAAAAAAAAAAAAACGCTGGATAAAAAACACAGTTTTTTAGTAGCTTTTAGGAGGGTTAGCATTTTATTAGCGTTTTTACAGTACATGTAGAAAAAAAAGAAAAGGCTAGAAAAAAAAGCGGTTAGTAATGTTTTAGTGTTTAGAAGCGTTTAGCGTTTTTTCTGCTCAAAAAACACTCGAAAAACTCTACAAAATTTATTTTATTCTTCTTCTAGAACAGCGGTTCTCAACCTGGGGGTCGCGACCCCTTTGGGGGTCGAACGACCATTTCCCAGGGGTCGCCTAAGACCATCGGAAAACACATATTTCACGATGGTCTTAGGAACCGAGACGCCGCTCCTGTCTCCGGCGATGTGTGGGCGGGATGATATGCTGCCCCTGTCACCGCCTCCTCGCCGCTGATTGGCCACCGGAACTGTAGCTCAGGAGAGGCACACAGGCGGCCAATCACCGGCGAGAAGGTGGAGCTTGGAGAGGAGGAGCCGAGCGGCAGCGCGCGGAGATCGAAGAAGATCGAGGGAGCTGCAGGAACGAGTGAAGAGAGGCCAGAGAAGGAAGACAGCTGACAGGTAAGTGCAAATTTTGCTGCTGCAGCCAGGTATGCAGGCTGTAGATGGGAGAGGGAGAGAGCGAGCCCAGGCTGGAGCAGGAGTCAGCAAGGTAAGTATCATTGATGTCAGTGGGAGGGATAGTGCCCCATTATTGGTGTCATTAATACCAACGATGGGGCACTATTCCTCCCCCCACTGACACCAACGATGGGGCACTATTCCTCCCCCCACTGACACCAACGATGGGGCACTATTCCTCCCCCCACTGACACCAACGATGGGGCACTATTCCTCCCCCCACTGACACCAACGATGGGGCACTATTCCTCCCACTGACACCCACAATGGGGCACTATTCCTCCCACTGACACCCACAATGGGGCACTATTCCTCCCACTGACACCAATGTTGGGGCACTATTCTTCCCACTGACGCCAATGATGGGGCACTATTCTTCCCACTGACACCAATGATGGGGCACTATTCCTCCCACTGATACCAATGATGGGGCACTATTCCTCCCACTGATACCAATGATGGGGCACTATTCCTCCCACTGACACCAATGATGGGGCACTATTCCTCCACTGACACCAATGATGGGGCACTATTCCTCCCACTGACACCAATGATGGGGCACTATTCCTCCCACTGACACCAATGATGGGGCACTATTCCTCCCACTGACACCAATGATGGGGCACTATTCCTCCCACTGACACCAATGATGGGGCACTATTCCTCCCACTGACACCAATGATGGGGCACTATTCCTCCCACTGACACCAATGATGGGGCACTATTCCTCCCACTGACACCAATGATGGGGCACTATTCCTCCCACTGACACCAATGATGGGGCACTATTCCTCCCACTGACACCAATGATGGGGCACCATTTCTCCCACTGACACCAATGATGGGGCACTATTCCTCCCACTGACGCCAATGATGGGACACCATTCCTCCCACTGACGCCAATGATGGGACACCATTCCTCCCACTGACGCCAATGATGGGACACTATTCCTCCCACTGACGCCAATGATTGGGCACTATTCCTCCCACTGACGCCAATGATTGGGCACTATTCCTCCCACTGACGCCAATGATTGGGCACTATTCCTCCCACTGACACCAATGATGGAACACTATTCCTCCCACTGACACTAATGATGGGGCACTATTCCTCCCACTGACACCAATGATGGGACACTATTCCTCCCACTGACACCAATGATGGGACACTATTCCTCCCACTGATACCAATGATGGGACACTATTCCTCCCACTGACACCAATGATGGGGCACTATTCCTCCCACTGACATCAGTGATGGGGCGCTATTCCTACCACTGACACCAATGATGGGGCACTATTCCTCCCATTGACATCAGTGATGGGACACTATTCCTCCCACTGACACCAATGATGTGGCACTACTCCTCCCACTGCAAAATTACAGTTATGAAGTAGCAACGAAAATAATTTTATGGTTGGGGGTCACCACAACATGAGGAACTGTATTAAGGGGTCGCGGCATTAGAAAGGTTGAGAACCACTGTTCTAGAAGCTGAAGCTCAGAAAGTGCTAATATCTTAAAATAGTGTGCATGGACACGTATTTAGCTTCTAGGAGCAGAAAAAAACTGCTGTGAACTGCTTCTAGGCACTTAATAAAACGCTAGTGTGCATGAAGTCTAAAGCTCATAGAAAGGGACAAAGGCACTACATTTCTGGCAAGTTGAACATGTCAATCAGTGTTTTGTGCTTGCTAAAATGTTATTAGCCTGAAATTGAAAACAAATGCAGCCACAATATAAAAGGGCTGTTTAGCTGCAATATGTTACATTTTTGTTATCAGGATTATGTTTCGTACACAGTACGTTTTTTTTTTTTTTGCTTAACCCAGTGGGCTGAACAAAAAAAAAAAACTGAGAAGGTCTCTGTACTAACGATGCAATGTTGGCACACCGATCTCTCCACTGTGCTATTGTGTTATGACAGGAGGACACATTGGTCAGCGCTCGCAGCCATTGGCTGAGAACGTTGATCGGTTGCTGGTTTTCCAGCATGCTCATTTAACAGAAGCCAGTTGTGACATCCGATTTTGTCGGATAAGGACCTGCACACACGGGCCAATTGTCAGCTGGTTTCTACTTTACCGGCTGATTTGTGCCAATATTTGGTCCGTGTGTACTGGGCTTAATATAGGCTCTAATTGCCCGGTCATACCGGTGCAATTTCAGGTGCAATTTGCTAATTGAATTTGCAACTGAAATCGCATTTAATGAATGTGAATTTCACTGTCTTAACATGTGCGATTTCTAAAGTCGTTCTTGCATTACTTTTTCTGCAGTCTTGTTGCAGTTTCACATACATGGAATATAATGGAAATCGCACTGCAAATTGCAAGAAATCATTGAAAATCTTCACAAGTAGCAATAGTCTTCTGAAATTGCACACAAATCACTCGATATTAAGTTGCAGTGGTGTGACCGTTGACTAAAGATAAATTCCAGGCAGAGAGCTACATAAACAGTTTCGCTTATGGAATTAATCCGAACGTTCTGCTAAAGAATTTCTGACCTGAACACTAGCCACAATGGGATGTTCTCCACACAAGGGAAATCCATAGATCATCTATCAGTTTTTTTGAACCTGAAAATAAAGGAAGAGAAGGATGGTAATATCTATACAACAATACATAGAAACAAATAGCTCTCTCTATTGGGAGAGTCACTATCCAAATTCTTAAGAAAGGAATACCCACAGCACGCAAACATTTTTCTATCCTGAATGAATTTGAAAAATAAAGTCCAAATCTGATGGACAAGTCCTCTGAGGGGGTACATCAAAAATGTTTGCAGAATTCCTATTAAAAAAAAAGGATCTCTGCTAAAATCTACACTATATTACCAAAAGTATTGGGACAAATGGCATTCCAGTCTTAGTATGTAGGGTTCAATACTGTGATGGCCCACCTTTTGCAGCTATAACAGCTTCAACTTTTCTGGGAAGGCTGTCCACAAGGTTTAGGAGAGTGTCTATGGGAATGTTTGACCATTCTTCCAGAAGCGCATCTGTGAGGTCACGCACTGATGTCGGACGAGAAGGCCTGGCTTGCAGTTTCCACTCTAATTCATCCCAAAGGTGTTCTATCAGGATGAGGTCAGGACTCTGTGCAGGCCAGTCAGGTGCCCCCCCCCCCCAAACTCACTCATCCATGTCTTTATGGACCTTGCTGTGTGCACTGGTGTGCAGTCATGTTGGAACAGAAGGGGGCCATCCCCAGACTGTTCCCACAAAGTTGGGAGCATGAAATTGTCCAAAATGTCTTGTTATGCTTACACCTTCCCTCCACTAGAACTAAGGGGCCAAGCCCAACCCCTGAAAAACAACCCCACACCATAATCCCCCCTCCACCAAACTTTACACTTGGCACAATGCAGTCAGGCAAGTTCAGTTCTCCTGGCAACTGCCAAATACATCCATCGGATTGCCAGACAGAGAAGCGTGATTCGTCACTCCAGAGAACATGTCTCCGCTGCTCTAGTGAAGTGGTGGCGTGCATTACACCACTGCATCCAATGTTTTGCATTGCTCGGCCATGGAAACCCATTCCATGAAGCTCCCTACGCACTGTTGTGCTAATCTGAAAGCCACATGAAGTTTGGAGGTCTTTAGCTATTGACTCTGCAGACAGTTGGTGACTTCTGCGTCCTGTGCACTTTAGTATGCGTTGACCCTCCTCTGCCATTTTACGTGGCCTACCACTTTGTGGCTGAGTTGATGTTGTTCCCAGTTGCTTCCACTTTGTTATAATACCACTAACAGTTGAATATTTAGTAGCAAGGAAATTTCACAGATGGATTATTGCACAGGTGACAACCTATCACGGTAACACGCTTTAATTCACTGAGCTCCTGAGAGCGACCCATTCTTTCACAAATGTTTGTAGAAGCAGTCTGCATGCCTAGGTAATTGATTATACAGTTGTAAGAAAAAGTATATGAACCCCTTGGGATTATGTGGAGTTTTGCATGATTTGGGCATAAAATGTGCTCTGAACATCATCTAAGTCACAACATCAGAAGAACACAGTCTGCTGAACATAATACTACACAAACATTAGATGTTGCCATGGTTTAATTGCACATAACATGTAAACATTCACAGTGCAGCGAGGAAAAAGTATGTGAACCTTTGGACTTAATAACTAGTTGACCCTCCTTTGGCAGCAATAACCTCAACCAAACGTTTCCTGTAGTTGCAGATCAGACCTGCACAACGATCTGGAGTAATTTTGGACCACTCCTCTTCACAAAACTGTTTCAGTGTAGCAATATTCTTGGGATGTCTGGTGTGAATCGCTCTCTTAAGGTCATGCCACAGCATTTCAATCGGGTTGAGGTCAGGACTCTGACTGGGCCACTCCAGAAGGCATATTCTGTGCTGTTGCAGCCATTGTTTTGTTGAATTACTTGTATGCTTTGGGTCATTGTCCTGTTGCATCACCCATCCTCTGCGGAGCTTCAATTGGCGGACAGATGGTCGTACGTTTTCCTGCAAAATGTCTTGATAAACTCTGAAATTCATTTTCCCATCAATGACAACAATCCATCCAGGCCCTGAGGCAGCAAAGCAGCCCCAAACCATGATGCTCCCTCCGCCATGTTTTACAGTGGGGATGAGGTTTTTATGTTGGTGTGCTGTGCCTTTTTTTCTCCACACATAGTGTTGTGTGTTCTTCCCAAACAACTCAATCTTGGTTTGGAACATCCAGGTGCTCTTTTGCAAACTTCAAACGTGCTGCAATATTCTTTTTGGACAGCAATGGCTTCCTCCGTGGTGTCCTCCCATGTACTCCATTCTTGTTTAATGTTTTCCTTATTATAGATGTGTCAAAAAAAATGTTAGCATGTGCCAGAGATTTCTGTAGGTCTTTAGCTGACACTCTGGGATTCTTCTTTACCTCATGCAGCATTCTGCGCTGTGCTCTTGCAGTCATTTTTACAGGACGACAACGTCTAGGGAGAGTAGCAACAGTGCTAAACTTTCTCCATTTGTAGACAGTCTGTCTTACCGTGGACACATGAACATCAAGGCTTTTGGAGATACTTTTGTAACCCTTTCCAGCTTCATGTAAGTCAACAATTCTTGATCGTAGGTCTTCTGAGAGCTCTTTTCTGCGAGGCATGGTTCACATCAGACAGTGCTTCTTGAAACCAGTAAACCCAAAACAGGTGTGTGTTTTATAAGGGCAGGACAGCTGTCAGCAACACATCCAATATCATCACACTGATTGGAGTCAAGGTTGGCTCACTCCTGGCTCCAATTAGCTCTGGGAGAAGTTATTAAGCTAGGGCCTCACATACTTTTTCCTCCCTGCACTGTGAATGTTTACATGTTATGTGCAATTAAACCATGGCAACATCTAATGTTTGTGTAGTATTATGTGCAGCAGACTGTGTTCTTCTATTGTTGTGACTTAGATGACGTTCAGAGCACATTTTATGCCCAATTCATGCAAAACTCCACGTAATCCCAAGGGGTTCACATACTTTTTCTTGCAACTGTATACGGCTGTGGCCATGGAGGTGATTGGAACACCTGAATCCAATGATTTGGAGGAGTGTCCCAATACGTTTGCCAATATAGTGTACATCTTGTATATGAGTGGAGAAGTAGAAGAATGTTTGGTATAGTGGAGGAAGAAGGAAATTCAAAAGGATTATTAGTTCATAAAGGTATTTTGGCATGTGGAAGCAAATGATCGAAAAACAATGAGCGATGCATATTATACACTTGCACATACAGTTGTGTTCAAAATAATAGCAGTGTGCTGAAAAAAGTGAATAAAGCTCAAAATCCTTCTAATAGTTTTTATTTCCATACACACAAATACATTGGGAACACTACACATTCTATTCCAAATCAAAACGAAGAAAAATATATCACATTTGTGTTGTTCCTCTAAACAAATTGAAGAAAAGTGAATATTAGACTGTTCAAAAAAATAGCAGTGTTTGTATTCTTCTTTACAAACTCAAACATTCACTATATAAACTGAAAAATGTTTGAAGATTTTTCTTTCCTTTGAATCACTTAATGAATATTTGGTTGTATAAGCACTGTTTCTGAGAACTGCTGTACATCTGTGTTGCATGGAGTCAACCAACTTCTGGCACCTGTGAACAGGTATTCCAGCCCAGGATGATTGGACTACATTCCACAGTTCTTCTATATTTCTTGGTTTTGCCTCAGAAACTGCATTTTTGATGTCACCCCACAAGTTTTCTATTGGATTAAGACCCGGGGATTGGGCTGGCCACTCCATAACGTCAATCTTGTTGGTCTGGAACCAAGATGTTGCACGTTTACTGGTGTGTTTGGGGTCGTTGTCTTGTTGGAACACCCATTTCAATGGCATTTCCTCTTCAGCATAAGGCAGCATGACCTCTTCAAGTATTCTGATGTATTCAAACTGATCCATGATCCCTGGTATGTGATAAATAGACCCAACACCGTAGTATGAGAAACATCCCCATATCATGATGCTTGCCCAACCATGCTTCACTGTCTTCACAGTGTACTGTGGCTTGAATTCAGTGTTTGGGGGTCGTCTGACAAACTGTCTCCGGCCACTAGACCCAAAAAGAACAATCTTACTTTCATCAGTCCACAAAATGTTGCGCCATTTCTCTTTAGGCCAGTTAATATGCTCTTTGGCAAGTTGTAACCTCTTCGGCACATGTCTTTTTTTCAACAGTGGGACTTTGCGGGGGCTTCTTGCAGATAGCTTGGCTTCACATAGGCGTCTTCTAATTGTAACAGTACTCACAGGTAATTTTACACCTTCTTTCATCTTCCTGGAGCTGATTGTTGGCTGAGTCCTTGCCATTTTGGCTATTCTATCCATTCGAATGGTAGTTTTTCACTTTCTTCCACGTCTTTCAGGTTTTGGTTGCCATTTTAAAGCATTTGCGATCATTTTAGCTGAGCAGCCTATCATTTTCTGCACTTGTTTATATGTTTCCCCCTCTCTAATCAACTTTTTAATCAAGGTACGCTGTTCTTCTGAACAATGTCTGGAATGAACCATTTTCCTCTGAATTTCAGAGAGAAATGCACTGTAACCAGCATGTACAACATTTGCTGCCTTCCTTCCTTAAATAAGGGCAATAATTGCCACCTGTTTTTCAAAGAATGAATGACCTCACTAATAGAACTCCACACTGCTATTATTTTGAACATGTCCCTTTCAATTAGTGATTCAATTACACAGAATCAGCATCATGCATGTCATGACTGTTGGAATTCTATTACTCTACTATACCTGCTAGTAAATTATTTGCCATGTAGAAATATAATTTCTACCAAAAACAGTGATTGATCAGCTTAGTGATGTCTGACTGCTGTTATTTTGAACACAACTGTATATATGAGATATATAATAAGTGATATTGAAACAGAAAAAAAGGAAAAAAGTAGGTGATAGCCAGCCCATAATTTTGACAACCTTAAAAGATCTTTAATATTTTTGGGAAGCATGGGCCTATTTTGCTGAAAGGATCTTACGCAAGTACTCCAATAAGGAACCTCAGTAATACATATCTGGGAACTAAAAATATTAAACACATGTCCATAGCCATTTGGAAACAACCTTCTACCAAAAACCCCCCAAAAACAGTACCTGTCTACCACAAAGGCTAAACGTGTCTTTTTGATGTGACCATTTTAAAGCATGTCCATATATACGTATACAAACTGTAAAAGAGTTTATAAAACAAAAAAACGCTGAAGTAATACAAATTAGGTCTTGCTAGAGTTGTAGCTCCATGAGAGTGGTATATGTGTCTAAATGCCCATGATCTAAGCTTTACATAAGGGAGACTAGAGGCTGGGTTCTTAAGCATGCAAATGACATCCTTTTCAAGCAAGACAAAACTTTACTTGTTTGGGCCAACCATAGTGGTAACCCAGTCTGCCCAAAATGTTGGGTGATTCAGAGATCTAGACCAAAAATGCTCAAAACTGAAGCTGAATGGATTTTCAGACTAAAA
Source organism: Staurois parvus (assembly GCF_062004578.1). Taxonomy (NCBI): domain Eukaryota; kingdom Metazoa; phylum Chordata; class Amphibia; order Anura; family Ranidae; genus Staurois; species Staurois parvus. Next base: position 2,178,918 of record NW_028318294.1, on the reverse strand, counting down.
TAAAAAGTACCAAATGTAATGATCTCATGGTTCTCATACATCGATATATACTCAATATTTAATATAAGTGCAAAAACTGTCTGTGCAACCAATACAAATTACAATAAATTCTCATGCAAAAATATGTGAAGGAAATAAATAGTAAGTAAGAAGCATAAAGGGCTGTCCCACAGTCCAAAACGTGTCCATATAAGAAAAACTATGAAACACTTCAAACAATAAATGTGCAGTGAGATCCAAGAACCAATTGCCTCTTCTTCCACCTTGCGCCAGCCCCAAAGCTCACCTTCAATGGAGACCTCTTACATGATAGGAAATCTCTCGCACTTAATGGAAAAGCAGGGGTTAAAAGTCCTCTAAATCCATATTCAGGAATCATGTTGGACCGATATCGCACACGGTTGAGAGGGTCTTTATTTTCAACTCCAGCTGCATATGTAACAAACACACCAAAAATCGTGCTCTCTGTTTTATTCATTAAAGACCTCCATAGCACTTACAGAATAAATCATAAACAACTTTTCAGGTTTAAAAATAACTATCCGTCTAAATGCAACACTCATCCATCCAATGTACTGGAGCTAACTGTCCCTGTCTGCAGAGATCGCCAGCCAAGAAAGGTGCTGGTATCATCAGCTGAAGGGTGATGGTATTTGTAGAGATCATAGGCCAGTGGGTTCCAGTAGGGTGATTGACAGCAAAGCTCTGCCTCTTATGCGTTGCGTCCTCAAGGACTTTCGCAGCATTTACTGTACATTTACCATCTACAAAATGTAAATATATAAATTAGATATTTTCACTCTAAGATACCAAACAAGGAATAACATATTTAGGTTCTGATTAAACATACAGGAACTCTATATTAACCACTTGTCCTCCAGAGAATTTACACCCCCCCCCCCCCCCCATTCCAGACCAGGCAATTTTTAGCGATACAGCGCTGCGTTACTTTAACTGACAATTGCAAGGTCATGCAACGCTGTACATAAATGAAATTTATGTCCTTTTTTTTCCCCAAATGGAGTTTTCTTTTGGTGGTATTTGATTGTGTCTGTGTTTTTTATTTTTTGCCCTATAAACTAAAAAGGCCGACAATTTTGAAAAAAAAACCCAATACTTTAGATTTTTTGCTATAAAACATATCCAGTAAAAATCTTTTAAAAATCAAATGTTATCATAAATTTAGGTCAAAATTTATTCTACTACAGTACATGTCTTTGCTAAAAAAAAAATCCCAACACGTGTATATTGGTTTACGTGAAAGTTATAGCGTCTACAAATAGCGGTATATATACTGGATTTTTTTCTTTTATACTAGTAATGGCGGCGATCAGCGACTTATAGCAGGACTGCAGCGGGCATTCTGACACTGGGGGGAACTGACTAACTGCCATTGACATCCCCAGTGACACTAATACAGTGATCAGTGCTCATAAAAAGTACTGCCACTGTACTAATGACACTGGACCGGAAGGGGTTAACATCTGGGGCGATCAAAGGGTTAACTATTTTTTTACAAACTGTGCTGTGTGTGTTTTACTGTGTAAGCATGCTGCTTTGTATTGCTCTGCTATGCAGATCATCACAAAGCAGCATGCTCGTGCTGAGGGGAGAGATTTGTATTGTTTACATAGAGACCTCTCCCCTGTCATTGTTCTTTGACGATAGCCAGGTGCCGACAGGGAATCTCCGGCCAGGACACGGTGATCAACAGCTGTAACTGCCAATGGCAGCACGGGTAGGGTGGAGTGAAGCCTGTATTGTCGGTGTGCCCATCTGGGGATGTGTCAATGCATGTCAGTGTGCGTGGAATTGTATTTGTGACTGGCATCCTCTGTACTACATAGAGAAAACTGGCTGGCTTCTCCAGGGGGTGAGTGCTGTTGATATGATATTGCAACAAGCTATTTTAAATTGTAGACTTTATACCCTTAAAGTAGGATTAAATACTCTGTGTTTTTGAGGGGCGTTCGTGAGCAGCACTTGTGATGGCCGCTCGCTAGGCGCGCTCTTCGCCCATCGAGCACATCGGCCTATTTATCGGCTCTCAGGGGGGTCAGCCACTTCGCAGCGGCTTTGATGGGGAAGAAAAGCGCTGCCTGCCGGATGGATCCCCGGCCTCGATTTTTGGCCCACTGCCGACACCGGATCCCGCGGATGAGATGGTCACTGAGCCAGGGGCATCCCTACACCGACCTTGCGCAATGTGGAGTTCCTGGATTGCTTCAAGTTGATGCTGCAGACTGGGTTGTCCTCCGCTACTTCCAAACTGGCGTAACGCCTCTCATGAGAACTCAGGGATCTGGGCAACCGGACGAACGATCTCGAGGATAAAATGGATGCTGTGGCCACGGTTATTGAAAGCAATGAGCAGAGCCTGTGTGACCTAAAGAAAGAAATGGCAGACGCCCTGCTCCGGCTTGAGGATTTCGAGAACAGCTCCCGCCACATCAACTTACGTTTATGGGGTATTCTGGAATCCGTCACAGATCTCACCTCAACCACTACTGCCCCGTTTCAGGAGCTGACCCCTGCCATTCCCATTAATCGTCTCAAATTTGACTGCATACACTGTGCATTGGGTCCCAAACAGCCGGAGGAGCCTCCAAGAGACATTATGATCAAATTCACCTATTACTGCACTAAGGAAACCATTCTCTTGGCGGCCAGGAACAGCCCAGATCTCAGCTTCGTTATCAGCTCTTCTCGAACCTTTCTCAGATCACTCTGCAGAAGCGCCGCTAGTTGAAGCCCTTCACCTTGGTCCTGGTAAACCGCAGAATCAAGTACGCATGGGGTGTTTCATTCCGCCTCACCTTCAACTACAAAGGTTGTCGCCACTCCACTGCCACGCCGGATGAAGCCCACTCTCTCCTAGCATCCTTGCATCTTATCCCACCGGGAGGTGCTGCGCAGAGTCCAGCGCACTCATCTGGATCTCAAGCTGGACCGCCTCATCTGGGCCACCTCTGGGAGAAGGCATCTAACCGGAAGAGGGCCCTTCCTCGGACCCCTCTAGGATCGAGTTCAACATGTTCATGAAGTTATATACCGGACTTCCTTCGTTGTGGTTCACCACTGCATCTTTTTGATGGGACCATGAGTTTGGCCTTCTAGGCATCCCCAATACTGATGATGTTATGTGATTGGGCCCTGCCCGGCTGGTTCCATTGGGGTTTGGTCTGTGGGTGGGGGGTCCCGCCTGGACTTACAGTCTGTGACTTTTTGTCACTGCCGAATGACATGGGTCTTGGCAAGTGGCTGGGTTCATATTGGTGGAATGGGCCGATGGCTCCCTCAGGCTCTGGGGGGGGCGGTTGGCTCAAGTGGGCCCTTGTTCGGTGCTAGGTGATGGCCGTGCTGGGGTGGGAGACCTTCTGGGCTGTGGTGTTGGGATCCATAGCAGCCTGTAGTCATCTCCCTGGAGGGGGCTAGGCCCCTAGCTTGGCTGGGCTTCCAGGAGGGGGTCACCATTAGTAGGACCCATTTCCTGGGGACTCATATATTTACTAATGTGGGTACCTTGTTATGTTTGTTACCTCCTTGCCCCCTGGGGGCCTATGTTTTTAATGTATTAATTTGCAGCCATGTGTTTGGTGGTAGAGCCACCCCCAACTGGTTTCCTTTGAGTGTAGGATGCATTTCACCATAGGTGTGATATGGCTATGCCATTGTACATACTCTCTGTGTTTCCTTTCTCTTCTTTTTTTTCCTGTCTTCTAATTTTTTCTGGCTTTTCTGTTCTTGGTTTCTGCAGGGTTTCGGGTTGCCATGGACCGACCATCCTTGGGAGTAGAAATTGTTGGCCGACCTATGCCTTTTCTGCTGAGTGGATTACGCTGATCTCTCCATGGCTTCGCCCCCTTTAAAAGTACATTCTCAAAATATCCAGGGCTTCAATTCGCCTCAGAAGCGGTCTAAAGTTTTTCATCACCTCAAATCGCAACAAATTGATATGATATGCTTGCAGGAAACCAGGTTTTTCCAGTCCTCCGCCCCACGGTATCTATCACCTTATTATCCCACTTTCTACACTGCCTCGGCTCCTGAGAAACAATGGGTTGTTCTGATAGCCTTCAAACGCAATCTCCCTTTTACCTGTGCCCAGAATGTAGCAGACCCCACAGGCAGGTACTTGCTCCTGCAGGGCACTCTCTGGGATCAGGAGGTCACTTTTGTTTCTTATTACGCTCTCAGTTGCTTTCAGCACATCTCTCACATTCTTCTCACATCTCTGTACCATCATCTCCCAACACTCCAAGAGCCGCCTTTTTCTTTTCAGGGACTCAGATTCTGCTCTAGATAGGCGCTCTTAACCGGGGGCGGCCCCTTCGCACAACTTAGTGCAGGAGGAACGCATGCGCTCTCTATGCTATCTGCGGGGCTAGCAGACGTTTGGAGGGAACTTCACCTGACTGAACGCGACTTCACGTTCTACTCGAATCCTCATAAAAATTTTTGCAGAATCGACCACGTATTTATGCATGTTCAACAGCTCCCTTTAGTCAGGCAGATAGCTATCCCTTCCTCGCCCTGGTCAGACCATGATCCCCTACTTCTACTTCTTACACTTTCGGGGTTGACACGGCGCCCTTTTCACTGGTGCATTAACGAGTCCTTATTGACCACCCAGGCCACTTGCCAGCAAATTGAATCTTCCATACGAACGTATTATATGGAGAATTCAGGATCAGTCTCTTCAGCAGTGCCCCTGTGGGAGGCGTATAAAGCTACGGTGCGGGGTCTTTCGGATCTTCACTCTCTGCTAGCCACTGCGGATGCTCGTTGGAAGTCGCACCCGTCCAAGGCCCATAAACTAACGCGGGACACCCTGGTGGCAGAGTTGGACTTACTTGCTTCTTCAGAGGCTGAATGGGCCCTGCGTTGGACCAAACATAAATTTTATACCTGTGCTAATAAACTGGGTTCGATGCTGGCTAGGAAACTCAATTCCGTGGGGAAACCTCATAAACCGGTCCGGTTGAGGCTCCCTGCAGGAGGCTACACCTCCAATCCCCAGCAGATCGTCTTGCATTTCGCAGACTTCCTTTCACGCTTATGCGCCAAACCAGATCCCTTTCCTGTAGCTCAGGCGGAAGCGTTCTTTCAAAATCTACGACTCCTTGGATTGTCCGAAGATGCGCGGTTGCCCTTTAATGCAGGTGTAACTTTCTCAGACGTGCCTTAAGCTATCAAGTCTTTACGGTCCACCACGGCCCTGGGTTCTGATGGCTTTTCAGGTCTCTATTACAAGAAATTTGCAACCCTGCTGGCGTCCTTTTTTGGCTGGTTATTTTAATGAATTGCGACAGGGTTCTTTGCCTTCTCCGGATGCGCTTAGAGCTCATATCTCAATGATTCCTAAGACAACAGAAGACGTCCAGGAACCGCAAGCCTTTTGGCCCATTACTCTTCTTAATGAGGATCTGAAGATACTGGGCAAGATTCTCAGTCTTCGTATCAATAAATATTTGTGGAGTCTGGTCCACAGGGACCAAGTGGATTCGTTCCTGGGAGGCAGGCAGGTGATAATGTTCGTAAAGTTGTTCATCTTATACACCTTCTACAACAGCGCAAAATTCCGGGATTTCTATTGTCTTTAGATATATACAAAGCTTTTGATTCCCTATCCTGGGAATATCTGCAGTTTGTGCTGTCCCGTTTGGGCTTTGGGGATTCTATCCTTTCTTGGAATCAGGCCTTGTACTCTTCCCCCTCAGCTTTGGTTAAGTATGCGGGGTATTTCTCAGATCCCTTTCCCATTTGGCGAGGGACAAGACAGGGATGCCCCTTGTCTCCGGCCCTCTTTGTCCTGGCACTTGAGCCACTGGCTTTGGCACTCCGGGCGGATTGTAATATATCGGGAGTCCCTTACGTGGGACAGAAATTTAAGCTGAACTTTTTTGCATACGATGCCCTCTTGACTCTTACCAATCCATTGACGACACTCCCACACTTACAACGGGTCCTAGCGTGTTTTTCGTTGATTTCGGGTCTCCGTATTAATTTGGATAAGACTGTCGCTCTAAATATCACTTTGGCCTCAGATTTGGTTTCACACCTGCAATCCCACTTCCCTTACAAATGGGCTTCCTCTTCCCTGGAAAACTTGAGTATTCACCTGACCCCCATTTATGGCTTCTTGTTTACTGCAAATTACTATCCATTGCTTCGCTCTGTGTCCTCCCTTATGCAGTCTTGGCAATTCCCGCAACTGTCCTGGATTGGACGGGTTAGTTCGGTGAAAATTACTATTCTGCCTAAATTGTTGTATTATTTTCACACCCTACCAGTGTGGGTTCTTTCTCATTTTCTCCGGTTACTTCAGGCGAGGATTATGTGATTTATCTGGGCTGACAAACGCCCCAGAGTCTCCAGAAACACGCTCTTTACCCATAGACTAAAGGGAGGTCTTGGGGTGCTTAATATAGCTAAGTATTACCTGGCGAGCCTGATTGCCCCGCTGTCTATGTTGCACGCTTACTCTGACGTTCCTCTCTGGGTCCTTTTGGAACTGCCTAACTGTGCCCCCATTGCGACGCTTTTATGGTTCCCCCCAGCCCAACGCCCGAGGACATTGAGTCCCATTTTGCTCCACGGCCTATGAATGTGGGATTCAGTAAGCTACTCTAGTGGCTTGATGTCACCCTTTCTGCCCTTGCTCCCGATTATCAATAATCCTCTTTTCCTCCATGTTTGGATCAGCCAGGGGCATTCTCTTGGTGGGTGGCCAATGGTTTTTCACAGGCGTGACACTGTTTGACCTCTTGATCCTTCCACACCTGAAACTTTCTTTGGGAATCACGGGATATCCCTCAGGCAGAATTTCTCCGTTACCTTCAATTGTGGCACTGGTTGACCTCACTGCGTGGCACTTCCACCTTTCCATATCAGAAATCAGCCTTTGAACAGCTTTGCCAACAGCACCCGCGCCTTGTTTCCCTGCATCCTTGCATCCTCCATGCATCCTTGAATAGGCACCCAATGCGTAATTCTCTATCATATATTGTCCAGTGAGAGCGTGACTTGGGGACAGTTGTGGATCTGGAGGACTGGAATAAGGCCAGGTCGTTTGTAGCTAAATGTTCATTTAATACGGCCACACTGGAGGCGGCATACAAAGTACTGTTTTGTTGGTATTGGGTCCTGACTCATATAGCCCAGGCGAACCCTGCCTATAGGTATAGCAGCTTTTGGGGTTGCGGCCATCATGGAGATGTGTTGCATACAGTATATGGTGGTCATGTCCAAGACTGCTTCATTTTTGGTCTCATGTCTTTGGCCTTCTATAGAGAGATGGCCTTGTTCCATCTCTCTATATGCTGAGAGGCTCGGTATGCTTTGCTTCTTTGTCCCATACTGGGCCTGTTGGCTCATCAGCAGAAGTTGGCTTCCTATCTGTTTCTGTTGGCCACTAGAACAATTACCCAGGCATGGAAGAGCCCATCTGTCCCTCTTCAGGGGGTGCGGGACCGTATGACCACGCTGATGCTCAATGAACAGATGTCGAGTATCCGTAATGACTCCCAACAAAAATGTTTGAAAATATGGGAGCCGTGGTTGACATATGCTTTTCCCACGCTCCCCCCAGCTAGTGTGGGTTTATGACACTGTATGGTAAATGCGTTTCCAGATCCCTGCTTCTCGTCTTGTTTTCTTCTTCCTTCTTTACTTTTTTCCTCTTTCTTTTTTGTTTCATTACGTGAGGCGATAGATATTTGCCTTTGCCTGGAAATTTTTGTTAGTGTTATATCACTGTTTCTGTATTGCGCTATATGTGCTATTGATAGCCCCTACGTGGTCGCGCCTCTTGCATTGTTGGAGTTACTATACTGATTTCTTAATTATTTATGCACCATTGATAGCCCCTGAATGGGCGTGTCTTTTGCTCTGATCCTTCTTGTTGAATTTTTTATAAAAGTTAATAAAAACGATTGAAATACAAATACTCTGTGTTTTTAACCTAACACATTGAGAACAGTAAAATAAATATGCCCAGCAAACAATTTCATAAAAGTCTTACCCCAGCAGTTGTGCTTTACAACTTTCAATGCTGCTGGTTCTTAATCTGTCAGTGCTGCTTCTTCACAGGAAAGAGTTAAGAAAACACAATGCAGTCTCCAATCAGTCTGTTAATTGGGAGCAGGAAGAGAGGATGAGGATGAAGAAGCAGGGAAGTGCTTTGCTGTCCTAGACAATGGTGCTTTGTATTTCCATGGAAGCTCAAAGCACAATGAGAGACAGCTCTAGTCCCTGCATGCAAGGGTGGCTCCTTAAGAATGCTGCAAGTGAAAGGTGCCACCCTGAAACAGGAAACATAGGGCAGTGGTCATGGCACCAGCTTAAAATGGAACAAAGGCAAAGCTTAAAAAATAGGCTACATATTTAGTAAGTTATTAAATCAGCTGCTAAAAGTGCTTTAAAACTTGAGGGTTCAATATCACTTTAAAGACCAAATGGACTTACAGATTACATTAAATAAATACATTCCGAGCGCAAAAAAAAAGGACCCCAATGCACAACGCAGTTCCTACACATGTTGTGGTGCACCACAATGCACATTGGTGCGTTACCTTGGGTTGTGATATGCTACATCAGAAAATTACTGCATATCTGTTTTTATCGTCCATCCTGGTGCATTAGCAGGCCATTCATTTGGGCTGCCTTAATACAAAGCATGATGCAGCACTCTTTAACACAGCACACCACAAAAAAAAGTGTGAATGGGCCATAAGGGTGAGGAAATATGGAGGGTCCCTTATTTTCCATTGTTTTTAAAGCATCAAAGCCCGTTCCAAACCTACTAGGCATAGTAGTTGCTGAACAAAGTGGAACAACAAAGTAGAAAACCAACTTGGAAGACCAACTGGAGATATGCTATAGAGAACATCCATGTATAGACATACTGCCATTTCCAAAGTATTGTACTTATCACACAAGCTACAGCATTTTACAAGACAGACCTGGTGCTTTTATATATTCCCCTAGCTGAGCTTTCTAAGCTGTAATTACAGTATGCTCCCTTTAACAAACAGAACAATAAACTCCATACAGGTGGCTAGGACAATGCAGATTCCTTTCTTTGTTTTCTCTCCCTTCCACATCTGGTCCTATGGGAGAGGCCGGTGCATTGTGTCTCACTGAGAGGAGTACATGTTCAACCTTTAATTACTAGGACTCCAAAAAGCCCTTGTGGATGATAAGTCTGCTCCTGTAATGAAGATACTGCCATCTGTAGCTCAGGTTAATTCACAAGCACATTAAATGATTAAATACATTAAAATCTCAGATCGGCCTTGAATTAAAAGACATAACAGTGATAAGATTCCTTTCTGTAGAGTGAAAATGTTGTATTAATTCCTGGAGATGAAAAACGTTCGGAAAAGGCTTGTTTAGGAGCCAGTCTATGCACCACCCTGATTACTTCATTTCCAGCAGCCCAGGAGAATCAGAACAGAGTCAAATTTCAACACGCAATTATCTAAATAAAAATGGTTTAATTGCGGATGGATTTGGCTGTCTCCGGGGTCTTCTTTTCATGGGCCCTGTTGTTTTGCTTGCAACTGACTAAATAATAGGCAAAGAGGTCCACAAGGATTTCTTCAAAAAACGTTTCTATGCATATAGGAATACTTTTGTCAACAGGTAGTGCTAATTGTACGTTTTATTGTTTGATCAATTTTATGGAGAAGAGATGGTTGCAAGTCACAGTAAACAAAATTAATTCTATTTACAGCGGGCTGGCTCCCATGGAGGAGGATGTTTTGTAGGCTGAGCCATTATTAAGCTATCAGTTCAGCAGCACTTTCTGACAGCACTGAGATGGGAAAATATTAATTTGCAACTAGAGATTTGATAGACTAAAATCCTGCCAATACCGATTCAACCAGCAGAATGGCAGGATCAAAAATCAGACAATACTGCTTTTTAAAAGACGTTATTAAAAAAATGTAAACAAAAACAGCATAGGAAAATAAGATTTTTGAATACACTGTAAAATCTTTTTTTTTGGAGTCCATTGAGGGACACATGAAGTCTTTCACTTTCTAATTATATTACCGTCTAGAGCAGTGGTTCTCAACCTTCCTAATGCCGTGACCCTTTAATACAGTTCCTCATGTTGTGGTGACCCCCAACCATAAAATTATTTACCCAGTAATTATAATTCATGAGTGTCGTTTTACCTCCAATACTGCTGCTTTCAACACAGTAGCTGCTTTTAACAGAGTAGCTGCTTTCAACACAGTAGCTGCTTTTAACAGAGTAGCTGCTTTCAACACAGCAGCTGCTTTCTACACAGTAGCTGCTCTTTACACATCGGAAATATGTGTTTTCTGATGGTCTTAGGGGACCCCTGTGAAAGGGTCGTTCGACCCCTGAAGGGGTCGCGACCCACAGGTTGAGAACCACTGATCTAGAGGAAGATTGAACTGACTGATAAAAAAAAATGTGGGCTGGCCCATAATAACCCCTCCTACTACCAGCATGCCCGAGTTTTGCAGCAAAGCAGTAACAAAAGCATGATCATAAACACAGGGAGGGGATTCAGTTAGACATGAGCACGCTGGAAATTTTTGTTTTGTTTCTTTTCAGATGCATTCGCTCATTGAAGAATTTAATTTTGTCGTGTTCGTCATGTTGAACCTATTTATTTACGGGATGTGTTTTGTATCTTCAGCATTTGTTTCGTGTATTCATTGGTCTGGGTGGATTCGAAAAATGTTGCCGTTTTTTTAGAAGATTGCTGTATGTTAGTTATCGGTTTTGATATTTCAGGTGGAATCGTTATTCATATATCAAAACTATTTGCAAGGATTCAATATTTTGGGATGCAATGGAATAAATAATGCAAAATACAGCAGCCCCGAGTTTTTCAAACCTAAGAATTTCATTGGACTATGGAACTGAACTGGCTGACTGTTATATTTACAAACTCAATTTAAATCACAAATTTACCTGAATCTGAATTTTCTGAAGAATTTTAAAATTGGGCCCGAACTACTATCACATTATGTGGCGTCTTCTGAATGAAAAAAATGCATTTGCTTATTTCGTTACAACTTTTTTTTTCACGTTTACATTCATTTAAATTCATTGCTATCTCCATTCAGAGATTAGTATACATCCAAATCTCCGAAAATCAAATTTTTGACAGAAAATCAATTTGTTAAGAAGCATACGTGTCTAGACTCAATGAACACCTATAGAAGGATTTTAAGGCAAGTACAAAAATACAAATTTCGTTCTTAACCATTGAGATTCAAAGAAGATGTTCACCTCTGGGATGCCCAAAAGCAGTCCAACTGAGGGAGAGAAACAATCGCTAACAGGAACAAGAAAGGAGTGATACATGAAGCTGGTGCATCATTATAGGAGCTATCCAGACTGGCAAAAGGGGAATCTGCCCTTCTGGAAGAAGCAGTGCCTGAGAGATAGACTCTAACAGCTTTAATCACATCCAGACAAAGGAGAGAAATTTCATTTTGGTGAGTTGGAGCCAGATAGAATGATGGAAGAATGATGTCCTGGTTGAGATTAAAGGCAGAAATTTGTTTTAGGTAAGAAGGATATCCTGAGCTTCAACACCTAGTCCCTATGCAAAAGTTGAGAATGATCCAGCACAGGGCCACCAGTTCTGACACTCATCTTGCTACAAGGGATGCCACCTTGTGGGTGAGAGTAGAGACAAGAAAGGTTCTAATGGTTTCATCTAGCAAGTTCTGAGGTGAAGTGAGACCCAGATTCAATCCCACGGAGTTACAGGGGATTGAACAGCTGAAGCTACATTGGAGACTCCTTGCACAAAAGTCTTAATCAAGGAGCGAGAGGTCAAGTCTCTGAAACAAGATAGAAAGGGCAGAAACTTGATCTTTGGTAGTGCTGAGAGCCAAATGCTGATCCAGGCACAGCTGTAGGAAGAAGTTTTATCCCAAGAGGAAACTTCTAAGGTAGAAGCCCCAAGACTCACACCAAGGGAAGTATGCCTTCCATGCACTGCATGAAGACCTTGCACTAAGTACACTTCCTAGCTTTAATATCATGGGACTCATTGATTGACTCATCAAAGCCAGCAACTCTGAAGCAGATTACCAAGTTGGTTCTGGAGACAGAAGAGCTGGAAGATCTGGCAGAGCCCACACAGTGTCCATCAGGAGTCTTATCATGTTAGCGCACCACATCCGCCTGGGCCAATCCAGACTACTGAGGATCACAGAATGCCTTCCATCATGATTCTGCAAAGCAGATGAGGAAGAAGTTTCAGGGGAGGATAAGCATAGATCTGGGTGTACTAATTCCTTGGAGTCACCAGAGCATTCACTGCTTCCATTAGAGGATCCCTGTATCTGACAACAAACCCATCCAGTTCGGTGTTGAACCTGGAGGCCAGATGGTACACATTACACATCCTTCACCTGTAACACAAACGCTAGGATCATTCACCTGGGCCCAGACATTGCTGACTGAGAAAATCCACCTGGCAAGACTTTTGGTTCCTCCTTGATGATCATTGTACACCACTGAAATAGTCTCTTTGGCCTCTGTGGTCAGAGTCACAAACAGGGACGGACTGATAACTCATGGGGCCCCTGGGCAATAGGGGATCATGGGGCCCCTGTGTCCTTGCCCAAACTCAAAAAAGCCTATGAAAAAGGTACCAGGGGCATCTCATGAGGCCCCATACTGACCCCGGGCCCTCGGGCAGGGCCCTAGTTTCCAAATGGTCAGTCCACCCCTGGTCACAAAATAACTGAAACAGGAACCCTGGGGCAGAAGTCATGGCATCAGCTTAAGGAACAAAGGGGAAGATTAAAATATAAATTAGCTGCTGAATATGCTTTTAAAACGAGTTTTAATTTCAAGTGCATCTCCAACCATACTTTTTTGTTTTCGTTTTGGAAACAGCGGGGAAGATTTATAAATGCTATAGTATAGCTTCCATCAATGAAAAGCTAAGGAGAACCTTTTTATTTACCCCCCTTTTCTCCATCCATAGAGTGCTTTCATTGCTGAAAGCTATAGTGCATGTTCTGCTTTAGCAATCTAAGCAATGAAAGTATGATCTCTAACTGATCCAGTTCTGATGAGATAACTTAACTTACAGCCAAGTAGCTTGGCAGACAGACTCGATCCAAATGACAGCCTGCAGATCTTTAATCAAACACTTGTGCAGATCTTCACAGATAAACATCAGCTAAGTCAAAAAATCACAGTGTGTCTAGCTCCAGCAGAATACAGTACATGTGATAAATAGAGACTAAAACAAGAGAAAATGGTGGGACTAACTACATATAGCAGGGGTGTTAAACTCAATTTAATTGCAGGCCATATTAGCATTATGGTTGCCAGTTGTGTTTGTAAGATTAGATGTCCAGAGCACCCCACACTCCTTTACAATAGATGTCAAGAACCCCACCACCCTCATTCAAGAGTCCCTCACCCTCATTACTTACATCACAGTGCATCCCCCTTACCTTGTGCTGCTTCCAGGAAAAAGATGGGGGGGGGAAAGCTGGGAAGCAGAAAGTGTTGTGCCTGAAGAAGGATCTGAGGGCTAGAGTCAGCTGCCAGAGTCTGCTAAATAATGAGACTAGGGGAGGTGGAGATGAGGGGGTGCTCTGGCTGCTCAGAGAGGCACAGGATCTGTAGAAGTTCTGTTCTTCTCTGCTTCTGACTGGTGAGACAGGGGTCGGGCAGAGACGAGCCTCTCTGTTGTTGCACGGAGAAGTGAAGGATCTGTCCTCTCTGTTACCAACTGCTGAGACAAAGTGGGGTGGAGAAGAAAGGGATGCTGAAGCTGCAGGAGTGGTGTGAGGGCCACATGAAATGGACTTGCATTTGAGTTATATTAAATTTTTTTGTTTAGACACACTTTAAAGTGGAAATATAGAAAGTACTTCAATAAACGCATCCCCCAGCTACAGAGTGAGGAATGGATACAATTATTTCAAAGCAAACAAACAGCAAAGATTAATAAAGTGATAGTGCAGCCTCTATGAATGGAGGAGGGGAGCAGAAAGGGTGGACATAGTCAGCACTGTTGTCAAGTGCCAGGTGATCATATTAACCCCTGCAGCACTGTAAGACTCTGGTTGTGGGGGTATGTGGGGGGAGGTTGCAGAAGACTTCAAGAGAGCAGCCACCAACACAAGGGACACGTCTCACCGTATGTACTGTAAGTACTGTGATCTTGTACTGATTAAAAAAAAAAAATACACAAAAAACTAAACTTAAACTTTAATGTATTCACATTTTCTACAAACGACGGCAACACATCCCCAGCTACTTTTTACATATTTATACAGGAAAGTGTGTCTGCAAGTTATGAGTGGGTTATGTTGCTATGGGAATAGAGAAGACAGATAAAATGAGACCGAGCTGTGATGTTCCACTATGCAACTTAACTTCTCTTTATAGTTGCCATTTACCATTATTTACACATACGCTTTTCTACGGCAAGCCACCCTGGAGACATTGCTTCTACTGCATCTTTTTCATCTCTGCCTACAGTTCATATATTAAAGGGGAAAAACGGCAAATAAGCTAGCGGGGAAGAGATGAGTACGTAAGAAGAAAAAAACGAAGTCAAACATTTTAAAAACAATATGTGTAATGCCAGAAATCAAGTCTCTGGCAGTGAGTTTTTCTTTTTTCAGTATACAGCAAACAGTAAAGCAATGGCAATGACTACCAGAGCTGCAGTACTGATAGGGCCGAATTGTGCTTCGGTGGTATAATACTGGCTATGTGATCAGACTGACCTCACTGGGATGCAAAAGGAGAAACAAAAAAAGGGCGCACTGACCTAGTGCATATCGTTTAAAATATTTATTGAAGAATAAATAGGTTGGCTCTGAGGAAGAGGTTGTGTCCTTGAAATGCATTAGCCAGTTGGTCATCCAGGGTTCCATCGTATGGACTCAGATGTTGTTTGGATCATCTTGTTCAGTTTGACATGCTTGTGTTTTTATGCCTATTGTGAGTATGATACTTGCTTTGTTTCATCAATAAATATTTTAAACGATAATGCACTAGGTCGGTGCACCCTTTTTATGTTTCTCCATTTGCATCTAGTGTATTTGGACCACCCCAGTCTGTTGAGGGCAGCAAGCAGTGCTTATTCCAGAAAATTCCAGAACATTCCTATTGGGTCTACTGAGTCCTTTCCTAGCGCAGGAGAAAAGTGTTGTGTTGGATTTGACATCTCTGGGAAGGGGGTGGAGTGAGTACTATCTTCATGTCGGTACCTTCTCCCACTTCCTCAGTCCTTGCCTATGCAAGGAGGAGGTCACTAGTCCCTCCCGGCCCACAGCCCCCTAGGATACATGACTGACCAGAAGGCTGAAAGACCAGACTCCCTGCGCCACGGGGTCCCATACATGTACACTGAGAAATGAGCTTTGATTTATCAGGAAGTCACAGTAGGCT
The DNA here is from genome assembly GCF_062004578.1 of Staurois parvus. Taxonomy (NCBI): domain Eukaryota; kingdom Metazoa; phylum Chordata; class Amphibia; order Anura; family Ranidae; genus Staurois; species Staurois parvus. The sequence goes on along the minus strand of NW_028318294.1, from coordinate 2,163,492 downwards.
CCCAAATTCAAAATGGCAGCATCGGGGACCTGTAATGGCCAGAAGAACATTGCTGAAGGAAGACATTGCTGCAATGCATGGACTGGTAAGTACCCGATTTGCAGGTACAGTAGGTCCCCGACTTACAAACATTTGAGTTGTGAACTTTCTCAGATACGAACGGACCTCGCATTACGAACATTCGTAGATATGAACAAATCGTGGACGTATCTCACGTGTCTGCCGGACATTGTCACAGTTGTGCTGCTGTGTGATTACTGTACAGTGCGATAGCTTACTCTACAGTAGTACAGTGCTCAATCAGAGCCCAAGATGTCCAGAAGCAAGAGGAAAAGCAGTGATGATGTGGAGGGGACTGCTAGGAAACGCAAAGTAATAACCATGGAAAAAAAAGTGAAAATAATTGAGAAATTGGACCGTGGCAAAAAGATGGTAGACATCGCTCGTTCTTATAACATGAATCGTTAACCATTGGCACAATTCTAAAGAACAAGGACATGATCATGGAACATGTGAAGTCTGCTGTGCCAATGAAGTCAACATTAATATCCAAAAAGAGTGGTAAAGTGATAGAGGAGATGGAGAAACTTCTCAGTGTATGGATGCAGGATCAGCATCAGCATCGAGTCCCACTCAGTTTAATGCTTATTCAAGAAAAAGCTAAAAGCCTGTTTGAAGACTTGAAGAAAAAACCGGGGTGAACAGTGTGCATCTTTTACTGTCAGCCATGGTTGGTTTAACAGATTTAAGGCTAGAGCCAAACTTCACAACGTAAAAGTAACTGGTGAGGCTGTTCAAGCAACACTTAGATACATTTTTGATGAAGGTGCTTATTTACCCCCTTATTTTTAACGTCGATGAGACAGGACTGTACTGGAAGAGGATGCTAGAATAAAGTTACATCAGTAAAGAGGAAAAGGTAATGCCAGGCTACAAAGCAGCAAAGGACAGACTTACTCTGTTGTTTGGTGGAAATGCTTCCAGTGATATGAAACTAAAGTCTCTCTTAGTTTACCATTCAGAGAACCCAAGAGCCCTCAAAAACATAACCAAGGGCTCTCTACCTGTTGTGTGGAAGAGTAACTCCAAAACCTGGGTTACACAGGCCAGTTTCCAGGACTGGTTTTTCCACCACTTTATCCCAGAGATAGAGAAATATTGTTTGGAGAAAGATATCCCATTCAATATTCTTTTCTGCGTGACAATGCACCAGGTCACCCCCAATTCATGGATGACTTTCATGCCAATGTCAAAGTGGTGCATCTGCCACTGAATACTATGGTGCTCATCCAACCTATGGACCAAAGAGTTATTGCGACTTTCAAGAAATATTATTTACGTCACAGTTTTTGTCAGGCAGTGAAGGCTACTGATGAAACAGGAACAACCTTGAGACAATTTTTGGAGGACTATAACATCTACAAGTCCATAAAAAACATCAGCTTTGCTTGGTGTGAGGTTTCAGCTGTCACCATGAATGGGGTTTGGAAGAACCTTTGCCTGCAGTTTGTTCATGGACTTGAGAAGATAGTTAAGGAGTCCAAAGAGGTCTTCAACAACTTAGGGACCCCAGTACAAATCTGGAGCTAGATCTGCAAGAAGAGTACTTCATTGAACTCCTTGCTGTGCAACATGAGGAGCTTATTAATGAGTACCTGATGGAATTAGAGGCCCAGAGAAAAGACAAAGAGAGCCAACAGGAAGATGTAACTGAAGAACCAAAAAGATTCACAACACAGGAAATGCCAAGGGGACTTTTGAATACTTAAAGAGGCACTGTTAGTTTTTGAGGCACAAGACCCCAACATAGAATGATATCCAAAGGTTACAGTTGCCATCCAGAATGCCATCCAGTGCTACAGAGTCATCTATGATGAGAAAAAAAGAGCTACTACTCAGACATCACTGGATCATTTTTTTCAGAGGGTAGACAGAATTGAATCCATCAAAAAACCTGTCATCAACATCAGGTGTGAGTGAAATGCCATCTTGCCCTCCATCTCTTATTGTTGATCCTTCAGCTTCATCAACATCAGGTGTGGGCCAAATTCCATCTTGCCCTCCATCTCCCATTGCCGATGACCTTAAGCTCCAACAACATCAGGCGTGGGCCAAATTCCATCTTGCCCTCCATCTCCTATTGCTGATGATCCCTCAGCTCCCCCATCTCCCACCTACCCTTCCTCCTCCAGTTAGTAACTCTCTTCTTGTCAGTTCACTCCCTGCAATCCACTATATGCCAGTTGTGGTACTGTACCACCATTTTAAGGTAACTGTAAAAGTTAAAATAGCTTATTTAGAGTATTGTGTGTGTGTGTGTTTTTTTTTTATGCTTTACATTGTATATTTGTGTCAAAGGTGTATAATTCCTTCGTAAGTCGGGGACCTACTGTACTACTACAGAAATTATATCTGCTGATTTTTAACTTTTTAAAAGTGGGGTGAAGTTTTTTTACCATCCATCTTCCCATCATCTCTGACCAGCTTCCCTGTCCCTGCTGAAGAATAACATCCCCACATGAGATGACGTGTGCTTTGGATCATGAGCTGTTCCAAGCCTTCTCTACACTTTTTTCTTCCCGTCATTCTGGTACAGATTAATCTTAGTTTCATCTGTCCAAAGAATGCTTTTCCAGAACTGGTCTGGCTTTTTTTAGATAATTTTTGGCAAAGTCTAATCTGGCTTTTCTATTCTTCAGGCTTATGGTTTGCACCTTGTGGTGAACCCTCTGTATTTGCTCTCGTGAAGTCTTCTCTTGATTGTAGACTTTGACAATGATACGCCCACCTCTTGAAGAGTGTCCTTCACTTGTCTGGATGTTGTGAATGGGTTTTTCATTACCATATAGAAGATCCTGCGATCATCCACAACTGTTGTCTTCCGTGGACGTCCATGCCTTTTTGTTACTAAGCTCACCAGTGTGTTCTTCTCTCCTCAGAATGTACCAAACTGTTGGTTTGGCCACTCCTAATATTGTTGCCATCTCTCTGATGAATTTGTTTTGTTTTTGAAGCTGTTTCACTTGCATGGACACCTCCTTTGAACGCATGATCTGGGTTCAAAGCAATAGATTCCAAATGCAAATACCACACTTAGAATCAACTACAGACCTTTTACCTGCTTAATTGATGAAGAAATAATGAAGGAGTAGTCCACACCTGACAATGAAATAGTTTTTTATTCAATTGTCCAATTACTTTTAGACCCTTGAAAAAGGGGGGATGGCTACTCTTTAGAGCTAAAATTCCTAAACCTGGAAAAAAAACTATAATTGTGCCTGTGTCCACATATATATGGACCTAACTGTACATGCAACAGAGAATCTTAAAGTGATCCTGTGTCCAGCCTCTAATTGGTGGTCCTTGAGGTGTAGCATTAGGGTGTATTTGCATATGAATACATTTCATACTTGCCCTTTCTATAATCTGAGGGTCATGTAGTTCTGGAAAACTACATGTGAAATATTTACGGTGGAGGCTGGATCACTGGAGTGGGATGGACATTATTGTTTTCATGTGGACTTTATGAGAAGCTACAAAGACTTTTTTTTAATTTCAGTTATTTTAAAATAATACACAAGGTGTTAACTACATTTATTGAGCACCGCACATTTCCGTTTACTGCTATTTAGACCCCAACTATTGTGATGAACTTGCATGTGGGCTCTGGCAGAGTTTTGGCTCATTGTCTATATCACGTGTACGGAAAATATTTAATGTAAGCATTTTATTTAAAAAAATTCTTTGCCTTGAAGTTTATGTATGCCTGTAAAACTCTCACTTGTGGTGCTATAACCAAGTATTTTGTGGGTAAAAGAACTTTGCTGCAGCAAATTGAATCATGCTTTATTGTTATATATATTTATATTTTTTTTCTCCCCCTTCTAATGGTTGAACTGGATGGACATGTGCCTTTTTTTCAACCAGACTAACTACATTGCTCAAAAAAATGAAAGGAGCACTTTTTAATCATAGTATACCATCAAGTCAATTAAACTCCTGGATATTGATCTGGTCAGTTACACGCCGTTCACATAAATGTGACTTGGCATGTGATTTGCATGCCCTGCAACTTGCAAATCGCATGCCAAGTCACACCCTATTGTCCACAAATGTAGCAGTATTATTGGTGGGTTCCGACTTGGTTGGAGCCGCAATGATTTCAGAAGTAGTACGTGCACTACTTTTGGTACGATTTGCATAGACATCTGTATCAGATGTCTTTCAAATCGCACCTGAAATCAGCGGGTCCCCCGACCTTGAAAACATGCTACTTCACTGTAAGTTACACGATTTCAAAGTCGGGCTTAATGTGAAAGAGGGCTTAAGTAGCAGAGGAGGTTGTTAATCAGTTTCAGCTTCTTTGGTGTTAAAGAAATTAACAACAGGTGCACTAGATAGGCAACCCACAAAACAGGAATGGTTTTACAGGTGGAGGTCACTGCCATTTTTTTTCCCTACTCATCTTTTCTGGTTTTCACTAGTTTTGCTTTTGGCTAGGGTCAGTGTTACTACTGGTAGCATTAGGTGATATCTGGACCCTACAGAGATTGCACAGGCAGTCCAACTCCTCCAGGATGGTACAACAATATGTGTCATTGCAAGGTTTGGTGTGTCTCTCAGCACAGTCTCAAGAGCATGGAGGAGATTCCAGGAGCCAGGGAATTACACTAGCAGAGCTGGACAGGTCCATAGAAAGTCCTTGACCCATCAGCAAGACCAGTATTTGCTCAGGAGGAACAGGATGAGCACAACCAGAGCCCTACAAAATGACCTCCAGCAGGCCATTGGTGTAAAAGACCAATCAGAAACAGACTTTATGAGGGTGGCTTGAGAGCCCGGCGTCCTCTAATGGGCCCTGTGCTCACTGTCCGGCACCATAGAGTTCAAATGGCATTTGCCATTGAACACCAGATTTAGCAGGTCTGCCACTGGTACCCTGTGCTTTTCACAGATGAGAGCAGGTTCACCCTGAGCACATGTGACAGACCTGAAAGGGTCTGGAGAAGCCATGGAGTACATTATGCTGGCTGTAACATCGTTCAGCATGACCATTTTGGTGGTAGGTCAGTGATGGTCTGGGGAGGCATATCCATGGAGGGACACACACCTCTAGAGGCTAGACAATGGTACCCTGACTACTGTTAGTTATCGGGATGAAATCCTTAGACCCATTGTCAGACTCTATGCTGGTGCAGTGGGTCCTGGGTTCCTCCTGGTGCACGACAATGCCCGACCTTATGTAGTGAGAGTATGCAGGTAGTTCTGGAGGATGAAAGAATTGATACCATTGAAGGGCCCCCAAGCTCGCCTGACCTAAATTCAATAGACCACCTCTGGGAGATCATGTTTCAGTCCATCCAATGCCGCCAGGTTGCACCTCAGAATGATCAGGAGCTCAGTGATGCCTTGGTCCAGATCTGAGTGGAAATACCCCAGGACCATCGTGGTCAGGCATACATACAAGCACGTGAGGGCCATACAAACTACTAAGTACCATTCTGAGTTGCTGCAGTGAAATTTCAGCAAAATGGACTAGCCTGCTGCATCATTTTTAACATTGATTTTCAGGGTGTCTTTGAATTCAGTCCGCTGTAGGTTGATCATTTTCATCAAATGATGGGGCATCTTTACGTTCCTAACACATTACCCAGTCCATATCAGTATAGATATCCAGCATATTTTGCCCCATTGAAATATGATGTGTTTTAAAAGTGTTCCTTTAATTTTCCTGAGCAGTGTATATTCAGGAAAAGGTAGAGACACACAATGCAGTCAGCAGCAAAAACAATACTGCAGAAGATAGTGCTTTCTTTGGAGGACTACTTCTAGTTAAATTTTTTCCAGCAATATCTATGAACTACAAAACACTCCCTCCATGTTATTGAGGGGGGCATTCTGTATTCCTGTCCTAGCACAAGAACACTGCTCTTCCATAGATTCAGTAAATGAGTGAACATTAACCTGACAGAAAGTGTGTTACTGGCAGGATAACCTAGTGAAAAATAAGCCTGAAACCAGACACCCTTTAGCAATATCACTCATCTGCATCACAGTGATCACATTCTTCCTATGAAGTTCCAGAAAATACTATGACAGCTGGGTATACATTGTACATACATGCAGATGGGTTTGTGCAAATTAATGTTCTCTGGTTTGTCCATATTCCCACTGTAGGGGGAGAAAGAGAAGAGAGGGGGCAGCAAAAGAGAACACCACTGCTGAGTCCGGCAGATGATCCTGAAGGCCTCCGAAGCAGTAGACACTTCAAGGCTAGCCTTCAGGGTAGAGCAGAAGCAGATCTCCAATGTGACATGTAGAAAGAGAGGCAGAGAAGGTGCAAGACTGTATTACAATTTATTGTAAAATAGCTGAGAATACACTCACATTTGGGAAGATATATACAGAAATCTTCCAGGACTGGTGTGAATCAGCTGTGTGTGGGAGATGCCCAAAACCTGGGTCCAGAGGCAGCTGTGAAGTGGAACAAGACCGGATTACCACTGTGAAATGTGGTGGAACCAGGGGCAGACTGACAACTCATGGGGCCCCTGGGCAATAGGGGATCATGGGGCCCCTGTGTCCTTGCCCAAACTCAAAAAGCCTATAAAAAAGGTACCAGGGGCATCTCATGGGGCCCCCTACTGACCCTGGGCCCTCGGGCAGTGCCCGAGTTTCTAAATGGTCAGTCCGCCCCTGGGTGAAACACAGCATTCAACGTGATGTGACATTTTGGAGCATGCTCACCAGCTACGGGGGCACGCTCCTTTGTCAAGCTAACTAAACAGACAGATGTGCTACCTATTATACACTATTGGGCGGTGTGTCCACCCCCTACAGTTCATAAATACAAAAATGGACAAATAGATGAACAGGGGCATGTGCCATCTAGTGGATAATATATAGATTGCATTATACCATTACCAAGGTGCTATGACTTACTGCTTAGGCTAATATTATTACCTTAATTGGATACATATAAAATATACGATAAGGTCAATATTTCACTGAAACATTTTTTTGAAATTATCAACTAAAATTGTTACTAAGTCAAGGCTTGCAAATAAAGAAAGCACAAGAAAACCTGGAAACCTTTTACGGTTAAAAATAACAAAAAGGTGGAGGCTATACCATGACCCATCTATAGGCACATGTGAACGTAATATCGTGTGACATGATTGCCTTTAGGGGTATAATAAAAAAAACATAGACTAAACAAAGTAAGTTATATAAAAACAGGATTGTTACATGAACATGGATAATATTAGATGGTACATGCCCCTGTTCATCTATTCATCCATTTTTGTATTTATGGTTGTCACGGAGCTGGTCCTTAATCCTCCAGGCTTGTTCCCTGCCACCCACCACCCCTCACTCTTCTGTCCCGTCCATGCTGGGACTACTAATCCCGAGACAAATAAGACAAATAATATATGGACAGTCAATCAGGGTACTCCTACTTTGATGAATATAGACAGTAACAAGAAGCCTTCTTCGTTAGTCTTGTAACAGTCCACTCACCACCACTGCATGGCTTATGGCATGTAAAGATGGCCGCCTCCTTGCTGGACGCCGTCGGCCATCTTCACATGCCATAAGCCATGCAAGGCTGTACAGGCGCCAAGGAGAGAGTGGAGCCCACAAGATATCGGCTGATGTAAGCGGTTATTCCCTGGATCAATACTGCACTACATACGGAGGACATCTCCATCATTTATCAACCATAGCACAGGTGGTGAGTGGACTGTTACAAGACTAACGAAGAAGGCTTCTTGTTACTGTCTATATTCATCAAAGTAGGAGTACCCAGATTGACTGTCCATATATTATTTGTCTTATTCCAGGATGGGGACATTATAATGTATTACCTAGATGCAAGGCGTACAGTATACATTACAACAAACGGAGACCCACTGGGCCTTTTTTCATCACGTATATTACAGTGGTTTATAGTCCACACGTTGCGGTGAAGAAACCGTGTAAAGCAGGGCCCTGCTATCTACATCTTTTACTCCATCAAAGGACATCAACAGGTTCCACTCACTTGTGCCTTATAGGGTTGTACTGTATGAGTCCATATTAATATCACTGGGGTATATCCCTCTCTATATATTATAATTTTTACCCACATTGCCTTGATTAGGCTAAGGGTAATGTCTCTTTCTACATGGCAACTGTATTAGCTACTTTGCATAGCATGTCATAACTATATATACCTAGGGTACAATTTTTTGATATACCTCCTACTGGTAGTGTTACCAATGTGTGGTGCTGGAAATGCTATAGACAAGGTTTTGTCATGGTCTTTGCAGCACATCTATATCCAGACCGGTATTGGTGTGATTTTTAAGTGGTTTTTAGGTCTGTGAGTATTATCTCATACTGAGGTGATGGTGAACCAGGGTAATTGCCCCATTGTCTATCTATAATGTTTAATAAAGCATAATTTTTTGGAAATTTTTCGGAGTATCGCATTCTGTCCATAATGTAGCCGCTTTCCTGTGAATCTCTTTTCACAATTTCTTTGTTTGGATCTCTCCCCTGCCTGGACCTAACTCCTTGTTCCCTGTGAGCCTGCGGGCTGGATCTCTGCTCTGCCTGGACTTAACCCTTTGTTGCCCATGAGCCAGGCGGACTTAACCCTTCGCTGCCTGCGTGGACTGACCCTGTGTTGCCGGTGTGGACTGTGTCCCTCCGTGTCCTGCTCCGAGTATCTAGTAAGTGGACTAACCCCATGCTGCCCAAAAGACTGAGCCCAATTCTCCCCAGGAACCCAGAGTCTCATGAAACCGCCACTCCAGGTCCTACTGAACCCTGTAGACTACCAACCCCGTTGTTCCATATTCCCTTCCTGAGAACTTTACTGTGTTGCTGTGTCTGGTGTGGATCTGTGGACTAATGGATCTATTGTCTGTACCCCAAAAACCTCCCCAATAAATGGCTGCACGTCGGGTTCTGTGCAATCTGTCTCCGTGTGCTCTCTCCCTGCGCTCCTGGTTCTCGTGGCAATGAACTTTGCCCTTTAGGGGGCGGACACACCACCCAATAGAGTATAGTAGGTAGCACATCTGTCAGTCTAGTTAGCTTGGCAAAGGAGCCCCCCCAGCTGGTGCACCTGCTCCGAAACGTTGTTGGGTCATTTCCGGTCACGTTGTTCCATCGCAGTTTACAGTGGCAATCTGATCTTGTTCCACCTCACAGTCGGCCCTGAACCCAGGTTTTGGACATCTCCCACCCGCAGCTGATTCACACAAGCCCTGGAAGATTTCTAAAGACTTCAGATGTTCCTGTATAAATCTTCCCAAATGTATTCTCAGCTAATTTTACAATAAAGGTTATACATCATACAGCCAGTGTTATAGAGCTGAACTCCAGGTGATATCACAATACCAGTACTTTATTCACTATAATAAGGTATGTGCAGGCACCCTGTGGTGCTGGTAGAACATGAGAAAATCAGATCACGCCATCTTGTTTTAATACAAGTTTGCTTTATAGATGAATTCCAGGCAAACAGCTAACAGCACATTTGAAACAATCTGTAGTTTGATGGCATCAGTCTTTTAATTAATAAAATACGTTTCAGTTAAGAAATCTGGACATCTGATTTAAAACAAAAAAAAAAAAAAAAAAGCAAAAAACAAAAGTTATTTTGATAGTAAAATAAATACAAATTTTAACTGGTGGAATATGTAGGGGTGAACAACCACATGGTGGCTTCCTCTCTCCTCTCATGAAATCCTCTTGCTATCTTCGATGAGTCTCTGTTTAATCCTCTCTGCTCTGGCACGGCTTGCATTTCTGTTATTTTCATACTAAGAAGAAAGGGGAAAAAAAACATTCAAATTGGTATACTGCACTGTTAAAGTTTTACCGTATTTTTCACTCCATAAGACGCACCTAGGTTTTAGAGGAGGAAAGCAGAAAAAAAATATTCTGAACCAATGGACTGCAGACACAGTACAGGAGATGACCAGAGACTGCGGACACAGTACAGGAGATGACCAGAGACTGCGGACACAGTACAGGAGATGACCAGAGACTGCGGACACAGTACAGGAGATGACCAGAGACTGCGGACACAGTACAGGAGATGACCAGAGACTGCGGACACAGTACAGGAGATGACCAGAGACTGCGGACACAGTACAGGAGATGACCAGAGACTGCGGACACACTACAGGAGATGACCAGAGACTGCGGACACACTACAGGAGATGACCAGAGACTGCGGACACACTACAGGAGATGACCAGAGACTGCGGACACACTACAGGAGATGACCAGAGACTGCGGACACACTACAGGAGATGACCAGAGACTGCGGACACACTACAGGAGATGACCAGAGACTGCGGACACACTACAGGAGATGACCAGAGACTGCGGACACACTACAGGAGATGACCAGAGACTGCGGACACACTACAGGAGATGACCAGAGACTGCGGACACCCTACAGGAGATGACCAGAGACTGCGGACACCCTACAGGAGATGACCAGAGACTGCGGACACACTACAGGAGATGACCAGAGACTGCGGACACACTACAGGAGATGACCAGAGACTGCGGACACACTACAGGAGATGACCAGAGACTGCGGACACACTACAGGAGATGACCAGAGACTGCGCACACACTACAGGAGATGACCAGAGACTGCGCACACAGTACAGGAGATGACCAGAGACTGCGCATACAGTACAGGAGATGACCAGAGACTGCAGACACACTACAGGAGATGACCAGAGACTGCAGACACACTACAGGAGATGACCAGAGACTGCAGACACACTACAGGAGATGACCAGAGACTGCAGACACACTACAGGAGATGACCAGAGACTGCAGACACACTACAGGAGATGACCAGAGACTGCAGACACACTACAGGAGATGACCAGAGACTGCAGACACACTACAGGAGATGACCAGAGACTGCGCACACAGTACAGGAGATGACCAGAGACTGCAGGCAGTACAGGAGATGACCAGAGACTGTGCACACAGTACAGGAGATGACCAGAGACTGCGCACACAGTACAGGAGATGACCAGAGACTGCGCACACAGTACAGGAGATGACCAGAGACTGCAGACAGTACAGGAGATGACCAGAGACTGCGGACACAGTACAGGAGATGACTAGAGACTGCAGACACAGTACAGGAGATGACCAGAGACTGCAGACACAGTACAGGAGATGACCAGAGATTGCGCACACAGTACAGGAGATGATCAGAGACTGCGCACACAGTACAGGAGATGACCAGAGACTGCGCACACAGTACAGGAGATGACCAGAGACTGCAGACAGTACAGGAGATGACCAGAGACTGCAGACAGTACAGGAGATGACCAGAGACTATGCACACACTACGGGAGATGACCAGAGACTTTTTAATGTATTTCAAGCCAGGTTCACACCAATGTAGCTTGTGTTTTGTCCGTTTTGCATGTGTTTTTACATTTTTTTTTGCCAACTTCTCCTTGGGCAGATTAAAAATGCAAAACACATCAAAACCACACTACATATGTTTCCTGCAGCATCTCTATTGAAGTCTATTGAACCAAAAATGCAAAGTTTTGCGTTTAAAAAAAGTCCCAGACCCTTTCCAAAAACGCTGTTGTGTGTTTCTGCAAAAAGCACTGAAAATGCATAGGTGTGAACCAGGCCTCAATGGGGAGGTGCATTTTTAATTTTTAACTGACCAAATCTGCAACAAAAATGCGGCAAGGATTTTTTTTTTTCTTTCTTTAACACCGCAAGGGAAGCGCAACAGACTAGCGTAAAGACATACAGTGAATTTAAAGGGATGCCTTTCTTGCGTTTTTGTTTTTTTTTTTTAAACACAAAGCACTTCAAAAACTGCTCAGTGTGAAACCAGCCTTTTGGCTGAAAAGATGTTGAAAAAAAATTCATATTCATTTACAATTCATGATATTAATTAAAAAGTTGAATACAAAACAATTGTATATCATAAAAATATATTTTTGAAAACTGTCCATTGTCAATGTCGGTTTCAGTTTTTGGCTAAATGCATCCTGAATTTTTTGTTTTGGTCCAGAATTTTCATTTTGGTGCACCCCTATTTTGTACTGTTTATGGCAGCGAGGGGGGCGCAACACAAAGAAGGTACATTTCCTCCATGGTTTTGCACTATGCTCAGTAAAACAGCCAGGCGATAGCCCAAAGCAGACATGTGACACCATCGGAAGATCCTACCACAACCATATTTATGTATGTACAGGATTGCTGGCACCTACTTTAAAGGGTCAGTTCACCTTCCCCAAAAACTGCCTATGCAGGTAAAGGGCATGTGTAGATGAAAAGCAACTGCATAGCTTTGATTACAGTTGAATAATGCCCCTTCTGTAAGTCTAGGCCTTTTTTCATACCTCTGGAAACCTGGGTGAAAAACTTACAGATGGCATACCCCCATCCTGCCTTGCTGCTATGACATGGCCAGGATGAAGCCTGCCACTGCTGCTTGCATTCACTATCATAGGAGTAAGTGGTGCTTTTCCTTCACTGGGTCCACAAAGGCCTGTGCTCAGAGGAAGCAGGTTGGATGGAGGAAGGCTGACGACATCTTTTGGCAGTAAAGTACACTGGGGGGGGGGGGCTCTGGCCTAAATGTGAATACTGCAGCAAAAGGCTAATTTTTTTTTTTTTTTTTGGGTGGGGCAGCAATTCATATTTTTATATTTATTTCTTGGATTAGCACTCTGTTTTAATGCATTGAAAACATTTTATTCTGAACAAGACTTGCAACGCATCAACACCCCCCCCACTTATGTTGTGAGGATGAGAAGAGGAGGTATTTAAAGACCAGCAAATGAGAACACAGGCCGAGCTACAACACTGTTTGGGATTTCAGTGCAAAAGGAGCACAAGTTAGCCACTTAATGGGTTTCTGGCAGATCAAGGATTGTTCTATATTAGTAGCATAATATCAAAAACATGGGGAAATATGCATGTATTTCATATATAAATCAAAAGTGCAGCGCTAAAAAAAGAGACACTATAAATATAAATCATTAAATGAACAGTTCATATAGTGATTTGAAGTGACTTCAGGTGCTTTCATATAACCGTATCCTCCTGGTGGTAAGGTGCTGTGAGATAAAGTGCAGAAAGAATGCACACTCACCAGAACGCACAATTTAATGAGCGTTTGTAATTATATGTTTCTCCTGAAGTCATCTGCCGGTCAGGGTGATGTCTGGAATCCAGTATCCTCCCTTCAGTGGTCCTGGATTTTATTAGTAGGGCATCAGGGTGGTCCAGAATACCCCTCAGGTAGTAGCCTATAGACTGCTCTATAGTAGTTGTGAAGGCTCCTTCTCCAGTAGTCAGGTGGATGGCTGTGGATTAATACTCCCCAAGGGAGTCAAAGCAGAGACATCTCCATAGTGTAGTAAGTATATACTTTATTACAGCAAAACGAGGATTCTTAAGAGTAAAAAAATCAGTAAATGAACAAGCGGTAACATGGACTAACCGTCCAGTGTTAAACATGGCCGCCGGAGCTCCACGATGCTCCGGCGGCGTGACGTCATGGCGTTGCTGGCTCCTCCTACGCGTTTCGTGCGCACGCACATCGTCTGGGGGGATTTGCCAATCTTTAACACTGGACGGTTAGTCCATGTTACCGCTTGTTCATTTACTGACCGGCAGATGACTTCAGGAGAAACATATAATTACAAACGCTCATTAAATTGTGCGTTCTGGTGAGTGTGCATTCTTTCTACACTTTATCTCACAGCACCTTACCACCAGGAGGATACGGTTATATGAAAGCACCTGAAGTCACTTCAAATCACTATATGAACTGTTCATTTAATGATTTATATTTATAGTGTCTCTTTTTTTAGCGCTGCACTTTTGATTTATATTGTTTTAGAGGTTTTTATGGTTACCTGGTGTACAGCTGCTATACTCTCTTTGTGGGTGCGCTCGCACATATTTTCCATAATGTATTTCATATATGTACTGCATATTTTTACTGCAAGAAGAAGCATTATAACAGAAGAGACCAAACGGGTCCCTTCTGTCAAAAAAAAAAAAAAAACCCTGCCTGTCAGCAAAAAGTGGGTTTAATACCACTTTAACCTCCCTAGCGGTATGATTATTTCAGATTTTTGGTGCTGAAAGCGGTACATTTTTTTGCATGGAAATATGTAGTTTTTTTTATTGTAGGCTGTAATTTTTAGGAATAACTCACTGAAATCTGTCCGAACAAGAGTCTAGTAAACATTCCGGGTATAATAAAATTTGAAACACAAAATCATAAATTATAATTTAATAAATAATCATAAAAAATATTATAATAATAAATTTAATTCAATAATATAATCAAACCAAAAACACTGAAATTTGAAATATAGCGCCAAGTTCGCACATCACTGAGCAAAGTCGCAAAATTGTTTTCAGTGTCTGATGACGAATTTCCCCACGAATCATTATCACTCAATTCTGCAAGTGGTTCTGATTTACTATCGCTGTTCTCTAGCTGGTCTAAAACCGCTTTTGACCTAAAGGGACACTTTTTGGACGCCATGGACTTTTCTAAGTTTCCAGGCAGAAAGAACAGTCAAAATGCAGACAGGGGACAGGACAAAGCACTCGGGACACAATGTATGTGAAATGGTTTGAAACAGCAATGTTTTACTATGTAAAATTCGTTTTGAAAAAAATGACATTTTTTAAAAATTTTCAAATTTCCCGCCGCCGGCGCCCATACGTCCCGACGTCACAGGGACCGGAACACAGACGCCGGATGCCAGCATCGGCCGGAGGAGATGGCCGGGGACACTGCGGGGGACACATCGTGGGAGCCAAGGACAAGGTAAGTGCTGGAGGGACTCCCTATGCAACGCTGCACGGTAAGCCCGAGTGTAGCTCGGGGTTACTGCTTTTGGTACAGAAACTTTACCCCAAGCTACACTCGGGAATACCGCCAGGAAGGTTAATACTGTCCTAGGATTTCAGATGGGGGCAGACTTCTCAAACTCTCCCAAAAAACTTAGAGGGAAGAGATTGGCATTGGTCAAGTCCAAATTGGTAAATGGCTAGACTGGTTGTTGAGAAGTCTTGTGACATGCATTAGGAATAAAGGTAAATTCCCCCTGCGCTCTACAATTGGTAAAATAAATATATGTGCACTTCCAAGCTGCTATCGCCTTTTCCCTATACCAAAGGTTGCACAATTCATAAATAATAGTGTATTTTTTCAAGTGTGGAATAACAGCACCAGTCACTTTGATTTAACACCTGTCCTACCATTATATGTACAGTCATGTGTTATTATTATTTTAGTTTATTTATGTTGCACTTTTATATTTAAGTGTCACAGTTTATTATTGATTACAGACACACTGTATTTCGTAAATCTATAATTTGATTGTTATTTATGCATAGCGCTTCATCACTATTATTTATGACTTGTGACATGCATATTGTTATGATATTAAAGTGTCAATACCAATAATCAATTTAAGTTAAATTCTAGGAGAAAGAAATACGTATATTTATTTTCCTTCATCAGGCATGAACACACCTTTCACTTACAGTTAATTAACCCTTTGAGGACCGTAAGATTTTGGAACGCCAAAAGAATCAATTTTTTTGTTTTTAAAGTTCGTACACTTCAGTTGCTGTAACTAAGCCATTTCATGAAATAATTGGCAAAAAGCTAGATCCATTTGTTGTTTGTTGATAAGATCTAATATTTTGACTCAAACCAAAAAAAAAAAAAAAAAAAAAAAAAAAAAAGAGTTTTAAGTTCTTAATCAGATGATAAACGCAATTAAAAACATGGGACAAATACGTCCCTTGGTCCTCAAAGGGTTAAGGATAAGGGAAATAGGAGGAGCATTTTGTATACCTCAGTGCCAGTTAGTCAAGAGTTCATGAGCAGCTGCCTGAAACCATTTTGATATTACAAATCAGGAATAAAGGCAGAATCTCATGATAAATACCTTCTGCTTTTCGTGGCTTGGAAGTTTCCTATTCCACGTGAGAATGGGGGCAAGGCCCAGCACCTGCCCAACCCCCATCTAGTACAAATGGGCCCCCAAATCCATTTAAACTGCACAGACTGCCCCAAAAGTATGTCTACCCTTAATCACTTTCAGTTTCCAACCACATTATTTAGCTACGGTCTTCAGTTGTAGTTGCAAAATGTTAGATTTGACTGGTGTGCACCTTGTAAACGTACTATAACAAATGCAAACATTTTGTAAAAATTTCCTTAGTACAAGTTGTTGACCTCACCTCTTTCTTAAGGCACCCTCTCATCTCTCGGTCTATATCATTGCACTGTCCAAAAAATTTCAAAAATTTGTTCTAAAATAAAAAAAATTAAAAATTAAAATACAGGGTTAAAAAAAAAAAACCACAAGAAAAACTTACATCTAGTCATGCCACTTTATTATGTATTGTGATACAATTTGAAGGATTTTAACATATTATTTACAATTGACATAGCGGTGTCATCTTTCACAACACTACATAAAATAAAAAAAGGTTACAATCAGGGGTAGAGATCTTATACACAGAGCAACAGCTTACAAAAAAATAAAAAACAAACAAACCACCAAATACAAGAATTGGGTGCCCTGACCACATGATCTTACAATAGGATGTGCGTGTTTACCATAGCAGTCAAAATGTATCCTTTAACCACCTCAAGTCCAGATACTTTCACCCTCTTCCTGTCCATGTCAATTTTCAGCTTTCAGTGCTGTCACACTTTGAATGACAATTGTGCGATCATGCAACACTGTACCCATATGAATTTTTTAGCATTTTTTCTTAGACAGATAAAGCTTTATTTTGGTGGTATTTATTCAGCACTGGGATTTTTAATTTTTTTTTTGCTATATAAATGAAAAAGTCCAAAAATTTTGAAAAAAAGTGTTTTTCTAATAAAATTTTGCAAATAAATATTATTTCATCATAAATATTGGCCAAAATGTATTCAGTTATCTTTTTAGTAAAAAAATAAAAATAAAAAAAAAATAACCCAAATTAGTTTATAACCAAAAATTATAATTTTTAAAATTTTTTGTTTATTTATTTTTTTACATACTGTCACCCTAGCAGTACAGTGTCACTGTACTACTTGTGGGGGGTGATGAAGATTTTTTTTTTTTTTACACCGATTGCTTTTACACCCATAAAGGCTTTAAAAGCAATAATGTCTCCTTCTCTCTGGCTGCATTCTTGCAGCCATTGAGAAATACTGTGTGAGCTGTGATTGGTCACAGCTTGTCACATGGTACAAGGCTGTTGTGAATAGCCTTGTACCATGTGATCTCTGTGATCATTCAGATTTCACAGGTAGTAAGCAATGATGTCAGAAGTGAAATCTTGCTTACTACTATGCATGTGATCACTGATTGGCCAATCAGTGATCACATGATCTGGACCTCGCACA
The DNA here is from genome assembly GCF_062004578.1 of Staurois parvus. NCBI lineage: Eukaryota > Metazoa > Chordata > Amphibia > Anura > Ranidae > Staurois > Staurois parvus. Next base: position 2,146,046 of record NW_028318294.1, on the reverse strand, counting down.
GAGGTCCCGTATGACTAGTTGTGTTCCATTGTGTCTGGAGGACACATCGGGCTCCAGATCATGGTGCTGCACGCTCCCAGGGAGCGCGCACAGTCCAAAATGGTGGGAGCAGTTTATGAACGGCCACCGTCTGGCCGTTTATATACAGCAGCCGGACGGCAAGTGGTTAAAATGCATCTCCAGCCAACACAAATTGGCTCATCTCCCTTCCTGTTCCTGTGACAGATCAGAAAATGAGGGGAGCGGTAGTCATTGGATCAAGAAAACACAATTAATAACCTGACAGAAGTTCTAATAAATGCATAAAGTGTTATTTCTAGGCAGAAGCTCTCTTTCACAATACATACACCAACAGATAATGGCAGAGACTTAAATAAGCAGAGTTATGCCCTTAATGCTGGGGGTAATGCTGGACACCATGTTCCAGATACAGGAAAAAACTAAAACCTTTTAAAAAGAATGTGCAAAACCACTAGACATGAAACTCAAAACAAAAGTGAAATCAAACAAAAAAAATGAAAATATTATCAACATAAATATATTCTAAGCCACCAATGAGTGACATACATCAAACAAATCACAAAATTTATGTTCAATATAAATAACAGTGAAAATAAAAGGCTACTCCCAGAAAGACTCCAGGGATGCGAATGTAAGATCTTGAATGGAAATCAAGTGTCACAGTTCCACGTGCGATTGTCCCAAACCACCTTGGAATCAACTGTGCAAATTCCCTTACCAGATAGCCATGACCACCAAATGATAAAATATCAACAGCATGAGAGACACTCACTATGGATTAGTCCAGGATGTGATGGCAAACTCAACACCCAACAGGGTCCTCCACTGGCTCACACCAGGATAGTGCAGGGCTTGCGGCCTATGACGTCATTACACCCGCCAGTGTACCGTGACAAGGTGTCTTTTCAGCTGTTATCCTAAAAGGTGTTTGTGGGTATATATGTATGAAATAAATCAGTTGATTTTAGCAATGCTACTCTATGGTCCATTGTGTTCTTTTCTAAACATTACTGCTAAGAATTGTGGTTCCTGGACAGCCAGTGGAGGACCCTTTTGGCATGGAGGTTGTCATCGCATCTTACTTACCAAATTGGAGATCATGGCTATCTGGTAAGAGAATTTGCAGTTGATTTGGACTTACAACACGTGGAACTGTAACACTCTGGGGAAAAAAAAACTTTTTTTTTTTTCTTTTTTTTTTTTTAAAGCTCAATTTTAAATCTATAAATACACACACACTATCAAAAAAGAGGAAAAAAAAACATTCACCAAAAATGATAGTTTCTTTGGGAAGGGAAAACTAGAGTGTAATATATTTACATGAGTTATTGCCTTCTGATAGCTTGAAGTGATGGAGTGCTTACCTCAAGGTGGCACCGCTTCAGCATATTGATAATCACATTGCACTCGTCAGTGTGAAGGTGGGGTGACAGGTCTGGATGCATCTTTTATTAAGGAGCAACTGTGTAGTTGAAAAGCAGGTACAAAAGAGGTTCAATTATTTGGCTTGCTGGAACATTCACATCACTCTCCCCCCCCTAATTTGACTACTCTTCTGTACAAGGTTCCATTGTTCCTACATCACCCTGGATTTCTGCCAATAGTGTACATTGCCAACAAAACTTTAAAAAGAGACCCTCTCACCAACTGAAATAAAACTTAATTTCATCCCCTTTTCTAGACCCAGTGACATCACTGGGTTTCTGTGCTTTCTATGCAATGCAGGTTGATCATGGCTGGTGGGAGGGGCTGACATGATGCTGTACACAGCTTCCTGAAAACATCATAGCATCCTGCCTCAGTACTCCTCCCTTTTGGGAGGACTAAGGAGGCTGTCTCTTGCCTTCAGCCCTTGCCTTAAGCCCTGATGGCTCTTGCCTTCCGCCCCCATGATGCATGCAGTTGGCTGGTTCTTAGGGGGAGTTATGTAAATATCAAAATGCCTTGATGGTTGAAAGTCAGTCTGGAGGAGTGGGCATTCCCAAGCAGGCTGCATCTGCTTGCAGACCATTCTAAGTATTGCCTACATGTGATGCAGAGCTTCCACAATTGAAATAACTGAAATCCAATGGGTGAAAGGTGCAGGATAAAGACAGGCTGCCAGTTTGGGGAGGAAAGTGCTAAATGATGCTGGGCATCCTCCAGCCAATAAAAGAGGCTGCTTTCCCAATAGTAAGCAGTGAGCCATGGTGGGTCACTCGTACCTATAATACTAAAATGCAAACTCAGCCCGCCAATCTATTTTAATACTCGCTCAGCAATAAAAACAATTTTGCTTTATTTAACATTTTTTTGCAAAACTTTTGGGTTTTAAAAAAATAAATAAACATGCACCTTTTCAAAGGATACCTGCACCTCCCCAACCCATACCATCTTCAGAACTCATGTTTAAAGTAAATGTCTGCTAAAAGACAAAATATTCACGTAGTGTTAAACAATTATTATTGATCACATACTGCACTACACTGTGAATGTTTCATGTACTGTCATTAGAAAAGTGTTTCCATTGCCCCCCATAGACATTAGAAAACAGTGAGGTATTCTGACCGATGAACTGTCATTTTAATGACCTGGCAAATGGTGCCTTGAGCAGCTAATTCAATCTGTTGTGTAAAACCTCATACGGTATGTGGAATAGGTTCAGTTTTAAAATACCTGAGACTCTGTCACCAACCTAAATATTGCAGGTAGAAGCACAGAGGGATCAAGCATTTTTAATGCTTATTTCCAACGTTTCCTTTCTATGAACATTTTTATTCACTTGCAATGTTCCCTTGAAGATGTTAGAAAGTGTGATTCCACCAGGAAGAGTCAGTTCCCAGCACAGCCACAGTCCCTTCTCCGTCCTTGCATGTCCTAGTCATCTCCTGTTCTGGAAGTGTCTAATTACTATCTGTGCTGCCCCAGCTACTCGACCCTCCCTACATAACCATTTATGTAGCTGCCAGGGAAGGGGGATACTGTGGATTGCCACTTGAGTGACAACTTTGAATCTCTTGGGACTGCTACCATCACATCCAAGATGGCGGCACTCAGCAGCGGCGGGTTCAGTACAGATTTTTACCCATACCTACTCCCACTTCTGCAATCCTCGCTCTGCCCCTCCCCTGACAGTTTAATTTTGCTATCTGTCTCATTGGGCAGATTTCCCTTCACCTTCTGTCCCATAGCAAAAACAGGAAGTGAGAGGAAATCCCTGCAAATGAAGGGAATTCTATGGGGCCCCCCAAGTTACCAGAACTAGTGTCAACACAATTACAACACCTCCTGCGCTCAGGGACCCAGATCAGTGGAGGGTCGATGGATCAATAGTATAAAGATGTATGGAAGTTCGTCCCAGACTGATCAAAGGCTGTGCAGCTCCAATACAAAGCTGGGGAAGCTCGATACAAACTGTAGTGAAGAACAAAAACAAAAAATTACCTCAGTAAACATTTAGTAAATTTATTGATTTAGGAGATATACTCAGAAGAGTAGTAATAAAACAGGCATATAAAATCCAAAAGCGCATCCTACAATATGGAGACACATGCGAATCCCATCTGAAGGAGAAAGTCTCAGAATGACTCTGACGCGTTTCGAAGGGTGGGGGTCCCTTCTTCATCAGAGCTCTGTTTTTGTTCTTCACTACCAGAACTAGTGTCCCCTTCCAAAGATTTCCACTCTACTTTCACTTTCAACAATAATGGTTAACAGGACAAATGGAGAAGGTGAATCTCCCTAATAGGAGCACAGACAGCAATCAAAACTAACAGGAGTTCTAATCCCTCTCTGCTCTGTTCAAAACTAAAAAAAAAAAGAAAAAAGAAAAAGTTTTACCTTTAGTTATACTTCGTTGAAGTTCCTCTTTAATGGCTCTCTTTTTGATACAGGGCAGCTTGTATCATGCCAACACCTATAGGGGGTCACACAATGGCAAGTTAGAAAATTTGAAAGTACCGTATTTTTCACTCCATAAGACACACCTGACCATAAGACGCAACTAGGTTTTAGAGGCAGAAAACAGGAAAAAAAATTCTGAACTAATGGACTGCAGACATAGTACAGGAGATGACCAGAGACTGTGGACACAGCACAGGGATGACCAGAGACTGCGGACAGCACAGGGATGACCAGAGACTGCGGACAGCACAGGGATGACCAGAGACTGCGGACAGCACAGGGATGACCAGAGACTGCGGACAGCACAGGGATGACCAGAGACTGCGGACAGCACAGGGATGACCAGAGACTGCGGACAGCACAGGAGATGACTGCTGACCTTTGGGGAGGGGGGGAGCGGGTACCTGAATTTGACAGATACCCGCTCTTACTTCCGCGGAGTTGTTCTTTGATCTTACCTGTTCCTCTATCCAGCCACACGCTGTCTTCCCGGCTTCTGTAGTATCGGCGCTCGGCATGACAGCCGGGTGCCCAGTGCGCATGAGCGAGAAGCACTTGCGCTTTGTGATTGATCCAGCGGCTTCAGGGATCTGTCATGTGTCCCAGATAATGCCTTACCATTCACAAAAAGCACCGCTTCTTGCGGATGTGCACTTGGCACCCGGCTGTCAAGCCCAGCGCCCACACTACAGAAGCCGGGAAGACAGCGCGCGGCTGGATAGAGGAATAGGTAAGATCAAAGAACAACTCCGCGGAAGTAAGAGAGGGTACCTGTCAAATTCAGGTACCCGCTCCCCCCACTTCCCCAAAGGTCAGCAGTCATCTCCATAAGGTCCCGCTGCAGAGCTGAGTGGCCGGCCCAGTATTCTGAAACGGCAGCGGTGGAAATACCGGACCGGCCGCTCCATAAGACGCACTGACATTTCCCCCCCTTTTTTGGGGGGGAAAAGTGCATCTTATGGAGCGAAAAATACGGTAAATTATAAGCTCCAAGGAGCAGGGCCTCCTAACCCTCTTGTATTGAACTGTATTGTTGCTGTATTGTCTCCCGTTATATTGTAAAGCGCTGAGCAAACTGTTGGCGCTATATAAATCCTGTATAATAATAATACCAATAATGAATTTTAAAATGATAGAAGTGTCCAAAGGTAAGAATCAGTATGCATAAATGGCCACTAGAGGGAGTGAAGTACAGATAATTATATATGCACAAGTAATAGAGTAAACACATGAAATGACCTACTGCAAAGTAAAGCCTTGCACATACGGCACCCATTAGGGCCACTTCACATTAAGCCTGCGGCATTAATGCACATTACATTCATCGGTGCACTGCTATTCATAAATAAAGGCATCCCAGTGCACCGGAGCTGCAGCACACCACAATGTTGAGGTGTACTTCTGAAGCCAAATTTGTTCATACAACACACCTTCCTTGCAAGTCACAAATTCAAGTGTATCTAAAAGGCAAAACTTTTTTTTGTTTTGTTTTAGAGTGGAGATGGATTAGAACACCGGTCAGTTTTTACTGCGGTCTGTGCCCCTATTAGGGAGATTCACCCTATTTGTCCTGTTTACCATTATCATTGAAAGTGAACGGAAATTCAAATATTTCGGTTGTCACCATAATGGCTCATGTATACTGCAGCTCCTACACGGACATTCAGGAAATGTTCAGCAGCCCCTGAACTCTCCCTAATGTTTTCCTATGTGTCCATGTACACATCGTCGTTTACTGGCAGTGGAGTTTACAGTCGTTTTTTTTAACGCACCAAACTTGCGTTCAGGAGTAGATTTTACTGGAGTTTCAAACACCAAATGCTTGTAAACACGGTTAACCGCGTTTATAAGCGTTTTTTACATGTTCCAGGTGCAGATGCTGTCCAGAGCCTTTTTTCATCATCAGAAATGCATGCAAAGTGTTTTCCATGTATTCAAATGGACCCGGTACACCAGCGCAGTCAGTTCCAGGTTTCGTGTGAAGGATATAATGGTAGAACGTGCCGCATTATGCTCATGATGGGATCCATAGTGAATACAACCAGAAAAGACAGGTCATCTCAACACATACTGCTCTCTCTGCTTCTGCTCTCTCTATTCCTCTCAAAATGTCTGAAATCGTTAACTTTTTACTATTTTTCAGAGCATTCCAGGCATTTGGGAAGGTCTCCTGAGGTTATCTTTTAAAAAACACTTCTAAACGCAAACGCACATAATCGCGGCTAAACTGACGTTTTTTAACCTACATTTTCCAGCAGTCAGTTTCCATCGTTCATCGTTTCCAAACTCTCTGTGTACATGAGCCCTAGCAGTAATAGAAGGGAAATTTTCCAATGGGGACATTGGCTCTAGCGACAACCAGGGATTCCCTCACTTTGGAAGGATTTCCTCTCACTTCCTGTTTGGCTATGGGACAGGGAAGGGAAACCTCTACAACAGGACACAGATGGCAAGAAAAAAAAAAATAGATATGGGTTATAACCCTCCTTTACGCTAAACAAAACGTAAAAGCACATTTTGTCTATAGGTCAACATTAAACTGTAAAAAGCACAACAGATAAAATCAGAATAAGGTGGCTCCAAAACTATTCAATGTTTTAAAATAAATTATATATATATATATCTCCATCCATTTAACATTGTGAAAATTTGCAATAAATTACATCTAAAACTTTTTATATTGCCATTTTTTTCCTGTTGTGGGGATTTCCGTACCGAAAACACAACAGATGTAAGAAAAAGTAAAACGCTTGTAAGTGTAAGTCAATGGTGTCCAAACTGTGGTCAAAGGGCCGAATGTGGCCCTTTGCTAGCCTTTATCTGGCCCTTGGGGCACTATTCCTCTGACATCAACAGTGGGGCATAATTCCTGCCCTGACACCAACGATGGGGTATTATTCTTCACACTAATACCAGTGATGGAGCACTACTCCTCCTGTTTCTGACCACCAACCCCTAGGCCATGTTTATTCTTACTAATGCTGGGCCCAGGACATTTTCTACCCCCACTGGCCACAATCTGGCCCCCCCAAAAAAGTCTAAAGGACAGTAAATTGGCCCTTTGTTTGAAAAGTTTGGAGACCCCTGGTGTAAGTAAAATCTCAAATGATGAGATTCACCCTCACCATTTGTCCTGTTTACGATTATCAGTGAAAGTAAAAACAGTCCTACATTTTGGGTTGTGACCAGAACAGGAATAGAGGGGAAATCTTCCATTGGGGACACTAGTTCTGGTGACACCCTGGGATTCCATCACTTTAGGGGGGGGGATTTCCTCACTTCCTGTTTGGCTATGGGACAGGAAGTGGAGGTAAACCTCCCCAATAGGACACAGATGGAAAAAATAAAAGTTATAACTCCCTTACTGTATCCAAAATAATAAAAGTCTAGTTCTCTCCAGGTGACGAGAAAGATAAAAAAGGAAACTGATTGTATAAATATGAATGGAGGCCTGCTCTAGAAAGGAAGAAGCCCGCCATTGTAGAGCCAGAGGCCTCAGAATGAGCCCTAGAACAGTCCAATGCCCGTCCTCAGTCCTAGGGGTGACCTGTATGACCCGGGCCTGCACACTGAACATACAATGCACGGCCCTGGCTGGGTATGGCAGGCAGGACACGCTGCTACTTGTAATTCACCCGACTTCCACATCTACCCCAGCACCACCTACCTCACCGCCCGCACACAGCGCTCTCTCCGCCGGTTACTTTTGATATCGCATCAGGAAGTTCTGCCCTCACCGGCCGCAAGGTGTGCCAATCACAGTCCACTCCTCCAATGGGAGTTGCCGATGGGCGGGCCTGCTCGTCTCCATGCCGCCTGGAGACTGGACGCCGGGGAGCCGTGATGGGGCGCCTGGTGATGATGTCGTCGAGAGGCGACTCTGATGTGCGGCGTGATTGGCCAGTTTGAAAGGACAACTTGTTAGCGCCATGGCGGCGCCTCCTGGGAGTGCTTTGAGGAGCCGGCGGCGGCAGAGGTGAGAGGACCGGGGAATGAGGGCGGAGGAGACACCGGAGAGGGGGATTCACAGTCTCTGGAGCCTCCAAGACGAGCTGGTCTGCCTGAGCCGGGCGCTGCGCTCCGCGGAGGGTCTGCTGGGAGGGAATGTTCTCTGTAATTTGTGTATATATATAAAGTTAGTATTGATTGGCCGGGTAATCATGAATGTTCCATATAAACAGCTCAGCGGGGTCCTTATTGCTGAGAACACAGAGTGTGCCCGATGGCACCGTCATAGCATGGCTCCACACTGCACCGCTCTTATTCTGCATAGACAAGGCCGGAGCTGGGGCACTTTCTGCAAATAAGGGGCCTCAGGTGGGACCCCGACATCACCAAAGGGCCACATATCATTAAATATGTTTCCATAAGATGACCAGAGACTGCAGACGTATTACAAAGGATGATCAGAGACTGCAGACGTTTTACAGAAGATGATCAGAGACTGCGGACGCATTACAAAGGATGATCAGAGACTGCAGACGTTTTACAGATGATCAGAGACTGCGGACGCATTACAAAGGATGATCAGAGACTGCGGACGCATTACAAAGGATGATCAGAGACTGCGGACGCATTACAAAGGATGATCAGAGACTGGACGTATTACAGAGGATGATCAGAGACTGCGGACGCATTACAAAGCATGGTCAGAGACTGCGGACGCATTACAAAGCATGGTCGGAGACTACGGACTTATTACAAAGGATGATCGGAGACTGCGGACGTGTTACAGAGGATGATCGGAGACTGTGGACGCGTTACAAAGGATGATCGGAGGCTGCGGACGCGTTAGAAAGGATGACCGGAGGCCGCGGACGCGTTAGAAAGGATGACCGGAGGCCGCGGACGCGTTAGAAAGGATGACCGGAGGCCGCGGACGCATTAGAAAGGATGACCGGAGGCCGCGGACGCGTTAGAAAGGATGACCGGAGGCCGCGGACGCGTTAGAAAGGATGACCGGAGGCTGCGGACGCACTGCAAGGGGTGACCGGAGGCTGCGGACGCACTACGAAGGGTGGTCGCAGACTTTACTCCAGGAGATGGTCGCAGACTGCGCACTTTATTACAAGTGTTTTATTTAGCTGCTTTTTAAATGACCCGCTATGCATAATGTTACTTGCACACTGAATATTGCATGCGTTGAATGATATTTTTGTGTTCTACCCCCAGCACTCCCGCTGTAGACGAATGCGTTATAGAATTTATTAAGCGGACCATTCAGAAGATGTCCATGGCTGAGCTGATGACCCATTTAAGGACCTGGGGATTTTTAACAGATAAAGAGCTCCAGACGTTACCAGCAAAGAGCACGAGGGAAACTATAGCACTGGAAGTGGTTCATCTGTGTGAGGTATGCTGTCTGTCAATAACACTTTTACCTGCTGGCAGTAAATTAAATATGACCCCCAAATTAAATCTGCACTCCAATATAGAAGTGTTATCTTGGAATACCAATCACAGAACGAACAAGCTGCATGCACTTCTTTCCATCTGAAAATTCTATTCACCTTGCAGTCATGCTGACACTTTTCCTTCAGTATATTTTGAGTCACAGACCTGGAATTCTTACTGATTTTTTTCTGCATTTGTAACTCTGAAGTATAAAAGCCAGGCATCTATCATTCAGCAAGAGGCCAGCAGTGACCCCCCCCCTCATTTTTCTGCATCAAGGTGTACTTTGAAGTAGTATTAAACCCTCAGTGTGTTTGGCTAGGCACATTGAGCACAATAAAATAAACATTCCCAAATAAAGTGTTTGTTAAAATTCTCCACTCAACGCTGAGCACAGGAGGACTGGCAAGTTATCACTTTGTGTTTGATATTTCATTTTTTGGGATCCCGTCCCTTTGTTTACTTTCAGCTGTAGAATTTCCCGGCTGGCAGCTGAACGTGGACGGACATAAGTTATTGGTTGCTATGACGCTGATGGCTTCGGGCTTCATAGCAATCACTGTGTTCTCCCAACAGGTACGGCGCCCCCAACTGGGAGAACACAATGACTCCGCAGGAGGGATTCCTCCATTAACACTGACCATGTTAATGGGGTATCAAACTATTTTCTTTCCTGCAACCCGTGGTTGAAAGAAAATCGCTTAGTCTATAGCTGGCTTAAAGTGGAAGTAAAACTCACTCTTGTATCTTTTACTTACAGGTAAGCGTATATTAAAGCTTACCTACAGGTAAAATGAATATCTCCTAAATGTGCACCATTTAGGAGATAATCGCTCTGTGACAGGCGGCTGCGTTCCTTCACAGCACTGTGCCGTGGCCCGAGACTCCCATGCACATGCATGGCAGTGACATCACCGTGGCTAGGCCAGTCAGACAGCCAGATCTCGCGAACCTAGAAGGAAGATCCGGTGAAGATGGAATCTCAGCTGCAGTGACACTGTGCCTCTGGAGGGCTTCGTTTTAGGGTAAGTCCTTCATAATGTGCTAGTATGTGATGAATACTAGCACATTATGACATCAGCTTGCAGGGAATTTTTTTATTCTTTTTTAAAGTTGCGGTTTACTACCACTTTAATTGGTCACAATGCTAATGATGGATGTGGGATCTTTCCATCTCTATTTTACTGGTTAAGTGGCACTTTTTGCATCAGTTTTGTTTTGCTTTGGAGCTGTGGCTGCTCTTCTTCTGTTCTGTGTGGCAGGTAATTCCTCGACACAAACTGGTAATTAGAACACATCTGGAATTTTATATATGTATATTACATTTTTCTATACATTTATTTATTTTCTCCCCTCCCTAGGCAAAACAGGCTACACTGAATCACGCAGCAGACTTGGACTTCATCTGTAAGTCGTTTCTTCTTCTGTTTCTTGGTTGTTTATGAATTAGACTACCAAAATATGAACATAAGATCAGTTTCACACCATGAGGATCAAAGATAAACTTAACCACTTGCCTACCAGGCACTTATATCCCCTTCCTACCCAGGCCAGCTGTTGCACTTTGAATGACAATTGGGTGGTCATGGGGACGTGTGTTTGAGTGTGCTCCTGACGCAAAATAGCAATACATATATGTACCAGCATGAAATAAAGCTGACCCCATACTGCCACATATATATGGGTATAACCAGCAGAAAGGGGTTAATCTTGCACAGGCCATTTAGCCAGTGAACACAGCTCAGAAATTACCAGAGCTGCTGTTAGTAAAGGAAGAGCAGTGATTGACAGCAGCTTCCCATCTATCAATCCCAAGTATACTTGATAGCCTTCTCTCCTATCACACCCACAACTAGTCGAACTTGCTCTCCCTGCACTCTCCCACTGCTTTGTTTGCCTGCCAGAGCTCTCTAAATTACCTGGTACTTCTGGTATGGGGGAGCATATAACTTCTCTCAAGATGTAACATTGGGTGCCTGAGTTTGCATTGGCTATTGCCAATAGTTCTTAGTCCTGTGTAAACTCCAATTCCTGTCTGCATTTTTGTTGGTGGACCTTTGATGGCTCTATGGGTAACCAAATGTAAATGGACTTGCTTCCATTTACATCAGGCTACATCTGATCCGTTATGTTTACGTTTAAGTCCAGAGTAATGACACAGTCCTTTACTCTTTATTTTTATATTTCGAACTTGGACCGACTCGGAGGTAGGTGGATGTAAATGGATTCACTTCCCGTTTACATCCACTTTCCCATAGACTTGCATGGAGCTTCTGATCAGGTCCGCCTGCAAAACTGACAAGCAGACCTGATCAGAATGCCTGTGAGATGATACCTTAAAGCAGGGCTCCACCCAAAAGGGGAACATCTGCTTTAAGTACTTCTTCCCTGCCACATTTGGGTTGCAAGTTTTTTTGAGAGGGAGAAGCGGGTACCTAGTTTTGATAGGTACCTGCTCCCACTTCTTCTCAAATCGTGTAGGCATACCGAGCAGAAGTTCCTCTCTCCACCTCCCTCCCTGCAGTCTTCTGGGACATGTCACAGGTCCCAGAAGACTGCCGGACCATTCAGGAGGCGCAGCGTGACTCACACATGCGCACTGGGCACCTGACTGTGAAGCTGCAAGCTGTTATAGCCTGGTGTCCACAGCTGAGATGCCGATGCCAGGGAGAGAAGGGACGGCGCAGGTGAGCACATCGCTGGATCCTGGGACACAAGTGAGTGTGTGTTAATTAAAAGTCAGCAGCTACAGTTTTTGTACCTGCTGACTATTAATAAACACAAAACGACTGGAGCTCCTCTTTAACTCCTGCTGAGTGCCCCCAGATCAAGCAGGGTGCTATGAGGGCACCCATGCAGGCTCGCTCCTGAGCTGCTGCTCTGCGTGTCCATTCTCACAAAAAGCCACAGCTTGGCCCCACCCTTTCTCTCTCCTCATTGGCTCACTGACTTTGACAGCCAATGAGGAGGGAGACTACCCAGAGAGCTGAGGCTCTTGTGCACATCGCTGGATCGCGATGTGGCTCATGTATTAGGAGGGATGAAGGGGGGGGGGGGAACCAATGCAAACAGATGATTTTCTACCTTCATGCATGGAAAGAAACATTGCGCCTTTACAACCACTTTAAGATATTAGCTTTAGGCACTGGCGTGTGGGCAGACCACAGCAGGGAGAACCTGAGAGGTTATTTGTTTTTTATATCAGCACTTCTACTGTCAAGCTTTAAATAGAATTGAATTTACCTTTTTTAAAATGAAGTTTCTAGCAAGGAATATAGAAATGAACATGCTATCCAAATTATTGCAATCACAATTTTTTTTTTTTTTAATCCGTTATTTTAAACTTTGTTTCTATCTTCCACAGATAATCATTCTAATGCAAAAAAGAGAACCTGGGATGTTTATCAGATGTCTAAGCCAACTGGTAATTTATTGAAATGATAGGTTTCATTCTCCCTGAATTCCTATTTGTACTCTTTTAAAAAAAAAAGTAATGTTTAGTCCAAAGTTTGTGCTTTTTAAATATGGGCTTTGTATTGAAAAAATCTTATTATCTTGACAGATTCTGAAATGAATCACATCGATGTGTCGGAATTCAAAGCACGGTTCAAAAAAGCCATTCACTCAGTTATGAAAAATGTAAGATGCTTCTCTTAATGGTTTTTTATATTATTTTTCCTGTACAAGCCTTGCAGACATCCAAAAAGCCAGAGACTGCTGCTGGGATGTCTGTCGAATGAACGCGCTAGAAAACTTTTCTCGATCAGTGGCTGCAGCCTCTGATAACTTACCTAAACTTAAACCTGCATCCACCTCCATTCAAAGCCATATACTGACTATCCTGTAAAGGAAACATGCTTATACTTACCTAATCTAGGAGCGTTCCAATCCAGTCATGTGATCTCCCCAGTGACCAGCTTCAGCGGAGAGGAGAGAGCACCGTCAACAGCTGCAGAGTTTGGATGGTGACATCACTCATAGACTTACTAGAGGGCATCCATTGTCTGCTGTCCCTCCTCTACCCTGAAGCTGGTGCTTGTAGCTGATCACGTGGCTGGTCCTGGGTTTCCTTTAGGTTAGGTAAGTATACGCATTTTTACAGGATATTTAATATCGGGCTTAGAATTGAGGTGGAAGCAGGTTAAAACTTAGGTTTTGACTGAATTTCTACTTTAAATTAGTGTGGCATCCAAGCAACTAACCCTTTCAGAAGGAGGTTAGCAATGGCAGCCTCCAAGTTTCAATCATTTATTTGGTTAAGCCACCAAATTTCTTAAAACACATTTTCCCTTAAAAGACAAAAAAACATTAACCAGAAGTCACGTGCTTTCTTTTTTTTTTTCTATTTTTCATTCTATTTTACTTCTTAGGCAACCATCCACTTCAAAGATTTTGGAGATGCAACTTGGATCCGCTTAGCCTGGAGTCAAACTAGTATGAAGCCCAATCAGTACAGACCTACCTTTGTTGTGTACCACACCCAAACACCTTATGTCTTTGTTTCAAGTCTTTCAAGTACCTTCCGGCCTGTCTTATGTCAGGTACGTACTTTTGTTTCTTCATGAGAACTAGCCATGCTAATCTTGCACCAGCAAGTGAGCATTTATTTCTATGAACTTGTGTGTTAAAACACTGTGTATCTACAAGGTATCGTAATATGAGAGTCCAATTTCTCTGAATTGCAAGAAGCATCCATCAAAACCTTTAAAATGCATATGAACCCTAACAATGGACTTCTCTTATTCTGCTCTCTTTTGGTCTGTTAGATATGCAATTGAAAGTTTTATTATATCTGTTTGGGAAGAAAAAAATGTTAATCCTTCCAGAAATCCAGTGAGTTTGTAAGTTTCTGTGCACAACTCAAGCAGTGCTTTGTCCTGCTCACAGTGTTAACCATACAGAATACCCCCCATCCCTCCTCTTTTGTTATGAAGATAAGGGCCAAAAATACATACTATGGGGTTGATTTACTAAAACTGGAGAATACAAAATCTGTTGAAGCTTTGCATAGAAACCTTCGGCTTCCAGTTTTTTTAAATTTTTTTTTACCAAAGCTTAATGGACCAATGATGTTAGACGCTAATTGGCTACCATGCATTGATGCACCAGATTTTGCACTGTCCAATTTTAATAAATCAACCCCAATGTCTCTTCTTCATTAAATACTTCAACTTGCCTGCTAGCAAATCTGCTTGCTTGATAGAGGCCAATCAAGATGGGCAAAGATGCTGAACTGAAGAAAATGGGTGAAGATGCTGTGATGGAGCTTGAGGATGTCATATTACTGGAGTGGCAATAAGTATCTCTAAGATTAGCTTTGCTTTAATTTGCGATGCACTCTTCCACCAGGGTTAAGATGTTCGTGCTTGGTTTTAAGCCGTTTTACATACATGAACCCACATGTTGACTAGTAAATACGTTTATATGCACGGCGGGGAAGGGGGTCACAATTTCCCCAATGCCCAGAAGTACCCGCTATTTATTATACACTGGTAGTAATGTGTAAAGCAAAGATTTGTTTAAGGGTTAAGTCCATGTTACATGTTACATCCATATTTAAAAGAGAAGTATGGGGTTTGTTTGTTTTTTTTGTATGTACTCTCCAGCGCCTCAGGATATGCACAGCCTAAAGGGAAGCCAAGGGTACCAGGACAGCGACAACCAAAGGAAATGCTTCAGGGGTGCAGCCCTCCTCAGACGGGGAAATCAGCCACTGGATAGAGAGAAAACAGGTGGCGCACACACCTAGTGCATTATCCAAGGTTTATTGTAGGAGTGAAAGAATAATAAAAACATACTCACAGACGAAGCATGTATCTAAAAAGCATAGAAAAATGACAATGGCCACAACGGCAGGCAAGGTGTTCTCACTGTCAGTGCGGTAAAATGGCTGACACGTTTCGGGGACGAATCCCTTTCCTCAGAGCTGATGACCAACCTCTGATGCTGATGTGTGATGAATGGAAAGTAGGAGCCTTGCTGTTGATGCAGCCATTGTCATTTTTCTATGCTTTTTAGATACATGCTTCATCTGTGAGTATGTTTTTATTATTCTTTCACTCCTTACAATAAACCTTGGATAATGCACTAGGTGTGTGCGCCACCTGTTTTCTCTTTGGTTTTTTTTTTTTCCCCCAAATTATACTTACACAGCATTGGTCCCCTGCCGGCTCTAAGTGTGAGAACTTAGCGATCATATGACCACTGACTGCTGAGTTCTCACTGTCAGTCACTGCTGGGTCAGGCTCTCAGCGGATCCCTGAGAGGCTGAGCCAGGTGCCATTCGAGATCTTTCCCCAGCCTGGACCGGCTGAGTGGCTTCAGCCCGCTGTCAGCTGAAAACGGGTCACAAAAGTGCAGAACGAACTGCACTCCTGTGATCCAAAGAAGTACAGCCAAAAGAGCTTTGGTTGTACTTCTCCCTTTTAAGTGCAACGTGGTGCCAAGCAGACCCCCCTTCCAAAAAGGCTGCCACTCTGGCATCGTGCAGGGGTTCTTCATCCCCACAGCAGCTGCCGGATTTAAAACCGGTGCTCCTGTGCAGGGCTCTGCCAACTGTGACTGAATGAACTACAAATTCTGTATGCCACAGCAGCCGATGAATGTGTAGTTCTTAATGGAATGCAAATGCAGTGATCACCGCACTCATAGTCCACTAACATCCTCCAGTTCTCTAACAGAGCCCCTACCTTACTCTGGACAGGGAGCTGAAGGGAGGAGTCTGGCATTGCGCTCATTTGCGAAAAAATAAATAACTGCACATTGTTTTCTGCACGAATACATGTGTATTTTTAATTTTGGGGGATAGGCGTACATCTAATTTTGTATTCGGTGGTGCAGTAACTTAGCTACAAAGTCATCAGTGCAGAGAATTCTACTTTATGCCAAAAAAAGGATCAAAAACGTGGGTGCATGATTTAGATGGAAAAAAAAAAATTTAATCACTTCCCCATAATTTTGTTCTGGAATAGGCTGATTGCCATTGAAACCTTTACTGAACCGATGTGCTATTTATCTGCTTATTGTGGGAAAAACACCCTTCCACTTCCACTGTCATTTTTAGTGCATTGCAAGGTATAAAAGTGATTTGTCACTCTAAAAGTGCATGCAAAGGGTACTACTGCTTGTTGCATTTTTGTGTGATAAACCTTCAATTAACTTCTCTGTGATTACATTTTGAACATTTGCATGTCTTTCATAGGCAATATTAAGTGCTGCTAGATACAATCAGATTCAGGAGATGGACCTGAAAAGTCGATGCTTGGATTCCCTGAAGGACATAGTCTTTAAGAGATTTAATCAGGTGATTTCATCCTTTTTTGTCTGTTTGCAAATGTGAGATCACATACTCGAGGTATGATATATGGCCTGCTTTCAACACAATTTGAAAGTTGTAAGTTTGAGCTAAGAGCTGTTAAAGTGTATGTAAAGCCAACATATTCATTTAAGTTTTGGATAGAGTAGCAAAGGGCTAACACACTCCATTTATCTTTCACTGACTGTGTCCTGTTGCAGAGATTTAGCTTCCTATCAGGATGTAAGAGGAACCATATTCAAAGTGAGGGTAATTCCCCACTTAGGCAGTTGTCACCCCAGCATGTTCTCCCATTAGGAGAATTCCATTTATCTCTTGCTCTCTTGACAACTCTTACATTTTGGATTTGTCATCACTTTCTGTGGTAACAAATTGTCTTCAACTTGCTTTTTTTGGAAGATCTGCTGCTCCAGGCGTTCTCCAGTGTGGGTCACTTTGCCAGTGCCAACAAATAGGATGTTTGATCACTCATTGTTCTGACAGAACTGTTGACTGACTTTGATGAGCACCAGACCACAAACCACTTAGAGACCACATGACCAATGCATTAGCAATGGTTAAGTTCTTTACTGCCAGAGGAAGCGTGAAGCAAGTGAGTTCTTGTTTAGTACAATGCAAATAAACTCCTTTCCTCTATTGAATACTGTGATGACAACATGACCATGACCTCAACCTATCGGGATAGTCGCTCTTGTCCCCAGCCCACACACGCACACACACACTTGGGGAAGGCAGATATACCCGCTACACACACACTTGGTGAAGGCAGATATACCCGCTACACACACACTTGGTGAAGGCAGATATACCCGCTACACACACACTTGGTGAAGGCAGATATACCCGCTACACACACACACTTGGTGAAGGCAGATAAACCCGCTACACACACTTGGTGAAGGCAGATATACCCGCTACACACACACACTTGGTGAAGGCAGATATACCCGCTACACACACACACTTGGTGAAGGCAGATATACCCGCTACACACACACACTTGGTGACGGCAGATATACCCGCTACACACACACACTTGGTGAAGGCAGATATACCCGCTACACACACTTGGTGAAGGCAGATATACCCGCTACACACACTTGGTGAAGGCAGATATACCCGCTACACACACACACTTGGTGAAGGCAGATATACCCGCTACACACACACACTTGGTGAAGGCAGATATACCCGCCTAAGCTCCTCACATTTTTATCCTGGAGATTGGCTTTAAAAGTGTTTGCTCCAGACTTTGTGCATTTTTCTTATAGTGAACCTGTACTTTGTCCATTCCTGTTGTACTGTAAGGACATTTTAAAGCTAAACTTCAGACAGATATCCATATGCATTAAATGTTTTTTTCAAATACATTTCCTTACAAATAATATTTTATAAACAACCAGCATAAACCTGAGTCTTATCTTATATCTGACATATTAGTATCTCCTTCATAGTAGCACATAGACTGAAAGTGGGAGGGTCAGCAATAGCAGCCCGTCAGGCTCTGCCGCATACACATGTGCTGACAAGGAGCATACGGAGAGAGGGAGGGAGCACAGTGAGGAGAGTTGATAACTTGTGGTGTTCCTCCTTCATTGTCCAGGCTGCGTGCAGGAAAGTGATCCCATTATATTTCTTTTCGCGAACATAGAGCAATATGTTGCTCGCCTGGATGTGGTATCTGGCAGAGGATTTCATTAATCACAAATGTGGCTGGCCAGGATTACATATCCTTGACAGAAAAGACCATTCTCGTATGTGAATTTCAGTTGTGTAGTCGGTTGTCTAAAGTTCAGCTCAACGGATATTTACTTGCCATTTGGTCAGCCATCACTCAGGCACTGCATTGTGGGGAGGCAGGGGCAATGTCATGTTTTCCCCTACCCAGTAGCACTGAATAGTTCTCCAGACTCCATATCGGGGTAGCAATTGGATGGTAAGGAAATGTTCTTTCAGGGTTCCTGTGATAAAGGAAACCTGTTGTGCATTACAGGCAAAGCGCAGGCTCTCTTTAAAGAGGAGCTCCAGTCAAATTGGTGTCTATTAAAAGTCAGCAGCTACAAAAACTGCAGCTGCTGACTTTTATTATGCAGACACTTACCTGTCCCAGGATCCAGCAATGTGCTCACCCGAGCTGTTCTTCACATCACTGCCCTGTGTCTGATGCTGGCATTCCAACTGTGGGCACCTGGCTGTGACACCTTGTGACTTCACAGCCAGGTGCCCACTGCACTGCGCTTTGTGAATGGTCACACAGTCATCTGGGACCTGACACATGTCCAAGGAAGACTGCGGGGGGGGGGGGGGCCTACGTAATTGGAGCGAAAGTGGGAGCGGGGAACCTGATAAAGCCCTCTCCCCTTAAAAAAAAGTGCCATTAAGTAAAGAGGAGAGAGTAAGGAGGCCTTAAAACAGAACTTCTTCCCCTTTTGGGTGGAGCTCCACTTCAATTACTTTTAGTGTCAGAGCTGCTGTGTCATCGCTCACTTCTTTCTTAGACCTGTGTTTCTTTTTCAGGCCTGGTTCTAAACCTCTTCAGCAGGTGGGAAAAGTCATCAGGAAATCCTGAGTTTGTAGCTCTGTATCTTGAACAGCTGTAATAAGGTAAAGGCAATGAATGGCTTCTATTCCCACCTACTGCTAAACTTTAGAATCACTTCTGAAAGAAACTTTCTCTATCCAAATGTTTCTTTGCTCTTTATTGTAGCTTTGTTTTATAGACACACTGGTAGAAGTTTTAATCAATTTTAGGAGGCAGATTCAAACTCCTCAATGGTGTACCTTTGTCTGTGGTTCTGCTAAGTACTGGAAAGGGGAATAAACTTCTGAATCAAGATGCAAACACCTTTTTTGGACAGATTTGCCATACCTAGACAATCACACGACTGTTTGTTTTTTTCCAATCCCACCTGAACACCAACCAAATAAAAAAACAGAAGGTTAAAGTCATGTGTTTCCCATACGTGTGCGGCTTACTCATTTACACCATACCTGCAGACAAACTGATGGGAAAAACATGCAGATTTCACTTGCACAGACACGAGTTTATATCAATGTTCATGTGTGTTTCTGTGAGTTTTATACATGTTGCAGATTCCTGCGCAGAAAAAATCTGCACGTGATACCATTGTTGTGGTGTGAACAGGGCACATAGAGAACGATTGTTTTCCTGCAGAAAAACTCTCATCTCTGCACATGGTGTGAACAAGGCTTTCCTGGCAAGCCTAAAGCCCAACTGAACTTTTAGTTTCAAATCAGCATATATATCATCAGAGTACATTCCAGGTGCATGAAGACAATAGTGGGGTAAAGTCTTACAGCTCCTTTTCTCTAGAGAACATATGTGACATGAGCACAGAAGCCTTTCCTGTGCGAGCAGAGTCCAGGTTTGGGGTTTAACCGCTCGCCTACAGGGCACTTATACCCCCTTCCTGCCCAGGCAAATTTCCAGCTCTCAGTCACACTTTGAATGACAGTTGCGCGGTCATACAACACTACCCATATGAAATTTTTAGCATTTTTTTGTGACAGAGCTTTATTTTGGTGGTATTTAATCACCTCAGGGTTTTTTATTTTTTCTTAAACCAAAAACCACAGAAAACTTTGAAAAAAATTTTTTTTTCTTAGTTTTTGTTATAACATTTTGTAAATAAGTGATTTTTCTCCACTGATGTGCGCTAATGAGGCTGCAATGATGGGCACTGATAAGCTGCACTGATGGACACTGATAGGTGGCATTGATGAGGAGGCACTGGTAGGCGGCACTGATGGGCTAGACAGGCATCATTGATGGGCACTGAAAGGCAGCACTGATATATGGCACTGATAGGCGGCACTGACTGGCGGCACTGATTGGCGGCACTCATAGGTGGCACTGATGGGTGACACTGAAAGGCAGCTCTGATGGGCACTGATATGTCGCATTGATGTGTACTGGTAGGCACTGATGGGCACTGGCATGTGGAACTTTTCAGCACTGACAGCTGGCACTGATGGACACTGACAGGTGGCACTCCTGGGGCCACACTGATCATCAGTGCCCTGATTATCAGTGTACATGTCCCCTCCGCGGAATGCCGATTACCGGCTCTCCTCTCCTCTGTCAGCGTGACAGCTTGAGAGGAGAGAAATGCCGATAACCAGCATTTCCCTGTTTACATGTGATAAGCTGTGATTGGACACAGCTGATCACATGACCGAGCCGACATCTTCGGCTCTTTTCATGGATTGGTGATCCACTGTGTCCGAGGGACACAGCGCACCGCCGATCACCACGCTGCACGCTCCCTGAGCCGCGCATGCGCGGTGAGAATGGGAGGACGTTATATGATGTCCTCCCAGAACGAGAGACCCACCTTGCGCCCGTCATTGGACAATATGGCGGGCAGGAGGTGGTTAAAGTCTTAAAAATCCTTGCTCCCCCACAACAATAGTTAAATGCTTGTTTATGTCTAGGGTACCTGGAAAAAGCACGTTTTCTTATGATTCCCCCACCTCTGCAGGCTCCCTCCAGGCTGTAAGACCGGCATCCGCAGCCTCTTCTCAGCGCTCCACAAGTCATATATCCTCGGACGTCATAGGTGCAGTGCATGGCCCATAGCCTTCATTTAGAGATGGAGGTGCACAGGGAAACTCCATAAGCCCGAGCAAAGGGAGAGTAGATCTGTGTTGGCTGCTGGGGATTCAAGTAAGTAAAACTGCTTTTTCCAGCACTCTTAGACATAAACGAGCATTTAATCCCTGCAGTGCTAGGGCAACCCCATTGCAAGGGAGAGAGTATTTTTGTTGTACCTGGAAATAGACTTTTCAACAGTGGCAGTGTCTAGATTCCATTGCTTTAAGCTAAACAACTAATGGTACAATGGCCATGGTACTTTCAGAGAATTCTGGGGTGTATGTTTCTCACTGTTTATTTATTCTAAACAGAATTTACAAGCATATCATCCAAGACCGCTTCAAAAGAGAAACTATGCGCCAGCCATAGGTAAGCCATGGTAAATTTTGGAATGCACTTTCTTTCTTTCTTTCCTTCCTTCTTTGTTTCTTTCTTTCCTTCCTTCTTTCTTTCTTTCTTTCCTTCTTTCTTTCTTTCTTTCCTTCTTTCCTTCCTTCTTTCTTTCTTTCCTTCTTTCTTTCTTTCCTTCTTTCTTTCTTTCCTTCTTTCCTTCTTTCTTTCCTTCTTTCTTTCCTTCTTTCTTTCTTTTTTTCCTTCTTTCTTTTTTTCCTTCTTTCCTTCTTTCCTTCCTTCTTTCTTTCCTTCCTTCTTTCCTTCCTTCTTTCTTTCCTTCTTTCTTTCCTTCTTTCTTTCCTTCCTTCTTTCCTTCCTTCTTTCTTTCCTTCCTTCTTTCCTTCCTTCTTTCCTTCCTTCTTTCCTTCCTTCTTTCCTTCCTTCTTTCCTTCCTTCTTTCCTTCCTTCTTTCCTTCCTTCTTTCCTTCCTTCTTTCCTTCCTTCTTTCCTTCCTTCTTTCCTTCCTTCTTTCCTTCCTTCTTTCCTTCCTTCTTTCCTTCCTTCCTTCCTTCTTTCCTTCCTTCTTTCCTTCCTTCTTTCTTTCCTTCCTTCTTTCCTTCCTTCCTTCCTTCTTTCCTTCCTTCTTTCCTTCCTTCCTTCTTTCCTTCCTTCCTTCTTTCCTTCCTTCTTTCCTTCCTTCTTTCTTTCCTTCCTTCTTTCTTTCCTTCCTTCTTTCCTTCCTTCTTTCCTTCCTTCTTTCTCTTTCTTTCCTTCTTTGTTTCCTTCTTTCTTTCTCTTTCTTTCTTTCTTTCTTTCTTTTTTTTAAGATTTCTTTTTACATATGATACTGTGTTTTGCTAAACCCAGATAGTAGTGTACATGCCAGTACATTCTTTGTGTGCATGCCTAAAATGTCTCCGCTTGTCTGGAGGATCCAAGTAAACCTGCTCAACATTTATTCAGAACTTCTGTGTACTGTGTGGCATCTTCTTCATAAGATTCAGTGCTATCCTAGATAGAACAGAACGTACCTCAAAAAGGACGTAGATTAAAAATGTCAAGTCGAGATTACACAGTACTAGTGGATACTTCCTACATGTAGACAACGTCTCTTTTCTATTGTAATTTCTATAACTTAAAAGAATTTTAACAAATAGCTTCTACTTTCTTGAGTTACAAAAATAGTGTGAACAAAGCCTTACTTCTTTAACAAACTTTTTTTACATCCTTTCTAGTGGATCCAAGAGTAACTTATGAAAACCTTAAGGAAAAAGAGAGGATTCATCATCTGACTCGTGAAACATTTGGAGATGGGCCCCTTCCAAAATTGGAACATGCGTCCTATAGGGTATGAAAATACAAATTCTGTGGGGAACTTTTATCAATTATGTCGCACAGCAAGGCAATGCTAAACAGGAACAGTAAGACAGATTGTGTAACAGATTTACTATGAAGTTACAGCTTGATTCATACATTTCTCTCTAAGCTGCTTTTGAAGTAACACTGGAACAGAAAGAAACCTGAACCCGTGAAAGTGAAAATGTCTCTCATCTGCAGTGATAAATTTATCTCAGACCTTTGTAAAACTGTTGCAGTTGGCTGCCAGGGTTAAAGTCACAAATAGACAAACACTGTTACATAGACTTTGCTTAAAGGTAAAATGTAGGAGTCGAAAAACACCCCAAACATCCATACTTCCCTTCCTACTGTCCCCTTCGGCTTTAAGCCTGAGAACTGAGTGATCATATGACTGCTGATCACTCAGTTCTCAGTTTGCTCAGTCACCACTCTCTCTGCTTTTCCCCTCAAGCGCTCACTGGAGCACCAGGCTGGAAAGGGGGTGGGAGCGGCTGGCTCAGGCTCTCAGTGGGAAACTGAGAGGCTGAGCCGGCTGCCTGTCTGGCATCTGAGCGGATCCTCACATTGTCCGGATTCTTCTAGAGCAGCTTTTTTTTTTTTTTTTTTAAATGTGATGGCACACAATATCTAACGCTTGTCTCCTTTTTCGTTCATTTGTTCCCTGGAACAGTATGACTTGAGGGCTGCTGTAAAACAATAAGACCTTGCTGTTTATATTCCTGTTTGATTTTAGGCCTTTGAAACTTGTACAAACAGATAAAGTAGTTAAAACATGAAACAAACAGAGTTCTGTTGACATTAGTACATTATCGTCTACAAAGTGCCCATATAAGTGGCCCATGTCACAAGCGTATTCCCTACTATTCTAACTAGCGGTATGGTATTGAGTATCTGTCTCCTTACAGGAACAAGATATAGTACTTTGAAGTGTGAATATTGTTTTAATAATTGGTTACCTATATATTTAATCAGTGCTGACGTTTGGGTGGTGAGTGTCCCATACTCTGCCCTGTTGATTGGGAAAGAACCAGTATACTCTGTCTAAGTACTATGGAACCATTTATTTGTTCTGATGTATATGGTTTCTCTCCTATTACTATCCCTGTAACAGCTGGAAACAACGTTCAAAGGGGAACCCGGCATTGCTGAAAAGATTGAACCCTTACGATGTGTTATCAAGTTCTCCAGCCCCAACCTCCTTGAGTCAATCAGGTCACTGGCACCATCAGGTAAGTGTGCCACCATTTTTTAAAGTGCTGTATACTGAAACAAAGCCCCCTTTTTCTGACCTATCTTGCTTACTTAACCTTGAGCCTTTAGAACCAGCAAAGTTCACTAGCCTCAGCTCTCCGGGGACTCTCCCTCCTCATTGGCAGAGACAGCAGCGGGTGCCATTGGCTCCTGCTGCTATCAGTCACAGCCAATGAGGAGAGAAAGGGGCAGGGCCGAGCCCACTACTTTGTTTGTGAATGGACACGCAGAGCAGTGTCTTGGGAGCGAGCCTGATTAGGTGCCCCTATAGCAAGCTGCTTGCTGTGGGGGCACTTGGCAGGAGGGAGGGCCAGGATCGCCGATAGGGGACCCAAGAAGAGGAGAATCAGGGCTGCTCTGTGCAAAACCACTACACAGAGCAGGAAAGTATGACACATTTGCTATTTTAAAAAGGAAAAAAAATTTGCCAATTGGCTGAGGTTGTGACATCATCAGCCCACCTCTCTGACTCAGCCAATCCGAGCAGGCTTTGTATTCATTAGTAGAATACATCACTCGCCGTGATTGGCCCAGTGTATACTGTATGTAGCCGCAGCTATTGTACATACACGCATCCAGCGGGCTGATTACAGTAGGGATGTACCGTACGTTTTGAAACCGCTTGGCTCAGTATACTGTATATACCGCACATCCAGCTGGCTGACAGATTAATCTGTCATAGGGACATTTGTTTTGAGCCAGCTTGGCTCAGCACGGTATACTGTATGTACAGTATTACCACACATCCAGCCTGCTTGACCCAAACAAACTCAAGGTTCACATTTTATACCCCGCATATAAGACGACCCCCAATTTTTGGGGTATATTTTTAAGTATAAAAAGTAGTCTTATACGCCAGAAAATACTGTATTTGATAATAAATGGCTTCATTTGATCATCATCCTGCAATAAAAGAGCATTTTTTGGCATGATCAGTCATATTTTCAATATCAATGCTACAATTTCTGCCAGGGTATGCAAACTTTTGAACACAACTGTATAACCAGACAATGAAGAATTAGTTATATGATTTTTGCTTGAAGGTGCTTCTGTGATAAATATGTGGGCAGAGCCAGCCAATCAGCAGCTCTGTCTGAACTATGTCCCCCCTCCCTTCATCAGAGGTTCTTTGCCTTTTGGTATTTGGTCAAATGAATAGTACCAGAAGAAACCTGTAGGACTAGTGACCTCAATCAGACAAAAACAAAAGTAATCCTCCCCATATCCTCAATTACGGTGCAATGATTTTAGCGAGGTTCATTGCAGATTCTTTTCCTTCTATTATCATACATGACAGGCCATTCCACTGACATCCTGAAGGGGACTTCTAAATGGGGAGGTTTACCTGCTATAATCATGCAATCAGTTTACTCTCCAGACATATAGTACCTCACAGAGACAACAAGTATCTCACCAAGAAGGCTTACTACCACAAACTTAGAGGCAGTGGCTGGAATTTTACTTCGAGGCTTCTAGAAAAAGTGATTAAACGTACAAGCACGACAGGAGATTTTTGGGGTGTTTCTTTTCAAAGTCTTGCCACTTTTAGAGAGTCATAGCAGGTTGCAGATTAAAGTGGAAGCTATTTTTTTTAATAATGAAAAATACAAAATTAATAACATAGCAATGTTATTCATAAGTTATCCAGTGCTTTTCTTTAAATCTGAATCCTCTTTTCATTCATTGAATTAAAAGCAATCTGTCGGTATAGAAGCTGCCCATTGTGCATGTTCTCTAGTAAGTCTGTACCTCCCAATTGGCGAGGATAGGGTTAACCCTGGAGCATACACTTTAAAAGGGAATTGATCAAAGAAACATAGTAGTTTCCACTTTTTGCTTTTCAAAGTAGAAATCCCCTTTCTGTCTTGTATATTTAATTTGAGTGGAAATATCTTCATAGTGACAGGAAATCCCACCTTCTGACAGTTGTCACCAGAACAGGTGTCCCCATTGAAAGATATTCCCATAACTAGGGATGCACCGATACCCTTTTTTTTTGATCGAGTACCGATACTTTTGGTCAAGTACTCACCAATACTTTGCGGTGCAATAAAAAATGTATGGGCGCAAATTGCACCACAAAGAATGGCATGTGATTTGAACAGGAATGTGGTACGATTCCTGTCCAAATCGCATGCAGTTTCCCCCACTGCTCCTGTGTAAACCCATGCTTGTCATAGGCTGAGTTCACACAGGAGCGGAGAAGGAAACCTCCCTGTGGCTGGGGATTCTGATATCAGTTTCATGTATCAAGCATTTTGACAAGTACGAGTACTCCTGCAAATTCTCGGTATTGGCACCGATACTGGTATCTGTGCATCCCTACCCATGACCTCTGTTCCTGTTCTAATTTAAAAAGTGCATATTGACTAATATTGTTGTTTTCCCCCAACAGGTGTTGCAGAAGCTCCTATCTCAAACCTATTGACCTGTATACCCCACAAAGCCAGAAATATGTTTAAAATCTCAGATAAGAAACCAGTACAGCCCACCAGCAGCCAGGCCACAAACTAGTG
The DNA here is from genome assembly GCF_062004578.1 of Staurois parvus. Lineage (NCBI taxonomy): Eukaryota > Metazoa > Chordata > Amphibia > Anura > Ranidae > Staurois > Staurois parvus. The sequence continues at coordinate 2,119,360 of NW_028318294.1, read as the reverse complement.
ACTTCATTGGATGGAAACCAAGGATATGACTTTGAGACAACCAGGTTGGATTGGTCCTATTTGAATATTAGGGAAGCAAGAAAGATGCTAATAAAGCAGCTGGCTCACTTGCACCCCTTACAGGGCCAGATCAGAAAGCAGGATTGTCCAACATAGGCATTTATTTGTTTTTGCAGTTGAGTAGGAGGACCAAAATCATTCACAGTCTTCTGAAAAAGTGGAACCACAATCCCTGGGCTACAGCAATAAGCCACAAGTAAGCCATTTTCCAAGGGCTTGTGTTGAGATTTGAGGAGCAGGTGATCAATGATAAGGCAACCAGTAAGATCTCAGCTTTCTTTTCACTAGTCAGAGCAGTGCTCTGTTTTGCTATAAAATGAAATCTTTTGTATGAGACATCAAACAGGAGAGCACTGGACTGCACAGATCACTAGGTTTACAAATGTGAAACCGTAAAAATTGCATTTATATTTGAAATACTTGCTTATGGAGCACTATTTCCTTCAATGGGAATCCTTAGCAGGGAGATCCACTCAACTTACTGGCTTTAAGCCAATGGTTTTCATTGAAGGCAGTGGTGATCCATATAGGCTTGCCTGTTCTTGTAAGCCTTTTATTAGAAATAATAAATGTAAGTGCACTTCAATGTTTTAATTGGAATGAAATTTGGCCTGTGCAGTGTAGGATTTTTCCTGGGTTGCAGTATTTTAGTGTGTACTTCAAGCTTTTGACAAGCTTCAAGCAGGTTTTTTTGAAGTGTTTAAAGTGTTACTAAACCCACAACAGTAAAATCAGTCTGTATACGCAGTAAAGCATGCTTGTTATACTCACTGTGGAACCTAAGGGGTTAATCCTCTGCATTGTGTAAAAAGGCTGTTTGATGCTGTCTTCTCTGATCCCCCTCTTGTTGAAATGACTACCTGATACAGACTGAATCCGTAGTCACATGCTCGGTTTGGTGTGCATTGCTTGAGAGGTTTAATTTTTTCGTCTTGGGAGAGTGCATGTGACCAGCACAGGGCCAATCAGCATGGTCTAGACAGAGGATCAAGGGTTTCACATCGTCCTAGAGCAGGAGTGGGCAACTGCGGCCCTGTTGAACTACATGTCCCATGAAGCACTGCAAGACTGCCAATTAAAAATCATCACTCCCAGAGGCATAAACATGGTGAGACTTGTAGTTCCACAACAGTTGGAGGGCCAGTTGCCCACCCCTGTACTAGAGCAGAAAGAAAGCTCCTCCTACAAGCTTTAACCAGTACTCTGCTGAAGTCACAAGACTGCTCTAACTGCTGGTGAGAAAAGGTATTTAGCAGTTTATATTTACTAAAATAATTGCATTTCCATGTTGTGTGTACTGTGGGAGAACATATATAGTGAATACAAGGTCCTGGGAGACCAGATATAGTGAATGCAGGGTCCTGAGAGACCAGATATAGTGAATGCGGGGTCCTGGGTTTAGTATCACTTGAAAGTATCCTTCAGTTCACGTTTTCAGGGTGAAACACAGATCCTAAGGGAGTGTTGTTTAAACAAGCTGCTAGGAGGTGTCCTCATTACTAGAAACTAGCTAGCAGCTTGTTAGAGAGACCATCAGCACTCCCAGTAGGATCTGTGTTTCTCCATGCTTGATCTGAAGTTTTCTTCAGATGTCTGAAGAACCTCAATGTCTTCAACAAAGCTACTCGAAGATTGCTGAAAGCTTTGCAAAAGCCAGCTGTACACACTGCTCTTATACAAGCTACAGCCCATGTGGACCAGGCCATAGAACTTCCGAATCCTTAACGAGGGATTTACCATGGTGATCTCATTCTTGCATGTTTTTTTTTTTTCTAAATATTTTGTATGCTGCATAAAATGATTTACTTAAAGCTTAGAATTATGTATATAGTGCAGTTTTTGCAGATTTTAACGTTTGGCATGAATGTCATGCAGTTGCAATAGTGTCAGTGCCATTTTATTGTAAAAATTGTGAGGTAAAATCAATTAAATTATTCATTATTTGTTTTTACTGCACACCTTTCTCTCCATATATTGTATTCATTTATATTCTAATTATTTAGAAATCTCATTGTTTTGGTGAATTGTGTTTATTGTACAGCGATGGAATAATATACAGACACATTGTTTTGGAGAACATTTTATTCTTTTTCGATACATATGTATCGGTGGGCTTCAAGTTATTTCACAGTTTAAAAATAACACTTTATTCACAGAAGTGGTGATGGAATGGTAAAATGTAGATGAATGATACCATTTGCTGGATTTGATATTAGAGGAAGGAAGGGTCACAGTGCTACTTTACAATTCCACACTACCCACGAGTCATCAAATATTAGTACTGTAGTCGCTTTCCTTGAGATGTTAAAGGGGAAGGGAAGAGGTGGCGTGTTTATACCTGAGGGGCAAATTCCATATCTCACAGTTTTCAACTGAACAGGTGATTCACGACAGATTTTCCCTTGACTACTGTTCCCTCTCAGCCTATAATAAAAGGAATCTTTGATAACTGCTGAGTCTTTCTGTATGGCATTGAACTATCTTAGTCCCTTCCATGTAGTATAAGGATTTTACCTACTTTCAGGTTGTTTTGTTTTTTTGTGGGTTTTTTTTTTTCTTTTTGTTCAGTGTTTAACCACTTGCTCTCCAGAGGATTTACCCCCCTTCCTGACCAGGCCATTTTTTTTCGATATTATTATTATTATCATACAGGATTTATAAAGCACCAACACTTTGCTCAGCGCTTTACAATATAACGGGAGACAATACAGCAACAATACAGTTCAAAAAAAATGTTTTTAAAAAACTCGTGAGCCAATATAGTGACTTTCACCTTCAAAATGTGTAACAAAATACTATTTTTTAAAAATGAATAAAAACATAAAGTAAACCAAAAATAAAAACAAAATGTGGTTCGCAAACACTTCACACCCAACTCATATAATAGTGTATATAATAGTAAATAAATAAATTATTGTGCTGCGCTCCCTAAAAACAAAAAAAGCATGTGCATATATATCAATTTTCAGAAACATGCAAAAACCCTCTTAATTGTGTTCCACTAAAAATCCACCCATGCAGCAAAAACATCCCAATATAATACACAAAAAATCCTCATAAAAAATCACCCATGCATCAAAAAACATCCCAGTGTAATAAACAAAAGTCCTCTTTCCCATACATCAGCTTCAATCAAATGGATTAATTCCAGGTTTCCAAGTTCCTTATAGCAACACTGCTGCTCTATTATGTGCTCACCTATATTCACAGCCTATCATGCTAATAAACGCAGTTTACCCCACCCATGCATCAAAAATCATCACAGTATAATAAACATAAGTCCTCTTTCCCATAAATCAGCTTCAATCAAATGGATTAATTCCAGGTTTCCAAGTTACAAGTGTTGCTATAAGGAACTTGGAAACCAGGAATTAATACAGTTCAATACAAGAGGGATAGGGGGTACAGCGCTGCGTTACTTTCACTGACAACTGCACTGTCATGCAAAGCTGCACCTAAATGAAAATTATGTCCTTTTTTTCAGAACAAATAGCTTTCTTTTGGTGGTATTTGATCGCCTCTGTGTTTTTTACATTTTTGCAATATGAACAAAAAAAACGCCGACAAAAAAACCCCCCAATATTTTTTACTTTTTGCTATAAAACATGTCCAGTAAAAAATCAAATTTTGTCATAAATGTATTCTGCTACATGTCTTTGCTAAAAACAAAAACAAAAAAAATCCCAATACGTGCAAATTAATTTATTTGTGAAAGTTATAGAATCTACAAATGGCAGTATATATACTGGATTTTGTTTTTCCCATGCTAGTAATGGCGGCGATCAGTGACTTATAGTGGGACTGCAGCAAGCATTCTGACACTAGGTGGGAACTGTCACTGACATCCCCAGTGACACTAATACAGTGATCAGTGCTAATAAAAAGCACCGACACTGTACTAATGATGCTGAACAGGAAGGGGCTAACATCTGGGGCGATCCAAGGGTTAGCTGTGTTGTGTTTCACATTATGTGCTGTGTGTTGTTTTACTATGTAAGCATGCTGCTTTGTATTGCTCTGCTAGGCTGGTGCTGACAGGGGAGAGATCTGTATTGTTTACATACAGACCTCTCCCTTGTCAATGTTCTTTGGCGATCGCCGGGTACCAGCGGGGAATCTCCGGCCAGGACCTGGTGATTGACAGCCGTAGCCGCCAACGGTGGCGTGGGCAGGGCGGCGCTTGTGCGCCCCCTACCCAGAAATGCAAAATCGTGTGTGAGTATGTATATATGTATATATGTGTGTATATATATATATATGTGTGTGTGTATGTATGTATGTGTGTATATATGTATATACAGTATATATATATATAATGTGATTTTGCGCAGCCCTGCCACCCTGTAGCAGTAGTTCTGCTATAGGGCGGTCGTGAAGCAGTTAAAGAGACCCTGTCAAGTTTAAAGCTGTATTAAACCCAAAAGCAAACATTTTTATATTTTAGCTTACCAGTTCTTCGATGTTATGGCTGTATTAGTTTTTCTCTTTTTAGGCTTTTTTTTTTTTTTTTTTTTTTTTTTTTTTACTTTCACCTGGTGATCCAGCCAGTAAGTCTTTTTTGTTTTTCAAGAGAATAAGCTCTCCTGCAGATGTGGCAGTTACAGGGTTGAGACAAACTATTTACCACTAACGGGTGCTTACCATGCTCAGCTTTTATTTATTTATGTAAAACCTTTATCCCAAAAGAAACAACTGTAACTGCTTAAAGTATATATAAGCCCTGGTTCACACTGAATTCGGTTTTGAAATTGCGCTGCTTCACTTGAAGTAATGTGATTTCAAAAACACTGCTCTGTGTGACTTCATGCACAGGTTTCTATGCAAGTTGCACATGAAATCGGCAAAAATAGCGCAGGAACCTTTTTTCAAAATCGTGCTGTAAAGTCAGTCGCACCGATTTAAACACTTCCATAGGCACAAATAATTTTGGTGGCGAATATGAAGACGACTAATATGTCACTGAGGAGTCAATATATACATATAGTGCAGCGCTGAAAGTGTAATAAATGAAATATATAAAAAATATATATAAAATATAAAGTCTTTCTCGTGACAATAAAGTCAAATATGTGCAGGTCTTCTCCTCATTAGGTGACTGGAAAATAACAAGATTGCGCACTCACCGACCGCACATTTAAAATGCGCCTGTGTATGATATATTCCAAAAGACCAGCCAGGTATACAGCTCCAGAGACCACACGGATCCTCCCTCTCCAACACTCTCATCCGCCTTGGGTGTAGCAATATCTCCAGATCCAAAGGTAGAAAGACAGAGATCCCCCTTTTTGGTTCCAGACACCCCAAGAATGGAAGATGTGTATCTGCACTCTCCAGCAGGAGAGTCAAAGAAAAAAGGGGAACGCCAATAGTGTGGTACTATCAAAAACTTTATTGGAGCAATAATGCCTGGGTCATATGCACACATATATCCATACACCATAAGCCAATAACGGACAGGTAGGTATGAAAGGAAAATTGTACTAACCCGGCAATGGCATAAAAACAAAGACCACCAGACCTCCTCTTGGTCTCAGTGGTCTGGAAGTCACACTTGCTACTTGGCTCCTCCTGAGGCCTTTCGTGCAAGAAGCACTTCTTCAGAGGATGGACGCCACTAGCAGTGTGACAGCCAGACTTCCATTTAAAAGCCGTTCGCGCATGCGCGAAAATCCCGCTCTATCGTGAAAAGCGGTACTGCGCATGCGCGAATAGCGGCCATATTGCCGTGGATCGCGGCTGTGCAGTATCAAACTGCGCATGCGCCACCCAATCGCCGCCATATTGCCATGGATCATAGGCAGCAAGGAATAGCTGCTGCTGGAGATTTAACCAATTAAAGGAACAAACAAGCGACCACATATTCAGGTGCTCTTTTATCCTATAGATGAATATAGATGCCTGCCCACCCCGAAGAGAAGCATTAGGAAGGCCCGACCTGGAGTAATTAATCCAAGTGAGATATATATATATATATACAGGAGAGTGCACAAAATAAGTGCCGCAAGAGCCCTCTCAAAAATCACTAACTCCATGGCATAGGGGCTTATATATCATCATATAAAGATGGAAATGATGATAGATATATGATGATATATAATAATTCATCTATAGGATAAAAGAGCACCTGAATATGTGGTCGCTTGTTTGTTCCTTTAATTGGTTAAATCTCCAGCAGCAGCTATTCCTTGCTGCCTATGATCCATGGCAATATGGCGGCGATTGGGTGGCGCATGCGCAGTTTGATACTGCACAGCCGCGATCCACGGCAATATGGCCGCTATTCGCGCATGCGCAGTACCGCTTTTCACGATAGAGCGGGATTTTCGCGCATGCGCGAACGGCTTTTAAATGGAAGTCTGGCTGTCACACTGCTAGTGGCGTCCATCCTCTGAAGAAGTGCTTCTTGCACGAAAGGCCTCAGGAGGAGCCAAGTAGCAAGTGTGACTTCCAGACCACTGAGACCAAGAGGAGGTCTGGTGGTCTTTGTTTTTATGCCATTGCCGGGTTAGTACAATTTTCCTTTCATACCTACCTGTCCGTTATTGGCTTATGGTGTATGGATATATGTGTGCATATGACCCAGGCATTATTGCTCCAATAAAGTTTTTGATAGTACCACACTATTGGCGTTCCCCTTTTTTCTTTGACTCTCCTGCTGGAGAGTGCAGATACACATCTTCCATTCTTGGGGTGTCTGGAACCAAAAAGGGGGATCTCTGTCTTTCTACCTTTGGATCTGGAGATATTGCTACACCCAAGGCGGATGAGAGTGTTGGAGAGGGAGGATCCGTGTGGTCTCTGGAGCTGTATACCTGGCTGGTCTTTTGGAATATATCATACACAGGCGCATTTTAAATGTGCGGTCGGTGAGTGCGCAATCTTGTTATTTTCCAGTCACCTAATGAGGAGAAGACCTGCACATATTTGACTTTATTGTCACGAGAAAGACTTTATATTTTGTATATATTTTTTATATATTTCATTTATTACACTTTCAGCGCTGCACTATATGTATATATTGTCTCTATTATGAGGTTTAGTGATACCTTGAAGTGTTCCAGCAGCTGGTTTTTCTGAGCGCTCGCTTTATCCATTATTCATGTCACTGAGGAGTATTTATCACTAGATAAGTCATTCTAAAGGCTTCTGTTTTTTGTTTGGTTTTTTTTGTTTGGTTTGTTAATTTTTTATTTAATAACAAGCATGTCTATACTTACCTGCTGTGTGCATTGGCTTTGCACAGAGCAGCTTGGATCCTCCTCTTCTCAGGTACCCCGCTGGTGCTCCTGGCCCTTCCGTCCTGTTGGGTACCCCCACAGCAAGCAGTTTGCTATGGCAGCACCCGAGCAAACGCATTCCCAAGCCGCTGCTCCGTGTTTCCACTCACACATGGAGCCATGGCTTGACCCACCCCCTCTCTCCTCTCATTGGCTCACTGGCTGCTGCCAATGGCTTCTGCTGCTGTCTCAGCCAATGAGGAGAGGGAGTCCCGGAATAGCCAAGATTCCATTGCACAATGCTGGATCGAGAGGGGGCTTAGGTGAGTATTTGGGGGGGTGCTGCATAGATTGCATGAAGGTAAAAAAAAACCTTGAGCCTTTCCAACCACTTGAAGTGTTATTACCAGAATTCTCTTCATTGGATGAATTCTTTGTATATGTATGCTTATGTTATGACACTTGTTTGTGTATTTTGAGCGCTGCACTTTTTTTCACATTTAATTTTGTCACAAAGTTTAGGCATATTTACCCGTCAGTGCCAGCAGCTGACTTTTATCATATCTTTTGTGCACAAATAGGGTGAAACTTGTCATGCAATTTAAAAATGTCTAATCGCATGACAAGTCGCACTGTGCGAACCAGGGCTAGACCCTCACCTTGTGAAACTACCCATTCAGTTTAAAATAGAAATAAAATGCAAAGTGTGTGTGTACACATATATATACACACACACACCCTTGAAAAAGTATTCATACCTCTTGAAATTTTCCACATTTTGTCATGTTACAACCAAAAATGTAAACGTACTTTATCAGGATTTTATGTGATAGACCAACACAAAGTGTCACATAATTGTGAAGTGGAAGGAAAATGATAAATGGTTTTTAAAAATATCTGAAAAGTGTGGCGTGCATTTGTACTCAGCCCCCACGAGTCAATACTTTGTAGGACCCCCTTTCGCTGCAATTACAGCTGCAAGTCTTTTTGGGGATGTCTCTACCAGCTTTGCACATCTAGAGAGGGACATTTGTGCCCATTCTTCTTTGCAAAATAGCTCAAGCTCTGTCAGATTGGATGGAGAGCATCTCTGAACTGCAATTTTCAAGTCTTGCCACAGATTCTCCATTGGATTTAGGTCTGGACTTTGACTGGGCCATTCTAACACATGAATATGCTTTGACCTAAACCATTCCATTGTAGCTCTGGCTGGATGTTTCGGGTTGTTGTCCTGCTAGAAGGTGAACCTCCGTGCCAGTCTCAAGTCTTTTGCAGACTCTAAGGCTGGCCTTACATTATTCAATTTTCTTGAGATTTTTGCTTTAGATTTACCAAAAACCATATAATAGGAAGTCAAACCCAAACAACAATTTCAGTTGTATCCAATTAGGCAGGCACTTGCACTACACAGTTGAAGGTAAATCTAAAGGAAATTGGACAGAAAATTGTATAGTGTATGGGCAGCCTAACAGGTTTTCTTCTAAGATTGCCTTGTATTTCACCCCATCCAGCTTCCCATCAACTCTGTCCAGCTTCCCTGTCCCTGCTGAAGAAAAGCATTCCCACAACATGATTCTGCCACCACCATGTTTCACGGTGGGGATGGTGCATTCAGGGTGATGTGCAGTATTAGTTTTCTGCAACACATAGCGTTCTGCTTTTAGGCCAAAAAGTTAAATTTTGGTCTCATCTGACCAGAGCACCTTCTTCCACAGGTTTGCTGTGTCCCCCACATGGCTTCTCGCAAACTGCAAACAGGACTTCTTATGGCTTTCTTTCAACAATGGCTTTCTTCTTGCAACTCTACCATAAAGCCCAGATTTGTACAATCCACAACTAATAATTGTCCTGTGGACAGATTCTCCCACCAGAGCTGTGGATCTCTGCAGCTCCTCCAGAGTTACCATGGGCCTCTTGGCTGCTTCTCTGATTAATGCTCTCCTTGCCCGGACTGTCAGTTTAGATGAACAGCCGTGTCTTGGTAGGTTTGCAGTTGTGCCATACTCTCCATTTTCGGATGATGGATTGAACAGTGCTCCGTGAGATGTTCAAAGCTTGAGATGTGTTCTTTATAACCTAACCCTGGTTTAAACTTATCCACAACTTTATCCATGACCTGTCTGGTGTGTTCCTTGGCCTTCATGATGCTGTTTGTTCATGTTTAACGTTCTCTGAGGGAAGCTGTATTTATACTGAGCGTAAATTATACACGTTTACTCTATTTACGAATTAGGTGACTTCTGAAGGCAATTGCTTCCACTAGATTTTAGTTAGGTGTATCAGAGTAAAGGGGGCTGAATACAAATGCACTCCACACTTTTCAGATATTTATTTGTAAAAAATTTTGAAACCCATTTATTATTTTCCTTCCACTTCACAATTATTTGCCACTTTGTGTTGGTCTATCACATAAAATCCCAATACAATACATTTACATTTTTGGTTGTAACATGACAAAATGTGGGATATTTCAAAGGGTATGAATACTTTTTTTCAAGGCACTGCACATACACAGGGGTTAGACAAAAAATGGAAACACTACATGGTTTGCAGGTGTGAAAGTGATGACATGCTTTGCATTGAAAGCAGAAGTGATGTAACATTCTTTTGCTTCTGCTGTGTGATGAGACACCTAGCTAACAAGTGGGAAGCCTCACTTTCATCATTCACATGCGTGCGCTGCAAGTAATATAGAGCCATATCAGAGCTTACTGAGCTTCAAAGAGGGCAAATTACTGGTGCCTCTGTGACAGAAGTTGCCAGTTTATCTGTGTTGTTGCGAGGTGCAGTATGAAAGGTTATAACTGCATATACAATTTCCAGGAAAACATTGTCTGATAAGCATAGGGTGGTTGACATGCTCAACTGACCAATAGAGACAAAAGGACATTGCGCAGGATTGTGACCCGGAATAAGAGAACAACTGCTGCAAAAGTGACTGCAGAGCTCAATCTCAGTCTTCATGGGAGTTGGGCTGCATCAGGCTGCAGTGACTGTGGTTCCTGTAGGGTATAATCAGCCCAATAAGTAGCGTCAGCCCTATTCTGTCTTTTTCCTTCATTCTGCCCTCCTGTACAGAGATCCTAGAGGTAAGAATTACTTCTCGATGTTGTCAGATATCATGGTTAAAGTGGAGTTCCAGCCGGTTTTTGTATTTATTAAAAGCAGCTACAAAAACTGTAGTTACTGACTTTTAATAAATACACATTCACCTGTGCCAGAGTCCAGCGCTGTTCTCACCCGCGCCGTTCCTTCTCTCCCTCTTTGCCCTCCTGCCGCCAGCATCACAGCTGTGGGCACCAGCCTGTGACAGCTTGTGCCTTCACAACTGAGTGCCCATTGCGCATGCGCATTCTCATTGGTCTGGCAGTCTTCTGGGACCTGTGAAGGCTCCCAGGAGACTGCAGGAGGAAGGAGAGGACCGAACGCCCAGCTTACTTCGCTGTGGCGAATTGAGCTGGAAGTGGGAGTGTGTACTTGTCAAAAACAGGTATTCCCCCCCCCCCCCCCCCAAAAAAAGGTGGCAAATATGGCAGTGGACGGCGAGGCAAATAAGCGGCACTTTGCTTTAATTCAGAGGGATTTGACACCATTGCTTGTCTTCCAAATGTCTATGGAGAGGCAGAATAAGAGATTCCAGCTGTGGGCTCTAATCTTTGGAGTCCACTAAATGTGTAAAAAAAGCAATATGTGATTTTTCCACCCAAACCAGAGCAGCCATTTTCAATTGAATTTGACCTGAAGGCAGGCATGCTATTGTACTTTACATTCTTTTTATTGATTCTTTAGAAATGTCATTGCTTCCACAGACTGTAGACTCTACTACTATTGTGTGACGTTAGGTGAACATAAACAGCCAATTGTGCATGAAAATGTAAACGCGTGAGCTTCTCTGGTCATTGACTGGAGTGAACGCAGCTTCTATCAAGCCCATGCTGTCAGTGTATGGGGTGGAAACAGCTATTGTTAGTGAAGTTGGGAAAATAACATTTTTTAAAAAATGTTTAATTATTACTTGCACATCCATACAGGCATACAGTGTGCTAAGAAACTGTAGTGCCCATAAACAGCCACAAGATGTCAGCATCCTATAGACAATAAACAGGCACAACAGTTCCTGTAGTGCAGGAGTCTCCAAACTTTCAAAACAAAAGGCCAGTTTACTGTCCTTCAAAGTTTAGGGGGGCTAGACTGTGGCCAGTGGGAGTATAAAATGCCCTGGCATTGGTGGATGTAGACAATGCCATAAACTTGGTGTTCAGTGGGATTAAAAAGATTACATCATTGGTGTCAGTGGGAGGAATAATGTCTCATCATTGGAATCAGTGGGAGGAATAATGTCTTATCATTGGAATCGGTTGGACTAATACTGCCCGATAGGTGATGTTAGCTGGAAAATTAATTCCCCATCTTTGGTGTCAGTGGAAGGAGAAAAGTCCCATCATTGGTGTCAGTGAGAGGAATAATGTCTCATTGGTGTCACTGGAAGGAATAGTGCCCCATCATTGGAGTCAGTGGGAGGAATAATGTCTCATCATTGGTGTCAGTGGGAGGCATAGTGCCCCATCATTGGAAGCAATAATATCTCATCATTGATGTCAGTGTAAAGAATAGTGCCCCATCGTTGGAGTCATTGGGAGGAATAATGTCTTATGATTGGTGTTAATTGAAGGAATAGTGCCCCATTGTTGGAGTCAGTGGGAGGAATAATGTCTCATTGGAATCAGTTGGACTAATAGTGCCCGATAGGTGATGCTAGTCGGAAAATTAATTCCCCATCTTTGGTGTCAGTGGAAGGAGTAAAGTCACATCCAGGGGCGGACTGACAACTCATGGGGCCCCTGGGCAATAGGGGATCATTGGGCCCTTGTGTCCTTGCCCAAACTCAAAAAAGCCTATGAAAAAGGTACCAGGGGCATCTCATGGGGCACCCTACTGACCCCGGCCCTTGGGCAGTGCCAGAGTTTCCAAATGGTCAGTCCGTCCCTGGTCACATCATTGGAGTCAGTGGGAGGAATAATGTCTCATCATTGGAGTCAGTGGGAGGAACAATGTCTCGTCATTGGGAGGAATAGTGACTCATATCAGTGGAAGGAAGTGTCCCAGGGGCCGGATAAAGGCAAGCAAGGGGCCACAGTTTGGAGACCCCCTGCTGTAGTGTGTGCGCCAGCCTTCCCCAACATTTTTGCTATCCAAAAGCCTTGAAACAGCTTTAAGGTCTCAGGTAGCCCGCACTGCGATAGGTGGTGTTAGTGGGAAAATGAAATCCCCAACTCTGGTGTCAGTGGAAGGAATAAAGGCCCATCATTGGTGTCAGTGGAAGAAATAGTGTCCCAAGGGCCGGATAAAGGCAACCAAAGGGCCACGGGATGCAGTTTGGAGACCCCTGCTGTAGTGTGTACACAACCTTCCCCAACATTTTCACCATCCAGAAGCCTTGAAATAGTTTTAAGGTCTCAAGGAGCCCTCCTAAAATTATTAGACCCACCGCTCATAGTACAATAGCATGATCAGTAGGTGAGACTTTTTTTTTTTTTTTTTTTAAATGAATGGGATTTACTTAAAGTGGAAGAATAGTCTAAGTCTAGCTATTCATATAAATGTTCCCTCCCCCTCCTCCTACCAAGCCTGCCTAACCTGTGTCCAGTCTGGTCACATGATCCTGCAGCTCTGGTTCAGAGAGTGCTCTACAATGGCTGGTAATTTTGGGAGCCATGATGTCACCTATAGGCTCCCATGGCCCAGCTGTAGTCAGTGCTCCTTCTCCCCTGCAGCAGCTGCTGACACAGTGGAGCCGAAGCTATGGGATCACATACACACACCTATTGTATACAGATTGGGCAAGATAGATAGGAGGGGGGAAGGAACGTTTTTAAGAACAGATCGATATAGGCTTTTCTTCCACTTTACTATTCAATATGAAACACAGACAGTAAACAATGCAGGGCCCCTTTACATTGGTTGTCAGTGTAGACAGATCAGTCTTCCACTACTCTCTTCTGAAAAAAAAACCTCTAGCAACTTCTGGATGGTCTCTGGTTGAGAATGTCTGGGGTAATCCATGAATGTGTCTTTGGGACAATTGAGATACAGTAACGGTGGTTTCCATTCATTCATTCATTCACAGGCTATATTTGCACCAGTGGCTGCCACTGACGAAAAGATCGACAGACGGGCGGTGGTGATATGTCGCCTACCCACCATCTGTTTTAACCAGGGGTGGACTGACAACTCATGGGGCCCCCGGGCAATAGGGGATCATGGGACCCCTGTGTCCTTCCCAAACTCAAAATGGCCTATGAAAAAGATACCAGGGGCATCTCGTGGGGCCCCCTATTGACCCCGGGCCCTTGGGCAGTGCCCAAGTTTCCAAATGGTCAGTCCACACCTGGTTTTAACCCTGTAAATACTGCACCACTATGTCCCCAACTGCATGTAGTTAAGTGGCGACTGTACTGTCTGACGCATGTGACAGAGGATCATTTTTGCTGTGGCATGTGTTCACCCTCCCTGTTCCTTTTGCAACTTAAGGGGCTGGTATCATTCAAATTCTGAAAGCTGAAAATTGGCCTGGGCAGGAAGGGGGTATAAGTGCCCGGTAGGCAAGGGATTAAACAATAATTACATAGTTAGTCTGGCTGAAAAAAGACAAAAGTTTATCCAGTTCAACCATATATATAAAAAAAAAAAAAGTTATAATCCTATACCCACAGTTGATCCAGAGGAAGGCAAAAAAAAAACCCAGCAAAGCATGATCCAATTTGCTCCTGCTGGGAAAAAAATTCCTTCCTGATCCCCCTGAGAGGCAATCGGATATTCCCTGGATCAACTTTACCTATTATCAGGGGCGGACTGACCATTTGGAAACTCTATCCTACTGGCAGTAACAAAATTGCTTACCTTTTTTTGGAGAAACAACTGCTCCGATCTTTCTCCAGTACATGCTCAGTCGGCAACCCCAGAACTGTGATGGGCGTCTCACAGTCAACTACTGACAATTCAGGTTTGATACTGTTGACTTGATAACATCGGCGGCTCACAGATTGCCTTCACCAGTTGCCTGACATTGGTTGTTGGTAGTTCTTACCTTTTCATTTTTTGGGGGAGAAGGAGGTGTCATGGCTGACTGCAAGCAATTCTCAGCTAGCTCAGCATGGTCTGCCCCAATAGCTGGGCTGGGAGCAAGGGCAGACTGACCATTTGAGCACTCGGGCACTGCCCGAGGGCCCCGGGTCAGTAGGGGGCCCCATGAGATGCCCCTGGTACCTTTTTCATAGGCTTTTTTGAGTTTGGGCAAGGACACAGGGGCCCCATGATTCCCTATTGCCGGGGGCCCCATGAGTTGTCAGTCCGCCCCTGCCTATAATATAATATATAATTGGTCAATTTCTTCACTGATCGATCTCGCTCAATCAGAATAATCAGTTGACACACAACACATAGGGAAGAGGAATTCCATTTATACTTGGAAGATTTGATCGAAAGTTATCAATCGTATACCTTTTTCCACCAGGCAACCGATCAATCAAGATACAATCAAGTTTACGATCGAATCGGCTCAATGCTGCTCATGCAAAACGGCCAATAATTTTCCCCCTTCCGGCTGACTTTGATTGAATCTGACTTAAACCGAGACTAAATCGATGGAAAAGGGAAGATATGGCTATTGATTGGTTTCTGATTTGATTGTTTTGACTGAATTGCACATCGATCAGATAATAAAATCAAAGCGTGAATGACCATGATAAATCAAACGGAAAGACAGTTGTGGTTATTCGATTGTTTGTTTGCAGATTCAGTTGTTCTGATTGAATCACACATTGATCAAGTAGTGAAAAACGTGAGTGATCGTCATTAATACAACCAATAAAACAAGGACTTTGCTACACAGTGCAGCGTTTGTACATAGTTTTCTCCACTTCTGTGTGTTTTAAAACCACTACTTAAATAAAGGAATGCGCTAAAACCACAAACTATTCCTAATTTAGTGTAGAAACAGTGCAAAAGATATACAGTTGCAAGAAAAAGTATGTGAACCCCTTGGGATTATGTGGAGTTTTGCATGAATTGGGCATAAAATGTGCTCTGAACGTCAACTAAGTCACAACAATATAAGAACACAGTCTGCTGAACATAATACTACACAAACATTAGATGTTGCCATGGTTTAATTGCACATAACATGTAAACATTCACAGTGCAGGGAGGAAAAAGTATGTGAGGCCCTAGCTTAATGACTTCTCCCAGAGCTAATTGGAGCCAGGAGTGAGCCAACCTTGACTCCAATCAGTGTGATGATATTGGATGTGTTGCTGACAGCTGTCCTGCCCTTAAATAACACACACCTGTTTTGGGTTTACTGGTTTCAAGAAGCACTGTCTGATGTGAACCATGCCTCGCAGAAAAGAGCTCTCAGAAGACCTACGATCAAGAATTGTTGACTTGCATGAAGCTGGAAAGGGTTACAAAAGTATCTCCAAAAGCCTGGATGTTCATGTGTCCACGGTAAGACAGACTGTCTACAAATGGAGAAAGTTTAGCACTGTTGCTACTCTCCCTAGGCGTGGTCGTCCTGTAAAAATGACTGCAAGAGCACAGCGCAGAATGCTGCATGAGGTAAAGAAGAATCCCAGAGTGTCAGCTAAAGACCTACAGAAATCTCTGGCACATGCTAACATTTTTGTTGACACATCTACAATAAGGAAAACATTAAACAAGAATGGAGTACATGGGAGGACACCACGGAGGAAGCCATTGCTGTCCAAAAAGAATATTGCAGCACGTTTGAAGTTTGCAAAAGAGCGCCTGGATGTTCCACAGCACTACTGGCAAAATATACTGTGGACAGATGAAACCAAGATTGAGTTGTTTGGGAAGAACACAACACTATGTGTGGAGAAAAAAAGGCACAGCATCCCAACATCAAAACCTCATCCCCACTGTGAAACATGGCGGAGGGAGCATCATGGTTTGGGGCTGCTTTGCTGCCTCAGGGCCTGGACGGATTGTTGTCATTGATGGGAAAATGAATTCCAGAGTTTATCAAGACATTTTGCAGGAAAACGTACGACCATCTGTCCGCCAACTGAAGCTCCGCAGAGGATGGATGATGCAACAGGACAATGACCCAAAGCATACAAATAATTCAACAAAACAATGGCTGCAACAGCACAGAATATGCCTTCTGGAGTGGCCCAGTCAGAGTCCTGACCTCAACCCGATTGAAATGCTGTGGCATGACCTTAAGAGAGCGATTCACACCAGACATCCCAAGAATATTGCTACACTGAAACAGTTTTGTGAAGAGGAGTGGTCCAAAATGACTCCAGATCGTTGTGCAGGTCTGATCTACTACTACAGGAAACGTTTGGTTGAGGTTATTGCTGCCAAAGGAGGGTCAACCAGGTATTAAGTCCAAAGGTTCACATACTTTTTCCTCCCTGCACTGTGAATGTTTACATGTTATGTGCAATTAAACCATGGCAACATCTAATGTTTGTGTAGTATTATGTTCAGCAGACTGTGTTCTTCTATTGTTGTGACTTAGATGACGTTAAGAGCACATTTTATGCCCAATTCATGCAAAACTCCACGTAATCCCAAGGGGTTCACATACTTTTTCTTGCAACTGTATATATCCTCAATTAATATCAAAAAATATCAAAATTATGTGCAAAACTATTTTTTAGTGCATAAGTAATTTAAATAATTAAATTTGTGAATATAAAAATTGTCCAATTCTGAATTTCTTCAAATGTCCAAACAAATCCTTTTCAAATTCAGGTGCTCTCAAAGAAATTGTGCCAAAATCCACCACCAAAGTAAAGTTGGGTAACTCGCCAGAGCTCCAGGCTGATCAATCTCTAGATCAGCAAAAACCGCTTTTTGCTCTGGGAGCAGATGCAATAAATCAACTTCTCAGGTGTGATGATCAATAGCTACACAATCATCCATAAGGTAGGTATCCACCACTCAATATAACGGTTCCAGGAGCATTATATCACTCTCTCTTTTTATATCTCTCCCCCGAGGTCATGTTTGGGAATGAAAGAAAATCATGGTGCAGCCAGTTTTTTTATAAAAGTATCCAACAATTTAATAAAGATTTACACTCACAAAAAGGGTGTCTTCACCGACACCAGTATAACAGCATAAAACAGCAAATGGTATAACAGTCTCCTGCTCCCCGCACACTCACTACAGCGCTCGTGACTCAATCTTCTCCACAGACGTCAGCATCCAGCAAGCCAAGCCCTACTAGTTTCGTCATGAATGACGTCTTCAAGAGGCTTTAAAACCACTAGCCTACTGAGCACTTTTACCCCCTCCCTGCCCAGGCCAATTTTCAGCTTTCAGCGCTGTCGCACTTTGGATGACAATTGCGCGGTTGTAAAGTGGTTACAGCAATACGTCATTATCAGTGGTGATTTGGAGCAGCAGCTGTATGGTGACCATAGATGGATCCAAATGTGACTGATTTAGCAGGGACTGAACGAATTTCCATCCGTGTGTGGCTGCTGCAGTGGAACAGAGGTTGATCTACCAATCGACTTTTGTTCAATCGCCATGTCGGATAAAAGCCACTCGATCTGCGGCTGCAGCACTGATCTGTGTATTCTGATCACTGATCCGAATGCAATGGTACAGTGTGGAGGGTTCCCCCATCCACCTGGAATGTCAGGATGGGGTAATTGGTTCAGTTTTTTTTGTTAGGCCCACTGGCTGAACAAAAAAACTGAACCATGTATGGCCAGCTTTATAGTAAAAGTTGAGGGGGGGGGTCAAGTAGCTTAAGCCAGCCATGCATGGATCAAAATTCGTCCAGTTCAGCAAGGACCAGTCGAATTTTGATTTATATATGGGCAGGGTGGTTGTACAGTAGTCAATCTAGTGACTGATGTCTCTACAACCTCCCTGTCAGATTTTTGCCATTCAATCAGCGCTACTGGCCAGTCAGTGTATTCTGACAGCAGGGAAGCGATGTCGGAATACAAAGGCACAGTGAGAGGATCCCCCCCATCTGCCTCAAATGTGTGAATGGGGGAATCAAGTTATTTTTTTCATTCAACCTGCTAGTTGAATTAAAAAATGTAATCATGTATGGGCTGCTTTACTTTCCTATTGAATAGAAATATAATATTGTGTGAGTTAAGCCAGCCACAGACAACCACAGGTTGCAGGAAAGAAAATTGCTCGATTCCCCCATTGACACAGTCAGTGTTGATAGGGGAATCCCTCCCATTGAGCCATTGGGGTTGATTTACTAAAACGGGAGAAAATGTGGTGCAGCTCTGCATAGAAACCAATCTGCTTCCAGGTTTTATTGTCAAACCCTATGCAGAGCTGTACTCTCCAGTTTTAGTAAATCAATCCCATTGTGTTCTCCCAGTGGGATGGGGGAGCTACGCCCACCAGGAGAACACGATTACCGCTAGCGGCTATAATAGCTGCTAGCAATAATTGCATCTAAAAGCTAATTATTAACCTTGTAATGTTATTAATAATGACCTTATTACCGTAATAGTTATCGATCGCCAATGATATCCCGATCATCAATAATAGAGCTCTCAATCGCCGATGATATCCCGATCATCAATAATAGAGCTCTCAATCGCCGATGATATCCCGATCATCAATAATAGAGCTCTCGATCGCCATTGATATCCCGATCATCAATAATAGAGCTCTCGATCGCCGACGATATCACGATCATCAATAATAGAGCTTTCGATCGCCGACGATATCCCGATCATGAATAACAGAGCTCTCGATCGCCGACGATATGCCGATCATCAATAACAGAGCTCTCGATCGCCGACGATATCCCGTATCATCAATAACAGCTCTCGATCGCCAACGATATCCCGATCATCAATAACAGAGCTCTCGATCAAAGACGATATCCCGATCATCAATAATAGAGCTCTCGATGGCCATTGAAATCCCGATCATCAATAATAGAGCTCTCGATCGCCGACGATATCCTGATCATCAATAATAGAGCTCTCGATCGCCGACGATATCCCGATCATCAATAATAGAGCTCTCGATCGCCGACGATATCCCGATCATCAATAACAAAGCTCTCGAACGCCGGTAATATCCCGATCATCAATAACAGAGCTCTCGATCGCCGACGATATCACGATCATCAATAATAGAGCTCTCGATCGCCATTGATATCCCGATCATCAATAATAGAGTGTAATTGGTTTACGTGAGAGTTATAGGATTTACAAATGGCTGTATATATACTCAAATTTTTTTAAAATTATTTTTACTAGTAAAGGCGGCGATCAGCGGGACTGCGGCGGGCATTCTGACACTGCGGGGAAATTACTTGGTGTCACTGACATCCCCAGTTACACCAATACAGTGATCCGTGCTAAAAAAAAAGCACTGTCACTGTACTAATGGCACTGGGCAGGAAGGGGTTATCATCTGGGGCGATCAAAGGGTTAACTGTGTGCTGTTTTACTATGTGCTGTGTCTTTGTATTTCACTGTAAGCACACTGCTTTGCATGGTTGTGCTTTGCACAGTCATCCAAAGCAGTGTGCAGGAGCTGACAGGGAGGAGAACTGTTTTGTTCTCCTCCCCGTCAGAGGTGCTTGGCAATCACAGGGCGCCGGGGAGTATACCTTGGCCCTAAATATATGTGATTTTACGCACCTGTGCAGCCCTGTAGCAGTATTTCTGATATAGACAACAGATAACAGAACTAGTGGGTTTCCAGAGGAGTTTTTTAGCTGTAAAAATGCTCTAATGCTGATAAAAGCTGAAAAACACAAAAAAAAAACGCGGCTATCTGGCATTTATGAGTGTTTTTGAGCCTGAAGATTTTGAGAGCTAAAAAACACAAACAATGAAAAACACTAATAAAAAAGCTGAAAAAAGCTAACACAAAAACACTAAAAAACCGCAAAAAAACCCACATTTGTATTGGAGCATCCTACAGCTATTTTTATAACGCCCAGTGTGCATTTGTATTGGAAGGTGCATGTTTTTGATTATTTCACTTTTATTTTTGTTTTTATTGTTATTGACTGGGCAAGGTTTGATGTTCTGTACAGCACAGTTTATCATCATTTTTATTAGACGTATACACAGTAATAAGGTACTTATTAATAACATAACAAGGTTAGAGCAGCGCCACCCTTTGATTGTAAAGTAGATATGCTGTCGGGTTCATCCCAATAGGGCGGACACTTTCATTTAAATACCAACACGCTTTTTTATTGAGATTTTTCACAGATTATTATTATTATTATTATTATCATACAGGATTTATATAGCGCCAACAGTTTGCTCAGCACTTTACAATATAAAGGGAGACAATACAGCAACAATACAGTTCAATACAAGAGGGATAGGAGGGCCCTGATCCTGGGAGCTTACAATCTAGGAGATAAACCACATTTTGTGTTTTTCACACGGAAGATAGAAACCTTGTTTTCCATAATATTTTTGGGATATTGAGATAAGGCACATAGGGTTTTGTAGGAGTTACTCTATCAAAAATGTGTTGTGGCGCAATTCTTGCACATAATTGTCCTGCATGTAAAAATCCAATTGGCTGGTTGTATCCAAATTGATCTTGGCTGCTCCATTGGGGTTGCCATCGCATCCCTTTAACCTCCCTGGCGGTATGATTCTTTCCGATTTTTTTGTGCTGAAAGCGGTACCATTATTTTGCATGGAAATATGTAGTTTTTTATTGTAGGCTGTAATTTTTAGGAATAACTCACTGAAATCTGTCTGAACAAGAGTCTACTAAACATCCCGGGTATGATAAAATTTGAAACACGAAATCATAAATTATAATTTAATAAATAATCATAAAAAATAATAATATAATAATAAATTTAATTCAATAATATAATCAAACCAAAAACACTGAAATTTGAAATACAGAGGCAAATTCGCACATCGCTGAGCAAAGTCGCAGAATCGTTTTCAGTGTCTGATGATGAATTTCCCCACAAATCATTATCACTCAATTCTGCAAGTGGTTCTGATTTACTATCGCTGCTCTAAAACCGCTTTTGACCTAAAGGGACGCTTTTTGGACGCCATGGACTTTTCTCAGTTTCCAGGCAGAAAGAACAGTCAAAATGCAGGCAGGGCACAGGACAAAGCAGTAGGGACAAAATATATGTGAAATGCATTGAAACAGCAATGACAGCAAAAATGACATTTTTTAAAAATTTCAAATTTCCCTCCGGTTCCGGCGCCCGTACGTCCCGACGTCACAGGGACCGGAACACAGAAGCCGGATGCCGGCATCGGCCGGAGGAGAGGGCCGCGGACGCTGCAGGGGACACATTGCGGAAGGACAAGGTAAGCTCTGCAGGGACTCCCTATGCAGCGCCGCATGGTAAGCCCGAGTGTAGCTCAGGGTTGCCGCTTTTGGTATAGAAATTTTACCCCGAGCTACACTCGGGAATACCGCTAAGGAGGTTAAACCTGAACACATATTAATTACACAGGTCCTGTGGCTGATTAAGGTGGTAATTAAACTCACTTAGGCTGGTTCACACCTATGAAGGTTGTGTTTGACCCGTTTTATGCATTGCGTTTTTGCACCTGCGTTTTAAATGCATTTTTGCTACATTTTTTTTTCTTGTTGCTAGGCATATTTAAAATGAAAAACGCTTAAAAAATGCAGCACTACACATGTTTTCCTGCAGCGTTTCCATTGAAGTCTATAGAACCAAAAACACAACTCATTTAGGCTAGGTTCACACCTATGCAGGTTGCGTTTGACGCATTTTATGCATTGTGTTTTGGGTTTTTTGCACCTGCGTTTTTGATGCACTTTTGCAGCATTTTTGTTTTTCTTTTTTTTTTCTTGTTGCTAGGCAGATTTAAAATGCAAAGCGCATTAAAAACGCAACACTACACATGCTTTTCTGCAGTGTTTCCATTTCCAAGTCTATAGAACCAAAAACGCAACTTTTTGCGTTCAGAAAAGTCCCTGACTCTGTTCCATAGGAAATCATGTTACATGGACTGTACTGCGTTTCTGCAAAATGCTGCAGAAAACGATTAGGTATGAACCTACAGTTAGTGCCTTATCTGCATTAAATTAACCCCAGAACCTGTGTAATTAATATGTGTTCGGCTTTAAAGGGATGAGATGGCAACCAGGGGTGGAACTGACAACTCATGGGGCCCCTGGGCAATAGGGGATCATGGGGCCCCTGTGTCCTTGCCCAAACTCAAAAAAGCCTATGAAAAAGGTAATAGGGGCATCTCATGGGGCCCCCTACTGACCCCGGGCCCTCGGGCAGTGCCCGAGTTTCCAAATGGTCAGTCCGCCCCTGTAAGTACCTGTAATAAATAAATGAAATCTGTTTGATAAGTGCAATAAATAATAGCTTTTCATCCAGCCAGAAATCTTGTGAGCTGATAGCCTCCTGTACTGTCTGCCTCTGGACTGTTACCAGTTCACACTGTCCCCTGCTATCTCCATGAACTACAAAACACCCCCTTCTGTTGTTATGGAGCAGAGAGAGCTGTTATGTAGGCTCCATGTACAGGAGCCTACCTTGACCGCCGGCCTCGGGAAAACGCAATTTGCAGCAAAACATGGCAGCCACAGTTTCGCAGCATTTTGCATTTTCCCTGACCGCTGGAAACCGCAAATTGCGACAACCGCGATTTTGCAGCATTTTGAGTTTTCCCACAGTCGGCGGTCAAAACGTTCCAATCCTGAACGCGATTCTTTCGTTTTCAGGAGAAGGAGGTTTAACCTCACCTAAACGCGGCAGCTCCTAAGCTCTGCTAAAAGCCTACGTGTACATGGATACATGGGCTTTTATGGAGTTGAGTTTAGGAGCTTTGGCAAAAAAAAACCGCCAAAAACTCCGAAAACTTGAGTTTAGGAGCTGCTGGTGTACATGGGATCCTAAACCTCCCTCTGCTGAACACGGAAGAATCGCGTTCAGGATAGGAACTTTTTGACCGCCGACGGCAGGAAAACGCAAACCGCGGCAAAATCATGGTATCGTGGTTGCTGCGATTTGCGTTTTCCGGCGGTAAGGGTAGGCTTGTGTACATGGACCCTTAGGCTTCATCTACACTGGCAGCTCCTAAATTCGAGTTTAGGAGTATTTAGCGTTTTTCTTGTCAAAGCTCCTAAACGCGACTCCATAAAAGCATGTGTGTCCATGTACACGTAGGCTTTTAGAAGAGTTTAGGAGCTGTTGTGTTTAGGTGAGGTTAATCTCCCTCTCCTGATCGCAGAAGAATCTCGTTCAGGATAGGAGCATTTTGACCGCGGGAAAAGGCAAAACGCGTACCACAATTTGCATTTTTCCATGGCCGGCGGTCAGGGAAAACGCAAAACTGTTGCAAAATTGTGGTACCGCTGTTGCCATGTTTTGCTGCAAATTTCATTTTCCCATGGCCGGCGGCAGAAGAATCACATTCAGGATAGGAACATTTTGATCGCTGACCACGGGAAAATGCAAACAATTTCTGTAAATGTGGTACTGTTTCCATGCATTTTTGCCACATTTTGCTGTGGTCAGAGTAGGCTAGTGTATATGTAGCCTTAGGGTGACGATTCTGCTGAGTATGGCTGTCACCCTAGAAGAGGAAGTGAATTATCCACTTCCTGACCTCACTATGGCCAAAAGACAACTACAGCATTGCTCTCCAGTTCTGGTTTTATGGATGTCATCGCACATGCACACCTTTCATGTGCCCCCTGGGGCGTGTATGGGGCATGCTATGTGACCATTGTGACACAGCTGATCACAGATCAGGGTAAAGGGCCAATCACAGCGGCCCTTTACCATGTGATCAGCTGTGTCCAATCGGGGAAGGTTAAACCTAGTGGAAACCTTTCATCTTTGATGTCCCACTTGGAGGGTCCCCTTCTTCTCCGGGGGGGTGCCCCCTGTGATGTTAGATTGTATGCCATGTCTCCGATGTTATTTTATGTGAATTATTATTATTATTATACAGGATTTATATAGCACCAACAGTTTGCTCAGCACTTTACAATATAATGGGAGACAATACAGCAACAATACAGTTCAATACAAGAGGGATAGGAGGGCCCTGATCTTGGGAGCTTACAATCTAGGAGATTTTGTACAATAAACAATTTTTGAGATTAGCTTTTTAGGTGTGCAGCCTATTTACTTGCCATCTCATCAGGGCCTCCATCAGTGCCATCTCATTAGTGCCTCCTCATCAGTGCCATCTTACTAGTGCCTCCTCATCAGTGCCATCTCATTAGTGCCTCCTCATCAGTGCCATCTCATTAGTGCCTCCTCATCAGTGCCATCTTACTAGTGGCACCTCCATCAGTGCCACCTCCATCAGTGCCTCCTCATCAGTGCCATCTTACTAGTGCCTCATCAGTGCCATCTTACTAGTGCCATCTCATCAGTGCCTCCTCATCAGTGCCATCTTACTAGTGCCATCTTATCAGTGCCATCTTACTAGTGCCTCCTCATCAGTGCCATCTTACTAGTGCCATCTCATCAGTGCTTCCATCAGTGCCTCCTCATCAGTGCCATCTCATCAGTGCCTCCTCATCAGTGCCATCTTACTAGTGCCTCCTCATCAGTGCCATCTTACTAGTGCCATCTCATCAGTGCCTCCTCATCAGTGCCATCTTACTAGTGCCTCCTCATCAGTGCCATCTTACTAGTGCCATCTCATCAGTGCCTCCTCATCAGTGTCATCTTACTAGTGCCTCCTCATCAGTGCCATCTTACTAGTACCATCTTACTAGTGCCATTTCATCAGTGCCTCCTCATCAGTGCTATCTTACTAGTGCCATCTCATCAGTGCTTCCATCAGTGCCTCCTCATCAGTGCCATCTTACTAGTGCCATCTCATCAGTGCTTCCATCAGTGCCTCCTCATCTTTGCCATCTCATCAGTGCCATCTTATCAGTGCCATCTCATCAGTGCCTCCTCATCAGTGCCATCTCATCAGTGCCTGCTTATAAGTGCCATCTCATCAGTGCCTCCTTATCAGTACCATCTTATCAGTGCCATCTCATCAGTGCCTCCTCATCAGTGCCATCTCATCAGTGCCTGCTTATAAGTGCCATCTCATCAGTGCCTCCTTATCAGTACCATCTTATCAGTGCCATCTCGTCAGTGCACATAAGTGCAACCTCATTGGTGCCCATCAGTGAAGAAGCAAAATTTTATAACAGAAACCAAGAAAAAGTTTTTTTTTTTCAAAATGTTCTTTTTTCGTTTATTTAGCAAAAAATAAAAACCTAGCGGTGATTAAATACCACCAAAAGAAAGCTCTATTTATGTGAAAAATGATAAAAAATGTCATTTGGGTTCAGTGTTGCATGATACGAGTAATTGTCATTCAAAACGTGAGAGCGCTGAAAGCTGAAAATTGGCCTGGGCAGGAAGGGGATGAAAGTGCCTGGGATTTAAGTGGTTAATGGCAGGATAACCAGGTTAAAATAAAGGGGGAAAAAAGTGTTAACAGGAAAACTAATGCAACCACGACATCTAAGCACCAGTAAGCTGCAATACTATCAATTGTTGTTCTTGGGTTTAGTTATGCTTCAGTAGAACTTCAGTCCCCTTGACTTTGGGCCATGCCCCTCTCCAGGGCGGCCATCTTTTTTACTCTGGTGCTCGCACAGGGGTGCTGAAGGGTTCACCGGGGCTTTGGATCCCAACAGAACTTTGAGACACATCTGCACACACATGGGCGAGGGCAGGTTTGGCCATGCATAGACATGCTTCATTGGTGCTCTCTTCACACGTGCATGGGAAACCCACACTTAGATGTTCATCCATCGAAACTGCATATAAATTCATTCTGTGTAAATGAGACAAAACTGAATGTTCCCAGACTATTCTCAGCAGTTTAAATGTATGAATAAAAAAAAATACCACATTATAGCCACTAGATGGAGCTGAAGAACATACATATTTCCTATGATAGTCAGTGCCATCTAGAGGCCATAGTGCAGTACTTCCATAATGTAAAGGCAGGGGCCATAATGTGTGAATAGTAACCTATTTAAACATTTTTGAACTGCCTGAGAACATTCAGTTTTTCCTAGACATGTGCAGTTTGTTTCGTTCCGCATCGCATTTCGGACACATTTTTTTTGTTATTTATTTATTTCAGGTACTTATATAGCACCATCAATTTGCGCAGCGCTTTTACATATATATTGTACATTCACATCAGTCCCTAACCCTCAAGGGGCGTACAATCTAAGGTCCCCAACTCACATTCATACATACACATACTAGGGCCAATTTAGACAGGATCCAATTAACCTACCAGCATGTCTTTGGAGAGTGGGAGGAAACCGGAGTACCCCGAGGAAACCCATACAGGCACAGGGAGAACATGCAAACTCCAAGCAGGTGGTAGCATGGTTGGGATCGTTATTCGATGTATCCGAATAACGAATTACAAAAATAACAAATTTAAACGAATCTGAAATAAGGAAACAAAATTTGGCCGAAAATCGATTCCAAAACAAATGCGAAAACAAAATCGAACAAACATTCGAAAACAAATTTAAAGCGCAGCTCCACCCACAAGGGGAAGTTCCGCTTTAAGAACTGGTCCCCCGCTTCCCATCATTTTTTTTACATTTTTTGTTATTTCGGTTGAACCAATTTAGAATACGAACGATTTTTTGAATTTGGTTGAAATGTTTTCCAACTGAATTTGAATAGGAATTACTGAAACAAATCCCAAAAATGAATTTACAGAATCCAACTACACGAAATGTGTTCGGTTTTGAAAGAAAACAAATTTTTTTGTTTTGCACTTGTCTAGTTTTTCCCGATTTACACAAAATGGAATGACATACGGTTTTCATGGACGAACAGCTATGCACATTTTTCTATAAATGCGCCCCTTTCTTTTTGTAAGTGATCTGTGACTGTCGCTCTGCGATCTGGTTTCAGCATTTCATGTCCGCAGCAAAATCGCTCATAATGAACCTCTATGGAATGTTGCTCAAATCACTGAAGGAAAACGATTGCAGCGGAGCTCAACCAATGATGTAACACTATTTATTTCCGGTACTTGTATAGAGCTGTCAATGTACGCAGAGCTTTACATATACAGGTGAAACTCGAAAAATCAGAATATCGTGCAAAAGTTCATTTATTTCAGTAATGCAACTTAAAAGGTGAAACTAATATATGAGATAGACTCATTACATGCAAAGCAAGATAGTTCAAGCCGTGATTTGTCATAATTGTGAGGATTATGGCTTACAGCTCATGAAAACCCCAAATCCACAATCTCAGAAAATTAGAATATTGTGAAAAGGTGCAATATTCTAGGCTCAAAGTGTCCCACTCTAATCAGCTAATTAAGCCGTAACACCTGCAAAGGGTTCCTGAGCCTTTAAATGGTCTCTCAGTCTGGTTCAGTAGGAATCACAATCATGGGAAAGACTGCTGACCTGACAGTTGTGCAGAAAACCATCATTGACACCCTTCATAAGGAGGGAAAGCCTCAAAAGGTAATTGCAAAAGAAGTTGGATGTTCCCAAAGTGCTGTATCAAAGCACATTAATAGAAAGTTATGTGGAAGGGAAAAGTGTGGAAGAAAAAGGTGCACAAGCAGCAGGGATGACCGCAGCCTGGAGAGGATTGTCAGGAAAAGGCCATTCAAAATTGTTGGGGACTTTCACAAGGAGTGGACTCAGGCTGGAGTCAGTGCATCAAGAGCCACCACACACAGACAGATCCTGGACATGGGCTTCAAATGTCATATTCCTCTTGTCAAGCCGCTCCTGGGCTAAAGAAAAACAGACCTGGTCTGTTGCTCAGTGGTCCAAAGTCCTCTTTTCTGATGAGAGCAACTTTTGCATCTCATTTGGAAACCAAGGACCCAGAGTATGGAGGAAGAATGGAGAGGCACACACTGCAAGATGCTTGAAGTCCAGTGTGAAGTTTCCACAGTCTGTGTTGATTTGGGGAGCCATGTCATCTGCTGGTGTTGGTCCACTGTGCTTCATTAAGTCCAGGGTCACCGCAGCCGTCTACCAGGAGATTTTGGAGCACTTCATGCTTCCTTCAGCAGACGAGCTTTATGGGGATGCTGACTTCATTTTCCAGCAGGACTCGGCACCTGCCCACACTGCCAAAAGCACCAAAACCTGGTTCAATGACCGTGGGATTACAGCAAACTCACCTGACCTGAATCCCATAGAGAATCTATGGGGCATTGCCACGAGAAAGATGAGAGACATGAGACCGAACAATGCAGAAGAGCTGAAGGCCGCTATTGAAGCATCCTGGTCTTCCATAACACCTCAGCAGTGCCACATGCTGATAGCTTCCATGCCACGCCGCATTGAGGCAGTAATTGCTGCAAAAGGGGCCCAAACCAAGTACTGAGTACATATGCAGGCTTCTACTTTTCAGAGGTCCGATATTGTTCTATGTACAATCCTTGTTTTATTGATTGCATGTAATATTCTAATTTTCTGAGATTGTGGATTTGGGGTTTTCATGATCTGTAAGCCATAATCATCACAATTATGACAAATCACGGCTTGAACTATCTTGCTTTGCATGTAATGAGTCTATCTCATATATTAGTTTCACCTTTTAAGTTGCATTACTGAAATAAATGAATTTTTGCACGATATTCAAAGTTTTTGAGTTTCACCTGTATATTGTACATTCACATCAGTCCCTAACCCTCAAGGGGCATACAATCTAAAGTCCCTAACTCACATTCATACATACACATACTCGCGACAATTTAGACAGGATCCAATTAACCTACCAGCATGTCTTTGGAGTGTGGTCGGAAACTGGAGTTCCCGAAGGAAACCCACGCAGG
The DNA here is from genome assembly GCF_062004578.1 of Staurois parvus. Lineage (NCBI taxonomy): Eukaryota > Metazoa > Chordata > Amphibia > Anura > Ranidae > Staurois > Staurois parvus. The sequence goes on along the minus strand of NW_028318294.1, from coordinate 2,090,259 downwards.
CACAGGGAGAACATGCAAACTCCAGGCAGGTGGTTGGGATTTGAACCAACGACCCTAGTACTGCCAGGTGGAAATGCTAACCATTTAGCCTATGTGCTGCCCTAACACTATCAGCAGCAGGGGCGGACTGACAACTCATGGAGCCCCCAGGCAATAGGGGATCATGGGGCCCCTGTGTCCTTGCCCAAACTCAAAAAAGCCTATGAAAAAGGTACCAGGGGCATCTCATGGGGCCCCCTACTGACTCCGGGCTCTCGGGCAGTGCCCGAGTTTCCAAATGGTCAGTCCGCCCCTGATCACCAGCAACTCTAGGAATTTAAACAATACCTGCAAAGAATCTCTGCTACTAAAGTCTGACATCAGTCTGGCACATCCGCTATGCAGCACTACTATGCAGAGCATATATATGTAAAAAAAAAAAAATTCCCTTTCTACCAAATGCATATAGAATCCAGTGAAAGAGGCATTCCGACTGCAGCAGGGAACAAGTTCCCCGCGACACAAAATAGGCCGGGGTGACTGAACTCCCCATCTCCAGCTCTGACATAGAATCTGCAGTTGTGGGTAGAGTTACCCTTTAACTGCAGCTGCCAAAGCAGGTGATTCATTTCTTGCTGCTAGTTGGGGCAATCTGGCTGAACACCATAAACCATCTGCCTGGAATTATGAAATGTATTTCAGCAAGTGAAGGCTTGTGTCCTGACCTCTATAGATCTAACAAGACCCAACCCGCAGACTGTTTTATAACTTCACATCAGATATTAAAGGAAACCTGTGCTAAGAGGAAAAAAAACACGTTTCTGGCTTCAATGTTTACTGAGGGACTGAACCAGAACAAGTATGCAAATCAGCAGTTTATAAAGTGATATTAACCACTTCAATACCGGTCACTTTCACCCTCTTCCTGCCCAAGATCGTTTTCAGCTTTCAGCTCTGTCACACTTTAAATGACAATTGCGCAGTCATGAAACATTGCACCCATATGACATTTTTGAGACAGATAGAGCTTTTTTTTGGTAGTATCACTTTTTTATTTTTTGCTAAACAAATGAAAAAGATGAAACATTTTGAAAAAAGAAACCTTTTTTTAGTTTCTGTTATAAAAATTTGCATATAGGTACATTTTCTTCTTCACTAATGTGTACTGATGAGGCTGCATTGATAGGCTGCTCTGACGGGCATTGATAGGCTGCATTTATGGGCACTGATGAGGCTGTACTGATGGGCATTGATGAGGGTGCACAGATGGGCACTGATGAAGGGGTACTGATGAGGCAGCACTGATGAAGGGGTACTGATGAGGCTGTACTGATGGGCATTGATGAGGCTGCACAGATAAACACTGATAAGCTTCACTGATGGGCACTGATGAAGAGGTTACTGATGAGGCTGCACTGATAAGTCAGCACTGATGAGGCGGCACTGATGGACACTGACGAAGGGGTACTGATGAGGCTGCACTGATAAGGCAGCACTGAGGCGGCACTGACGAACACTGACGAAGGGGTACTGATGAGGCTGCACTGATAGGTGGCACTGATGGACACTGATATGCTGCACTGATGGACACGGATTGGCACTGATGGGGCTGCACTGATATTCTGCACTGATGGGCATTGATGGGGCTGCACTGGTAATCAGGGCCCTGATTATCAGTGTAATGTCCTCTGTCACAGGAAGCCAGTTATCGGCTTTCCTTTCCTCGCGTTGTGACAGCGCTGAGGAAAGGAACTGCCGATATTCGGCATTTGTTTACATGAGATCAGCTGTGATTGGACACAGATGATCACATGGCAAAGAGTCAACCTCATTGGCTCTTTACCCTGTTCAATGATGCACTATGTCCAAGGGCGTGGCCAGAGTGCCTGCTGAGGCCATCCCACTACAGCCTGTTCCTCTCTGACTCCTGGGGATCGGTTTGAGTGGCGTTCATCCTCATCTACACTGTCAAGTCTCTGGAGTTATTTGGGCCGCTGCTCCCATCTTCCTTTCTCTGCTGGCGGGGTGAGTTTTGTCTGCTGTCAGCCTCAAACAGCGCCAGAAGAATACCTAAGGTTCCAAGACCCCCCGGGGGCGCGCATGAGGAACACAGCACACCACTGATCGCCCCCCGTCATTTGCCATCCACCTTGAGGAACAAAAGGCCCCCCCGGCCATCAATCTGCTATTGGCCAGGCGGGAACCAGTTGAACCCTTGTTTACTTTTTTTTTCAACAACTGGTTTAATCAGTATGGCTTGTCCATGCATGATTCATTTTTGTTCGTTCAATCAGCGAGTTGAATGAAAAAAAAATGAACCAGTTCCCCTATCCACACATTTGATGTGGATGGGGGAATCACTCCCACTGTAGAGACAAAAGGCCCACCCAGCCATCAATCTGCTATTGGCCGAGTGGGAACGAGTTGAACCCTTGTTTACTTTTTCTTCAGCAACTGGTTTAATCAGTATGGCTTGTCCCAGGGGCGGACTGACCATTTGGAAACTCGGGCACTGCCCGAGGGCCTGGGGTCAGTAGGGGGCCACATGAGATGCCCCTGGTACCTTTTTCATAGGTTTTTTTTTAGTTTGGACAAGGACACAGGGGCCCCAAGATCCCCTATTGCCCGGGGCCCCATGAGTTGTCAGTCCGCCCCTGGCTTGTCCATACATGATTCATTTTTGTTCGTTCAACCAGCGAGTTGAATGAAAAAAAAAATGAACTAATTCCCCTATCCACACATTTGATCACTCCCACTGTGCTATTGTATTCTGCTGATAGATTGATGGTACAATCAGCCTGCCCATAGATGGATCAAATCTCGCTTGGCCCTTGCTGAACCGGGCAAGATTTGATCCATCTATGACCAGATAAAAGATTTTTCCTCCATAGTGCTGTCCAACACTGTACTCCTGATATTGTCTAATCACCAGGGGCGGACTGACCATTTGGAAACTTGGGCACTGCCCGAGGGCCCGGGGTCAGTAGGGGGCCCCATGAGATGCCCCTGGTACCTTTTTCATAGGCTTTTTTGAGTTTGGGCAAGGACACAGGGGCCCCATGATCCCCTATTGCCCAGGGGCCCCATGAGTTGTCAGTCCACCCCTGCTAATCACATTGTCCAGTGATGTAGATCCATCAATAATCGCGATGAATGACATCATCACCATCTGCACCAGCGATCCTCTCCTGCCAGACACTCACCACAAATGACAGCTCCCTGGCCGACAACTGAATGTCGGTTAACTTGTTAAGGATGCTTGCTGGCGTAATGAGCCAAATATAGTCATTATTATTATACAGGATTTATATAGCACCAACACGCTTTTTTATTGAGATTTTTCACAGATTATTATTATTATAATACAGGATTTATTTATTGCCAACAGTTTGCTCAGCACTTTACAATATAACGGGAGACAATACAGCAACAATACAGTTCAATACAAGAGGGATAGGAGGGCCCTGATCCTGGGAGCTTACAATCTAAGACATGACCAAATTTGGTCCATGACATCACCCGGGATTCCCGTCTGTTTACAATCTGAAAGAAATGGTCAGATTTGGCAATTTAGTTTACCCGTTGGTGAACTACAAACAGCTTGGGTTCAGGATGAAGGCGCGATCCAGCTGAACCTGAAGCTCATCTTTATGAAGCATTACTGTTTTAATCTGTAAAAATGTTCGTAAAAGTATCAGATAAGCCCACGTCATCTGACTTGCAAAAATTCCTTTCGTAGTAAAAAAATATAATTTGTTTTTGCTCTGTGTAATAAGATTTGTTATGCTTCCGAATACACAGAGTACATGGTTTGTTAAGACTCGGCAAATCATTCTAGCCGCACCACATTCTTTTTCTGCAGTGCCTTACTGATTGCCAAGATTTCCTTCTCAGACTGTTTGTTAAATAGACACCTATTTACGTCAGCAGGCTCATCACATGGACATGGTTAGGCATCAGTCTACCAGTACAGATAGCAAATGCTTTAGCTTTCTCCCAAATAATGTGATCCTACGACATTTACGGTGGTGCATTTCATGGGTGGGGGGAGTGCACTGGATAAAGAACCCATTGGACAGGTTATGGGGGAGCACATTGGACATAGCAGAGGGGGGCATCCATGTGACATTGGGTTGTACTAAGAGTGTGAGGGACTCCTAGAGGATAGAATGTGGGGAAATCCTTCACACATAAGGAAGGGAGATAGGGACCGGAGACAAGAGGGACAGGAGGCCAGATGGAGGGGAGAATAAAAAAAAAGCATTGGACATGTGAGGGGTCAGGTGTTTTGGTCAATTTTACTTTTGTTAATGAGGTGTACCTAGTAGTGTATGATCCAAATGAGATTGTACAATCAGATTGTATAATGAATGGGCAGCTCTTGTAGCGAAGCCTGGGAGCTTATGCTGGTAATGACAGGGACGAGCCTAAGGCGCCTTTCACACGGGCGTTCCGTTTTTTTTCATCAGTTCAGTCAAGCTTTTTCCAAGAAAAAACGGATCAGTTTACATCTATTTTTGATCAGTTTACATCCGTTTTTTCATCCGTTTTTCATCCATTTACATTTGTTTACATCTGTTTTTCATCAGTTTATATCCGTTTTTTCATCAGTGTACATCCCGTTTTCATCTGTTTTTTCATCCGTTTTTCATCAGTTTACATCTGTTTTTTCATCCGTTTTTCATCTGTTTACATTCGTTTACATCTGTTTTTCATTATTTTACATCTGTTTTTTTTCATCAGTGTACATCTGTTTTTTCATCAGTTTACATCCGTTTTACATCCATTTTTCATCAGTTTACATCCGTTTTTTCATCCGTTTTTCATCCATTTACATTTGTTTACATCTGTTTTTTCATCAGTTTATATCCGTTTTTTCATCAGTGTACATCCCGTTTTCCTCTGTTTTTTCATCCGTTTTTCATCAGTTTACATCTGTTTTTTCATCTGTTTTTCATCTGTTTACATTCGTTTACATCTGTTTTTCATTATTTTTCATCTGTTTTTTTTCATCAGTGTACATCCGTTTTTTCTCATCAGTTTACATCCGTTTTACATCAGTTTACATCCGTTTTACATCAGTTTACATCCATTTTTCATCAGTTTACATCTGTTTTTTTTCATCAGTGTACATCCATTTTTCATCAGTTTACATCCATTTTTTTTATTGGTGTACATCTGTTTTTCATCATTTTACATCTGGTTTTTTTTTCATTTGTGTACATCTGTTTTTCATCAGTTTACATCCATTTTTTCATCCGTATTTTCATCAGTGTACATTGGTTTTTCATCAGTTTACATCCATTTTTTTTATTGGTGTACATCCGTTTTTCATCAGTTTACATCCATTTTTTTAAATTAATTTTTCATCTGTTTACATCAGTTTACATCCGTTTTTTCACCATTTACATTAGTTTACATCTGTTTTTCATCAGTGTACATCTGTTTTTCATCAGTGTACATCTGTTTTTCATTAGTTTACATCTGTTTTTTTTCATTCGTTTACATCCGTTTTTTCATCTGTTTACATTTGTTTTTTCATCAGTTTACATACGTTTTTCATCAGTGTACATCCGTTTTTTTTTTTCATCAGTTTACATCCATTTTTTTCATCAATGTACATCCCTTTTTCATCAGTTTACATCCATTTTTTCATCCATTTACATCAATTTACATCCCTTTTTCATCAGTTTACATCCGTTTTTATCCATGTACATCAGTTTGCATTAGTTTAAATTCATTTACATCTGTGTTTGTCCATTTACATCAGCTTACGTCTGTTTACATACATTTTTTGTCTGTTCTGGTTTTTTTTTTTTTTACGGAAGAAAAATAGGGTTTTCTTTCAAAAATGGATGTTAACGGATACGGACATTAACGGATGTAAACAGATGATCATCGGTTTACATCCGCTAGTCCATAGAAATACACAGGTGCCCGTTTTTTCATCCGTAAACGGACAGATGAAAAACGGACATACACCCGTGTGAAAGAGGCCTTAAAAAATTGGTTAATGAGACATGAGAGGTTGAGTTTCCTTACGTTTCTGTCTTACATGTTTGTGTAGCAGCAGTGTGCATGCTGGAGCCGTCTATTGATGATGCCTGCTCCCTATAGATGCAGACGGCGGTCTCTGCTGCCATACAGATCGGTGCCGCCCCGCACCGACATCACACAGGAGCCTCTCCGAAGGCCACAACGTACAATGCAATGTTACACTCTCATGTATTTTCCTGCAGACCAGTAAACCAACAGCCCTTGGAAATGCCTGTGTGAAGATCCTGTTGTCATGACAACTATGATGTCACCGGCTCTTTAGCCAAGTGTGACTTTTTTTTTTTTTTTTAAAGAACTAAAATAGACATTTGAAGTGACAAGCTAATGGAGTTGCAGCGTTGGCTCCTTTATCATACTGTAGATCACGACTCGGTACTTAAAGGTGTTTAGAATCTTGGCGCTCACTGACATGAATAAAGCTAGCTTCACACCTATGCAGGTTGCTGTTTGAGCCGTTTCTGCATTGCGTGTTGCGTTTTTGCACCTGCATTTTTGATGTGTTTTGCATTTTTTTTTCTTGTTGCTAGGCAGATTTAAAATGCAAAATGCATCAAAAACGCATTAAAAATGCAGCAAAAATGCAATACATGCTTTTCTGCAGCATTCCCATTGTCTATAGAACCAAAAACGCAACTTTTTGCGTTCAAAAAAGTCCCTGACACTTTCCAAAAACCGTACCGGGTGAAAACGCGGAGATCTGAATCTGTCCCATAGGAAATCATGTTAAATGGACTGTACTGCGCTTCTGCAGAAAACGCTTAGGTGTGAACCTAGAGTAACACAGCTTCTGCATGTTCACTTTCATTTTAGAAATACCAACAAATCAGGGGTGGACTGACCATTTGGAAACTCGGGCACTGCCCGAGGGCCCGGGGTCAGTAGGGAGCCCCATGAGATGCCCCTGGTACCTTTTTCATAGGCTTTTTTGAGTTTGGGGAAGGACACAGGGGCCCCATGATCCCCTATTGCCCGGGGGCCCAATGAGTTGTCAGCCCACCCCTGCAACAAATGATCAAGGGGCTTGTTTTGTAGCTTTACATGTGTAACGGGTTGGCCTTAGATGGGCAGAATTTTGAACAAAAATTATGGGAAAAAAAAGGTTCTAAGAAAGTTTGTTCGTTTTTCTAATCATTAGTGGGTCAACTCGATGTTTGTTTTTGAACACAGTGATGAGAAAATGAGATTGAGCAGGATGGAAATTTTTTCTCGCATGAACACATTTTTAAAGTGTTACTAAACCCCCAACAGTAAAATCAGTCTGTATATGCAGTAAATCATGCGTGTTATACTCACTGTGAAGGGGTTAATCCTCTGCATTGTGTAAAATGGCTGTATGATCCTGACTTCTCTGATCCTCCCCTTCTACTGTTCTACTGTTCCCAACCCATCTGCTGATAGAACAGAGTCTTGGGCTCAGTTTGGTGTGTATTGCTAGGGGGGGGGGTTTATTGTTCATGGAAGGGTGCATGTGATCAGCACAGGACCAATCAGCACTGTCCAGACAGAGGGTCAGGGGTCCTGCAGTCTCAGGGGAGAAGCTTTGACCATTGCTCTGTAGGAACAGTGGCAAATGCTTCAAATGTCCTCTGGGTCACAGGAGAGCCAAAGTACAAAAAAACTTTGACCATACTTCTCTTTTAAATCACTGACCTGGAAATGGGAAACCAAACTTGAACAGCTGCATTTTTGTTCCAGCAAATATACATTATATTGCCAAAAGTATTGGGACACCCCTTCAAATCACTGGATTCAGGTGTTCCAATCACCTCCATGGCCACAGGTGTATAAAATCAATCACCTAGGCATGCAGACTGCTTCTACAAACATTTGTGAAAGAATGGGACGCTCTCAGGAGCTCAGTGACTCTAAGCGTGGTCCTGTGATAGGTTGCCACCTGTGCAATAAGTCCATCTGTAAAATTTCCTTGCTACTAAATATTCCACAGTCAACTGTTAGTGGTATTATAACAAAGTGGAAGCAACTGGGAGCTACAGCAACTCAGCTACAAAGTGGTAGGCCACGTAAAATGACAGAGCGGGGTCAGCGCATGCTGAAGCGCGCAGTGCGCAGAAATCGCCAACTGTCTGCAGAGTCAATAGCTAAAGACCTCCAAACTTTGTGTGGCCTTCAGATTGGCACAACAACAGTGCTTAGAGAGCTTCATGGAATGGGTTTCCATAGCCGAGCAGCTGCATCCAAGCCTTACATCACCAAGTGCAATGCAAAGCGTCGGATACAGCAGTGTAAAGCACACCGCCACTGGACTCTAGAGCAGTGGAGACGTGTTCTCTAGAGTGACAGATCACGCTTCTCTGTCTGGCAATCCAATGGACATGTCTGTGTTTGACGGTTGCCAGGAGTACTTGCCTGACTGCATTGTGCCAAGTGTAAAGTTTGGTGGAGGGGGGATTATGGTGTGGGGTTGTTTCTCAGGGGTTGGGCTGGGCTCCCTAGTTCCAGTGAAGGGAACTCTTAAGACAAGACATTTTGGACAATTTCATGCTCCCAGCTTTGTGGGAACAGTTTGGGGATATCCCCTTCCTGTTCCAACATGACTGCGCACCAGTGCACAAAGCAAGGTCCATAAAGACATGGATGAGCGAGTTTGGGGTGGAGGAACTTGATTGGCCTGCACAGAGTCCTGACCTTAACCTGTTAGAACACCTTTGGGATGAATTAGAGTGGAGACTACGAGCCAGGCCTTCTCGTCCGACATCAGTCTCTGATCTCACAAATGTGCTTCTGGAAGAATGGTCAAACATTCCCATAGACACTCCTAAACCTTGTGGACAGCCTTCCCAGAAGAGTTGAAGCTGTTATAGCTGCAAAGGGCGGGACAACTCAATATTGAACCCTCCGGACTAAAACTGGGATGCCATTAAAGTTCATGTGCGTGTAAAGGCAGGCCGACCAATACTTTTGGAAATATAGTGTATAAGTCAGAATTCTATAATGCCAGGTAGTCAGCAACAAATGCTGACGTTTGTCATGACAGGTACCCTTTCACATACTGACAGAAACAAGAGTTGTTTAAAGTTGAACTATTTCAGTCTAGGAATCTAGTTTGTTTCAAGGTCGTATAATAATAAAAGGGATTTTATTGCCACAACTGAAATCTAAGTTTAAGTTTATGAGTTTTCCAGAGATAATTATCTATTTTAAGGTCTGGTTGTTTAAAGACAACCTTTGTATTTGTCCATTTATCTGGTATTTTTATCCTTTCTTGCTTACCTTGTTATTTCCTGGAATATACCAAAAATATATCACAGCTTTAATAATATAAAGAACCATTAAATGTATTGTTGCTTTAAAGAGGACGTCTGGAGGATGTGTCCAAAAAGCAAACAGACTAGTCACCAATATTGCCTATTGTCTCCCTGTTCACTTTTTCCACCACTAAGATACCATGCTTTGTACCACACTGTTTCTCTGTGTCATCATGGTAGAGGCAGGGCTTTGCTTCCTCATATCAGAGCCTCCAGCAAGGAGAACAGTGAGCGGCAAAGTAGTCACATCACCAAATCTCACTCCAATTCTGGAGTGACTAGCAATCAGAGGTAGCAGTGCCTTAGGTATCATACTTCAGATATGCAACTATGAGGCTGTATGCACAGGATTGCCTAAGCACCCTCTCAAAGTGCACAGCTATTTTTCGAGAGGAATCAAAACAAAGGGTACATTTTTCAGAGTACTGCTTAGGCACAATCAGGGGCGGACTGACACTTGGAAACTCGGGCACTGCCCGAGGGCCCGGGGTCAGTAGGGGGCCCCATGAGATGCCCCTGGTACCTTTTTCATAGGCTTTTTTGAGTTTGGGCAAGGACAAAGGGGCCCCATGATCCCCTATTGCCCGGGGGCCCCATGAGTTGTCAGTCCGCCCCTGGGCACAATTACCATTTCTAGTTGATCCATAGACTATACCAGGGGGCCCGGGGGCCAGACCAAGAGTAGATGAATGATGTGTATGTGTCATCCATAGTAAGTATAGTAATATTCCCCCATAGTAAGCATAGTAATTAATCCCCCATATATTAATTAATCCCCCATAGTAATTCATTCCCCATATAGTAATTCATCCCCCATATAGTAATTCATCCCCCATAGTAATTCATCCCCCATATAGTAATTCATCCCCCATATAGTAATTCATCCCCCATAGTAATTCATCCCCCATAGTAATTCATCCCCCATATAGTAATTCATCCCCCATAGTAATTCATCCCCCATATAGTAATTCATCCCCCATATAGTAATTAATCCCCCATATAGTAATTCATCCCCCCTATAGTAATTCATCCCCCATATTAATTCATCCCTCATATAGTATTTCATCCCCCACAGTACTATTCCCCCCCAAGTAGTAAGCCAAGTCCCCCCTGTGGCAATTCACTTACCTTTGCTCCGCGCGTTCCTCTCGCCGTGTTCCGGTCTTCAGGGCGGACTGTGAGAGGAGCCTAGCTCCCCTCACGTTCCTCACGCTGCCCCGCCTACACACATTCTGACAGCCGATGTTTGCCACGCTCCGCGGGCCGGATTAAAAGGTCCGCCGGGCCGTAGTTTGCCCATTGCTGGACTATACCATCGCAAATCTTAAATTTTTTTGTTTAACTAAACTTCCCAATCCTTTACAGCCAAGGAAGCTGCCATCCTAGCCTCTGTTTGATCTGAAATTGCCATGGCGTTGCACATGTAATCAGTGGTTATATCAGCCATTTGATGGTTTGACAATTCATGAGAGCACAAGCACTTGTGACCGTAATCTTTCATGGCATGCCTTGAGTGTAACTGTTTTGAAAATGTCAGTGGGTTTAGTTCCACTTTAGGTCCACTTTAAATACATCAATCTGTCTCTATAGACATGTGTGGTTTGTTTCTTTCCGAATTGCAATTCTGATGAAAATTCATTATTCTGAGATTCGGATCTATCCGATTTAAACCAAACCGAAGAAATGAAATTTCATCCGAAATTTGAGTCAAATCCGAAAACAAATTAAAAATATAAACATATTGCTGGTTATTGCGGATTTCCCTCAAAGACTATGTTTTTTTTTTTACTAAAGCTGGAGAGTGAAAAATATTACCAAAGCTTGATTAAACAAGCTGAGGTTGAAAGCTGGTTGGTTTCTATGCAGAAGTGAGCCTGATGTTGCACTTTCCAGCTTAAGTAAATAAACCCCTATGTATATTAATATTAGAATATAGCTGTTTTCTGAAATTTGAATTTAGAAAAGAATAGAGTACAACAGAAAAGAATAGAAAATAGAATAGAATAGACAATAAAGGAATAGAATAGAAAAAAATAGTATAGATTTGAATAGAATGAAATAAAAAGAATATTCACATTTCAAAAAAATAGAATTAAATAAAATAGAACAGAATAGAAAATAAAAGAATAGAATAAAATAGAAAATAAAAGAATGGAATAAAAATAGAATAGAAATTAAAGGAATAGAAAATAATAGAATAGGAAATAAAATTGAATAGATAAAAAATAGAATAGAATATATCTGTCTTCTGAAATTCAAAATGATTAGAATAAAATAGAATAGAATAAAGTAGAACAGAATAGATTAGATTAGAAAATAATAGAATAGAAAATAAAATAATAGAATAAAACAGAATAGAATAAAGTAGAACAGAATAGATTAGATTAGAAAATAGTAGAATAGAAAATAAAAGAATGGAATAAAAGAAAAAAAAATAGAATAGATTAGAATAGAATAAAATGGAAATAATATAACCGTCTTCTGAAATTCAAATTTTAAAAAGAAAAGAACCAGCTATTGTTCGCAATGATTTTAAATCGATTAAATGTTTTTGATTCAAATTCAATTTGAATTTGATTCAAATACTTTGAATCCATTGGAATAATTTGAATCCAGTCGAAAACACATTGAGAGTATAGTGGTTTTGCATAGGGTTTGTCAGCTTTCTGAACACACTTACACAAGGTGAAAGTACCAGGATGAAGGTTGAGTACATGACCAAGCTGTACCAGGTAACTGCACTGGAGGTCAGAAATCAGACTGACCTATGAGGCAGGGGTGCCTGGATCACAAGACTGATTGAACAGAATAACAACTCTAGAGGAGGTAAGACAGTTAACATAAAACTTGATTTATGGGTTTTTACACAAGAATAAATTATTATTTGTGGCCATGTTATTTTCATAGCTCACTGTACTCTGATAAAAATAACTATCACTTTGTTTTTAAATAAGGGTGTATGGAGGAGCTCACAGGGTGCCTGTGAATCTTTTAGCCCTGTATATACTGTGGGGTTCCTGTGTTAACTGCCTTGTTATTTATGTATGTAGTGAGTTACAGGCTACCCAGAGCTAGGAAGGGTTTAAGGTGATTCTCTCCCTTTTCCCAAGGTGTTTATGGACCTGCCTATAGGTGTGTGCAGCCTATTGCATTACCTCAAACACACATGTGAGTGCAGAGTTCAGGTGTGCGCTGCAAACAGAGTTTAAGTGTGCGCTGCAAACAGAGTTCAAGTGTGCAGTGTATAGAGTACAGAGTTCCGGTGTGCGCAGTGTATAGAGTACAGAGTTCCGGTGTGCGCAGTGTATAGAGTACAGAGTTCCGGTGTGCGCAGTGTATAGAGTACAGAGTTCCGGTGTGCGCTGCAAACAGAGTTCAAGTGTGCACAGTGTATAGAGTACAGAGTTCAGGTGTGCGCTGCGTGTATAGTGCAGCTTTCAGGTGTGTGCTGCATATAGAGTGCAGCGTTCATGTGTGCGCTGCGTGTAGAGTGCAATGTTCAGGTGTGCGCTGCGTATAGAGTGCAGCGTTCATGTGTGCGCTGCGTGTAGAGTGCAATGTTCAGGTGTGCACTGCGTATAGAGTGCAGCGTTCAGGTGTGCGCTGTGTATAGAGTACAGAGTTCAGGTGTGCGCTGCATATAGAGTACAGAGTTCAGGTGTGTGCTGTGTATAGAGTGCAGCGTTCAGGTGTGCGCTGCGTGTAGAGTGCAACGTTCAGGTGTGCGCTGCGTATAGAGTACAGAGTTCAGGTGTGCGCTGCGTATAGAGTACAGAGTTCAGGTGTGCGCTGCGTATAGAGTGCAGCGTTCAGGTGTGCCCTGCGTATAGAGTACAGAGTTCAGGTGTGCGTTGCGTATAGAGTACAGAGTTCAGGTGTGCGCTGTGTATAGAGTACAGAGTTCAGGTGTGCGCTGCGTATAGAGTACAGAGTTCAGGTGTGCGCTGCGTATAGAGTACAGAGTTCAGGTGTGCGCTGCGTATAGAGTGCAGCGTTCAGGTGTGCCCTGCGTATAGAGTACAGAGTTCAGGTGTGCGTTGCGTATAGAGTACAGAGTTCAGGTGTGCGCTGTGTATAGAGTGCAGCGTTCAAGCGTGCGCTGCGTGTAGAGTGCAACATTCAGGTGTGCACTGCGTATAGAGTGTAGAGTTCAGGTGTGTGTTGTGTATAGAGTGCAGCGTTCAGGTGTGCACTGTGTATATTATTATTATTATTATACAGTATTTATAAAGCGCCAATAGTTCACTCAGCGCTGTACATTACAAAGGGGGACAGAACATGTGACAGAACAATACCAATACAATGCAAAACATGAGGGGATTGAGGGCCCTGCTCTTTCGAGCTTACAATCTAGGAGATAGAATGTAGCGTTCAGGTGTGCTCTGTGTATAGAGTGCAGCATTCAGGTGTGCGCTGTGTATAGAGTGCAGCGTTCAGGTGTGCTCTGTGTATAGAGTGCAGCATTCAGGTGTGCGCTGTGTATAGAGTGCAGCGTTCAGGTGTGCGCTGTGTATACAATGTAGCGTTCAGGTGTGCGCTGTGTATTGAGTGCAGCGTTCAGGTGTGCGCTGTGTATAGAATGTAGCGTTCAGGTGTGCTCTGCAAATAGAGTATGGAGCAACAATTGTTCCCTTCCCAAGCAACAATATATCCCCTGTAACAACAGATCCCCCCAGAGACAACAGATCCCCCAGCAGCCAAGAATAGACCCTCCAGCACACCCCAGAAACCCTTACCATTAAGTCATGGAGGTACCTGAACTGATTTCCTCTGCATACCTACTGAAAAAAGCCCTGCTTACAATTACTTTTAGAGACTTTATTTCACTTTGGTGGACTTCATTTGATTTTTTCCTCATATATGTATATGTGAGTTGCTTGATCATTATATTTAAAGAGATAGCACACCTTGAATGAATACAGTATATACACACACTATATTGCCAGAAGTATTGGACCAGCCCTCCAAATCATTGGATTCAGGTGTTCCAATCCTCTCCATGGCAACAGGTGTATACAATCAAGCACCTAGGCATGCAGACTGCTTCTGCAAACATTTGTTAAAGAATGGGTCACTCTTAGAAGCTCAGTGAATTCAAGCGTGGTACCGTGATAGTTTGCCACCTGTGCAATAAGTGCATCCATTTAAATGTCTGGTCAACTGTTAGTGGTATTATAACAAAGTGGAAGCAACTGGGAACAACAGCAACTCAGCTACAAAGTGGTAGGTCAAGTAAAATGACAGAGCGGGGTCAGCGCATGCTGAAGCGCACAGTGCGCAGAAGTCGCCAACTGTCTGCAGAGTCAATAGCTAAAAACATACAAGCTTCATGTGGCCTTCAGATGATCACAACAGTGTGTAGAGAGCTTCATGGAATGGGTTTCCATGGCCGAGCAGCTGCATCCAAGCCTTACATCACCAAGTGCAATACAAAGTGTGTGGTGTAAAGCACTCCGCCACTGCAGAGCAGTGGAGACGTGTTCTCTGGAGTGATGAATCACACTTCTCTGTCTGACAATTCAATGGACATGTCTTGGTTTTGGCGGTTGCCAGGAGACTGGTACTTGCCTGACTGCATTGTGCCCAGTGTAAAGTTTGGCGGAGGGTGGATTATGGTGTGGGGTTGTTTTTCAGGGGTTGAGCTTGGCCCCCTAGTTCCAGTGAAGGGAACTCTTAAGGCGTCAGCATACCAAGACATTTTGGACAATTTCATGCTCCCAACTTTGTGGGAACAGTTTGGAGATGGCTCCTTCCTGTTCCACCAGTGCACAAAGCAAGGTCCATAAAGACGTGGAGGAACTTGACTGGCCTGCACAGAGTCCTGACCTCAACCTGATAGAACACCTTTGGGATGAATTAGAGCGGAGACTGTGATCCAGGCCTTCTTGTCCGACATCAGTGCCTGACCTCACAAATGTGCTTCTAGAAGAATGGTCAAACCTTCCCATAGACACACTCCTAAACCTTGTGGACAGCCTTCCCAGAAGAGTTGAACCCTACGGACTAAGATTGGTATGCCATTAAAGTTCATACCATAGATTGTACGCCCCTTGAGGGTTAGGGACTGATGTGAATGTACAATATATATGCGTAAATTGACGGTGCTATATAAGTACCTGTAATAAATAATAAATAAATAATGTGCGTGTAAAGGCAAGCGTCCCAATACTTTTGGCAATATGGTGTATATAGTCATTGTCCGTTCAGGTTTGGGGGGCAGTATAGCACTGGACAGGCCAGAGGCGGACTGACAACTCATGGGGCCCCTGGGCAATAGGAGATCATGGGGCCCCTGTGTCCTTGCCCAAACTCAAAAAAGCCTATGAAAAAGGTACCAGGGGCATCTCATGGGGCCCCCTACTGACCCCAGGCCCTCGGGCAGTGCCCGAGTTTCCAAATGGTCAGTCTGCCCCTGGGACAGGCAGAACAGTATATTATGTATAAAAAAAGCACACATGTATATAAAAGCACACATCTCATCAGAGTTGCTCCTTTAAGAAGCCATTTTTCCAGCTGTCTGATGCTCTACCTCTTCTTTCAGCTATTCTTACTTTCCCCAGTGCAGTGCTGAGGCCTCCTGTCAAAAGAATGCCAAGCTACTCATGTCAAGCGGAAAGGTCAGTGGTTAGAGGAAAGCCCAGCCACAAGCTTGATTAGCAGTTATCTGTGTGCACTCCTCCACAAGTAACTGGGTGGTCTGTGCTCCATGGGTTGCATGGCTTTCCCCTTTGTGTTCAGCCAATGCTAGCATGATCTGTCCAAAATAAAGTGCACTCATAGGCTTTATGTGTGTGTTAGCAGACAAAATGAAAGATATGTTCTTTGCAGCTAATTTATGATCTCTGACATGACATTTTTTGTTTCTGCATCCTATTTTTTTTTTTTTTAAATAAAAAAAGAATTGCAGCAAATAATAGCTTAATATTGGTCTCGCCGACTGTGACTGTAATCTTCACAGCCTTGCAGAACCAAACCCACCACTGGAATCTTCAGCATCTGACAGTTCCTGGTATTTGAACGCGTGTGTCCCCTGCACACCACAGTGTGTCCCTGCAGCTCAGCTAGCACAGCCAGTAGTAATGTAGTCACTTTAAAATGCTTACCAAAATTTTTTTTTTGATTTTTGTTTTTTTTTTATAGTTTTAAATCTTATATTTACATGAACGTAACTAAACAGCTCATTACAAACACATGTCATCTCGCTTCAAAGCACCATAGTAGTAATTGTGGTTTGCTGTTCTGCATACCTCCTCTTCTTTTCTCTGTAGAGTCTATAGATTTATTATGATTTTATTTATTACAGACATTTATATAGCACCAACAATTTACATACTGTACCTTCACATCAGTCCCAGCCCTCAAGGAGATTACCATCAAAGGTCCTTATCTCACATGCATGCATATATTTAGACAATTACCCTACCGGTATGTCTTTGAAGTATAGGAGGAAACCCATAAAGCATAGAGAGAACATGCAAACTTCATGCAGATAGTATCCTGTTTGGGATTCAAACCAAGGACCCTGGTGTTGCAATGCTGGACCACAAACCACGAAGCCACTATGAAAGATCTTTGATAGCAAGTCATGCATACTATCTAGGACTAGGTGACATCCTGTAATTGATGTTTTAGCAATAGCCATTCAGCAAGGGTGCAGACTGCAATGTCTGGTCACTAGAGGGAGAACACACAGGTCTTTATATAAAAAAATATATATATTTATCTTTTCCCACCCTGTGCTATAGTGCAAACAGCCTCTAGAATTTAATACAACACTGCAAGGAAATATATACTGTATAAAAGTGCTGTGCTCTATTAACCCCTAACATATATTGAAACTACTGAAGAAACCACTTCATACAAGACCAGCACTAAACAATCAAAATGATACATATAATCCAATGTTGTAGTTTGGCAACAGCTGGATAGCCGCCAGTTTGACACCCGTGCCCTAAAGAACTAAATGGCATTGCAATTTCTTAAGTCACATGGTATTTGCGCAACATTTTTTCAAACACTTTTTTGGGGAAAAAATGTACTTAAGTGAATAAAAAAATAAATAAAAACACAATATATACCCTAGTTTTTTGTAAAATATGAAAGAGGATGTTACGGCGAATAAATAGATATCTAACATGTCAGGCTTTAAAATTGTGCACGCTTGTGGTGTGGCAACAAACTACGGTACTTAAAAAACTCCATAGGCAACACTTTTTTAACTTATTTATTTGTTTATTTTTACACTGTCCCTTTATTTAAATTTTTTTTTATCACTTTTAGTTCCTCTACTGGCTTCCCATTCAGTGTCCTCCACCCCTCTCTGCCAATCCCTCCACTGGCTTCCCATTCAGTGTCCTCCACCCCTCTCTGCCAATCCCTCCACTGGCTTCCCATTCAGTGTCCTCCACCCCTCTCTGCCAATCCCTCCACTGGCTTCCCATTCAGTGTCCTCCACCCCTCTCTGCCAATCCCTCCACTGGCTTCCCATTCAGTGTCCTCCACCCCTCTCTGCCAATCCCTCCACTGGCTTCCCATTCAGTGTCCTCCACCCCTCTCTGCCAATCCCTCCACTGGCTTCCCATTCAGTGTCCTCCACCCCTCTCTGCCAATCCCTCCACTGGCTTCCCATTCAGTGTCTTCCAGCCCTCTCTGCCAATCCCTCCACTGGCTTCTCATTGCTCAACGAATAAAATTCAAAACATTAACAATAACATATAAAGCCCTTTATAACTCTGCCCCAAATTACATCACCAATCTTGTCTCCAAATATCTCTCCACTCTTCCCACAACCTTCTGTTCTCTAGCTCCCTTGACTCCTCCTCCCATGCTCGTCTACAGGACTTTTCCAGAGCCTTCCCCATCCTCTGGAACTCTCTACTCCAATGTATCCAACTATCTCCTACTCTGCCCACTTTTAGGCGATCTCTGAAAACCTATCTCTTCAGGGAAGCCTATCCTGCCCTCAGCTAATAATGGAATTTTCTATTCCTCCTACCAGTCCATCTCTCACAGTTATTATCTTTTGTACCACCAGCCCCTCCCTCTTAGATTGTAAGCTCCCAGGATCAGGCCCTCCTATCCCTCTTGTATTGAACTGTATTGTTGCTGTATTGTCTCCCGTTACATTGTAAAGTGCTGAGCAAACTATTGGCGCTATATAAATCCTGTATAATAATAATAATATAATAATAATTTCTATTATAAACATCCCTTGTAATAGAAATATGCATGATAGGTCCTCTTTACGGAGAGATCTGCGGTCAAAAAGACCCCAAATCTCTCTTTTACTTTTAAAAGCAAAAGATCAAAAACAAGATTTTTTTTAACTTTTGCATTAAAAAAATTGTTTACATCTTCCCCTTCTTCTATTGTCCCCAATCCATCTGCTATAGTACAGAGCAGCAGTGGCCAGTCTGCACATGCTCTGTCTGGTGTGTATTATTATAATTATTTAATAAAGCGATCCTGCCATGAGAGAAGGATTGCCATTGCTGACCTCCTGAAAATGCTGGATGCCTGGCTGATACTCTACATTCAATAATTTTGGTCAGTGGTTCAGAAGTATGAAGATCATGAAAGGCAGAGAAAAGCCATTATCTGCATTATTAGAAGAGACCAGGGGCGGACTGACCATTTGGAAACTCAGGCACTGCCCGAGGGCCCGGGGTCAGTAGAGGGCCCCATGAGTTGCCCCTGGTACCTTTTTCATAGGCTTTTTTGAGCTTGGGCAAGGACACAGGGGCCCCATGATCCCCTATTGCCCGGGGGCCCCATGAGTTGTCAGTCCGCCCCTGGAAGAGACCCAGCATTACAGTCAGGCAACCAGCTTTTTCAGAAGGAGGGTTCAGCAATGGAAGCCTCTGTGTTTCTCTGATGACATCTTTTTTTTAATGCATAGTAGATCTAAAGCATAATCAGATGAAACTGAGTTTGACAAAGCATAGTGAGCCATAAACAATCGTTGTTTTCATGAAATACTGCTTTTACTATTGTCTGTATCTCAAGGCTGAGAATATCTTGCAGACTATTTTACAACTTCCTGTCTACATGCATGTACTCCAGTGAGAGCTGCACATCATTGCTCCAGACAGGCTTCAAAAAGTGAAAGTAGACCATGCTTACACAATGGGGTTGATTTACTAAAGGCAAACAGGCTGTGCACTTTACAAGTGCAGTTGCTCCAGAGCTTAGTAAATGAGATGAAGCTTTGCTGACTTCCATCATCCAATCATGTGCAAGCAAAAATGCTGTTTTTTTTTTTTTTTTTTAATTTTCCTTGCAAAAAATAATTTAAAAAAATGAAGGACTCATTCAAACGTGGTTTGCTTTCTGAAGAGCAGTCAGCATTTGGATTGCTCTTCAGAGAGTATGTGACAGGCGGTGAGGAGGCATGTTGCTTTGCATGCAGTTATGGGCCCTTACAGAGCAGGGCTAGTTGCTTGAATGGGTCTTGTGGGGTATTTTTTCTGCCATGGTCGCAAGCATAGCATTGCTCCTGTGGCATTTTAGAAGCGGGGGGTGCCATATGGGGCCCCGTGATTTCTAACAGCAGTCCAGCAGTCCTGGCTTTATCCGCATACAGACTGTCTGATTAGCTGTGGCCAGTATCTGTACGGCCAGAAATTACATCCCTGGACATGCAGCGGGTTGGTTGGAGGCCACAGCGGGTTGGTCAGAGGCCACAGTGGGTTGGTCAGAGGCCAAAGCGGGTTGGTCGGGGGCCACAGGGGGTTGGTCAGAGGCCGCATCGGGTTGGTTGGAGGCCAGAGCGGGTTGGTTGGAGGCCACAGCGGGTTGTTAAGAGGCCACAGGGGGTTGGTCGGAGGCCACAGCGGGTTGGTTGGAGGCCACAGCGGGTTGGTCAGAGGCCATGGCGGGTTGGTCGGAGGCCACAGGGGGTTGGTCAGAGGCCACGGCAGGTTGGTTGGAGGCCACAGTGGGTTGGTCAGAGGTTGGTCAGAGGCCACGGCGGGTTGGTCGGAGACCACAAGGGGTTGGTCATAGGTTTGTGAGAGGCTACGGCGGGTTGGTCAGAGGCCACAACGGGTTAGTCGGAGGCCACAGTGGGTTGGTCACAGGTTGGTCAGAGGCTACGGCGGATTGGTCAGAGGCCACAACGGGTTAGTCGGAGGCCACAGCGGGTTGGTCAGAGGCCACAGCGTGTTGGTAAGAGGCCACAACGGGTTAGTCGGAGGCCACAGCGGGTTGGTCAGAGGTTGGTCAGAGGCTACGGCGGATTGGTCAGAGGCCACAACGGGTTAGTCGGAGGCCACAGCGGGTTGGTCAGAGGCCACAGCGTGTTGGTAAGAGGCCACAGCGGGTTGGTCGGAGGCCACAGCAGGTTGGTTGGAGGCCACAGTGGGTTGGTCAGAGGTTGACCAGAGGCCATTGCGGGTTAGTCGGAGGCCACAAGGAGTTGGTCAGAGGTTGGTCAGAGGCCACGGCGGGTTGGTCAGAGGACACGACGGGTTAGTTGGAGACCACAGGGGATTGGTCAGAGGCCACAGCGGGTTGGTCGGTGGCCACAGCGGGTTGGTCGGAGGCCAAAGCGGGTTGGTCGGAGGCTCTGTTTGCATGCAAACAGCGGCATACAAATCTGACAGCTGCTGCTGGTCACACACACTGTGTGCAGGTAGTGCTCAGTCCTGCTGGCAAGAATCTCCTGATCCTCACCGGTGGCTGCCCCCAACCGCCCCATAAATGTAGCCTAAATCTTCCCATTCCCATGACAGCTGTCTAGGAGGGAATTTCCTCTTCTTGCTGTGTCTACAGGACAGGAAGTGAAGGGAAATTTCTCAAATGTGACACAGATGACAACAAGAAAAACCCATAAAGTGGTTTTAACCATCCCTTACTCTAAATGAAGGAAATGATTGGGCTTTCCATTTACTTTAGGCTTGTAAAAAATAATTGTCAGTGTAAATAGTGCTTTTTACATTGTCAATAATTGTGTTTGGTTCAGTTTCAATTTCATCCGGCGCCAATATTGTTTGAACAGGAAGTGGAATTTTGGACGCCCATACCTAGTAATTTGTGTTCTTTGTAATGATTTCCTTGGCAAACAGTTCCACGCACACCCTGAGCTATGAGCAGGGTCGGAATGACCTCACGTGGCTGGTAAACTGTTCTATTTGTAATTGCATTCAGCTTTTCTATGTGCTCTTTAGTCTGCTCCACAGAGGCCATTCAACATGTCATTAAAGCGGGCCTACACTGCATCTGAGCACCACAAAGCAAAAATGCTATTTCATTCATTTTTAATATTCAACTCCTCCACCCATCCATGTCTCAATGCTTTATTTTGCTGAGAAATCACTTTGAAACCCCCCCTAGCATTTCTGGCCGTGGCCATCTTGAGTAAGGGTAGATGATTCATGTTGCATTGACTTCCTGGAAGCCACCTGCCTATAGTTCAGGCATGCAAGCAGGAGGGCGTGAGGTTAGAAAACCCCTCCTCCCATCCAGAAGACTCCTGGGATGTATGACATCATTTGCCTAGGCAAGAAACCAGGAAGTAACTGAAGAAACGTAAAACAAAATTGTTTAAACCAAGCCAATATGATCAACTTTCCTATCTGTTTACCAATACTAGCAGGATTCAAAATATTCAATGTCTTTTTTTCTTCTTTTCCTTTTTTTTTCTTTGTTGTTGAGCTTAGTGTTGACATTCTGTGGTGGGCCTTCATGCACCGTCAGGTTGTTATCGATGTGCCTTTACCTATGTTGGTTACATTGGAATGTGCCCATATGTCTCCATTGATGGAAATGTTACATGTTTTCCTTTTCCTCCCGTATATTTCAGGGAAGTGTTTGTAGTTTTTATATTTATTTTATTTTTGAAGTGTTACAAGCAAAGAAAACTCTTTTTAATGTCTCAGCCGGGGACTACTATCTGGGAGTGTATTTTTTATAGTTTATTTTATTTATTTCAGGTACTTATATAGCGCCGTCAATTTACACAGCGCTTTACATATATATTGTACATTCACATCAGTCCCTAACCCTTAAGGGGCGTACAATATAAGGTCCCTAACTCACATCCATACATACACATACTAGGGCCAATTTAAACAGGAGCCAATTCACCTACCAGCATGTCTTTGGAGTGTGGGAGGAAACCGGAGTACCCGGAGGAAACCCACGCAGGCACAGGGAGAACATGCAAACTCCAGGCAGGTGGTGCCGTGGTTGGGATTCGAACCAACAACCCTAGTACTGCCAGGCGGAAGTGCTAACCATTTAGCCACTGTGCTGCCCAATTAACCATTACTGATCTGCAGTGTAAGTAAGTACATTCATTTAAGAGTCCTGTTAGCTGTGAAGTGGTTGAGGCAACCTGGTTGGCCTCAGAGCTGGTGGTGGTTGGAGAAACATAGCCACCCTCCTGGTGGTGAGAAATGTTCCCCTCAGGTAGTACGCAACAGGTGTCCTCGCCCCCGTGTAAATATGGGCCCCAAGTATTCAAATGACCTTTGGGAGCTGTGACCTGGACCACAAGAGAATCACAGGCCTTTGTAAGCGTGAGTGTAGGCGGGTGCAGTTAGCTCCTTTGCCACTAGATGGCTCTGTACCAGAGTAGTGTATGGTTACAGCAGACAGTGTCATCAGGTGCTAGGTGCCCTCCTGCAGTGAGGGGCGGACTGACAACTCATGGGGCCCCTGGGCAATAGGGGATCATGGGGCCCCTGTGTCCTTGCCCAAACTCAAAAAAGCTTATGAAAAAGGTACCAGGGGCATCTCATGGGGCCCCCTACTAACCTCGGGACCTCGGGCAGTGCCCGAGTTTCCAAATGGTCAGTCCACCCCTGGTCAGTACCCATAAATATGTCAGGTAGGGAGCAGCACATCTGGGGCATTGAAGCTAAACACCTCACACCTATGTGGATGTAGTCAGCACATATAGGCCCTGGACAGAGCAGTAGGCCAAGGGGAGTAGACCTGCAGTCAGAAGGAGCTGGCTGTAGTCTTTCTGTCCCTTATGGAGGTGGGGGACTAGTGTAGATTGGTAAAGGCCTTTTAGGCCAGGCTGTAGTTCCCTGTGTGAGGCCGCTTCCCTGGAAGGTCCCAGGAGAGATGTACCTAGAGAGGAGATGACTACAGAGAGCACAGTCCTGTGAGTACTAATGACCCGGGTAGAGGAGAGACTGTCAGGTGCTGCATATGCTTTCACATGTGACTACTGTGGGCTGCCCACTAAATGCGATTACCTGTACTTAGTTACTAGCTAGTTGCTTCTCTCGAGTCTGGACCCCGCTCACCTTCCTGCTGCTCCACACTGCCCACCAGATGTGAAGTCTGCACCAGACACTTCCTGAATAACAACATGAATATGAACCAGAAGTCAGTGCTCATGGCGTCTTTCCAGTTTGCTTGCTGGTATCCCAGTGCATCCTGGGATATCTCATACCTGCAATACCTCCAAAACAAAGTGAAGCTAAAGCCTCTCAAAAGCTGCAAGTACTGTTAGCGAGCTTTGTCATAGACTTCTATGGATTCTTTATAGGCGCTTTGAAGCACCAAGAAAGTGACATGGGGTATAATTTTTGAAGCAAAGCTAACACAACTTATATTATTTTATGTACTTATATAGTGCCGTCCATTTACACAGCACTTTACATATATAGTGCACATTCACATCAGTCCCTAACCCTCAAGGGGTGTACAATCTAAGGTCCCTAACTCACATTCATACACATACCAGGGCCATTTTAGACAGGATCCAATTAACCTACCAGCATGTCTTTGGAGTGTGGGAGGAAACCCACGCAGGCACAGGGAGAACATGCGAACTCCAGGCAGGTGGTGCCATGGTTGGGAATCAAACATACAACACTAGTACTGCCAGGTGGAAGTGCTAACCATTTAGCCACTGTGCTGCCCTTATAGACAGGACTGTGAGCTTACCAATTTATGTAGTGACAGGTGCTTTGGCATTCAGAGTGCTTTAAAAAAAAGTGTGTCCAATGCCACATTTTGAAGCAAGTGTAAACAAGCTCTTAGGCCGGCCATACATGGGTCGATTTCTGAACGATTTTACATTTGAAAATCGGACCTAAGAATAATCGACCGTTTTTCACTCTGTTAGTGGGGCAAAAGCACCGGGCAATTTTCATGGTTCCTCCCCATTTTGTTTATGAGACATCTTGAAAAATTCATGAAAACCGACCAATTTTCAAAATCATTGGTGACACCACCAGATTACAGAAAGAACAACGTTTTCAACCGAAAAATCGTTTGGATTTCAACCTATGTATGGCCTGCTGTAGTGTGCGGACAGTTTTTGGCTGTTTCCAACTGGACAGAACCCTATGATTACTGAAGTGCTGTTTCCCATCTCAGACATAAGGGACAGCACTTGGCCACAAGGGTCTTGGAAAAGTAGTGAAGCCAGTGGATCAGAATGACAACTGGCCAACTAGCATTTTCATATAGTCAACAAGTGCATCCTCTACAGTAAAGGAATCTTGTCACTGACATCCTTGGACAGCTCTTTGGTCTTTGCCATGGTGGAGAGTTTGGAATCTGATTGTTTGATTGCTCCTGTGGACAGGTGTCTTTTATACAGGTAACAAAATTCGATTGGCAGCACTCCCTTTAAGAGACTGCTTCTAATCTCAGCTTGTTACCTGTATGAAAGACACCTGGTAGCCATAAATCCTGCTGAATGATAGGGGATCAAATACTTATTTCCCTCATGAACATGCAAATCAGTGCATAATTTGTTAGACATGCATTTCTTTTGAATTTTTGTTGCTATTCTGTCTCTCAGTGTTACAATACACCTACCATTCAATTTGTAGACTGATCATTTCTTTGTGAGTGGGCAAACATTCAAAATCAGCAGGGGATCAAATACTTATTTCCTTCACTGTATATTCTGTCAACAAAGATTTGATCTAAACTCACAGAACCGTCTTGCCTTCCGTTCTGCTATCTGCCTTGCTTCACACTTTGAGCCAATGGAAAAAAAAAATTTCTTTTAAATATGGCACAATCACAGACCTGTTTACGTGGGCTCTATTTATAACAAGCAAAGAAATCATCAAACTGCAAGATATATAGTGGTGCCATTGCAACGTGAGTTCCAGCCGTCCCTTCTGTATATCTGGAGGCCTTCAGAAGTCCTGAGAGAGGCCAGATTCTTCAATCCTGAGAGCAGAAGAACGTCAGCTTGGATAACAGGCCTGTGTATAAATCACTACAAGCCGTGTTAACCCATTTTATGAAACATACAGTTCTGCACTTGGGCTGGGGTACTATGTGCTATTGGATCTGCGGACAGTAAAGGGTTGTCCAAGGTAAAGCAAGTACAAGTCACAGCAAAGCAGCTGCCACACAGGATTCTGGCCACCCTTTACCCACACCCAATAAAAATGTCAGCAGGTGGGGGTAAAAGCCTAGTCTCCACTTTATTAGAGAGATGTTCCTACCAACAATAAATTAGTCTCAAAGAACTATTAATTGTTGAGGCCAGCCACAGGTTAATCCCTGGAATTATGGATCCAACCATTGTGTTCTGTTTTATGAGATAATAGTTTCTGCAGAGCACCCTCCCTGTCTGTTCCCAAAGGCAGATCCATGGGGAGGATACACAAAGATGGAAAGAAAACAGAAGTAGCTCACAAAAGTTTGAAAGTAGACCTAAAGGCATTTTGTTTATTCTGGATAGGGTAATGCAGGCCATAGACGGGTTGAAACCGACCGTTTTTAAAGAAAAAAAACAAAAAAATCGGCCATTCAATACCACCAATGGTAAAAAAAATCGGCTGATTTTCGTCCCGTCTACGGCCGGCATTTAATAACTTCTGTCCCTGCAGAGAGCTCCGCTATTATATTTGACCTGAAAAAGGCTTGCAGTTGCAACAATGTAGCTATTTGTATCCATTTCGGATACAGATGTTTTTATTCGGATACAAATAGATACATTGTTGCAACTGCAAGACTTTTCATATAAAATATAATAGCCGACTGGAATTCTTCTTTTTCTTCTATTATTTCTTCTTCTTTTTCTTCCTCTTCTTCTTCTGTTTCTTCTTCTTCTGTTTCTTCTTCCTCTTTTTCTTCTTCTTCTTCTTCTTCTTTTTCTTCTGTTTCTTCTTCTTCTTCTTCCTTTTCTTCTTCTTCTTTTTCTTCCTCTTCTTCTTCTGTTTTTTCTTCTTCTGTTTCTTCTTCTTTTGTTTCTTCTTCTTTTGTTTCTTCTTCTTTTGTTTCTTCTTCTTCTGTTTCTTCTTCCTCTTTTTCTTCTTCTTCTTCTTTTTCTTCTGTTTCTTCTTTTGCTTCTTCTTTTTCTTCCTCTTCCCCTTCTGTTTCTTCTGTTTCTTCTTTTTCTACTTCTTCTTCCTCTTCTTTTTCTTCCTCTTCTTCTTCTGTTTTCTTCTTCTGTTCTTCTTCTTCTGTTTCTTCTTCTTCTTTTTCTTCTGTTTCTTCTGTTTCTTCTTTTTCTTCCTCTTCCCCTTCTGTTTCTTCTTCTTCTTCTTCTTTTTCTTCTGTTTCTTCTGTTTCTTCTTTTTCTTCTTCTTCTTCTTTTTCTTCTTCTTCTTCTTTTTCTTCTTCTTTTCTTCTTCTTTTTCCTTCTTCTTCTTTTTCTTCCTCTTCTTCTTTTCTTCCTCTTCTGTTTCTTCTTCTGCTTCTTTTGTTTCTGCTTCTTTTTCTTCCTCTTCTGTT
This sequence comes from Staurois parvus, assembly GCF_062004578.1. Taxonomy (NCBI): domain Eukaryota; kingdom Metazoa; phylum Chordata; class Amphibia; order Anura; family Ranidae; genus Staurois; species Staurois parvus. Next base: position 2,063,293 of record NW_028318294.1, on the reverse strand, counting down.
TCTTCTTCTTCTGTTTCTTCTTCCTCTTTTCTTCTTTTTCTTCTGTTTCTTCTTTTTCCTTTTCTTCTTCTTCTTTTTCTTCTTCTTGCAGGTCACGGCTCATGCGCAGATTCTTTATCAGTAAAACAATCGGCCGATTTGCCCATCAATGCTGGAAAAATTGGCCGATCAGCAAAATCAGCCGATTTTTTGCAGCTTTACCGATAAAAAAAAATGCGCCAAAACCCTGAAAAATGGCCAACCAATTAACCCACTAACGGTACGAAAATCGGCCAATTTTCAACCCGTCTATGGCCTGCATAAGGCTGGCCATACACTATACAATTTTCTTACATTTTTCTGTCAAATTTCTGCCCAATTTCCTGTAGATTTACCGTTAACTATGTAGTGCAAGGGCCTGCCTAATTAGATACAACTGAAGGTGTCATTAGTTTTCACCTCCTATTATATGGTTTATGGTAAATCTAAAGCAAAATTCTCAAGAAAATTGTATAATGTATGACCAGTCTAAGGCTGGCCATACATTATACAATTTTCTTACAATTTTCTGTCCAATTTCTGCCCAATTTTCTTTAGATTTACCTTCAACTATGTAGTGCAAGGGCCCGCCTAATTGGATACAATTGAAAGTGTTGTTAGGTTTGACCTCATATTATATGGTTTTTGGTAAATCTAAATCAAAAATCTCAAGAAAATTGTATAATGTATGGCCAGCCAAAGGCAGTGTATACCCCTGTCAGGTCTTCTTTTTTCGTGTCTCATTGGGGAGATTTCCCTTCACTTCCTGTCCCATAGCCAAAATAGGAAATGAGATCAAATCCCTGGTTGTCACCAGAACTAATGCTTGTTCTGGTGACAACCCAAATATATTTTTGTTCTTTTTTACTTTTACATTTGGTGATAACAGACACATAGAGAGGGTGAATCTCCATAGCAGGGGCACAGACAGCAATAAATATCTGACAGGTGTTAGGCTGGCCATACATTATACAATTTTCTTGAGAATTTTGCTTTAGACTTACAAAAACCATGTAATACGAGATCAAACCTAAACAACACTTTCAATTGTACCCAATTAGGCAGGCCCTTGCACTACATAGTTGAAGGTAATGCCCCGTACACATGACAAGAAAATCGTCCGAAAAATTTTGTGGAACCACTGATCGAACGATTTTCTCTTCATTGATGAGCAGGATGTTTTAACCGATAACGATATTGTGAACGAAAAAATCCGGTTGAACAACAATGAAAAATTGTGTTGATTCACATACGAAGGACCGATTTTCTATGCGGTGGTATGACGGTCATACAAAAAAAATCTATCAAGCACTATCACGCATGAACGGAAACAGAAGATGACCCGGATGTTTATGTCCAAGGAATCTTCATAAACAGGAACGAAAAATCGAAATGTTAAAAGTAGATTGGCCTAATGAGATCATGAAACCAGAATTCTGCAGATTATATTTTATGTATCACTATTTATGTATATAGGTCATGTAATAAACGATATTATACTCATTGCTGGGAATTGTTGTGTATATCGCTCGTCCTGGCCGGAAGGACTACAAGGTCACACGCACACCGCATCACTTCCACTTGTATAGAAGACGTCAACACTACGTATTGTCCAACAAACGATCTTTTTAGATTGGTTAATGTGGGCCACGATTTCGACCAACGAGCGAACGGCTCTCAGTTGTCGGATGACCGATCGGTCGATTTTCTATCGTGTATTCTCACCTTAAATCTATAGGGTACTAGGTGTAATCCTAGACTCCCATCTGTCCTTTCAGCCCCAAATCCAATCCCTGTCCAAATCTTGTAGACTTCACCTCCACAACATCTCCAAGATACGACCGTTCCTAACCTCGGAAACCACTAAGCAACTTATTCACTCCCTTGTCATATCTCGCCTTGACTATTGTAACTCCCTCCTCATTGGCCGACCTCATCGCAGGCTATCCCCTCTTCAGTCTATCATGAATGCTGCTGCCAGACTCATCCACCTTACTAACCGTTCTGTATCTGCCACCCCTCTCTGCCAATCCCACCACTGACTTCCCATTGCCCAACGGATAAAATTCAAAACATTAACAAGAACATATAAAGCCATTGATAACTCTGCCCCAAATTACATCACCGATCTTGTCTCCAAATATCACCCAAACCGTACTCTCCGCTCCTCGCATGACCTCCTGCTCTCTAGCTCCCTTGTCTCCTCCTCCCATGCTCGTCCCCAGGACTTCTCCAGAGCTTCTCCCATCCTCTGGAACTCTCTACCCCAATTTATCAGACTATCACCTACTCTGCTCACTTTTAGGTGATCTCTGAAAACCTATTTCTTCAGGGAAGCCTATCCTGCCGCCAGCTAATAATAGAATCTTCTACTCTTCCAACCAGTCCATCCCCCACAGTTCATACCTTTTGTACCAATAGCCCCTCCCTCCTAGATTGTAAGCTCCAAGGAGCAGGGCCCTCCTATCCCTCTTGTATTGAACTGTATTGTTGCTGTATTGTCTCCCGTTATCTTGTAAAGTGCTGAGCAAACTGTTGGCGCTATATACATCCTGTATAATAATAATAATAATAAATAATAAAAAGAAAATTGGGCAGAAATTGGACAGAATATTGTATAGTGTATGGCCAGCCTTAATCCATCTTCACTCTATCCAAAACCAAAGCGTTTACTTATTCTTGAATACTTGTGGATGATTGAACATTGTTTTCAACATCTGAGCAGAAATGTCACTGCTACTTGCTCCGCTCCAGTCCAATGGCCAGTTCACAAAAGTGATTGTTTCACATTATTATTATTATTATCATTTGGGGGTATTGGGTCTGTCTTGGATCCAAGTCCACCTCATTCCTCCTCAAATGTCCTTCTTTTAGCTCTGTTATAATGATCAATGATGTTACCCCATCAGCTTGTGGTGCTTTGTTGTTTCCTAGGATTACTTGTACGAGTTTTGTATATTTACATTTTTACAGATTTATCACATCCCCTGACAGCCCTGCTTGATCCCTTGTGCTGTTTTGTGGACTCATTGGAGAGCGTCCCCTTGAGATACCCAGCCACTCTTTTGTTTTTCAAAGTTCAGTATTGAATGTGAGTTCTATATGTTTCAGTATGTGTCCCTTGAGGGATTTCTCACTAATCTTTCATTCTTTGTGATATTATATATATTGATATGTGTATATAATTCAAAATTCATCTTAAAGAATAACCCCCCTGAGGAAGACAGACATAATCCACAAATTTTAACGGTTTGGGATTCTTTCGTTTGTATCTTTGATGTGAAAAACTAATTTTCTATGGTGCCAATATTGTTCATTGAATCATTCTTATGTTTTTATGAAGGTTTTCTAATATTTGTATTAGCTATAAAGCTTATATACACTCACCGGCCACTCTATTAGGTACATCTGTTCAATTGCTTGGTAACACAGATTGCTAATCAGCCAATCACATGGCAGCAACTCAATCCATTAAGGCAGGGGTCACCAAACTTTCTGAACAAAGCAATAAACAGAAGTAAGTGAGCGCTATGAACAGTATAATATCAAATACATCAGCAGCTATGCACCAAAAGGCACCATATAAGACCTTGAAAAAAACAAGTATAAGGTGGGGGGGGGGGGGGGGGGGGTGCAGCGCTAATAGAAATCCACAGGTACTGAGCATCAAAACATTATAGCAATATAATGAATAAAGTGACAATGTGCAAATACATGAGCCACTAGATAGGTGGCCATTATAGTGAAGAAAGTGTCAGACTCTATCAGATGGGATAAGTCTAAAGTGAGAGTGTTGATAAGATCTCAGGTGATCTTCAGATATCCAATAGCTGGAACCGTGGAAGAGGTGACAAAAAATGTATAAAGATTGCGCACTCACCAGATACGCAATCTCAATGCGCATTTGTGATTAGGGAGAGCTACAGCAGGTGTGACGCTACGCCGCCGGCGCCACGAGGGGCCCCGGCGGCCACCTTGTTATTACCTGAGCGGTCTCTTCCAAGTGTGCCAGTACCATGAGGCAGTGAGGGAGACATGACCAGATCTGACCAGACCAACCCAATGATATCTGATGTTTTGTGGTTATTTATCACAAATGCGCATTGAGATTGCGTATCTGGTGAGTGCGCAATCTTTATACATTTTTTGTCACCTCTTCCAAAAAAAAATGTTTTTACAACACACTTAAATTCTAAAAAATCTCCACTTTCAAATGTAGGACATTGAACATACCATCACTTTGTACATCTCGGTACTGCAGAGCCTTTCTGCATAAATTCTTTCATAAAAGTATGAACACTTGAAAGCATTGCATCATATGCATTATCAGGGATTCCAAACGCAGACCACTGTCATGTTCTCACATTTTTTCTCAAACTCTGCAATAGTAATGAAGTTGTAATCCAACACAACCAAATTGCACAGTTGTTAATACACAGCTCAATAAAAATGAAAGGAACAGATATGGACTGGGCAGGGGCGGACTGACAGCTCATGGGGCCCCCGGGCAATAGGGGATCATGGGGCCCGTGTCTTTGCCCAAGCTCAAAAATGCCTATGAAAAAGGTACCAGGGGCATCTCATGGGGCCCCATACTGACCCTGGGCCCTTGGGCAGTGCCCGAGTTTCCAAATGGTCAGTTCGCCCCTGGGACTGGGTAATGTGTTAGGAATGTAAGGATGTTATAGCAATGAAGTGCTGCCCAATTAAATGTGCAAATACCTCAAAAAATACATAAGTTCATGCAATGTTCTCTCTCTAACAATATTCTATAAATTACACCATCATCATAATTGTGTGAACAAATAATTAATTGATTTAAACGAATATAGTCTCTTAATGCGCAAACGTGCAGTTATTCTTCATAGAGAGCTAGGAATCCTTAGTGCTCCCCTCCGGTGGTCCCACTTACTCACCAACTCCCCTGGATTCTTATGAGAACAAGAGTCTATCACTCTTGGGTGTTAAATTATCTCATCTGGGATTTATAGTCCTCCTGTGGGTCCAATCCTTATTCTGATCCTCAGTTGTCAGCTTCCGATTCATGAGTATAAACTCCTCATAAGATTTTATATAAAGAGAAAAAGCAGGCCCACACAGTGAAATACCGTTTAAAGGTAAAATTGTGTTCCACTCACATGTATTGACAGATTAAAAAGCATACAAACGCTGGACCAGAAGTTGTGCACCGATGTGCATTCCACAGACCGGATGTGACATAACCAACAGTCCCCCACTGATGCGTTTTGTCCTTCCCACTGGGCGTCTCAAAGGCTAGAGTCTGTGGTGACTGCTCAGTGCACTCAGCCTCCCGGCCCTCCACTCAGATCAGTGTAACACCTGGACAGTCTATACAGGATGTTCAGGGCAGCATGGCAAGCATACACTTCCCGAGAAACCAAACTCCGCCCACCTCCTCTTCTTTGTACCAATTAGTAGCTGGAGTTGCAAACAACCAATAGGGGAACGCTTCTGGAGTCTTTCTTGTGCCAACTGCATACAGAACATCTCCAGGTTGCCACATTGTATTGCCTTTTGGGCCAAGCACAGGCTTCTTTTAACTTTGCAATCATCCAGGGAACTTCAGTCATTAAATGCCTATAAGCATCATTATTAACGAAGGTTCAGTTCACATTAGTGCAGGTGGAAGCTGCTGCGGGACTCGCACTTCGTCCCACAGCTACAACCACCCACACATAAAATGCGGGACCTGCAGGTGGGTGCCATTAATCTTAATGGCATGCCGCCCACACTGGAAATCACACCAGCACTGAAAACTACACTGTTGTGTGGTTTCCAGTGCGGGCTGCAATTTATGGAAAGGTGCAGGGAAGTTTTCCCTACGTTTTACGAAGCAGAGCAGCTCATTCAAATGCCCGCCATTGGTTTAAATCCCTTTGACAATGTGCATGCGCACGAAACGCGTCAGTGAGGAGCCTGGCTGTACTGACGTCACGCCGCAGAGGCTGCATGGAAAGCCGGCAGCCATTTTTGTCCCTGTAAGTTTGTGCTGACAGCTGTTTATGGATTGATCCTTTTGATTACCAATAAAATACTACACTTTATTGTTTCTGGCTTGTTTATGACAAGCCTTTTAAGGTGGAAACATCCTTTTTTGAGCTATTATTATCCAGTGGTGATGAAGTATTGAGGGGCTGTTCCTGTATACTGAGAGGGTCCTGTGAGTAAGGACCTGGGGCGGACTGACCATTCGAACACTCGGGCACTGCCCGAGGGCCCGGGGTCTGTAGGGGGCCCCATAAGATTCCCCGGATACTTTTTATAGGCTTTTTTGGGTGTGGTTTGAGTGTGGACGAGGACACAGGGGCCCCATGATCCCATATTGCCCGGGGGCCCCATGAGTTGTCAGTCCACCCCTGGTGAGGACTAGAGTTATGCCTTGTATGCTGTCTGTGTGCCAGATGATTCCTATTCCTTGGCTGAACCCAGATGACCACAGAGGATAATATATACACATGCGCATTATTATTGCACTTCTGGTGAGTGCAATCACACTATTGATTCTCACATGCACGGATCTCACGGAATAATTTGGACAATTGTATACCTTTTCCAGATTTTCTGCCATAATTACAGTTATTATACACTGGCGTCATGGTGGTTCTATAAGTCGCGATTTTATGCGTCGATTTATGACGGTGCACTTAACCATTACTGTTATCACTTTAGCGCAATTTAGCGCTCACATTTGATGCATCAGTCACTTTAAGAATTTTTAGCGCTGCATTATGTATTTATTAAGATGCTAATTACATTAACAATTAAACTGGTCATTCTTGCCTTAGGAATCCAGAGGCTGCAACAAACCGGTCATGAGAAAGGAGCTTTATATACATCTTCTTCCAGGCTGGATGATAATGATTTGGTTGATTAAGAGCTCTGCTTGCTTCTCATATTTTGTTCCAACAAAATGCTCATTTGTATTTCACAGAAGTTGTAACATCGTGATTAGATCTAAATCTGAACTTCTGAGAAATATTGTTGCATCATTCCAAGCAGATTGTGATCAGGAGGTTTGTGGCAAAGAAGATGGTCACCATATGTCCACTTTTTCTTGCCTACTTAAAAAAAAATCCAGCAAAAACTTAAGCATAGAAACATCCATATATGCATTACAAATGAGTGTTGAAAAAGATTTTTTTTCAGAAACAAGACATTCCTCAGTCCACATATAGCTTGTAATTTAAAGTAAAGAAGGTCCAATTAATTAAAAAAAAGGAGGAGAGCATCAGAAAACCCTTGTTGTGGGTGAAAGCCAAAAAGAGAGTAATTGTAAAAAAAAAGAAAAAACAGTAAAAGTATAGAAGTTCTTTACAGGCCAGATAACACTGCGGAGTGTACAGAAATGTAGCAGTTCACTGGATTTCTGGCAGGATCAATGGCTTTATTTTTGCATCTCTCGAGCAGATATATCAAAATTTTTTCAATTGAATATTTGAAGGGTAAAATCAGAGTTCATTGTTAGGGTTCACTTCTAATTAATCAGTTCTCTTAGCCTCAAAGTGAACCTGTCAGGGCACAAATATGGGACAGGCTATCGCTGACTTGTTTTTGAAGTTGCAAGGTTCAAGGCTGACAAATTTACCCTTCCTTCACTACTTAGCCATTGACTCATAGTCAGTGTGACCTGTAAATCAGCTGTACCAACATGGCCAGGCTTGTTGAAGAGATCTTTCTCCCCAATTACTGGAGAAATGAATAACAGCCATGTAGACGGCAACTTCAAAAACACCTACAATGCTGGCTTTCAAACGTTAACTCTTACAGGCAGAGCTGAATCAGCCATGAGACAACCAAGGCAGGAGCCTGGGGTCCAATGGAAGTACAGGGGTCAAACCATAACCTTCATGCTCCTACAGTAAACCCGGGGGATTGATTGGTCAGCGTGGGACCAGCGTGGAGCACACTCCTTGGAGCGGACGTGGCTTCATCAATGGGGAGGCAGAGCACCACAAAGAGAACAAGGCCACACGCTCGGAGCCCACAGTTCCTTCAGATGGCCTCTGTGAACAGCTGCATTGGCAGTATACACCTACTATGTCATTTAATGGGTAAAAACACTTACAAGATAAAACAAATGAGATAGCCCATCAGACACAGTAGGGGTATACTGCCAATGCAGATGTTCACAGAGGCCATCTGAAGGAACTGTGGGCTCCGAGCGTGTGGCCTTGTTCTCTTTGTGGTGCTCTGCCTCCCCATTGACGACGTCACGTCCGCCCGAGTGCACTGCATTTTGGTCCCAGGAACTCCTGGTCCTAGCTGCAGCAGCCTGAGACTCTTCTCACATCCATGGTGAACGCATCTCATGACCAGGGGACGTACGAACAGCAGCATTGGCAGTATACCGCCTACTGTGCTTGATGGGTTATCTCATTTATTTTATCTTGTGTTTTTACCGACGTCCATTAAATATCACTCTGCATACTGCACTTAGAAGGCACTTTTTTTCCTCTCCGTTCGTTCCTACTTATAGAGCTGGAAAACTCTTGTGAAGGCTGCCACTTTGTGCAAAAGATTTACATGGACTTCTATTGGCACTCTATGGACTTTGTCTAAATGCCATGGCTAATTGATAGATTATATGATTCTTATTGTGCGCTCATCACCTTTCATTTAAAGATCAAAACCAACATTTGATACATCTCTCCAATACATGCACAATGCCCCATTTGTTATCCCTTTAGAAATGCTGCGTACACAAAAATACCTGTAGATTTGCCAGAAATGCAGTGTGCTTCTAACATCCATTTTAGACTAACAACATTTCTTCTGCAATGTCAGGCCTGCCCAGTTCTTCCTTGCAGGACTATAGAACATTGCCCATCTCCCATCCCTCTCCGATGCACTCTACACACATACATTGATTTCTTTCCCTGTAAAACAATGCCACGGTTTTGAATCGCAAAGACTCTGCCCACACTCAGTGTATAGGGAAAGGGCTCTTAGGAGTTGTAGTTCTGGGGCATGTCTACATCAATAGAACCTGACCTCCTACCAACTGCTCCTTCAAGAATTACAGTCCTGGAGTCATACAGGGAGTAAAATATTTTTCTTGTTACAGGTACATGGTAAAATAAATAATGCTGGAGCAGACTTTAGATTGGAGAGGATGTTTGGGAGCAAATTTGGGTCAATGTCTGGAACTTTAATGTTTGATGTTCAGAAACAGCTTGTTTGCATACAGCTGTGTGTAGCCCTGTCTCTTCCCAGTCATGTTTTTTTGGGGGAAAAAAAAAACAGCAAGGAGAAAAGTTAACAAAATATATTTTTGCATGAATGGATCTGCACATTGGCCTGACAACACAGAAGCAGCAAAATCAAATAAGTTTCAAATATACCCCTTGTGTTCAGGTATACCTTCATGTGTAGAGGACTTTTCTCTGTTTTTGGTTGGTTTTTTCAATATTTTTAGTTATATTCCTGATATTTGTATTATAGAAATATACTGTATGTGACAAAGGATTCTCAATGCACTAGGGGTTATCCACACTGAAAGCACGATGTTTCCTTTTATGTGTAGAGGACTTTTCTCTGTTTTGGGTTGGTTTTATTCAATATTTTTAGTTATATTCCTGATATTTGTATTATAGAAATATACTGTATGTGACAAAGGATTCTCAATGCACTAGGGGTTATCCACACTGAAAGCACAATGTTTCCTTTTAGGCCACACATTCTCTCTCTGCAATCTGACAAAGCCTGCCGATAAGGTCACTCATTAACTTGTATTTTTAAATGGCAACCTGAACTATTGAGGTCTGTAAAAAGCAATTATTTCTACAGAAAAGGGAAAGAAAAACTGGAAAACGGGAAAAGAACTTGAATACAACACCTACTGGTTGCCTGTAGAAATGTGAAATATTTATATGGTATATTTCTAATTTATCTGACTATAAAAAAGGAATTTTATTTTTACATTTAATTTTTAGTCCTTACCATGAATAAGACAAAATGTACCACACATTGCCTTTAACACTCCTACTACTCATGCATCTCCGCTGCATCCCTTTCTCCATTGTATCTGAAACAAGGATGAAGCTGCTGATGGCCATAGGAAATTAGCCAAAAAAACTAAAATTGAAGTAAAAAAAAAATGTGCACACATTGGAGTTTTCTTTTTGTTTTACATAGAGTAGTGTAGGGTTAGAACACCTGTCAGGTTTTTATTGCTGTCTGTGCCCCCACCAGGGAGATTCACAATATTTGTCCTGGTTACCACTGCCACTGGGACTAATAAGTGAGGAAAAATACATTTTGAGTGTTCGCAAGAACAGGAATAGAGCGCAAACATTACAAGGAGGCACTTGTTCTGTGCTAACTAAAAGGGGAATTACCTTTGGAGAGATTTAGAGATTTTCTTTCACTTCCAATTGTGTCTACAGGGCAGGAAATGAACATAAATCTTTTGAATGTGACACAGACTGACAAAACACAGAGAGATTTTTTAACCATTCCCTAGACTCTAACTGCCCAACATGTGGCCTGCCTGCCCGCTAGATGCAGCCCGTAGGCTACCAAACAGCAGTTAGACTGCAGCGTGGCAGCAGGGCCTGGGGAGTAAGAGAGTATCTTTGGAGCGTGTGATGGGTACGTGATCAAAAACGAGGTGAGGATTAACATTTCCACTGCCATGACCACCAATATAAGGTGGGCGGGGTAGGCTAACATTTTCACTGCCATGACCACCAATATGGGGGGATGGGAGGTTATCACTTTCACCAATACACAGGGTGCATTAACACTTTCACTGCCATGACCACCAATAATTAGGGGGTTAAACTTTACTGCAATGACCACCAATGCAGAAGGAAGTTAGATTTTATTGCCATGACCACCAATATGGGGGGGGGGGGTTAACTTTCACTGCCACTGATCACCAAGGTATGTTAATGTCAATAGTACTGACACCAATGTTGGAGGTTATTATTGCTTCCATTGGCACCAAAGTTGGGAGTTAGTATTGTGTCCACTGAGACCAACATTAGGGGTATTATTGTGGCCATTGACTCTAACATTGGGGGTTATTATTGTGGCCATTGACTCTAACATTGGGGGTTATTATTGTGGCCATTGACTCTAACCTTGGGGGTTATTATTGTGGCCATTGACTCTAACATTGGGGGTTATTATTGTGGCCACTGATTCCTATTCTGGGGTTTATTGTACTCCTAAAAAACGCACCAGGATTTTTGGCTGCTGGTGTGCGAAAATGTGCTATTGTGCACCCCTATGAAAATGTCGGGGATCACAATTGAGGCTCTCTGTAAGTTTCCAGTTGGCCACTAATGCCCTAGAAACCAAAAAAAGGGGCTTCAAACATACTTTAAATTTTCCATAATATGAATATTCTTTGCTCCTTTTATCTTTAGTTTGAATGCAATAACCTCAACATATGTTTATACTATGGCTTTGAGGGAAACACCAAAGATCTCAGTAATGGGATTGTCTCAAGTGACACATTAACATTATCAAAGTAACCAAGGATTCTGTAACAAAATAAGGAAAATTTGACTAAGGAGCATCCAAGAGGAAATGAGCACTGGAAGCTGAGCCCCAAACAAGGCAGGCAGGGAAAAGGGAATAGTCACCATTATTTCCTATGGTCTCCCTGCAGCTGATCTTTTCTCATTATTGCCATACCATGCCTTGTTTGCCACTGTGTCTCTGTGTGGAGGTGACCCTCTTGGAAAAGGCAGGGCTTTGCTTCCTCATGTCAAAGCCTCCAGTAAGGAGAACCGTGAGCAACACATTAGTGACATCACCAAATCTCCAGAGACCAATCAGTCAGAGGTAGCAGTGCCTTAGATCTCACACTGCAGCTATACAGCTATGAGGCTGAAGGCACATGAATGCCTAGGCATCCTCACAACCCTGAAAGTGCAATACTATTTTCAGGAGAGATTAAAGACAAGATTTCAAGGTACTTACTTTTCTTAACTTACATTTCTAAATGCTCCCTATAACATAGCAAAATCTTCAGTTTTTGAATTCAGTCATCTATAGAAAATACTAAAACACATGCCATGCAAGTATCAGACAGATATATACAAAGATCGGTTATAGAAATCAAAAGCCTGGTGTGAAAACAAAGGCAACAGTTTCATTTTATTTCAAAAGAAAGCACACTTTGGCGATATATCCATCAGCCAGACAGAAGGCAGCACTCATATCTATCACTGATATATTCCATTGTTTTAACCTTGAAATAGACTTGCAATTTTACATGCATGATTAAAATCCTCACATTTTTATAGGACAAAAGATCAGTAGCCAATGTCAGCCTTTTTTTTTTCTGCAAAATTCCTAGATTTGCTTTTTTTGAAAAACAGAATATGCAAATGATTTATAGGAAATAAAATTAATTATTTGATAAGATAGAATCGGCTTACTTACAGGGATGTACTATGCATGCTGCTTGAATGTAAAAGTTTGTCCCAGGTATAAAAAACTTGCAATTAATCTAAAAATACCAAATTATTTCAGTAATTGTTTGATAGAGTGAACTGAGAAGTCCACGCAAACTGATTATTCCATTTTAAGGTGGATGGCAGAAATACAAGACAGAGCGTTCCTCATTTTTAAAGTGGACCTATGCTTAAATGTTAGCAAAGCCATGTTAACAGTCTTGGTAAAATATACAAGGCTGAAATATCTAATGGAGAAAACGCTGTTCCAGTTTCCCTTCAGTGTTGAGTGATCAAAGCTCAGACTGTAATATCCCTCCCCGTTCAAGGAGATTATGTGACCAAAAGTCTAGGCTTCTGGCTTTAGCACCAACAGTGGAGGGATCAAGGAGAAGTATTTTCATCAAGTATAATAACTATTTATTTGTCCCAGAATGTTAATATGCCTTTTAAAGAGTAACTCCACCTTTGCTTCAAAAAATATTTAACATTCAATTGTTACACAAGTCTTTTAATAATTAAAGTGGCTGTAAACCTCAGACATGAAATATGAACAAAGGACATGTCTCTATAGTGTGTACATGTCTCAGTCCAGAGCACAAGTGTCAATTCTGTCTGCTGCCTTGTTCCTCCATCTGTACAAGTCACTTCTGACAAGTTTTCCTGACACCAAGAGGTAAAAAAGGTGACAGGGGAGGAAGCTCCAGTACACAGACTGTAATTGACAGCCTCAGCTCTGTTCCTGTGAGCTGAGGGGGAGGTGTCCCTTCCCTCCAACCAGCTCTCAAGAGTTTTACTCACTGAGCTCTGCAGTGTGTAATTTCAGCTCTCTGCCCTATGTTTTCTGAAGGCTCAGAAAAGCTTTATAAAATTATGGACTTTGATTGAATGTGTAGAAGAGAAGTCTGCAGATAAACAGGTTCAACTTAGGTGTACCCAGGGGCGGACTGACCATTTGGAAACTCGGGCATTGCCCAAGGGCCCGGGGTCAGTAGGGGGCCCCATGAGATGCCCCTGGTATCTTTTTCATAGGCTTTTTTGTTTGGGCAAGGACACAGGGGCCCCATGATCCCCTATTGCCCGGGGGCCCCATGAGTTGTCAGTGTGCCCCTGGTTGTATCACCTGAGGCCAGTCACTTTACTGGGTATAAATAAGGGTTTACAATCACTCTAATGTTAAAAAGATAACCTTTCTAATTCAATGAGTAGTTAGCTCTGGTTTTCTAATTCTGACAAACAAAATTAAAAATGTCTTCCATATATGAAGATATTCTGGTGTTTGATGTACAGAACATAATTTTCTACTTATTAGATTTGCTCACTACTGTGCCCAGCAGTGCTTCTCTTATAAACAGGGGGGATCATGGGACCATAGCAGGAAGTCCCTCCCACTCAATCTTCTTTCTGAACTCTACAAAGTAGGAACTTTCTGTGACTCTACAAAGTAGAAAGTGAATGGAATCCAAGACTTAGCTCTAATGAAAACAGCAGCAGCCAGGACTGTAAAATAAAGTTTTGTTAAAATCCTTGCAGGGGCAGATTTTTTTTTTTCTTTCATCAAAAATGGAGTTACATTTTAAGTTAGCATTTGCATATACATACAGTTTAAATGGTTAGCCATTAGAAGGCTCATTTGCCAATCAGTCTGCACAGCCAATTAAAAAACAGAGGAGTTCTGTTACAAGCATATCATGGAATCCACTTTCAAGAGACATCTTGTACCTTTTTCAATATGTAATTTAACTATAAGCAAGATAATAGTCAATGAATAAATGGCCGTAACTACACTGGAACATGATAAATTAAGCTGCAGTCATACTAAAGGATGTAGTGGTTTTTACACAAGACTCAAAACTCCAGTGTGACCTATTTATGGCTAGGGCTCTCTGAATGTAAAAAGAATGACGTCCACAGGGACAACATCATTTGTCTGCAATAAGAACAGTATGATTTTCAAGCTTTATCACAGTATAAAGATAATCTATGCTATAGTTGGATATAAAAATCAGAGTTCATAGATATGATATGCACAATGTGCCGTTACTACACATTTATATGTGTATAGGCATATAAGTTTATTTAAATTTACATGTGTACATATGCAGCAATTGTTACTGGAATTGGCAGCATGTTGAAGGGAAATTTAGACAGGTTCTCCAGGAAGAACAGAAGAAAAGAGGCCGCTTGGGTGACTTACAAGCCCTACTTCCATTCTAATATTTCAGATAAGGGCTTAGAAATTCACACAGCCCCTGGCTCTCTATTGAAGTGAATGGATGAAGAATAGTAAACCGTGTACTACCCCTCATCTTTTTTAAAAAATGTTTTAAAGTAGAAAAGAGTTACCTGTTTCCCAGACAAGCGCTTAAATGTTATCTAGTTGTGTATATTACATCAATTTTATAAAGGATAACAAATGTCTCTTTTACGCATGGAACAAAAATGCAGGCTTAATTACGAAAGTGCCGTGAAATGTGTTGTTAGGAACCAGAAATTATCATTCACTAAACTGATTACAGTAATGTATAATCTAACTGGTTTCCAATGGGTTTCTGCACTTTGCACATCATCATTGTTCTTTTTGTTGCCTTACTGAGCACATCAGAGACCAAACGTGAAGCTCTTGGCAGTATAGCTGTCCTGCAAGGTGTCAGTTTTGGCAACACCTCCAATTTTCTCAGAAGTAAGTTTTTGGTCCATCCAAAACTGATACTTCACTTAGATAGGAGCTGATGGGCCATATCGTCCAGTGGCTACCTCAATGCCCATTGCATCATCACACAACTGGACATCCTGGCTAAGTCCACCAACCATAGAGAATTCCAAGCATTGCTGTAAAATACATTTTAACTTCAACAGTGAGAGCACAACGATTGTGGTAGACCAGTGGTCTCCAAACTGTGACCCGGGGGGCTGAATGCGGCCCTTCTTGTACCTTTATCTGGCCTTTAGGGCACTATTCCAAGGCAGTATTCCTCCCATTGACACCAACAATAGGGCAGTAGTTACGGCACTGACAACAACAGTGGGGCAATATTCCCTTCACAAACACCAACAATGGGAAAATGTTCCTTCCACTGACATCAATGTTGGTGCACTATTCCTCCCACTAGCACCAACAATGGGGTAGTAGTTACGGCACTGACAACAACAGTGGGGCACTATTCCCCTCACGAACACCAACAATGGGAAAACGTTCCTTCCACTGACATCAATGTTGGTGCACTATTCCTCCCACTAACACCAACAATGGGGCATTATTAATTCTACTGACATCACTGGTGGAATACTTTTCCTCCCACTGACACTCATGGGGCACTAATATGTCCCCTGATATCAAAGATGGCACATTGTTTATTCCTATTGATTCCAGGGAATTTTCTATTTCCACTGTCTGGCCCCCCCTAAAGTCTAAAGCACAGTAAAACGGCCCTTTGTTTAGACAGTTTAGAGACCCCTGTGGTAGATGGACGGTGCTGGGACTGCAGATGCACAGATTTCATTGTTGGAGCTTTGAGAGATGTGGGTAGGAATGTAGTTTTACTGCTGCAGCCTCCAAGATGTATAAAAACCATGGGGGCGAGTTAACGTGCCAGCATCTACTCCAACTTGTAATATCAGTTTTGGCTGTAATGAGCTTATAACCACCCCCATAATACCTCTGCTGCCTTGGCAGTGATCTGCCAAAGGAACATGAATTTAAAAAATGTTGTACTGAGACAGGGGCAGAGCTAACGCACAATACAAAATGTCTATGTTTCAACATCAGTATTATATACTGAATGTCAACATTTGAAATGATGGTAAACCTGAAAGCAATTGAATTTACAAAGGAGAAAAGGCAAACATAGGGAACAATGAAATACAGGCATATATTTACAAGATAACATGAACGAGGGCACTGCTTGCAATAACCATAGGCCACAATGATTATATAACCAATATCAGATGACAAAGTGCAATGTTTTCTCTACCCCAAGCCATTGACACAGCCTGCAGCTGAGGCGATATATATGTATATATATATATCAAATACACCATACATGAACATGGTATTTATTCAAGAAAGCTTTCTGTTCTTAAATCAAAGCAAAAATAAAAACAATACACATACGTTAATAACACAGTTAACAAGACAGCATCAAACTACTTTGTACAGTTCTATCAGCAAAAAAAAAAAGAAAAAAAATTAACATTTTATAAATAAAAAGCAGGTCCCAGACCCGCTGAGTGCGAACCATTTTTTTTTTAAATAGGTGAATGAAGTAAATCCTATTTACAACAATATGAATTTGCAGAACAGTTGCAAGGGCAAGAAAAAAAGGTGCAAAGATGACAATCGTTCTTGTCGCGCTTATGAACTCGCGAGTTCTCATTATGTTGCGAAAGGTCAAAGCAAGATGAGTCCATCCAATCGATCTAAATTTAGAAAAAAAAAAAAAACATAACATAGACATTCTTAATTTCTTCCCCTCACTCAGCATGAACATATAGGCATAATAATAAAAAAAAAAATTCCAAGAAGGATTCCTCAGTATGATCTTCTTGCAGCTACAAAGTCCTGGTTATCCTTTAATTACGTTAGATTAATCTTGAAATCTTGAAGCTGTAAGTATCAGGCTGGATAAGTCCATCCCCCCCTACTTAAAAATGACCTCTAAAATCAAAAACATGGATCGTAGTCCAAGAAATATCTTGCGCTACAGTTTCTCATATAGCCAAAAAGACTTGGAAACATGTCCTCCTTCGGTTGATGGTGGAAAATCACCAGGCTTCTGTGTAACGAACGTCCACCTCTTTAAGGTTTGGCAGCTTTGCCTGTAAAGAGAAAGATGGACAATTGTGAACCGCTATTATCAGCAATCAACCTATGGCAGCATTTTCCAAATGGGTGGCCGTTCACCTCTGCAGAAAAATTTGCTAGCATTGGGCAATCATTCCCCGGGTTCAAATAGGAGGCTTCCTGACTGAACTGAAAAAGGAGAAGTAGGGCCAAAGCCTTTTTGGCTCTACCTCTCCTATGGATCACAGAAGTGCACTTAGTTCTGCACTCCTGTGACCCTTGTCAGCAAAAGCCCACTGTCGGCTGACATTACTCAGCTGGTCCAGACTCTGGAGAGATCCCGACTCTAAAGTTTGGATCCACTCAGATGACTGGATCGGCAGATGGCTCAGCCTCTCAGCATGCCACTGAGAGCCTAAGCCAGCTGCTCCCGCACCCTCCACAGACCACTGCTCCAGTCAGTGCTGAAGGGGCACTGACAGTCACTGGCTCTCTGAAGATGGAGAACTGAGTGATCAGCAGTATTTGATTGCTCAGTTCTCAGTCTTAGAAGCAGGAGGGGACAGATGCAGCATCAAACCAATGCTGCATACACCTAGCCGAGTATAAATGTTTTTTTCTCAGAACCGCGAACTTTTCTTTTAAGAAATAAAATCTGCAAGTTTTAAACCAATGTTTGTATAATTTTGGTTATTATTTGTAAAAGATCTATAATTTCTAGGTAAGCATTCAACACAGGATGCATCTATGACACTCAGATTGCAAAGCATTGTGGACTTCCTACAGTTTTGGTGACAGTCTATGTATAACTAGTTAAGTCTGTTCTATTTTTGCTAGGAGACATGTTTGTAATCTGATTACTTCTAATCTTCACGGTGAAGAGATGTAAAATAAGTTTTGTTTGTTCTACTGCCATAATAGAGGAGTATAATTTGCAGGATATTATCTGAACTCTGAAGGCAGCTACTAGTCATCAGAGGTAGAATGTCATGGAACACTGGCTATTATGGGCTTTGGTGCCTCCTTAAAGCAGTGTGCCAGGTAGCTGTTGCCACTCTTAGAACAGCAGTGACCTAGGAAGAGACTATGTAGACAGTGGATCAATGAAACAAATTTAGTGTGGCTGCAGTTATAACCAGCAGGCAGCATATATGTTTTCCAAAGCTGGTCTGGAAAAAGCTGAACTCTGTGAGCCTTGGAGATGATTTATGGTTGCCTCTCTACAGCTTCTCAATGGGAATACTAGAAGTGCTACAAAACATTTATGTAGGGCATCAGACACTATATCAGCAGCTCCGCCATTGTTCAGAAATTAGGAAATGGAGGGTTTAATTGGCTACTTCTCCACTATACTGGTGTAGTTCTATAAAAACAAAATTTTGTTTTTATCAAACTTTTAATTTATCACTAAAAAGTTGAGCTTACTGTGATAGTAAATCCCATAATCCAACTGCACCACCCTTACCAATCTCCTCAGAAGTATACATGTAGATATAGACCTAGGAAACGTCGCACCATTTGGCCTAACTAATGCCAGTCAGCAATTACAAAATGTCACACATGTCCCAGGCTTAGCCAAAAAGAAATCATGACTGTTTCTGTCTCTAGCTTAATACTTATGACTTGGAGGTTATTCTCTCTGGTTGAGGCTGGTGGTCAGGGATGGGTTACAGGATCAAAAAAAAAGTGCACCACGGAGACCCATCTTGGACCAAGAGGATCTTCAAGGTGTTTGCAAAAAGTTAAAAGTCAGCAGCTACAAATACTATAGCTGCTGACTTTTAAGCAAAGGACACTTGCCTGTCCAAGGACGTTCACCCGGGTGGTTCATTGCAGGTATTTGGTTCCACGACGCTGATATATTTAGTGTGGGAAGCCGAATATGACTCCTTGCTTCATAGTCAACTTCCCGCCGTGCTGCTCTCTGTGAATGGTCCCGCAGTCTCATGGGACCTGTGATGTGTCCCAAGCAGTTGCAGGCCCACCAGCGAGAGCAGATACCCACCAAAACTAGTTCTGCTTTAAGCCGGCAAAACAATGTTTAAATTTTGGCCGGTTATTGATGAACTTTGAGCAGTGGATGGCCTTGTTAGCACTGGCCCTACTACCAGACATCCTTTGGATCCAACAATTAGAAGAGCCAAAAGATTTTTTTTTGGTTGAGCCAGCAGACTGAGCAAAAAAAAAAATTGTGAACAGACTCCTCCATCTAAACAAATGAGGTGTATGGAGGAATACACCCAGCCAGGACATTGTATTGTGACAACAGCACCCGCCACTGTCAGAATACACTATCTGTACCTGCACAGATTTTTCAACATGTCCACTTGACAGAAGTCGATAACTAATTCTGTCAAATAGGAAGGTCACACACTGATCAAAATAGTCCGGTTCCTGCTGTACCATCCAAATTTTGATCAGTGCATGGCCAGCTTAAATCTTGGCCATATGGTAATTGCTGCCAGTCAGCTGCAATCAATGTTTGGAAGCAGCCATTCTATTCTGAGCTGCCTGTCAGCATACAATAGCCCCAGAAGAAGATTCATCCATCCGTGCTTTTGAGTGTGGATGCAGAAATCTGTTCATCGCCCTCTCGTTTGGCATCTTTCGATTGAAAAATCATGGAGCTGGGCAAAAAAACGTTGGCTTAACAATACCCGCACTCAATCAGATGCAGCCATTGTTTAGGTATTCTGAAAGCGTGTGCGGCAGATTTGGCCGATCCCTGCTGCATAATGTCAATGGAGTTGATTTTGTATTCAGCCAGTGATAAGGTTTTTGAGCTCTGGATCTCCAGGTGTAGTTTAAGATGGCTACTCAAAAAATGGCAACAGTCCCAACCTATAACCTGCCTTAGCAGTAAGATGCACATAGAAGTTGTTTTGCAGGCTGGCTGGTAAGTGTTGCTGGGAAATCCTTTGTCTTTAAGGAGGGATGGGCTCCTCCAGGCACACCTGCCCTTCACCTATCCATTGATACATGTACTCCTACTATGGAGGCTTTGGAAATTTTAGTTAGGTCCACAGTATACAGAGGACCCTTGACGTGGGACTGTGGCTTATGCATGTATTTGCAAGTGTGTACAAACAAAAGCCTCTTTTTAATGGAAACTGTTAGACAGGGCCAAATTGGTTATTTTGCAGGCTGGCTGGTAAGTATTGCTGGGAAATCCTTTGTTTGCGATGTGCATTGCCCTTCCATGTGCACCTTACTGCTAAGGCTGCTTATTAGGTTGGGGCGGTTGCCATTTTTTGAGCAGTTGGCTAATTTGGATGCAGGGATACACTGGATGCCTTTGCAGTCATTTTGCTACAGCTGGGCATCACGTGCATCCCAGTACCTTTGAGGTGGTATGGGCTCCTCCAGGCACACCTGCCCTTAACCTATCCATTGATACATGTGCTCCTACTATGGAGGTTTTGGAAATTTTTAAGTTAGGTCCACAGTATACAGAGGACCCTTGACACGGAACTGTGGCTTATGCATGTATCTGCAAACGTGTGCAAACCAAACCTTCTGTTTTTAGTGGAAATTGTTAGACAGGGCCAAATTGGTTGTTTTGCAAGCTGGCTGGTAAGAGTTGCTGGGAAATCCTTTGTTTATTTGTATAATTTAAGCAGGCCATACACTGATAGGTATTTTGATTCCGCTTGCAGGCCAAATTAAAAAAGTCCAGCAGATTCCTCTATATACACTATACAGGAAGGACTGAATGAATCTGCTGGGCCGGCTGTCAGAATAACTAAACAGCACTGCATCTGAGTGGATGTGACCACTGTTCAGCCAACATTTTCCTGCCTAGCTCCAAGATTTTTCAATTGAAGGCTGTCAGGCAAAAAGGGTGACAACAAGGCCCCACACAAACTGAAATTCAGCGGGTTCATCAGGAACCCTTTCTTTGGGGGACTGGCTGGTAAGTGTTGCCGGGAAATCCTTTGTTTATTTGTGTAGTTTAAGATGGCCATACACTAATAGGTATTTTCATTCCAAAAAGATAATAGTACGAGCGCTAAATGCAATTATACAATATTAAAAAATAAATATATATATATATAAATATATATATATCAATATGAGTAAAAGTATAGCAGCTAGCACTCAGGGTATAGGTAACAGTCCCAGAATTGCAATCCTTTTTTAGAGAGGTATTTTCATTCCGTTGCAGGCCGAATGAAAAAAATCCAACAGATTCCTCCATCTACACTATAGGCAAAAAGGGTGACAACAGGGCCCCAAACAAACTGAATTTCAGCCGGTTCATCAGGAACCCTTTCTTTGGGGGATAAGTTGCTAAACCAGCTACTGCAGCATGTATGCACACACCCCCAGCTGCTTGAAAATGTCTATCTCAGAAGTTCTTCTATCACTCAATGTCTTCAGTGTTTTCTACATCCTCAGTGTTTCAGGTATCTAGGAATGTCCTTCCATACTGCCCCGTACTACATCACTGACCTAATATCCAAGTACCGCCCAACAAGCACACTCCGCTCCTCACAAGACCTCCTTATCTCTAGTTCCCTGGTCTCCTCCTCCCATGCCCGCCTCCAGGACTTCTCCAGAGTGTCACCCATCTTCTGGAACTCCCTGCCCCAACCCATCAGATTATCACCTACTCTCCTCTCCTTTAGGCGCACCCTGAAAACCCATCTCTTCAGGGAAGCCTACCCCACCCCCTGCTAACCTGCCGATCTCCTCCACTCTTCCTACCACTCTATCCCCCACAGCTATCTCCTCCTGTGCCACCATCCCCTACCTCCTAGATTGTAAGCTCCAAAGAGCAGGGCCCTCAATCCCCTCATGGTTTGCATTGTATTGGTATTGTTCTGTCACATGTTCTGTCCCCCTTTGTAATGTACAGCGCTGAGCGAACCATTGGCGCTTTATAAATACTGTATAATAATAAATGTAGCTACCAGCATTGTAAAATAACACATTAAATACTTTACCTTTACTAGCCATAAAACATGGAAAGTGAAAAGAAATTCATGTTCAAAATCCAACTTTACATTAATCCCTTTGTAGAGGCTGGTTCTCTAGCATGTCATTCTATGTTTGGGTGTGGGGATTTGGGAGTTATTTTTATCGCTACACAAACTAGGTAATCCAAAAAGACGCTTAACACCCAGGAAATGTTATATATGGAACAGAATTACAGGCAAAAATAACAAATGTGTCACATGGCTGGGTGTGTGTACAGGCAGGATAGGACAGTGGGTGTGCTGGTGTAGTTAGGATCTTGTGGAGATTTAAGCCTTTGCTGATTAATTTAAGGCCGGCTAATTAAAGTGCATCTCCATTTTATTAAGCTGAGATACTTTTGTCTGGCATCTGCTGCAGGGCTGCTTAGGAAGGTTCTACATTATAAATAGGCTATGTCAGACCAAATTTAAAAAAATGCACAAATGAGAGCACTAGGCATTCATTTTGGCTGACAGTATTAGTCCCCATTCACACCAGTGCAAACGGTCATGCCATTTGATAGTTTCAAATCACATGACAAGTCACACCCTATTGTCCGCAATGGAAGCGGTCAGATCAGCTCGATTTTGGCTCAGTCGGAGTCGCACCGATTTTGAAAGTACTTCATGCACTACTTTTTGCAAGTTCGGGTGCGACTTCCATAGAACATTCATAGACATAGTCTTCCAAGTCGCACCTGAAGTCGGACTGACATTCAACTTTGAAATCATGCGAATTCAAGTGAAGTCATGAGATTTTAAAGTCAGATTTGGTGTGACCGAAGACTTAAAGTGCTATTAAACCCACAACAGTGGAATCAGTCTGTATATGCAGTAAAGCTTGCTTGTTATACTCACTGTGGAACCTAATCCTTTGCATTGTTTAAAAAGGCTGTTTGATCCTGACTTCTCTGATCCTCCCCTTCTTCCAGTGTCTCCCTCTTATCTCCTGATACGACATATCACGTGGAAACACTCTGCACATGCTCAGTTTAGTGTGTATTGCTAAAGAGGTTTTTATTTTTTTCTGGAGAGAGTGTATGTGTTCAGCACAGGGCCAATCAGCACTATCCAGACAGAGGTCAAGGGATTTGCATCCTCCAAGAGCAGAAAGAAAACTCCTCCTACAAGGTTTAACATGTGCTCTGCTGGACACTGAAAGAAGTCACAAGACTGCTCTAACTGCTGATGAGAAAAGGTATTTAGCAGTTTATATTTACTAAAATAATTGCATTTCCATGTTGAGTGTACTGTGGGAGACCAAATATAGTGATTGCAGGGTCCAGGGAGACCAGATATAGTGAATGCAGGGTCCAGGGAGACCAGATATAGTGAATGCAGGGTCCAGGGAGACCAGATATAGTGAATGCAGGGTCCGGGGAGACCAGATATAGTGAATGCAGGGTCCAGGGAGACCAGATATAGTGAATGCGGGGTCCGGGGAGACCAGATATAGTGAATGCGGGGTCTGAGGAGACCAGATATAGTGATTGCGGGGTCTGGGGAGACCAGATATAGTGAATGCGGGGTCTGGGGAGACCAGATATAGTGAATGCGGGGTCTGGGGAGACCAGATATAGTGAATGCGGGGTCTGGGGAGACCAGATATAGTGAATGCGGGGTCCGGGGAGACCAGATATCGTGAATGCGGGGTCCGGGGAGACCAGATATAGTGAATGCAGGGTCTAGGGAGACCAGATATAGTGAATGCAGGGTCCGGGGAGACCAGATATAGTGAATGCAGGGTGCTGGGATTAGTAACACTTTAAACAGATGTATGAAATGTTCCTGATACTCTGATACCATTTTCTTTTTTTAACCAGTTGCAGACTCTGGGTGTGTTAGACTTTGCTCTGAATATAGAAACATACAAAGAAACATACAAAGAAACAATGTTTCACTTTGTATCTTTCTGTTTATTCATCTATAGATCAAAAGGGATGGGCTTAGATCTGCAGATGAAGTAAATTAAAGCAACTGGAGAAGTTAACAAAAAAATGTTTTAATGAAATGTTTCTTTGTTTAACCCCTTATTAACCTTTAGTTACTCTAATCAGCCCTAATTAACTCTTTATTCTCCTTCTCCATTCAATTATTATTCCTGCTGATTTTTTTTTTGTTTCCATTTTATTAACTAATAAGATTTAAACTTTTTTTTTTTGTTTTTGTTAGTTTTGTTCGTTAATATTTTTACATCTTTAACATATATTTACAAATTTCACATTTAAAAAAAGTGCAAAATTGGAACAAAAAAACACTTAAATTCATTTGTAAATAACTTTGCAATGCTTTGTACCGGAATCCTAATTTTAGCATCATTTTAAACAGGACAAATTAGAGAACAACTTTTTATGTGCAGCAACACTATTTATTTTTAAACTAACACTACTCAAAAAGAAAAAGTGTGTTTTGTAACGTTTAATTGTTTAAGAATTGTTTGTCCTTAAAAAAAACTATGTATATTTAAATTTTTGTCTTAAATAATGGCAAAGTTATCGCTGAATAAACAGGCCTGCGTCAGAAATGTAAAAATTGCTCTGCTCAGTAGGGGGTGAAGAGGTGAACTGGTTAAGTTACTGTCTATGAGCTTTTACAATCTTTTGTTTTAAACCAAAAATGTAACATATTGAAGCTTACCAATCCTTCAATGTGGTGACTGCATTTTTTTCTTGTTTTAGGCTTTTTTTTTTTAGCTGTTTTCAACTGGTGATCTGGCCATTAACACACCTCCTGTGCCTACACTCTGGATGAAGGAGAACAGGGGGCACCTTTGGACAGCAGCATTGTCAGTCTGGGGGGAGTGTTACATATACTAGAAGATCTAAACATACTAACATATTGAAGCTAAACTCCAGCTAATACTTTATAAGTTGTTACAGAAAATGTTTTTTTCCTTTAGGTATAAAGGTTTTACAAAAATAAATAAAAGCTGATCATTGTAGGCACCCCTGACAGTTGTAAATGGTTTGTTTCATCTTCCGATGGTGAGCTTGTTCTTTTGAAAAACACTCACTGGCAAGATCACCACGTGAAAATAGAAGAAAGCCTAAAAAATAAAATAATGCAGCCACCACAACTAAGAATTGGTAAGCTGCAATGTAATGAATGTTTGCCGTTGGGTTTCAGTCAATATCACTCTAAAGGTAAGGGGCCATCAATATACTGGTTGTTTCCCTGGAAGAGGAATGGTTTCTGGGTTTACCTTAAGATCCTCATAAGTGTCCGCTGACAGTTTGGTGCTGTTCATGTTTAAGCTGCAGAGGCTCTTCATAGCTAAGTATAAAATAGAGAAATATTATAAACGTATAGTCTATTGAATGCAAACAGTTAGAGAGACTATAGAAATGTGGGATGATAAAGGGAGATGCCTTACAGCTCAGTGCCAGCAGCCCAGCATCTGTGACAGGGGTTTCACACAGGTTGAGAACTTGCAGCGCAGTGAGGTGCTCAGATAAAACCCGCAAACCGGCATCTCCAAACTGCACACAAAAAAGACAGACAAATATTACTGTATTATATCAACAATCAAGTTTGTGAAATCAAAATATAATACATCGCTGCTAATGGAGAACATAGCTAGACATACTTGATCACCAGTGTGCTCTTTGAAACCAGGATGCCCATAAAAGTTCCTACTACATGCTGACTAGCCTCAAGATGGCTTTCCCCTGGCCAATTTCCAGGAATCAGGGTCCTTGCTGACCACCCCAATCAGAGCCACCGAGCTTCATATGACAAGGTGAAAGGTCTTCTCCTGAAAGGAGGGTGTAGGTACCTCTATCCATATTCAAGTATACAAGGGTGTATTTACCACAAAGCAAAGAAGGCATTTGCCTAGGGCAGAATTTTTCAGAGGGGCAGCAGCAGTTTTCAGGGGGGCAGTGCTGTCCCCCAAAAGAAGGAAAGGAAGAATGGACACAAGCAGCACAGGGACCAGGTGGGATCTGAGAGAGACCTGTAGGCTGCTTGATGGTGTATGCAGAGCCTGACCCTTGTTCCCGGGGATGTCCGGAGCTGTGAAGGTGAGTGTCTTATCTCTTGTAGGGGTGGGGGGGTTGCCAGTGTATGGGGGGCAGTGGTAGTGGAAGGCTCTCTCGGGTGGGGGGGTGCAGCTTGTCAATGGGGGGAGACAATTTTTGTGTTGCCTAGGGCAACATGAATTCTAAATACACCACTGCAAGTATTCATTGCCTGTTTACAATATTTAAAGTGGCTGTAACCTCTGACATATATCCAGTGAAGTGACTGGCCTCAGGTGATAAGTATACCTTATGGCGCTGCTCCAAGCTGTGGATGGAAGGAAAAAGATCACCCTACCAGCAAGTGAGAAGAGGGGAGCATGAGTCCGAGCGATTCCAGTATAAGTCAATACAAGTGAAGGGATGGACGCTGCTCAACCGACCCCAGGAATCCAATGTTAAGGAATGACCTGGCCGTGCTTCTAACGCGTTTCGTCCTGCCCACTGGGGCTTGGTCAGAGAGCCTGTCCAGGCCGTTCCTTAACATTGGACTCCTGGGGTCGGTTGAGCAGTGTCCATCCCTTCACTTGTATTGGCCTCAGGTGATACACACAGATAAAACCAATCCTCCTATGTAGGTTGTACCTGTTTATCTATAGCCTTCTTTCCCCTACATCCATTTAAAGTGCAGAATTTACCCAGGATCTCTCAGCTCTGAAAAGCAGGGGAGCTGAAGTTACTTCAGTGAGGAGAGCTCTGATAGCTGATTGGAGGGACGGGCACAGAACTCAGCACATAGAAACAGGGCTGAGGCTGTCAATCACAAGCTGTGCATTCCCGTCACCATTTTTCTCTTGGTGTTATGTAAACTTGTCAGAAGTGACTCATGCTGATAGCAGAAGAAGAAGACAGTGAAAAGAAATGACACTCAGTGCTCTGGACTGAGACAAGTACACACTATAGAGGGATAGGCTTTGTTCACATTTCATGTCCGAGGTTTACAACCACTTTAAATATGTTCAAGTTTCCTCTCTCTAACATCATTTTTAACATAAAAATTAAAGTGTACAAGACCCTAGCAATGAAAAAAAAGATATGAGAATCACTGCAAAACATTTACTCGCTTCTCCTATTTAGTTCACTTTTTGGGCTGTTAAATATGTCATTGAAAATGTTTTGTTCTATCTGTTTGATAAGTACAAACGAATATCTGTTGGTCATGTCAGAAATTCAGAGCTGTCTTGTGTACACTTCCTGTGTTATCCCATGAAATTGAATTAGCCCTCCTGGTTCTCATCTTGGGACACAGAAGGATTAGTGTACATGCTGTGAAGATGATAGGGTGGCAGGGTTTTTAGTAGTTTAGCAAAAGACAACTAGGCAGGGCTGACACCACTCGGTTCACAACAGGACTTAGAAGCCATGCACATTTCTGATCAGTTATTTTTCTATACTTGCAGGTTCATTAAAGGGAAACAAAACAAACGAGTAAATGTTGTGCAGAGATGCTCTGCATATATATATATATATATATATATATATATATATATATATATATATTTATTTTTTTAACCCTGACATACACTTTAAGCTGTGCATTATATTGCAACATCACTCAGTAAAATCAGCTGGTTAATGCAATACGTAAGCTATCCTACTTGATTCTTTGTTTCTGCAGGTCTCAAATATTACTCCTTAACAGTGCAACTGAAAACACAGCTGCATTATAGATACAGCTGTGTCCATAGAATGCTTCTGTCTGGTGTCAAAAATTATAACCACAACCATGTATTCTTCTCCACTTCTCATTGGTATAATTTACCTATAGAACAATAGATGCTTCTAAAGCATAAGAAAAAAAGGAGAAATAGATACCAAATACAGAACTAATCATGTATTTGCAGAACCGGAAACGCTGACTAATTCAGCTCCTGGGCAAGCACTGGAAAACAGCTGTTGGTTCCTGCCCTTTTGCTCAAAAGGCATGCTCACAGCTGGCCAGAGCTAGAGCAATCTGAAAACCAGTGCTGTGCCTGACAACAAGTTTTGCTGAGCAATTTTAACCTTTTCATGTGAGCACCTCCCGGCCCTTTAAGTTGTTTCAGATGCCGGGAGGCGGGGCGAAGTTTTAGAGTCATGTGCCCGCTGTGATTCACTGTCACATGATCGGAAAAGGTCCCAATCGCAAGGGGAGATCGGGACCTTTCCGTGAGACACCGACATATGTGCTGGGAGCACGTGTTTTCAAATGGTACGCAAATATGCGGTCGATCGGCATCAAGGCAAAGCCACCGTGAGGCCGCATATTTGCATTCAGTCAGCGTCAAGGGGTTAAAGCAGCAATAAGAGTAAAGTAGTTTTAAAATCCCGTCTGACTCGAATGCTTTTTTCGGAGGGGATTATAGTCTCTCCCTTACTACCGTTTCCTTTTCCTCCAGCCTATGCAGTTAATGTCAGGCAGGCAAAGAGTGGGAAAGACAAAACTGTGGCTAGATTTTCCAGGAAAGGTGGTGACTTGCATAGGAGACATTCGAAAGTTTAGAAGGAAGATTACTGAAGAATAGAGCTATGTAGCAAGATTCCCTAAATGTAGACCCAAACTCATTGCTACACTCGAGAATCACCGTTTTAATGAAAAGTGGTATCTCTGAAAAGGATTACTTTTGGCAAAATGTCAGGTCCTCTGTAACTGCTGGAACTTGCATCATGTTCAAATGTGGCTGCTTAATTTCTGTAATGTACTGTAGTTCTGTATGAGAACCTGTTAGCTCACCTCCTACTACATCCTGTCAGCCGTTAACCACAACCCCATCCTTAGTTCGACATACCTGAGTTGACCACAGGTTGAGCTGTTTGAGTGAAGGCAGCTTGATGAGTTGCTCAGCACAGGCACTCGTTACATTGGTGAAGGCCAGACTGAGGTTTTCTAGGTTTCCGAAAGAGCCGGAGCTCAGTAACCTGGCGAGATCCGCATCCTGCAAACAGAGTGCCTCTTTTAATATATATATACCAAGGTGAAAATACTGTTTGGGTTGTGATCACATACAAATAAATAAAATGCAGCAATTTACAAATACTAGTGACCATTTTTCTTGACATCTTAAAAATGAGAAATGTAAGATCTGCCTTTATAAAAAAATTTAATTATATTGCCAAATCTGGGACAGTTAGTAATTATAAAACAACTGAAAGCCAAATTCCAAGAAGATGGCCATTGCTCTTCCAGGGCCGCCTTGGAACGCACGTCCCGGAAGTGACGTCAATGGTGGGCGGTGACGCGTTTTGGAGCATGAGCAATCACTCCTTCATTAAGACCGTGTCTTGAACGGTGTGCGGTGGCCATCTTGGAATTGCACCTGCTCTCCCCCTGCTGCTGCTGGATGGCACAGTGCAGGGGCGGACTGACAACTCATGGGGCCCCCGGGCAATAGGGGATCATGGGGCCCCTGTGTCCTTGCCCAAACTCAAAAAAGCCTATGAAAAAGGTACCAGGGGCATCTCATGGGGCCCCCTACTGACCCCAGGCCCTCGGGCAGTGCCGAGTTTCCAAATGGTCAGTCCGCCCCTGGCACAGTGACAGGAGCCCTGCATTGACATTTTTATATGCCTGAGCCTTATCACCTTTTGTAAGTGGTTTTAACCAACAAATATGTGGGTATACTGCGATTTCTTGTTCTCTTCTGTTTTGAAAAATGGGAAGGCACTCTATGACTTCAAAGTCCAAAGAGGTGCTTGCCATCTTCTGATTATTTATATCTGACAGGTTTATTGTGCTTCCGGAGCTCCAATGCTGGACTCTGCTGGTCTCAGCACCTTCAAGTTTAGAGTCGGTGCAGCTACTATGCCTGCCCCTCCTCCTGTCCAATCACAGATGCCTTTGTATTAGTTGAACTCATTCACAAAATACAAAGGCTTCTGTATTGTTGGCTTATCCATATTATTTACAGGGGACAAAAAATGGAAACACTACATGATTAGCAGGTGTGAAAGTGACCACGTTTCGCTTTGGAAGAGGAAGTCACATAACATTCTTTTGCCCCTCCCCTCTGCTGTCCATATACAGAAACCTTTGTATTTTGTGAATGCGTTCAACTAATACAAAGGCTTCTGTGATTGGACAGGAGGAGGGGCAGGCATAGTAGCTGCACCGACTCTAAACTTGAAGGTGGGTATGCATTAATATATATGATGTATGTATATTGCTGTTTATCAATTCAGTTCTATCAGTAGAACGGAGTGACAGCAGAATGAAAGGAAGGTGAGTATTTGCAACTGGGGAGGGAAGGAAATTAAGTGAACCTATTGTTTTGCCCTTTAACGATTTTTTCATAGTTGTGTACTATTTATTTTAATTTTTAGTTGAAAACTACATCACAGAGCACAATGGATTTATTAATGCACAAAACAGAAACTGTTTGTCTCCAGATTATCTCTCTATGATTGAAACTTCCTAACTGGGAGAAACAGGAAGGATGAATCACTGAGCCATTCAGTGTAAACTGCAGCTTCAGCTACTGAGCTCTATAAACTCCAGACACTTTTCCAGCAAAGTAGGTAAGATTATTACGACATGAGAAATGAACCCTAGAGGTCCACCTGCTGTGTAAAAATGAAAAAAAAATATCTCTAGACAATATTTCGTTTTTAGTCCTGACCATAATGAGCAAAAGAATATAGAGTATTTGTAAAACCACTACACATTCCCTAACAGACCCTGTCACCGCTTTAAAAAATAGAATTCTCAAAAGAGCTATGGCCAGAATCTTCACATGCAGCACTCCCAGTATTGGATGCTCGTGCCCCCCA
Organism: Staurois parvus; assembly: GCF_062004578.1. NCBI lineage: Eukaryota > Metazoa > Chordata > Amphibia > Anura > Ranidae > Staurois > Staurois parvus. Next base: position 2,032,341 of record NW_028318294.1, on the reverse strand, counting down.
TTGCAGGCTGTGGTTCCTCATGCCAGCTCCTATATCAATACAGAACACAGCAGTGATGTAGCGGCCAGTAGAAGGTACCACAGCGAGGACCAGACATCTGAAATACCTGCAGCTGTGCTGGATGCAGAATACTCTCTGACAGCATGGAGGGGGGGGGGGGGTTGGCAAGTATTACCAGCCTTATACTGCAGGGTGTATTTATTTAAAAAAAAAATGACATAGTTGCTTTAATTAACATTCCTTATTGGGTTTTGATGCAGCTAATGGCTTTAGATGATGGTTAATACAAATGCAATTGCAGTTGAAACCAAACATATTGTGAACAAGCAATGCTTACTGTGGACTTAGATGGCAGTGTTAGGCGAGTGGGACCTCCTTTTCTTTGCTGTAAATACAATGAATGAATGAAAAGAGTCAACATATGAAATATAACAAAATATTGCAAATGATTGATAAATCATTGGAATCCTAATGACTGCTAACCTGGTTATAATTCATTTTATCATTGCAAACAAAAAATGAACCACATCACATTAAAGGAAAAGATTTTTCATAAGTCATTTCATCTACTTTAAAGTATATCTAAAGTAACAATATGGCAATAAAAACTTGAAAAAGTCTCTTGCTAAAGCCAAGCTAAAAAACCCCAAAAGGCTAGGTTGGACCTGGGTTTTAGCAGCAGGTTAACTGTAATGCGGGCAGCAAGGCCCATTGGCTAGCTGCCCCTGGTCAATGGCTGCATTATGGGTTCATTCCTATATCTTCCCCAGGGGATCCATCCTCCCACACATAATATTAACTGTTCTCTTATTAAAAACACAAAAACATTGTCATCCCCATATAAATCTGTAAAAAACCACAAAAACATTGTCATCCCCATATAAATCTGTATAAAAAGAAAAACATTGTCATCCCCATATAAATCTGTAACAAAACACAAAAAAATTGTCATCCCCATATAAATCTGTAAAAAAACACAAAAACATTGTCATCCCCATATAAATCTGTAAAACAAATACATATACAGCACTTTTTCCAGGCATTTTCAGTAAAATGCAGAACTTACCAGCTCTTTCAGTTCCCGCTGTCTGTCGCAAAGCTGCTCGTACATTTTCTTTCCTACATCTGTACTCTCCAGGGTAGATATGATCTGCAGCTGTGTGTCATTGTTTTCTATGATGTTGTATTCCAGCATTAGACAAAGGATCTGAAAACAACAACAGGAGAATTTCAAAGCAAACTCAAGGCTAATCAAAATGATGCCAGTTGATAACAATTGCAATTCAACAGCAGCAAACCATTACTTTTTTGTTTCTTTTTTTTGCCAGCTTCCAATGGGAGATCACTTAATATGCAAAACAGTGGCTGTATGTAAAGCCTGGATATGTAATAAGTAAACATGGCTTCCCCCTATGTACCAGGGGCGGACTGACGCCTGGCTTCCCCCTATGTACCAGGGGCGGACTGAAACGTGGGCACTGCCCGAGGGCCCGGATCAGTAAGGGGCCCCATAAGATGCCCCTGGTACCTTTTTCATAGGCTTTTTTGAGTTTGGGCAAGGACACAGGGGCCCCATGATCCCCTATTGCCCGGGGGCCCCATGATTTGTCAGTCTGCCCCTGCTATGTACTGTACATAAATGCTTGATAACTATATCCAGCACAGGGCAGCACAGTGGCTGAATGGTTGGCACTTCCGCCTGGCAGTGCTAGGGTAGCTGGTTCGAATCCCAACCACGGCACCTCCTGCCTGGAGTTTGCATTTTCTCCCTGTGCCTGTGTGGGTTTCATCTGGGTACTCCAGTTTCCTCCCACACTCCAAAGACATGCTGGTAGGTTAGTTGGATCCGGTCTAAATTGGCCCCAGTATGTGTATATTTGAATGTAAGTTAGGGACCGTAGATTGTACGCCCGTTGAGGGTTAGGGACTGATGTGAATTCACAATATATATGTAAAGCGCTGCGTAAATTGACAGCGCTATATAAGTACCTGTAATAAATATCCGGACGCAAGCTTTTTAAAGCTTAACTCCAGCCCATAAGAAAGAAATACACCAATACAGCTAGTTAATCATTAATAAATCATATAGTGAGCTGAGAGATGATCCTATCAGTCTTCTGCTGCTCTTTTTCTATCCAATTAGCAGGCTGGGACGGAGAGAGGGCACCACTCTATTCCCTTCCACAGTCTATAACTAACAGAGAAAGCAGTGTCATCCACCTGGCTGTGCCATGCGTTAGGACTGTGAAAATATCAGAACTGGGGAACAGAAATACAAATTGTTTGGAAGGTAAACAGTTGCAGTATATGTATTTTACTATTGTTTTTTTAATTGATTGCCTAGAGTCCAGCTTTACCAATAATTGATCAGAATATTGGCATCAAGCTAAATGTCCTTTTACATGGGTGTTCCGTTCTTTTCATCATTACAGTTACGTTTAAAATAAATAAATAAAAATCTGTTTTTCATCAGTTTTTACATTCACTACCAATGCAAAAATGGATGCAAAAGAGGACCATTTGTCTGTTTACATCAGTTTTTCATCCTTTACGTTTTTTTTTTTACTGAACAAAAGTAGGGCTTTGATCTGTTCCAAAAAAATGGATGTTGATGGATACAGATGTAATCGATGATCATCTGTTTACACACATTTTCCATAGAGATGCACTGATGTCCATTTTTCATCCATCAACAGCTGAATGAAAAACAGGCAAATGTAACGCCCAATGCAAAAATGGATGCAAAAGAGGACCATTTGTCTGTTTACATCAGTTTTTCATCCTTTACGTTTTTTTTTTTTTAACTGAACAAAAGTAGGGCTTTCATCTGTTCCAAAAAATGGATGTTGATGGATACAGATGTAATTGATGATCATCCGTTTACACACATTTTCCATAGAGATGCACTGATGTCCATTTTTCATCCATCAACAGCTGGATGAAAAACGGGCAAACGTAACGCCCATGTAAAAGGGGCCTTTGGGAAAAGAATAAAAATGGCAGTTACCATTTAAAAATAAATAATTTTTCCCGTAAAACAGAAATATGATCCAGTCATGCGATTATTCCAGAATGATTTGTGGAAAGGTTATTTATCTTTTTCTTACCGAGTATACTGCATAGGTTCAATGAGATGTGAGAGCTTTGTAAAGCATTGTTGAGTATGTTGCTCTGTAGACATAGGTGAGTGCAATGTCTGCTTTACGTCAGCACAGAGCCTTTCTGCAGTTGCTTCCTGTCTCCATGCTCTGTAATCTTTAATACTCATTTCGGAGCCCTTTATCTGTCTGTGTGCCCTTCCTTTCTTTCCTACAGCAGGAGTTACAGTGCAGCTAAGATATAAGTGGGGATACAGGACATTTTGCCAGATGCACAGTATACTGAGCCATCTGTGCTCTGTTTTCTGCAAGCCATTAGGCCAATGTGTGCTCATTGGCGGTTCTCGTACCTCCACCATGGTCTGGTTTCCTCGCAAGGCAAGCAACATGCATGGCCCCAGCTTATTCTCGGCCAGCGACAGGAGAAATTTCTTGGTTTTATAACAGGAACCCATCAAAATGTGAACCTGCGTGAGAAGAGAAGTGTTACATGGGACTTCATAAAAGACAAATAATTCTTAGCACAGTTCAGCCTTGGCAAACAACATACTGCAACGGTTTTTAAATGTGCTTCATTATTTAAAAAACAAAAAAACACAAAACATTTACCACAACATTGAATTAATTATATAGGGCTGCCATTGTGTGTGTGGTACAGAGTTCACAGCACCATTCACATTAGTCAGTCACTGCCCCAGAGGAGCTTACAATCTAATGTCCCTATCACAGTTTAACAAAGATATACACTCCTACACACACACTAGATCAGGTTTTATCAGAAATCAATCAGTCAGTATTGTTTATTGATTTTAGAGCAGATTAGAAGGTCTCTGTATGAAAGCCATGCAAACACAAGGCGAACATGCAGGCCACATGATAGTATCCCTGGTGGGAGCTAAGGGGGTACCCACCAGACCTCCTGTATGGGGACCAGGTCAGCAAGGGGGCCCTGGGTGAACTGAATGTGGGCATGGAGGGTGATCAGCACAGTGGGGGGGGCAATTACTAGAACCGATCCACTGTATGGCTCTCTCTTTAGCAGCTGGTTCTCTCTCTCCCGCTGGCTTTCAGCTGCTGCAGAGAGCCATACAGGGGATCACTTCTAGTAATTACCATACGTTTCTCCCTGCTGCCCAGACACCCCCCCTGTGTGCCCCCACCCCCACAGTGCTTCCAGCTTTCCTTCTCTCCTTCCCACTGGCAGCTGCTGCAGAGATCCATACAGGGGATCGGTTCTAGTAACTACCATAGTAATTACCATACATTTCCCCCTGCTGCCCTGGCCCCCCTGTGTGCCCTCACCCCCGCACTGCTTCCAGCTTTCCTTCTCTCCTTCCCACTGGCACCTGCAAGCACACAATAGGATCCTGCTGGATGGAGAGTGGGGAAAAGGTCTTGTAAATATGTCACATTTACCAGCTCCTTTCTTTCCTGAATGAACACAATGAGTGATCAGTACTGTACACACACTGTGTTCATGCACAACTAAAGCATAGTAAACAGTTTTTTTAGGGGGGGTCTTGTCAGGTTGGCTGTATGGGGCCCTGTGGTTTCTAACACAAGCCCTGGCTACTTGATCCTGAAGAAATCTTCACTACTGGACTGCTCTGTTCTCTTTCCATGGATGAACTTCTGGTGGGTTGAAAGCTTTGGGTTCTACATAAAGCTGCAAAAAAAAGTTCCAGACAAGGACCCGCCTCCTTCTTTCTCCTTCTCCTATGGGAAACGTTCCTTCATTGCTTCCACTACCTGTAACAAAATCTGTGAACAGAGAGAGAATCCTGTGACTCAGCCTCTCTCCCATTCCCAGATCATGCAATCACATAATATTTCTCAATGGTGGGGGATTCTTCATTGGGGGATTTTTCATAGCAGCTCAACCTGGAGTCCAAAACGATTAACCCCCCGTGCGCTGTAAATTCATCCACAGGAAGAGGACAAGGCAGCCCAGCAGTGAAGATTTCACCAAGATCCAGCAGCCTGCACATTGCGGGACATCATTCATGACAGTTAAATTACATAACTAACGCAATAGAGAAAGAAAAATAGCTAAACTTCAGCTTTTTGTCTTTCAGATTTTTGGGGAGATTGTGTATGGTGAGAAATACCTGGATCTGAAGTCCAAATGTAATGACTGTAGTATCCATGTATTGTTTGAAGTAGAAACTATGCCAAAAAAAGCCTTGGTTTATGGCTCAACAACCATCTTAATTGGGACATACATGTGGTAATCTCCTTTTCTATCTTATTAACACCAACAGTGTCAGACTTGATCTGCTGGATAAAGCCCTCCCAGGCTGTACCAACCAGATCTGCCATCTCTACAATTAACACAGCATCCAACACAATGGTGTTTACCACCACATGATATAGTACAACGTTATTAAATAGGTAGTGTGGAGGATGCTAACATCCAAGATATAAGTAATCACCCAGGGGTGATCATCCCACATAATGGACTTACAACTTAATGGTGAAAAAAAAAAGGAGAAACGGAATTCAAAGATGATAACCGGGCACACAGAAAAATATAATACATTAAAACAGTAATTATTAAAAATATCTTAGATTAAAACATCACAAAATATTCATAAAAGCACAAAATATATATTTCTAGTCATGCCCCTGCTATGTCTACGCGTTTAGCAGGCATCCACTTCTTCAGCACTATAACTTTATTTTATTTGTTTACTGTATTTTTATTCATTCTGTGTGCCTGTTGGTAACCCTTGAATTCCCTTTTCCTTTTTTTCCCCCCCATTTGCTTTTCAGTGCATTATGGGATGATGACCCCTGGGTGATTGCTTATATATTGGGAGTTCGCATCCTTCACACTATTTGATGCTGTTGTATTAAAGGTTAAGTCCACCTTTTTGCCCATGTTTCATGTCACAGCCATATTTAGGTTGTAACATAAAACATGGTCACATTACCCAGCTACACTCAAAAATGCATGCAAAGCATCTTCTATGTCCTTACAGGATGGTGTCAACTTACAAGCCGACCTCAATGCACTGTTTAATTGGGCAACTATGTGGCAAATGAGGTTTAATGTTGATAAATGTAAGGTTATGCACTTGGGGCTAAGAATATGCATGTATCATACATACTAGGGGGGGTAACAACTGAGGGAATCAATGGTGGAGAAGGATCTGGGAGTTCTGGTAGATCACAAGCTTAATAATGGCATGCAATGCCAAGCTGCGGTTTCTAAAGCGAGCAAAATCCTCTCTTGTATTAAAAGAGGTATAGACTCCAGAGAGAGAGAGAGAGATATCATATCACCCCGGTACACATCATTAGTAAGACCTCATCTGGAATATGCAGTTCAGTTTTGGGCACCAATTCACTAAAAGAACATTGGGGAACTGGAGAAAGTAGAGAAGGGCAACCAAACTGATAAGAGGCATGGATGAACTCAGCTATGAGGAAAGATTAGAGGAACTGAAATCTCTCTTGAGAAGAGGAGATTAAGGGGGATATGATCAACATTTATAATACATAAGGGGGGATATGATCACCATGTGTAATACATAAGGGGGGATATGATCAACATTTATAATACGTAAGGGGGGATATGATCTCCATGTATAAAACATAAGGGGGGATATGATCTCCATGTATAATACATAAGGGGGATATGATCTCCATGTATAATACATAAGGGGGGATATGATCTCCATGTATAATACATAAGGGGGGATATGATCTCCATGTATAATACATAAGGGGGGATATGATCTCCATGTATAATACATAAGGGGGGATATGATCTCCATGTATAATACATAAGGGGGGATATGATCTCCATGTATAATACATAAGGGGGGGATACCATCACCATGTATAATACATAAGGGGGGGATACCATCACCATGTATAATACATAAGGGGGGGATATGATCACCATGTATAATACATAAGGGGGGATATGATCTCCATGTATAATACATAAGGGGGGATATGATCACCATGTATAATACATAAGGGGGGATATGATCTCCATGTATAATACATAAGGGGGGATATGATCACCATGTATAATACATAAGGGGGGGATATGATCTCCATGTATAATACATAAGGGGGGATATGATCTCCATGTATAATACATAAGGGGGGATATGATCTCCATGTATAATACATAAGGGGGGATATGATCTCCATGTATAATACATAAGGGGGGATATGATCTCCATGTATAATACATAAGGGGGGATATGATCACCATGTATAATACATAAGGGAGGATATGATCAACATGTATAATACATAAGGGGGGATATGATCTCCATGTATAATACATAAGGGGGGATATGATCACCATGTATAATACATAAGGGAGGATATGATCAACATGTATAATACATAAGGGGGGATATGATCTCCATGTATAATACATAAGGGGGAATATGATCTCCATGTATAAATACATCAGTGATTCAAATAGTGAACTCAGTGTAGCATTATTCACCCTGAGTTAATCACAGAGGACAAGGGGGCACTCTTTACATCTGGAGGAAAAGAAATTTAATGTCCAAACATGGAAAGGTTTCTTCACAGTGAGAGCTGTGAAAATGTGGAATAGACTCCTTCAAGAGTTGGTTCTGGCCAGCTCAGTGGATTGCTTTAAAAAATGCCTGGATTCTTTCTTAGATACACAGAATATAACTGGATACTAATATTTATAGGTAAAGTTGATCCAGGGAATATCCGATTGCATCTCGGGGGATCAGGAAGAAATTTTTTTCCATGCAGGAGCAAATTGGATCATGCTTTGCTGTTTTTTTTGCCTTCCTCTGGATCAACTGTGGGTATAGGATAACTTTTTTTTTTCAATGATTGAACTGGATGGACTTTTGTCTTTTTTCAGCCAGACTAACTATGTAACCTGGAACAAGTATAAAGATAAGTAAATCTGACTCCTGTGTACAGCATACATGTTCCAGTGCAGTCAGTTCCAGTCAGTTTCTGGTACAGAAAAAAAAGTAGAACATTCTGCATTGTTTCTGTACAGATCTGTACTGGAACATAGCAAACTGCATCAAAACTGCTCCGGAACGGGGTGTGGTGCGAACGGTAAGCAAAAATGTATCTGGAATGCATCCAGAGCGCATTTTTGCGGTGTGAACTGGCCCTTCATGGAGAGAATAAAAAAAATGTTGTAATGTATATTTATTCATAAGGATCTGTATATCAATTCTCTTCTTTAGATATACAATATAAATGTTAGTTTAGGGGAACCATTATTACTTTTTTGCGCTGGGAATATAGCCATAAAACTGGCAATTTGTTTACTGGTTTTTACTGGTCTGATACCAGACCATACTCTACCTCTGCTGTGAGAATATTTAGCTTGGCTGTACATTTCTACTTATGTCATTGTAGAGGGAAGGAAGAAGGAAATGTCTCCAACAAAAGCTGTCTGGTCAATGTTCCCCCATGAGCTTGAGAGATCACGAGACTGTCACATCAAAAGCATGAAGTGAAAAGGGTTAGGCCAGCTTTTTTCAACCAGGGTGCCTTCTGGACTCCTCAGGGGTGCCTTGGCAAAATGCCTAAAAATGGCCCTAAACTGCCCCAAAATTGTAAAAAAAACAGAAATCGAACACCTGCCTTATTTTACACAAAGCCACTATTTTTTATTGTGTGGCATTGCAAACCTTGGGCACCATGTAGGCCAACTGCTGGCATCCTAACAGCCGATGATGTCATCGGTTGATAAGGAGGACATCGGGTTTCTGTGCAGCATCCTTGTTTGTCCCTCCCTGCCAGCACTGGGGTCACGTTAGCTCAGTGAGGGAGTGAAATTGAGGGAGAAGAGAAACAATGGAATACTAGTCAGTGTGCAAAGCTATATTTGCTTTGTAAGAATAAATCACCTCCAATGTTGGGTGTCTTACATGTGCAGATTCTGCTGCACTATGTAAAACCTTTAGTTTAGTTTTTTACATTTTAGAATGGGGTGCTCGAGAAGAACTTTAAAGAGTGCCTTGACTCAAAAAAGGCCATAAAAAGTATGTTTCTTTCACTTTTTTCTAACAGGTTTATTTAATATGGCAGTATTGGATAGAATCAGTGTTAAGCAGTTCTCTTGTAAAACAGCAGACTATGTCAAACATTTACCTACTTTAAAAGTCTGTGTTACGTATTTTTCACTCTACTCACTAGCTAAAAAGCAGCCATAATTAGAACCAAAGGTGACTCCGGGTAATCTATGTTTAATCCAATGACATCATACATGGAGAGGAATACACAAAAGCATTCCAACTTCCTCTCTGATTGCATCACAGATATTAGATCCTGCTCCCTAGATATCATAATAATGTCCTTAAAGTGGAACTTTTAACTAAAAAATAAAAATAAGGCTGATATACTACAGGAATTTTATTTAAATAAATTGTGTGAATATATGCTTTGACTACCCAATTATGTGAAAAGCAAATTCCTGTTCCCTTTCAACTACCCAAATATGTGCAGATGAAATATTAAAACAGCAATATGCTTTTCACATGATTGGTAAAGTGTTACTAAACCCAGGGCCCTGAATTCACTATATCCGGTCTCCCCGGACCATGCATTCACTATATCCGGTCTCCCCGGACCCTGCATTCACTATATCTGGTCTCCCCGGACCCTGCATTCACTATATCTGGTCTCCCCGGACCCTGCATTCACTATATCTGGTCTCCCCGGACCCTGCATTCACTATATCTGGTCTCCCCGGACCCTGCATTCACTATATCTGGTCTCCCAGGACCCTGCATTCACTATATCCGGTCTCCCCAGACCCTGCATTCACTATATCCGGTCTCCCCAGACCCTGCATTCACTATATCTGGTCTCCCCGGACCATGCATTCACTATATCTGGTCTCCCAGGACCTTGCATTCAGTATATCCGGTCTCCCCGGACCCTGCATTCACTATATATGGTCTCCCAGGACCCTGCATTCAGTATATCCGGTCTCCCCGGACCCTGCATTCACTATATCTGGTCTCCCCGGACCCTGCATTCACTATATCTGGTCTCCCCGGACCCTGCATTCACTATATCTGGTCTCCCAGTACCCTGCATTCACTATATATGGTCTCCCAGAACCCTGCATTCACTATATCTGGTCTCCCAGACCCTGCATTCACTATATCTGGTCTCCCAGACCCTGCATTCACTATATATGGTCTCCCAGTACCCTGCATTCACTATATCTGGTCTCCCAGACCCCTCATTCACTATATCTGGTCTCCCACAGTACACACAACATGGAAATGCAATTATTTTAGTAAATATAAACTGCTAAATACCTTTTGTCATCAGCAGTTAGAGCAGTCTTGTGACTTCTATCAGGGTCTGGCTGAGCCCTGGTTAAAGCTTGTAGGAGGAGTTTTCATTCTCCTCTGACTGTCCTATGAGATTGTAAGACCCAGGACCCTCTGTCTTGACAGCGCCGATTGGCTCTGTGCTGATCACATGCACCCTCCCAAAGAAAAAAAAACTCTCTAGCAATACATGCCAAACAGAGCATGCGCAGAGTGACTCCTAGAGCTCTGTACTATCAGCAGTTGGATTGGGGACAGTAGAAGAAGGGAAAAATCAGAGAAGACAGGATCAAACAGCCTTTTTTACACAATACAGTATATTAACCCCTTAGGTTCCATAGTGAGCATAACAAGCATGCTTTACTGCACATACATACTGATTTTACAGTTGTGGGTTTAGTAACACTTTAACTGAAGTGAATACTCACACAATTTATTCAGTGAAGATTCTTCACTCTTTTTAGTAAATCAGCTCACATATGTGCTACCTATGTCCAGGTTTTGTAGCCGAAAAATTTACAGAAACCATTTTTTTTATAAAATAAATTCTATTCTTATTGCTGTGGGGACTTCTGCTTATAACTTATGTTGTCACCACTACAGGAAGTACAGGAAGACTTTCCGCAGACACACAGAAAAAAAAATCTACTTTTTTTTTATAGGGAGCAAAGGTTAGAATATCTTTTAGGTGTTTTCTGTACCTGATTTCCCTTTATGTCCTGTGACAACTGTCACTAGGATGAGAAGTGAAGATAAATTTCCCCAGCAGGTACACTAAACTGGAAATAGCACTTTCTGCCCACTCCAATATGATAAGCCCTCTCTAGGATTCTTTTTTTTGACAGAACGTATAGAAAGTCACAAGAGCACGTCCACTTAGTTCTCAAAACATCCATACTAGAACCATAGTTAAAATAATGGAAAGTAAGCTTGCAGTGGGCAGAAAATTAAACTCACATTATTGCAGACACGTACCATACTGGCAAAGAGTTCACCATCATCATCACAGGCGACACCCCCTGGGCTGTATAGCTGGAACCAGCCGTCCTTCCCAGCTCTGACGCTCAAGAGACAAGAGTGAACCTGCGGGAGGAGAAAGATATTATTTTTAATGAAGGAACACAATAATCATCTTAATCGAATAGCCTTTAGCCAATTTCAATTCAAATTAGTTTTACATATTTATTATAAAAAAAAAAGAAAAGAAAAAAAAAAAGAAAACCAACCATTTTTACACCCAAATCCAAAAGTATTGATTGATTAAAAAAACTGTCACTTTTCCTGCTCTCCTCCTACACTCTATTCCTTTTGCAGTAGTCAGTTTAGTAGACTTTGGGATTTAATTCCCTTTGTGTGCCCGCCTCTCTTTCTCCTCCATCTATCCTCTGTGTGACACAATTTTGATATGGTATATTTTTATCGTTTGAAATTAGATTTTTTATTTATCCTTTTTTGGGTTACTGAATATTATGTGACTGTTTTATTCATTGCATTATTTGTCGGCTACCATATTCTACTACGAAGACAAAGTGGATCCTGAGGAAGCTTTTTAGAAGCGAAATGTGTTGGTCCACCATGACCAAAAGCCTGTATATGATTTTGCTATTTGGTTGTAGCTGATGGATATTGTTTTTATTGTATGCGTATTTTAATGTACTGTACAAATGAAAAAAGTAACTACCCTCGCCTCAACAACAGATCAAGGGAGTGCTATTAACGTGTGTACGAAGCTGGCCATAAACTAGAAGATTTTTGACTGAACATTTGGTTGATTATTATTATCATACAGTATATATAAAGCACCAATAGTTCGCTCAGCGCTGTACATTACAAAGGGGGACAGAACATGTGACAGAACAATAACAATACAATGCAAAACATGAAGGGATTGAGGGCCCTGGTCTTTCAATCTAGGAGGGAGGGGATGGTGGCACAGGAGGAGATAGCTGTGGGGGACGGAGTGGTAGGAAGAGTGGAGGAGGTCGGCAAGTTAGCAGGGGGTGAGGTAGGCTTCCCTGAAGAGGTGGGTTTTCAGGGTGTGCCTAAAGGAGAGGAGAGTAGGTGATAATCTGATGGGTTGGGGCAGGGAGTTCCAGAGGATGGGTGACACCCTGGAGAAATCCTGGAGGCGGGCATGGGAGGAGGAGACGAGGGAACTAGAGAGAAGGAGGTCTTGTGAGGAGCGGAGTGTGCATGCTGGGTGGTACTTGGATATTAGGTCAGTGATGTAGTACGGGGCAGTATGGTGGACAGCTTTGTACGTCAGTATTAGGATTTTGAATTTGATCCGTTGCGCAATCAGAAGCCAGTGGAGGGATTGGCAGAGGGGGGTGGCGTAAACGGAGCGGTTGGAAAGGTGAATGAGTCTGGAAGCCGTATTCAGGATCGACTGAAGTGGGGATAGCCAGCGGCGAGGCAGGCCAGTGAGGAGGGAGTTGCAGTAGTCGAGTCGTGATATGATGAGGGAGTGGATGAGCTGTTTAGTGGTTTCTGGGGTTAGGAACGTGCGGATTTTGGCGATGTTGCGGAGGTGGAGTCTGCACGAGCTTGTTAAAGATTGGGCTGGAAGGATAGGTTGGAGTCCAGAATGACACCAAGTACTCTGGCCTGCGGGGCGGGTTTGATGGTGGTGTTGTTGGACATGATGGAGAAGTCAATGGGGGGTGGGGTCCGGGCTGGGGGGAAGACAAGAAACTCGGATTATCTGTATATAGATATGCCACAGGGCTTCCAGTCCTGAGAGAAGGTTTCCCATGAATGCGTGAAGACAGCTATCTTGGGAAGTCCCAAACCCTCCCCATCTTTGCACAGAAAAATCACCTGCGCGTGCACAGATGAGCTCTGTGCATGCGCCGTAATGGCGGCGCTGGAGCGGGTAGGAGCCACCAGAGAGGTGGACAGAAGATCCGCTATAATTTATTTCTTTTTGTCCTTCAACTGAAGCTGATGAATATGTGACTTTTCTCAACCTGGTTAACGATGTGACTGTTCCACATCAGTTACTACTATTAGGCTGATAAGAAATTTCAGCTTGTGTGCAATAGGTAAAGGGATAGGTATTTGGAAATAACTAATAATTAACTTATTACATTTTGCCCTTTTCCTTGCAATGAAAATGAAGCAGATAAGCAGCCCAGGGCTTGTCACCCTGAACAATTATGTGCATCTGCCCATCTCCTGCACTTTATTATGCAAATTCACAGAACGACATACAGGTACAGAACAGGTCAGGAAGAGTTACCACTGTGGCATGGGGAGGGGGTCACGCGACCTATTTAGCTATGGGGGGGCGTGGTCACGCAAAGGTGCCGAGATATGAATTCTGACATGTGGTGTGACTGTTAAATGCATAGAATAAAATTAAAACACAATAATAATTTTGTCATGTTTGTTTCTGGAGACCATTTTGAGATTGGGCTTCAGTAAATAGCACTATGAGACTTTTTTTTGGAAGGATAAGTTCACCTTTTCACAAAAAAACAATAACTGCACATTTTTGCAGGAAAAAAAAAAATGCATTCACTATTTTTTTTGTTTTGGAAGCCTGGAAAGCATTGGATCCGCGATCAGTTGGCACCATGCAGGATTCATGCAGGCCTGTCAGTGTACCTGTGTGCTCATACCTTATTAAGGGCAAGCAGATACACACTGCTTAGAAAAATCAATGAACTACCACAGCGCTCAACAGCACTGTGGTAGTTCATTGAGAACTACAAACTGACAGCCGCAAAAGCCATTGGAACTTGTAGTTTTCCCATTTACAGCATACTGTGAATGAGTGACACCACCAGGCAGGCGGTGCCCTGCAAGACCACATTTTTTTTTCTCAAATTGTCACAGCTAGAGGGGGAAAAAGATCCCCGCTAGCTGTCACAATGGGGGATTGGGGTGCGGTCCTTTTGTAACATGTTACATATGACACCCCAAATATGGGTGTCACATGTAACATGCTATGAAAGGTGAACATATCCTTTAAGCAAAAAAGCCCAATCAATAAAGAAAAGAACTAAAAATATAATTAAGTTCCAAAATATGCGATTTTGAAAATGGTCCGACCATAACAGAACACTTTTTTTCTGAAACGCTTGCTATAAATAAACTTTGCATTGCTGGAGAATATATTATTGTTAATAAAATAAGAAGAAAATGCTAAATACAGTCAAGGCATTCCAGGACTGCCAAAAAATCTTCTCTAAGAGGCTGAAGTATGACGCAAATGGCGGTCTACAGTTGACGTTTGTTTTGTTACTGCATGCTGAGTTAGACATGTCATGAAAATAGAGTACCCGTCTACATTTCTAGATTTTTAAAGGAGATTGCCAGAGCCAGGGTACACATTGGCCTGTCTGACTGGGAACTCCTCAAGGCGAAATAGATAAATATGTAACTGTAATAATGTTCTTTTCTCACTCCTAGTACAGGATCAGGATGGCTGTTCTTTCCTGAGATTAAAGCTGAATTCCAGGCAGATATAAAAAAAAAAAAAAAATCTAGTGATGGCACTATGAATTAATGAAAAAATAACTAAGTGTGTTTTTCATTTTAATTCAGCTAAACACATTCTAGGCACATCAAAGGTGTGTAAAGTCCCACAGTTCATTTACTTTGGAAAGCAAAGTCTGAGCAGAAAAGTCTAAGGATGAGGTTCAGGTTTGCAGTAAACCCTGTAGTCTCAAAATTCAGGGTTCTGGAGAATTGTTTTTGCAGATTTGCCCGGGAGAGTTTTTTTAGTGGGCCCCCTCAATATAAAAGGGGGAGGGGGGGGCAAAGAGCAGCCAAAGTGTCATTATAACAGGCTCCTTTTACACTGATGCAGTGTGGTCTGACCGTACCACAGGTGCAGTGCAGCGTACCTGCAGGTCTGGTGCGGGTTAGCTGCAGGTATGCTGCACTTTTTATTATGTCCTATGGGTTTGATGCTGGTTAGCTTTCCTATAGAGTTCTATAATGTCCCACGGTTTTAGTGCAGTTTCGGGAAGGACAACAAATCCGTAGCTCATAATAGAACGCTATGGGAAAATGCAGCGAACCTGCAGCCAACCCACGCCAAACCCATGGGTACACTGCACTGCACCCGTGGTGCGGTCAAAACTCACCTTTGTGAAACGGGCCTAAATAGCTGTGGGGAAAAGAAGAGTAACGGCAAAATTTCCACAGGGAGAGATTAGTCTATGAAAATATACTTTGTTTGTGATTGCTAGCTCTTTGGACAATCAAAAGCAAGATAAGGAGCAGGGTCAGGGTAAATAACAAGCAGTATCTGGCTAGTTGAGCAAACCTGGATACAGGTAGAGGGCAGGAGCAGGTAAAACACTGAAGCAATCAGGAACAGTAGAGGAGGAATTAAATACCCTTCCAGCAGCCAGCATCAGCTGCAGACTGATTACTGAGATCTGCTGGCTGTTGGGAGACACCTGCTGGTGGAAACTGGAACTACAACATTGCACTCTGTGAACCACAGTGCCACCAGCAGGTGATCCAGGTTTTCTCAATTACGCTGCTGTGTCACCTGCGTTCTCCTAATTCTAAGCCTTGGTTCACACCGGTGCAATTTGACAGTTCCAAATTGCATGACAATTCGCACCCTGTTGTCGGCCATGGAACGGTTCACATTTTTTGCAACTCCAACTTTGCGGTGCCGCACTGATTTGGAAGAAAGGTTCCTGCACTATTTTTTTTGCAGTTTCAGTTGCGACTCGCATAGACATCTGTGCATAAAATTGCACAGATGACAGCAAGTCACATATGAAATCGCACTCCTGCAACTTTGAAATCAAAATTGGATTTAATGTGAACTAGGTGTTAATAAGAAATTGCCCAGTTGCTCTCTGAAGGGAAGCGACCTCTCCAACTTGCCCCCTGTTCAGTTTGACTTATTGTTCTGCAAACAGCAAGGGAGTTATGTCATCCCTGGCTGGTCAATAAAAATAGCTAAAGACTCCAGACTGGGCAGAAGATCAGGAAGAGATAAAAGTGAATGCAATGATACAGTGGAGAAGAATGCGGACCTGGAGCAGGGCACTATGTGGGGTAAGAATGCCATAATGTGTCACGCCTACTTGTACATACTGCCACGAGTTCTGAAGTCCCCTTTCTGATTTAGTTCTACCTTAACCATATGTAAGCATCAACACTGACCAACATGAGTTTAAACAGGGTTTAGTCCTAGGTCGTTGGTTCCAACAGAGGAATGAAGCAAAAAGGGAATTTCCAAGCAAATCCTAAGCAGGCCAAAAAGGGATCGAATCTCCACTAGTTCATCAGGGACTTGCTGAGAATCCATATACAGGAGTACCTCAGTTTACGAATGCCTCAGTTAACGTAATTTTCGGTTTACGAATGAAAACCCATTGAAAATAATGCCTCGGTTTATTAATTTTTTTCGCAATATGAAGTGTACACCGGTGCCAATTTTTAATTGCAATTTCCAGCTTTTTTTTTTTTCTTCACTATAGCTCACAGTATTAGCTGTCACTTTCCCTGGAGCTAAAGGATACTTTGTTTCTTTTATCTCAGGAAACAAACTAAAAGGAAACTTTGTTTCTTTTAGCTGGGGGGAAAGTGACAGCTGATTCTCTGAGCTATAGTGAAGAAAACAAAAATCCGGTAATTACATTTACAAACCGGCACTAACCTATAGTGACAGAGACTTTTTTTTACTTTTTTCTGACCTCCAGAACGGATTAATTTGTTTTCAATGCATTCCTATGGGAAACAGCGTTTCGGTTTGCAAATTTTTCGCAATACGAAACGTCTCGGAGAATGCATTAAATTCGAAGTACACCTGTATATCTATGGGCAGGCTGATTGCACTGTAGTCGATCTATTGATCGACTTCATTACAACCAACCTGTTGGATTTTTTTACATGGGATCACTGCTAGCAGCTATAGCCACCATCAGTAAGCTTTGGTTTCTGCCGGCTGGTAAGGCTCCCTACCGACAGAACACAATACCGCTGTGAGAAGCATTCACTAATTAACAGTGACTGCGTTGGAGGGGAAATCAAGCAATTTACTTTCCTTTTCATTTACCTGAAATTATTCATGAGATCACGATTACCTTTTCATTTATTTGTTCTTCCACATATAGAAATACAATTACTTCAGCACTACCAAGCAGGAAGCAAAGCCTGCCTGTGTAGCAAGACAATATGGCTGCCCCTATTTCTATGTACTATATTAAGAAAAAAGAAAGAAAGGCAAAAACAAGAATTTTAACAAAAGACATTTAGGCCGCATGTACATGGGACACTTATGAATGATGGAAACGGACTGCTAGAAATCGTAGGTTAAAAAACGTCTGTTTAGCTGCATTTGCATAACACATTTATGCATGTTTGCGATTAGAGGCTTTTTTAGAGATAAGCACAGGAGAACCTCCCAAATGCCCAGAATGCACTGAAAAGTGGTAAATTATTAACTATTTCAGACTGTTTCAGAGAAATACAGAGAGTAGAAGCAGAGACAGCAGTAAATGTAGAAATTAGATTAGGTGTGAGTTGCTCATTATCATTTCTTTTGTTTCCAAGGGCAGGAAAGGTGTCTGGTGGAGTAATTAAGGCCACTTGGCAGGGGGTCTTCTTGAGGAATTTGAGGTGTGAACGGTCATTAACATAGCTTTTGTTTCCAAGGGTAGGAGAGGTCTGAGGTGTGACTTGGTCATTACAATGTGTGACAAGCTTGGTAGGAACATCCTGTTTTCAGTGTTTTGTCCATCTGAATTCCTTGAAAAAGCTTTGCATGCATATTTCAAGATGAAAAAAAACTCTGGACAGCATCGGGAACTGGAAGAGTAAAAAAAAATTCAGACGCAAACGCTTATAAACGAGATTTCCCGCATTTAGCCGCGTTTTGCATTTGAAACGCTGATAAAATCGACTGCTGAGCGCAAGTTTTCTGCGTTAAAAAAAAAACGACTGTAAACTCAAATGCCTGTAAACGAAGATGTGTACATGGACACATAGGAAAACATTAGGGTGAGTTCAGGGGCTGCTGAAAAGAGTGCTGAACAGTTCCTAAACATGAGTTTATCAGCTGCAGTGTACATGAGCCCTTAGTGATACAATTATGTACAGCAGGGGCGGACTGACTACTCATGGGGCCTCCCGGCAATAGGGGATCATGGGGCCCCTGTGTCCTCGCCCACACCCAAAAAAGCCTATGACAAAGCCAATGAAAGGTACCAGGGGCATCTCATGGGGTCCCCGGGAAATAGGGGATCATGGGGCCCCTGTGTCCTTGCACAAACTCAAAAAAGCCTATGAAAAAGGTACCAGGGGCATCTCATGGGGCCCCCTACTGACCCCGGGCCCTCGGGCAGTGCCCAAATTTCCAACTGGTCAGTCTGCCCCTGATGTACAGTAAGCTGCTCGTATTTTCATATACATCTTTAAAATACAATAGAATAGTTTCCCTTTACCCTGCATTTTCCAAACAATTTTCTCTAGCACAATCTATTGCCTGCAAGATGGGCATACAAATAATTTACATAATACAGAAAGGCGTAATGTGGTTACCAGACTAAACAGCTTTGCATAATGGAAAGTATGATCAATCTAACCTTCAGATAGCAGTGTGGGGAAAGGACCTAGACTGAAACCCATAGAAAATTTATAGTAACTTCCACATCTAGGACGTCAGAGCAGGTCTGAGAGCTGATTCTAGGTGGAGATATTGTGCCACCGCGATTTATGGGAAACAGGAAAAGTCCAACAATGTGTCATGCTCTATACCGTGTAATGTTTATTTTTCATTTTCATGAACTTTGCAGGAAACGTTTGGAAGTAAACCTGTACTTTGCCCACAGTATGTAAAGTGACAGGTTCACATTTCAGCAGGCACAGTATACAAGTTGCACTGCACCACCACCCTGGCTGGCTACCATGTGCCTTGAGAAATATCTAGAACCTCTAAGTATAGGAGGCAGTTGGGAGGTACTAAAGAGTAAAAAGGGGGGCTACTGTAGATCGGGGAAGCAGGGGAGTGCCAGAAATATATATACGGATTATGAGATATATAGTGTAAAAGTGGGAGATTTTGGGAGGGGCTAGCCTCTAGTAGCATGGGGAGTTAAAGGCTAAGCTCACCATATTCAGGGTGTCACTAAATCAGCCGCCACCACCCCAACCTGATCCCTTATGGCAGGGGTGTCAAATTGGCGTCCCACCAGCTGTTGCAAAACTACAAGTCCCATCACGCCTCTGCCTTTGGGAGTCATGCTTGTAACTGTCAATCTTGCAATGCCTCATGGGACTTGTAGTTTGGCAACAGCTAGAGGGCCGCCAGTTTGACACCACTGCCTTATGGTGACAGTGGGCAGGGGATCTTCTCCCTGCACCCGCTGTCACAATTCAACAGCATGGTCATGCGGAGCTACACCCCCACTATTCATTCACAAAGCTCTGTGACTGAATGAACTACAATTACTGTCTGCCATTGCAGAGAACGACTTGTAGTGTTCAATGAACTGTGGGGGCGCTGGGGAGCAATCTTGTAGTTCATTGACTTTCCTGGACTTCTGAAACTGCCTGATTGTATTGAAGGTACAGGCAGACAGCTGTCTTGAGTGAAATTGCACCCACAATCTGCTGATTGCAGGTGCAAGCTTTACAAGCTCCTGAGAAAAAAAAATAATTGCGCATTTTTTTTTTACCTGCAAAAAAATGCGCATTATTTTTATTTTTTTTTTTTAAAGGTGAACTTATCCTTTAAGCTGTCCATACACATTTTTAATTTCCAGCCCCATGAGGTTGAGATAGATTCCCCCACCTATGCTAAGCAGTTTGGATACAGGAATGTCAGCTTCTAGCCACTGTTTTCAGCAGCCATCGAATACCTGAATAATGCTTGCATCTGATTGGATGCAATTGCTGCTCGGCAAGAATTTTCCACCCAGCTCCTTCAATAAAAGTTGACTGAATATTTAACACTAATCAGGGAGGGTGGGATGGATGTTGAAAGAGTCACCCACAGCTTGAATCGGCTGAAATGGACAAAATTCGAGCAGTGTATGGCCAGTTTAACTACGACTGCTATAAAGAGAGCCTGTTATTTGCATATTATTAGCAAGGTAAGGGGCGATTATTAAGAGAAAGCGATTATTTACTTTTAAATATTTTTTATATCTTACTATTCTATGTATATAGAAAGACAAACAGCCACACTCCCATAACGTATACGGTCTTTCGTCCAGATTTATTGAACCTGACAAAGCACATTACAACACTGCCTAGGATCACCCACTCTAACATGTCTCAGGCTTGTGCCGGCTGAATAGTAGATCATTTCTAGAGCGAAGCTTGCACAAAGGTAAAACACTTCAGAGTGGGGGGGGGTCCAAGCCAAGGCCAGAGTGGGCTTTGTCAAGATCTATGATGGATGAAAAAGCGTATGTTATGGGCGTGCAGATGTTTACATTTTCATGATTTTTACAGAGTGGATAGGCTTCCATTTTGGCCTACACCTGGTATTCTGGAGGCTGGGGATACGTTACAAGCCTAGATAGGTGATATACTCCTAGTCTTCATATATATATATATATATATATATATATATATATATATATATATATATATACACACGCACATACGCACACATACGCACACACATATACACACACTATATTGGCAAAAGTATTGGGACACCCCTCCAAATCATTGGATTCATGTGTTCTGATCACCTCCATGGCCACAGGTGTATACAATCAAGCACCTAGGCATGCAGACTGCTTCTACAAACATTTGTGAAAGAATGGGTCGCTCTCAGGAGCTCAGTGAATTCAAGCGTGGTACCGTGATAGGTTGTCACCTGTGTAATAATCCATCCGTGACATTTCCTTGCTATTAATATATTCCACGCTAAACTGTTAGCGGTATTATAATAAATTGGAAGCAGCTGGGAACAACAGCAACTCAGCCACCAAGTGGTAGGCCACATAAAATGACAGAGCGGGGGCAGCGCATGCTGAAGCGCACAGTGCGCAGAAGTTGCAGACTGTCTGCAGAGTCAATAGCTAAAGACCTCCAAACTTCATGTGGCCTTCAGATTAGCACAACAACAGTGCGTAGAGAGCTTCATGGAATGGGTTTCCATGGCCAAGCAGCTGCATCCAAGCCTTACATCACCAAATGTAATGAAAAGTGTCGGATGCAGAGGTGTAAAGCACGCCGCCACTGGACTCGAGAGCAGTGGAGACGTGTTCTCTGGAGTGACCAATCACGCTTCTCTGTCAGCAAATACGGTGGTCTTGTCTAGGTTTGGTGGTTGCCAGGAGAATAGTACTTGCCTGACTGCATTGTGCCAAGTGCAAAGTTTGGTGGAGGGGAGATTATGGTGTGGGGTTGTCTTTCAGGGGTTGGGCTTGGCCCCTCTTTTTGTCAGTGAAGGGAACATTTAAGGTGTCAACATACCAAGACATTTTGGACAATTTAATGCTCCCAACTTTGTGGGGATAATTTGGGGATGGCCTCTTCCTGTTCCAACATGACTGCGCACCAGTGCAGAAAGCAAGGTCCATAAACACATGGATGAGCGAATTTGGGGTGGAGGAACTTGACTGGCCTGCACAGAGTCCTGACCCCAATAGAATACCTTTGGGATGAATTAGAGCGGAGACTGAGAGCCAGGCCTTCACATCAGTGCCTGACCTCACAAATGTGCTTCTGGAAGAATGGTCAAACCTTCCCATAGACACCCTCCTAAACCTTGTGGACAGCCTTCCCAGAAGAGTTGAAGCTGTTATAGCTGCAAAGGGCGGGGCCAACTCAATATTGAACCTTACGGACTAAGACTGGGATGCCATTAAAGTTCACGTGGCAAGCATCCCAATACTTTTGGCTATATAGTCTATCTATCTATCTATCTGCACAATTGAATGCGTTAAATATGTTATATATACAATATCTCAGAAACATTAGTGTTTATGGGGCAACACAGACAATCATTTCTTTAGAAACTTGCTAAATGACATTGAGTAGGCCTCAAGACTTGTTCACACCTAAATGTGTGTATTGAAGTGCACTTACATGCTTAGAGGTAATTCCTTTTTTTTTTTTTTTTAAACTGACCGGAATGGCAAAATACAGGGCATGACAATGCATCTGATCGACCATTTCACCAGTAGGGGGCACTGCAGGTGAGTAAGAGGTTCCAGATCTTACAGCCTCAATATTAAAGTTGTTGTGAACCATTACATATAGCTACTGAAGCAATTGGCCTCAGGTGATATACAGAGATAAAATAAATCCTTGTACATAAGTTGTACCTGTTTCTCTGAAGCCCTTTCTTCTCCACAGGCTCCTAAAACACATATTTTACACAGCATTTCTGAGCTCCAGAAGTTAGGAGGTGGGGTTCTGATGTCACACTCTGCACAGCAAAGAGCAGGTTGCTGATGAATAGACACCCCCCCACTACACAATCCCACAGGGAAACATGCACAGCTGAGGCTGTCAATCACCTTTTGTGCGCTAGTCATGGGAGCTGGTCCATCCCTAGGGATTCTGTAATGTTCACATAACCAGCCAGAAAAGACCAGGATTGAGGCAAGGACACAGTGTAGAGGAATATGCTTTGCTCATTTTTCATGTCAGAGGTTTATAAACCTCAGTGAAGCTGCGTTAGCATGTAGCATGACCCAACATCAACCTCAAGGAAATGGCCAGAAGTCAGATGATAGCTTTCCACTTCCTTTATGCAGTAACAGAAGTAGAGTGCGTGAAATGTCATTACTTTCTATTGTGCTGGATTCACCTCAAACTAGCAGAATTTTACATCTGAAGATATTAAAGATTATTGTCTCATCCTGATGTTATTTTCTGACACTCAGCTGACTACCTCTTAGTAATCCCAATACAGTAGTCAGAGTGTGAAAATAGCAAAAGATCATAGATGGGGTGTAGCCTGCACATAGTTTATAAAGGTGATTATTGCTGGATTGCATTTTACATTAAAGGAAGCTTCCATCCAAAACTGATATTCTGTTTTTGGTAGATCTTGAAGAGTTAAACCTACTCCCCTCTCTTAGGGAGTCTATAGGTGAGATTTCTTCACTTTATGGCTATTCTGAAGATTTCAGTCTCCCTAATGGGTATTTTTTTTTTTTTTTTAATTTAACGTAATGCAACAGAAGATACTGGAACACAACAGGAGATGCTGGAACACTCAAAAGTGTGCGAGAACATCCAAGACTCCCAGGCCAACAAGAATTATAGCATAAGGGCCCTTTCGCACGGGTGGACCGATTGGACAACCCTTTTTTCTCTATGGGGAAGGGGATGTAAACAGACATGTGTCTGTTTACACCCACCAGCATCTGATCCGATCTGCTAAAAACAGACGGATGAGGGATCCATTCCCCCCTTCCATCTAGCGCAGGGGTGACCAAACTATGGCCCTCCAGCTGTTGAAGTACTACAAGTCCCATCATGCCTCTGCCTCTGGGTGTCTTGCCTGTGGATGTCAGAGTCTTGCAAGGCCTCATGGGACTTGCAGTTCCTCAACACCTGGAGGGCCATAGTTTGGACACCCCTGATCTAGCGTATCAGATCGAATGATAGTCGGATGTAAACAGACATGCAGTCTGGTTACATTCCATAGAGAAAAGAGGGCTGTGTCCGCTCTATGCAAGCGAAGCGGACATGGACCTGTCAGTGTGGATCAGCAGACAGATCCCCCACTGAGTAGGCAGATCCCACCCATGTGAAAGGGCCACAGGAGCTATCATTGTTGGAGAATCCAAGACGGAAAGGTTTCTTCACAGTGAGAGCTGTGAAAATGTGGAATAGACTCCCTCAAGAGTTGGTTCTGGCCAGCTCAGTGGATTGATTCAAAAAAGTCCTGGATTCTTTCCTGGATACACAGAATATAACTGGATACTAACAATTATAGGTAAAGTTGATCCAGGGAATATCCGATTGCCTCTCGGGGGATCAAGAAGGAATTTTTTTCCCAGCAGAAGCAATTTGGATCATGCTTTGCTGGGTTTTTTTTGCCTTTCTCTTGATCAACTGTGGGTAAAGGATTATAATTTTTTTTTTGCTATGGTTGAACTGGATGTCTTTTTTTAGCCAGACTAACTATGTAACATATAAGAAGCAATGGGCTGACTCGGCCCACCAGGCTCCACCTGTAACTAAAACTTCATTTTAGAGCGGAGTGTCCGTTTTGTATCTCTCTGACACGATGATTGTGTCAAGCTCTGAACGGGTATATATACATTTCCAATATATTTTAAGATTGTATTACCCAGCTAATTAGCTTGTGCCTGCAACACACTTGATAATAAATGCAAAGCAAAAACAAGCTTTTTTTTTTCTCAGCTGCACCACAATAACCTTTAACAAGATAAGTCATTTCTTTCTCTGCACCATTCCTTCCCCCCAGGGGAAATTCTTACCTCTTGCCTGGGGTCCTCTGCAAATCTCTGAATGACGTATTTCAGCTCCCTGCATGGGCAGGATGAAAAAAAAACACACAGGTTAGTTAGCAAGCTCAGCTGGGAAGTTCTGCAGCGATTACATAGACATGGTCTGGGTCACTGAATGTAAAAGGATTAAAGCTGAAAATCCAAAGGGCTTAAAGCTGAACTCCAGAAGTTAGAAAAAATCTACCCCTCATAGTGCCCCCCATACCTCCCCTGCACTGCAATAGTTACAGGCTGGCTTAGTGCAGGGCTAAGATATAATACCTTATTCCTGGCTCCAGCAGGCTTCCTCCATCCATGCGACCTTCCTCCAGCAGGCTTCCTGCATCCATGTAACATAGCATCCTCTTGAAGGTGCTTCAGGTCGCAAACCGCATGCAACGAAGGGTTAACAGCCCTTCACAGTACATGATGATGCCAAGGGACTGCCCACAGCTTGGAGCTTTGGGTAGAATAGAGCAATGCTGGAACCTGCAGGACTAAGCTATAAGGCAAGCTATACATCTTACCCTTGCAACCCCTAAACTAAACAAGTATGGGGCACTGCACGGGTAGATTCTGTCTAATTCCCACAGTTCAGCTTTAATAGACATTCTAAAATGAAAACTGGATCTCATTTAAAGTGTATACCTGGGCAGTGGGCTGCTAGCTTCCTTTTTGGACTAATAACATAATTGGTTTGGTTTACTAAAGAGGTAAAGGCTGTTCACTCTGCAAAGGAATTTTCACTTAGCAGTTTTTTTTTTCACCTAGAATGAGGTGAAGCTCTGTGGATCTCCATCACTGAATCATGTGCAAGCAAAAAAAAATGTTTTTTTAATTATTTTTTATTTTTACTGCATGTGATTGGTTATTTTTTGCAAAGTGAATTTTCCCCACACTCAACAAGGAAATTTTCCTTGCAAAAGGAACAGACTTTACAAAGTCAGGTACAGTGTCTGTACTTTACTGAAATCCCACTGTCAACTGTCAACCCTGTCCAGTTCATCCCTACTAAACTACAGAACACCTTCCTGTCTCCGTACCATAAATGGGGTACAGCAGAAGCACTGGGGTTGATTACTAAAACTGGCGACTTTAGAATCAAGTGCAGCTCTTTAGAAACCAATCAACTTCCAGTCTTTTTTGTTAAAGCTGAATTTAGAAGCTGATTGGCTACCATGAACAGCTGCCCCAGAGTTTGCACTCTCCAGTTCTAATAAATCACTGTCTGCTTAAACAGAAAGTTAAAGTGTTACTAAACCCAGGACCCTGCATTCACTATATCTGGTCTCCCCAGACCCCGCATTCACTATATCTGGTCTCCCCTGACCCCGCATTCACTATATCTGGTCTCCCCGGACCCTGCATTCACTATATCTGGTCTCCCCAGACCCCGCATTCACTATATCTGGTCTCCCCTGACCCCGCATTCACTATATCTGGTCTCCCAGGACCCTGCATTCACTATATCTGGTCTCCCAGGACCCTGCATTCACTATATCTGGTCTCCCACAGTACACACAACATGGAAATGCAATTATTTTAGTAAACAAACTGCTAAATACTTTTTCTCATCAGCAGTTAGAGCAGTCTTGTGACTTCTATCAGTGTTCAGCAGAGCACTGGTTAAATCTCGTAGGAGGCACTTTCATTCTCCTCTGACTGTCCTATGAGGCTGCAGGACCTCTGACCTACTGTCTGGACAGTGCTGATTGGCCCTGTGCTGATCACATGCATTCGCCCAAGAAAATAAAAACCTCTGTAGCAATACACACTAAACTGAGCATGTAAAACTTGCCCCCCCCCAAGGCTCTGTTCTATCAGCAAATGGATTGGGGACTGTGGAAGAAGGGGAGGATCAGAGATAACAGGATCAAAACATCCTTTTTGCACAATGCAGAAGATTAACCCCTTAGGATCCACAGTGAGTATAACAAGCATGCTTTACTGCATATATACAGACTGATTTTACCGTAGTGGGTTAGTAACACTTTAAGAGCTCACAAAACATGGGGAAATGTCAAGGTGTTACAGAGTTACACTGGATATCTTTTTATATTTTTGGCCAGAGATCTATTTTATGTGGATTTTAGTACACGAGCCAACAAAATCTTCTTTGAAGCTAAAGCTGGCCACACAAGTTAAAAACTATATAGTTCCAAGGTTGACATAATAACATATAAATAAAATGGATTGTTTAGGAAGGTCTTTGCACTATGCAGTTGCTGGTAACTCTCAAGAAAATTGTATAGAAATGATATATATGATATATATAAAATAATGTGTATATTATATATATATATATATATATATATATATATATAAATCTGGTAGTCCCTTTCATTTATCAAGCTATATAGGCTATAGGGACCCAAAATAATATGACAACAGTTGTTGCCCTGTCACTTGTGCAGTTAAAGTGATACTACCTCAACCCTGGGTGATACAGAAAGTATACTAAGAAAACATGCCTAAACAGAGGTGGGAATTTTAGATTAGTTACATTCAAATCTTCACTATTCTAGTGCAAACTGAATTTGACCCTGTCCCTTCCATCATCCAAGGCTTCCCTGTTGGGCCTTCAAAATGATCCTCAGTCCAAGTAACCAATAGGGAGGTTTACGAGGCAGCAAAATGCAGGATCAAGCCCATCTTTTTTTTTAAAAAAAAAGCAGAGAATTGCTTATAAATTCATCTGTGGTCCAATTAACCAATAGGGAAGTGTACGAGGCAGCAACAGGCAAGATCAAGCCCAACTTTTTCTCTAAAATGTGGGCTTGATCTTGCCTATTGCTGGCTTGTAAACCTCCCCATTGGATAATCGGACATGCAGACGAAGTTTTAGGCAATTCTCAACTTTTTCTGTAAGAGTCAAGAAATGCCTATGATGTCATCTGCAGTCCGATTAAACAAAAAAGAGATTTATGAGGCAGCAACAGGCAGTATCAAGCCCACATTGCCTAACACTTCAGAAGCCTATAGCTTTGGATTATTTTGGCATGTACTGTTCAGAGAAGGTAACATTTTTTTACTGTATTATCACTCAGAATAGAGGCAGCTTTACTTTTGGTGCTTTTATTTACAAATCCCACAATCAGTCATGGGAGAAGGGGGTTTTCTCTTAGTCACATGGCATAGCTTAACCACTTCCCGTCTGGCCCATGTAGATAAATGGCTGGACGGGACCGCTGCCTTTGCGGGTGGATGTTTCTAAACGTCCCCCCGCATCCAATGCCTGTGCACGCTCGCTGTACGGGACCTTTGTGTGAGGTCCCGATTCATGTGATCACTGATTGGCCAATCAGTGATCACATGAATAGTAGTAAACAAGATGTCACTTCCTGACATCATTGCTTACTACTTGTGAAATCTGTGAATGATCACAGAGGTCACATGGTACAAGGCTATTCACAGCAGCCTTGTGCCATGTGACAAGCTGTGACCAATCACAGCTCTCACAGTATTTCTCAATGGCTGCAGGAGTGCAGCCAGAGAGCAGAAATGATTGCTTTTCAACCTTTATGGGTGTAAAAGTAATCAGTGTAAAAAAAGAAAAAAAAAATCTTCATCACTCCCCACAAGTAGAACAGTGTCACTATAGTGACACTGTACTGCTAGGGTGACAGTATGTTTAAAAAAAAACCAAAACAACATAAATAATAATATAAAAAATAAAATAAAAATGTAAAAAAAAAAAACCCTGAAAAATTCAAATTTTTGGTTATAAACTAATTTGGGTTATTTATTCTTTTTTACTAAAAAGATAAATTATTATTATTATTACATTGAGTTTATATAGCGCCAAAGGGTTTACTCAGCGCTGTACAACAGAGGGGGGGGGGGGGGACAATACAAGAAACAGAACAGCAACAACAACAGTACATGTGGGGTTAGAGGGTCTACTCTTTCGAGCTTACAAGATGAATACATTTTGGCCAAGATTTATGAAGAAAGATTTTATAGATCTCATTTATATACTTACTTTGTAAATGTTTCATGGGCAAGAGCTCTGCAAAAAGCAAAAACACATTAGGTTAAAACGGGTAAACTGAGAATCACAAAACAAAAGAAAAGCTATTTATCCACTGTGTCAATATGGATGAAGGGTTCCAAAGCTTTGAGACACACAAGGATAGCCAACACTGCTATATTGCCCATGTGTGAGAAACAGCAATAACCTGTAAGGTATCTTTCCAATAGCAGATTATTTATTTCTGTTTTTGAACCTGTTAGGAAGATTTAACCCCACTTCTTGTCTTGGCATCCAGGGGGTCCCAGGGACAGGAAGTGATGAGATATCTTTTTGATGGGGACAGCAAAAAGAGCACTTTTTTTTCTTAAGTAGAGTGAGGGGTTAAGCAGGCCATACATGGGTCAAATTCCGAACACATCATTCGTTCTGTAATCCGATGGTGCCACCAATGACTTTGAAAATTGGTCGTTTTTCACAAATTTTCCAGCACGCCCGATAAACGAAATGGGGAGGAACCATGAAAATCGTCCGGTGCCTTTGCCCCACTAACAGAGCGAAAATTGGCCGATTATTCTTAGGTCCGATTTTCAAACAAAAAATCGTTCGAAAATCAACCCATGTATGGCCGGCCTTAGAATCCCTAACTGGAAATTCACAAAGGAATGCCAGAACAAAAACGAATGAAAGAATCCCAATGTAATATTAATAGCTGGTAAATAGGTCATAAAATCATCGAAAGCAGTTTGGGGCTACACCACTTCTACTTCACCAAGGCTCAACACAGGATAAATCTTGGATGGACAGTGACCTTAGACATCTATATAAGAACGGATATTAAAATCTCCCCATGGAGTAACAATATAACAGTTGCCACACATCAATAGAGTTTTTTTCTTTTTTTAGTCAGGTTTTTAATACTTTGGGAGTTATTTAGTAAAATTAGAGTGTGAAAAATCTGGTGCAACTCTGCATAGAAACCAATCAGATTCCAGGTTTTAGCTCTCATGCACACGGGTGTTTTGATAACATTAGCTGTATAAAAATAAGAAAAATTGGTGTAGCGCTAAAGCAAATGCCACTAAACATACATATACATATATAAACAAGTAAAAAGGGTTAAAGATGCTTATAAATAATCATGCATATAAAAACCTATTGCATATCCCCTAATGGGGAAACGTGACTATATGCTTGTGATGGTTGCACACAACACTATGCAAAGGGATAATATACTTCAACAAGTGACAAAGGTGAATATATTGCAGTCCACTTCACACAAAGACTGTGATCCTTTTAAAAGGCGTGAGAGTGCCACTGGTGCCGCAATCCAAAAATGGTTTGAGTGCCTCCTCACCTCCCCACACTGACCACAAGGGCCAATACGCCTTTGCACCTTATAAGGTATATTCCTCGGATGTCAGCCGATACAGGTCCACACTGGATGCTACCTCAGGCGCTGTTATCCAAAAAGCCACCTCCAGCTGCTATATAGTGGTGGTAATATACCACCAGATGATGCTCAGAGACATAAGAAGAGACTTCCCATAGCGTGATACCGCAATATTTATTGATAAAATATATATATATAAAAATGCCCACTCACATGTCCACAAACAGTATAAAGCCTTATGTAAATCCTCCTGTATCCTAGTACTGTGGGTGTACCCGGAGTCCCAATATGGCGCGTACGTTGGAAGTGACGTCACCGCGTACTGGAAGTGTCGTCAGGGCGTACCAACGTGTTGCGTCACGGATAGCACGTGACTTCATCAGGGCCTGATGAACTCACGTGCTATCCGTGACGCAACGCGTTGGTACGCCCTGACGACACTTCCGGTACGCGGTGACGTCACTTCCGACGTACGCGCCATATTGGGACTCCGGGTACACCCACAGTACTAGGATACAGGAGGATTTACATAAGGCTTTATACTGTTTGTGGACATGTGAGTGGGCATTTTTATATATATATATTTTATCAATAAATATTGCGGTATCACGCTATGGGAAGTCTCTTCTTATGTCTCTGAGCATCATCTGGTGGTATATTACCACCACTATATAGCAGCTGGAGGTGGCTTTTTGGATAACAGTGCCTGAGGTAGCATCCAGTGTGGACCTGTATCGGCTGACATCCGAGGAATATACCTTATAAGGTGCAAAGGCGTATTGGCCCTTGTGGTCAGTGCGGGGAGGTGAGGAGGCACTCAAACCATTTTTGGATTGCGGCACCAGTGGCACTCTCACGCCTTTTAAAAGGATCACAGTCTTTGTGTGAAGTGGACTGCAATATATTCACCTTTGTCACTTGTTGAAGTATATTATCCCTTTGCATAGTGTTGTGTGCAACCATCACAAGCATATAGTCACGTTTCCCCATTAGGGGATATGCAATAGGTTTTTATATGCATGATTATTTATAAGCATCTTTAACCCTTTTTACTTGTTTATATATGTATATGTATGTTTAGTGGCATTTGCTTTAGCGCTACACCAATTTTTCTTATTTCTATATATGCACTTTTTGGTTAAAAGGAGGGTGTTGGCAGCTTAGTGTATGTGTTTTTTTCATCTGAAGCGCAGGAGGTTTTAATATAATTAGCTGTATAAAGTCACGTTAACACCGTGAGTTTTTCAGCTCTTTTTTTTGTATTTTTGCATTAGCATTTAGTGGCTTTTTGCTGCGATTAGTGGCAATTTCCCGTGTTTGCAGTTTTAGCATTTTTTTTACCAAACAAAAAAAAGAGGTCTTTTGGTCAAAAAACAAAAATGCCGTTTTTCAGCGTTCCAGTGTTTTTACAGCTAAAAAAAACTCCTCTAGAAACCCACTAGTCCTGGGTTTTTCTTTGGCCAAAAAACGTCCGAGCCAAAAAACGTTGATTACAGTCTATGTGTGCATGGACACATAGGATAACATGCTGGGGGGCTTACTGGCTGTAGAAAAAAACATCAAACGCCAAAAACAGCAGCTGTAAAAACGTCCAGTGTGCATGAGGCCAGGTTCACATCTGTGCGGGTGGTGCCGCTGCGGATCCACACAAAAATCTGTGCAGCTGCACCACCCGCACAGAAAAATGCGGACCCATGGGCGGGTGCCATTCTAATGGCACGCCGCCCGCACTAGAAATCGCAACCGCACTGGGAACCGAGGTTCCCATGCAGGCTGCGGTTTCCAAAGAAGTGCAGGGACTTCTTCCCTGCATGTCCCGAGGCACGGGCGTCCATTCAAATGGGCTTTTGTGCCTGCGCAAAACATGGCCCGCATGGCTGCATATATGTGAACCAGGGCTTATTGTCAAATCTTAATTAAAGAAGCTGAAATTAAAAGCTGATTGGTGTCTCGAAGACACCCAAACCTTTTCATTTCCTCTCCCAGAATCATTACAAGAACTATTAGCACAGTGGCTAAACGATTAGCACTTCCGCCTGGCAGTACTAGGGTTGTTGGTTCATATCCCAACCACGGCACCACCTGCCTGGAGTTTGCATGTTCTCCTTGTGCCTGCATGGGTTTCCTCCGGGTACTCCGGTTTCCTTCCACACTCCAAGGACATGCTGGTAGGTTAATTGGATCCTGTCTAAATTGGCCCTAGTGTGTATGTATGGATTTGAGTTAGGGACCTTAGATTGTACGCCCCTTGAGGGTTAGGGACTGATGTGAATGTACAATATACAGTCATGGCCGAAATTGTTGGCACCCTTGATATTTTTCCTGAAAATCAAGTATTTCACACAAAAAAGGTATTGCATTAACACATGTTTTGCTATACACATGTTTATTCCCTTTGTATGTATTGGAACAAATATAAAACAGAGGCAGAAAAGCAAATATGACATAATGTCACACAAAACCCCAAAAATGGGCTGGACAAAAGTATTGGCACCCTTAACTTAATATTTGGTTGCACACCCTTTGGAAAACATAACTGAAATCAGTCGCTTCCTATAACCATCAATAAGCTTCTGACACCTCTCACCCGGAATTTTGGACCACTCTTCCTTTGCAAACAGCTCCAGGTCTCTCTTATTGGAAGGACACCTTTTCCCAACAGCAATTTTAAGATCTCTCCACAGGTGTTCAATGGGATTTAGATCTGGGCTCATTGCTGGCCACTTCAGAACTCTCCAGCGCTTCTTTGCCATCCATTTCTGAGTGCTTTTTGACGTATGTTTGGGGTCATTGTCCTGCTGGAAGACCCAGGATCTTGGACGCAAACCCAGCTTTCTGACACTGGGCCCTACAGTGCGACCCAAAATCCTTTGGTAATCCTCAGATTTCATGATGCCTTGCACACAGTCAAGGCACCCAGTGCCAGAGGCAGCAAAACAACCCCAAAACATCATTGAACCTCCACCATATTTTACCGTAGGTACTGTGTTTTGTTCTTTGTAGGCCTCATTCCGTTTTCGGTAAACAGTAGAATGATGTGCTTTACCGAAAAGCTCTATCTTGGTCTCATCTGTCCACAAGACGTTTTCCCAGAAGGCTTTTGGCTTACTCAAGTACATTTTGGCAAACTGTAGTCTTGCTTTTTTATGTCTCTGTGTCAGCAGTGGGGTCCTCCTGGGTCTCCTGCCATAGCGTTTCATTTCATTTAAATGTCGACGGATAGTTCGCGCTGACACTGATGCTCCCTGAGCCTGCAGGACAGCTTGAATGTCTTTGGAACATGTTTGGGGCTGCTTATCCACCATCCGGACTATTCTGCGTTGCAATCTTTCATCAATTTTCCTCATCC
Organism: Staurois parvus; assembly: GCF_062004578.1. Classification (NCBI taxonomy): domain Eukaryota; kingdom Metazoa; phylum Chordata; class Amphibia; order Anura; family Ranidae; genus Staurois; species Staurois parvus. The sequence continues at coordinate 1,998,807 of NW_028318294.1, read as the reverse complement.
GTCCACGACCAGGGAGATTAGCTACAGTGCCATGGGTTGCAAACTTCTTGATAATGTTGCGCACTGTGGACAAAGGCAAATCTAGTTCTCTGGAGATGGACTTGTAACCTTGAGATTGTTGATATTTTGCCACAATTTTGGTTCTCAGGTCCTCAGACAGTTCTCGTCTCCTCTTTCTGTTGTCCATGCTTAGTGTGGCACAGACAGACACACAATGCAAAGGTTAAGTGAACGTCTCTCCTTTTTATCTGCTTTCAGGTGTGATTTCTATATTGCCCACACCTGTTACTTGCCCCAGGTGAGTTTACAGGAGCATCACATGCTTGTAACATTCTTATTTATCCGCAGTTGTGAAAGGGTGCCAATACTTTTGTCCAGCCCATTTTTGGAGGTTTGTGTGACATTATGTCGAATTTGCTTTCTTTCCTCCCTTTTTTTGTTTTGTCCCAATACACACAAAGGGAATAAACATGTGTATAGCAAAACATGTGTTAATGCAATACGTTTCGTGAGAAATACATGATTTCCTGGAGAAATATCAAGGGTGCCAACAATTTCGGCCATGACTGTATATGTGTAAAGCGCTGCGTAAATTGATGGTGCTATAGAAGTACCTGAAATAAATAAATATGTATGGATAAGATATTTGTGTATTGATAAATAATGTAACATAATTGATGAATACATTTAATATTGTGACTAACAGCACGTTTACACGATTACAGATATTCCCATGTGGTTTGATGAAGCAGATAGGGTCTGAGAAACACAACAATTCACCACCTTCCCACCAACCAAGACAACTATGCATTCTGCAAGATAAAGTCTGTCTGCCTTACATGTCAGAGTCAGCACATCGAACTGTAAATGGTAAATGTATTGAAATAACATATGATAATTCATGTCATTGTGCTATGACCAGTGACAATAACACCCTATTCTTTTATGAACGTTTAATTAATTCTGTGCATACTTTTATAGAATTTTAGATTAAATGTATTATTTTTAAATGTTTTTTGGGGTAAAATATTCTTTGGTGAATGGTGTGACACCTAAAGAAATCCCTACCTTACTTATTTAGTATCTTATGTTACTGGGATGCAATGTCAAGATATAAAGGGCACATTTAGTTATGCGCCCTCATGCAGGAAAAACAAAAAATATGAGGGCACTCGTGTGGGCTCGCTCCCGAGCCTTGCTGTCTGCATCTATTGACTGCTCCCTTCTCATTATCTGTGACTGACAGCAGCGAGAGCCAATGGCTCCTGCTGCTGTCTCTGTACCAATGGGGAGGGAGAGAGCACAGAGAGCCTTTGCTCTTGTGCACATTGCTGGATTGAAATCTTGCTCAGGCAAGTACAAGGGGGGCTAGGGAGTAACTGCATGCAGGTGTTTTTCTTTTACCTTAATGCACAATAAATGCTAACAATAAATGTTGTGTATACTTTTGTAGAATTGTAAAAAAAATAAAAATATTTTTTAAATTATTGTTTGCTTAAAATTACTATTCTAAGGTCAATGGTCTAGAAAATACCTAAAAAATATTGAATTCAGTATCTTGTTACTAGGATGTGGTATCAAGATATAAAAGGAAATATTTAGTTATGTGGCCAATAAAAAAAAACAATATAAACACTGCAATGGGTAAAAAAAACAATAAAAAATCAGAAGCTGCATTCTGCATCATATAATAAATTTGCCTTTCAATTATTAAAACAGGATCAGAAAGAGAAAAAATCTTTTAAAATAGCATATACATAGAAGTCTTGAAAGTAATAGAAGGAAGGCTTTGGAGATATACAACATAAAAAAAAAAAATCAAACTATAAAAACACTTTGAACATCACATGTTTGGAAATTTGCTGTCAGGCGACCCATCCTATTTTAGTCTGTTTATTCCATTCTGTTATGAAGCTCTGACCGCACACAAACACCATTTAAACTTTCTTCTGTCACATACTTTTGTTTTGTCAGAGAACCCAAGTGACTTAATTAAGCCCTGGTCACATCTCCATTAATGAGAGTGACAAAGCAATTATGGGTCACTGTGCAAGCTAGGTTGCATCATTGGCAGTGGAATAATGCATTCCTATGAGAACTACTAAAAGACAAATTTGGCCAAATGACGCCAGTCTGTTTTCAAAGCCAGCAACTTTAACTCCTATGCAGGAGATGATCCACATGCAAACGAACGGAGCCTCCTGGGAAGAGTGGGTTGATAAATGGGGCTATTACGGCTGATAATTTTTATTCTCCGCGGTGTGTTTTTTTTTTTTCTAACACAAACGCTCATTAGTCAGATCCTCAAGGACCCAAGCTTTTCCAAAGCGAACACAGCAGCTTCTTCTCTATCAAAACATGTAAACGTGCTCTATATAACCTGTTGGGTGATTAGTAAATATGGCTTGGGACATTCAAATTATACACTAAGGTAACACGCTTCACACACTGTAAAAGGTCTCTGGGACGTGTCATGACAGTAAGTCCTGAAACCTCACCTCCAGGCAGTTCTTTAAAAGGAGAGTCCACCTTTCTGACCATGTTTCACCCATATTTAAGGATGTAACATGGCCACTTTCCCCCATCCCCCACCCTCAAACCCAGCCTCCACTCCAGTGGTGTATTTAGCTCCCCCCTACCAACACCAGCGCCTGCTCCCCTAAGATTGGGTACCCAACCCCAGCCCCCCACCCGGCTTCCAGGTCCCTGCCACCACTGAAATTAGGTGCCCCCCACCATCACCAGGTCCCACCAACGCCACTCTGTGCCAAACAAAACTCAGACCCCCCCCCCCCCTCCCCGGCCCCATACAGCCAACGTAACAGCCCCCCATCCCCACAAATATACACAGTTTACTATGCTTCAGTTATGAATGAACACAGCGAGTGATCAGTACCGATCACTCATTGTGTTCATTCAGGAATGGAAGGGGCTGGCAAATTGCCGGAACCGATCCCTTGTATGTTTCTCTCTGCAGCAGAGAGAGAGAGAAAAAAAAAAAAAGAGTGTGTTAGTCAAGCACTGACCTCACTCTCTTGTGAAGGAAGCTTACAACCTCCAGCAGTGTGCAGCCTCTTCAGATTCCATGGCGGAGCCTCACCAGGTCCCCAGTTGGCAACCCCCCCCCCCAAAAAAAACTGCCGCATTAGGCAAAGGTCTTGTTTGCCTCGCGGTAAATATGTCACTGCTCCACTCATCTGAATTGTGGGTGCTTCTCCCTGGAACACTCTGTTTTCATTCAAATTTAGAAGGCCATGTATGGCTCTGCCTGTGACATATACATTTTTTAGCACTGCGCTTTTTGATTTTGTTTATAAAAATTGATTACTAACAAAGTAAACCTTCTCTTTGCTCCCAGACACACATACACATTACAGGTATCATGGTTCTGTACTCACTCTTTGGGAAAAGGGATGGGTTGCAGCAGACTTGCCAGAGCTGGCCTCCAGTCATCATAGTTGGACCTGCAAAACAAATCAAGTGGAGTTGTGAGCAATTTTACTATGCAAAAAGTGTAGTCAAAAACAGGGACATATCTTTGTTTAATTTGTGTCCTTCAATATTCATCTAAACCAGGGGTGTCAAACTGGTGGCCCTCCAGCTGTTACAAAACTACAAGTCCCATCATCCCTATGCCTTTGGTAGCTGTCAATCTTGCAAGGCCTCATGGGACTTGTAGTTTGGCAACAGCTGTAGGGCCGCCAGCTTGACACCCGTGATCTATATCAACATTAAGTGCCCATTCAGACTTTCACGTTGTAATAACACTTGTATTACCTCAATGTGCAGACATACAGTATGTTGCAAGTCCATTCAGTTTGAATGGCACCCCAATAGCATTAGAACAAAGGAAAACATTTTTGGCAGATCAGGGTGCATTGGCAGCCCATTCATTTCAATAGGCTGTCTTAACGCAATGCACCTTATTGCACACAATATGCAAAGCAAAAAATGTAAATTGGCTCTAAAATTGCAGGCAGGGACAGGATACAGTTTACCCATTAATGGGGTTTCACTGTAGAAATAAAAGTTGTAAATTTAATTGGTTGCAAAATTTGTTCAGGACCTAACAAAAAAACCCTTTGGGAATCAGAAACCGCTGCGGCCTGGAAAAGAATCTAAGTGAAATAGGTTAAGGGGTTTTTTTTTTATAAGAGGAGTCACAAGATTCTCTATAGATAAGTAGAATCCTGCTTCCAAGAGCACATTTTGGGCTTCAAGTGGAATTCCAAGCAAAGAAAAAATTAAACTCTAACCTAGTAACACTAGTATAAGTGCCTGAAATCTGTTTTTATATTATCTTCCCATAATCCGGTGCAGTAAAAATCAGAGTTGGCGCATATTCAAGGTATGTCAATTGAGCTCTATTGTACTGAACATTTTAAAATACGTTTTGCACTGCATTGTGCAAAATCTTGCATCTTTGTATAGAAGCCAATCAGCTTCCAGGTTTTATTGTCAAAGCTTAATTGAACAAGCTGAAGTTAGAAGCTGATTGGCTCCCATGCACAGCTGCACCAGATTCTGAGTGCACCAATTTTAGTAAATCTCCCTTATTGTCATTTCAGAAACTGAAAGCCAGATGACAGCTTACAAGAGCAGGACAGCACAGGGAGAATCCCAGCATAGTGAACGCAACACGGAAAGCTGCAGTGCTGCAACAGAGAACATTGGTGTCCCCATACTGGCTATGTTGCCTGGCAGGTGTGTGTATATCACAAAACAGCAAAACTTTTCCAACTGGGTATTTAACTGCCTATTTGACTGGAGTTCTGCTTTAATTTTCCATGTAATAAATGAATAAACCAGGTAACATGACTGCTAACAGTGGGGATGGAGACAGTATGAAAGGACAGCCCATTCATGTGTGTGTTGGGTAGTAAGAATGCCAAATGATCATTTTAAGGCTCCATGTACACTGCAGCTGATAAACTCACATTTAGGAGCTTTTCTGCATATTTTTTTCATCAGCCCCTGAACTCTCCCTAATGTTTTCCTATGTGTCCATGTACACGTAGTCGTTTACAGACAGTTGAGTTTACAGTCGTTTACAGTCGTTTACAGGCAGTTGAGTTTACAGTCGTTTACAGACAGTTGAGTTTAGTTGTTTACAGGCAGTTGCGTTTACAATCGTTTACAGGCAGTTGAGTTTACAGTCGTTCACAGACAGTTGAGTTTACAGTCGTTTACAGGCAGTTGAGTTTACAGTCGTTTACAGGCAGTTGAGTTTACAGTCGTTTACAGACAGTTGAGTTTACAATCGTTTACAGGCAGTTGAGTTTACAGTCGTTTTTTTTAACTCACGAAACGTGTTCAGGAGTAGATTTTATCAGCGTTTCAAACGCCAAACATTTTTAAATGCCTGTAATTGCGGCTAACTGCGTTTATAAGTGTTTGGAAAATGTTTTTAACTCTTCCATTTCCAGATGCTGTCCAGAGCCTTTTTTCATCATGAAAAATACATGCAAAGCTTTTTCCCGGTACTCAAATGGACCCAGTACACCATACTTGGAGGTTTCGCATGAAAGAAAATATGTTAGACAATGCTGCAATAATTTCTGCACAGAAATGAGCTGGAACACATCTAAACACCACAAGAAAAAAATAAAAAAGACAGCTAATCTCAATAAATACTGCTCTCTCTGCTTCTGCTCTCTATATTTCTCTCTAAATGTCTGAAGTAGTTAAGTTTCTACTGTTTTTCAGTGCATTCTGGGCATTTTGGAACGTCTCCTGAGGTTATCTTTAAAATACGCTTCTAAATGCAAACACTTCTAAACGCAAACGCTCATAAACGCAGTATGCAAACGTGGCTAAACAGACGTTTTCCAGCAGTCAGTTTCCATCGTTCGGAAGTGTCCCGTGTACATGGAGCCTAATTTACAAAAAATGCTGAGTTTGGAATGCACTGAATAATAAGTCTATTGTACACTAACATTGCAAATATGCACAGAAAACACTGACTGTTAAAGCAACACTAACAATTCCCTAGGTGTCATCGGCCTAACTTTATCTTAATGACGCAACAAGTATTTACTGCAGCCACTAAATGAAAACAGAGGCTGTAATAATGACACTAGAGGGAATGAGAGGAGAGAGGGAATGAGATACTGTAACTGTGTTGTTTGAGATTCCTGTAAATGACTGGCACGGCATCTGACCACAGTGCACTTCTGTGCCAGACAAAGATAGCCGTAAAATACTTTGTAACAATATTACTAATGCTAGACAAAAAACAAAAACCCATGATGCTTGCGTTCACAGTGAGGTTTCTGGTTGCAGAGGATCACAGAGCTTTTCAGTTTGTGTAATGCTAGCAATGAAGGGAACCAAGAATCTTGACAAAGTGAAAATAAAGGTTCAATGCAGTAGAACAAAACTTACCATCTTATGAAATAACAGGAATTCGACATTTGTCTTACAGCTGGTCATGTGACCAAAACGAAATGACTGGATGCTAGGCTAACGTGGGATTCTTAGAATTGTCATACTGGCTCATTGGTCTTGTGGTCTATGTCAGTTGCTCTCCAGGGGCGTCACAATAAGTGGCAAATTAGTCCAGTTAGAGTCCAGGAAAAGTCAGCACCTACATCTGAACAGCTGTCGGGTGTCATCTTCTACATCAGTGGTCTCGAAAATGTGGCCCTTTGCTTGCCTTTATCTGACCCTTGGGGCACTATTTTACTGACTGCAAATGTACAATCCAAACGCACATGTTCCTGAGTAAAAAATGGCTGTGTGTATAAGTGGGTGCTGCAGAGACCGTTGGCTGGAACCGAACAGAATCAGCAAGGGAAAATGTCACCAGCACACCGAGGATCACCAATATGGGTCCAATAGTTTTAATTATTATTATTATACAGTATTTATATAGCACCAATAGTTTGCTCAGCGCTGTACATTATAGTGAGAGACAGTACAGTAACAATACAATGCGATACACGAGGGGTTCGAGGGCCCTGCTCCTTGGAGCTTACAATCTAGGAAGGAGGGGAGAATTTTAATGAACGATCACATAGTTACAGCAAGGCAACATTTCGGAGTCTCGCAGGATCCGTCACATGCCTGAAGAAGGGGTCTTGCGAGACTCCGAAACATTGCCTTGTTGTAACTATGTGATCGTTCATTAAAACTTTTGGACCCATATTGGTGATCCTCGATGTTCTGGTGACATTCTCCCTTGCCTATTCTACTAACTGAGCTCTGAGGAAGGGGGTTCAGCCCCCGAAACGCATCAGCTTATCCGCATTTAGACACAGCACCTTTGTGACTTTTTTGTGGACCCTATACACTGCTTTTAATTTAGTTGGTTTGTGAGTATACATCCTTTTGTTCATTCATTAAAACACGTGGTGTACCACGGTAATGCACGATGAGAGTGCGCCCTTGTCTGTTCTTTTTTATCCTACTAACTGACACCAATGATAGGGCACCATTCCCCCTACTGGCACAATCAGCGGGGCACTATTGATCCCATTGATACCAACAATGGGGCACTACTCCTCTCGATACAACCAATGATGGGGCACTGCCAGGCATTTTCTTGTCTAGGTAACCCTAACATGACTCAAAAAAAATTAAGTAGTCTTTCAAAGTGGTAGTAAGCCACCACAAATATAAGAAACAAATCAGGCCCCCTGCAGGTTTAGGTCATAATGTACTAGTATACACTGCATACTAACACATTATGACAGACTTACCTGCACATGGAGCCCTCCAGAGCAGCACGGTCATGGCTCCCCAGCCCTTCCATCTTCCCCCAGTCTTCCTTCTGGGTTCGCTGGCTCCAGCTGTATGAGTGGCTGGGCGACGATGACGTAACTCTGGAGCATGTGCATAGGAGCCCCCGAACGTCCCTTTAAAGCACATGCTCACTGGTTGCACCCCATGTGAATATCTCCTAAACAGTGCGAGTTCGGGAGATATTCACTGTACCTATAGGTAAGTCTTATTATATACTTACCTGTAGGTAAAAGTTAAAAAGTAGACTTTACTTCCACTTTAAAAGTAAATGATAACACACACACGTAAATTAGTTTCATTATCTGTTTGCCATAAGTATCTCTTCACTAGCATGTAGTACATTCTATACTAGAATAAAAGCAAAGATAGAAAAACATTGACAAATAAGTGGATGGAACAAGGGATTTATTTATACATTATCGTTGGATAGAGGTTCCTTTCAGGTTTTCACTGCTAATTGTGTTTCCTTTGGCAATACTGCCCTACACTTCCTCTACCTAGTACAGTCTTTTAGGCAAGGTGTCACAAGGACAGAAAACGAGGGGAGAAAATTAAAATGTAGCCGATATTCCAGTCCTTCTCCACCAAAATGTTTTTTATGCTGTTTGCATCATTGATGGAGAGTTTTCTGTCCATGTGAGAGGGCAACAGAACGTGTGGGGAAAACCCTTCAACATGAGCACCAAACAGCAACAGGAAATGAGACAGTAGTCCCAACTCTTCCCTACAACAAAAGGTGTTTTTTTCTTAGTGTTCATGGCACTGCTTGGGAGACTCCTTACTCTTTCTAGCTTGGTGACAGAGATAGAAGCAAAGGGGAAATCTCTGCAAAAGAGATGCAGAATGCAATAGAAACACCTTTTTAGTATAGTGTTGTAGGGTTAGAATCTGTTATGGCCTCCTCAACAGGGACACAAACAAAGGTTTAGGGAGTTTGGCTGGAGTTGGACATAAAACATCTGCTTTCATCAGTAATGTTTAAAGACTTACATTCCTATTTTTTGCCAAATGTGTCTCAGTGAAAACACTTTTTCATAGGGAACAGATATGGTAAGTTCGGCCAATGATGGATCTGCTTTTTGAGAATTTAGCTTGCAAGTGCTTAATCATAGCAGTGCTCTTTAAGTCAAGCCCTGAAAAACACAGAACTGAAAAATGTAAAGCATACTGACACATGCTTTTGATAATATACGTAGGTGACAGAGCTCCCGGGCTTTAGTTCTTGGTCTTGGTGTCCTGCCAATAGTTGGAAAGCAATATTTTAGCTCTTAGATAAAACATTTCAAGTCATACCCCAGGCAAATCTATGAAAAGAGTTTAGGTTTGGCCAATAATACATTTATGTATTTTTCCTTGACAAAAGAATGTCCTTCATGAGATTTAGAAGTTTAATCGCAATCGCACCAGTGGATTTCCATATCATCAAGGTTCCATTATTAGAACACAGTGAAAAGTTAAAAAAAGAAAGTTAAGGGAGAAAAAAGTGAGGAGACCGAGAGAAACAGATTTGAACAAAGCGCTCAATCAAAATGTTATATTTGAATTTTTGGCCCATGAGAGCAGAAGGACAGAGTGGAGAGTGAGAACAGGGGAAATGAGGGAAAAACAAAGGTAGAGGTAGAGAAATAGAAGGGGAAAAACAAAGGAAATGGTATTACTGGATAGATAGCAGAGCATAGAACTGCCCAAAAAATTCCATTATACCATTCAAGGGATCGAGTGGAAAGACCACTGCCTTGAAAATCCATGTCCTACTACCTGCGGAAATGTGGGTTTTGCTGATCTTGTTGGATTTTTTTTCTTTTTAGCCTAAAGAGAATACAGTGGAATTCCTTCAGAGAGCAGTGACAGCAACTAACCACTGAGCACTTAAAAGTCTAGGAAAAGATTCTGCAGAAGCACTGAACACAGGCTTGGGTTATGACCCTTGGAGTGTTGTGTTCCTGACGTGCCAAAAGGTCATACCCAGTACTGACTGGAGGGTAAATACTTTCAAAATGTATGCTGGGTAAAGTCAATGGCAAAATTCCATACAAAAGGCATTTCTCTAGCCAACTTTTTCTTTGGACAGAATGGAGGAGGACGAAAACCGCTGTCAGAAGGAACAGTCCAAAAGTGGTAAATACTGTAAAATGTTCAATTCTGGTCTATAGTGTCTGTAGTGAGAAATACTGTGGTTTTGAATAATTAATTCCTGAATGATCAAAGAAATGCCCCATTAGAACAGTGGCTAAATGGTTAGCACTACCAACCTGGCAGTACTAGGGTCATTGGTTCGAATCCCAGCCACGGCACTACCTGCCTGGAGTTTGCATGTTCTCCCTGTGCCTGCGTGGGTTTAATCCGGGTACTCCGGTTTCCTCCCACACTCCAAAAAACATGCTGGTAGGTTAATTAGATCCTGTCTAAATTGGCCCCAGTATGTGTATGTGTGAGGGACCTTAGATTGTACGCCCCTTGAGGGTTAGGGACTGATGTGAATGTGCAATATATATATATATATATATATATATATATATATATATATACATATATATATATATAGCGCTGCGCAAATTGACGGCACTATATAAGTACCTGAAATAAATAATTTAGATTGCATGAGTGTTTATTAAAGAGACACTATCACTTTACTGGTCACTGTCACTTTACTGGTACTAAACCTCCCAGCACTCCCCCACCACTCGCTCAAAAATACCTGTCACTCTCAGGTATGAGGGCACCTCCTGGCAAAAATACCTGTCACTTTCAGGTACGAGGGAGCCTGTGTCCTCCTCCCATGTGACAGTGCTCGAATCTAGCAACCAATTGCCAGGCCTTAGGAGTTTTTAGTGACGGCTGCAACAGAGTAAAGAGTGATAGGGAGTAACAGCAAGTTATGCATTAGTGGTTTTGAGGAAAGTACCTAAATAGGCAAAGTGACAATATCTAAAGAAAGACCCTGATAGGCCCAGCTGATAATCCATGTGTGCCCAACCATAGGTTAAGGTACCAACATCCAGATGACATTAAACATCAGGGTAACCTGGTATACACAAGCATAGCTATGAGGAGAATCAAATTTCTGGGGCACCTTGTCTTTGCCCCCTGTATGCATTTCCAGGCAACATTTGATAATTTAACCGGAATGCAGCATTAAATGTTAATATGTTACAAAAGGGGCACATAATTCACTATTAGGCTTGCTGATGTTTCCAATGAAGTGACACATGACATATAAAGATGAATGGATAGATGGAGATAATTAAGTCTGTGTTCAAGAACAAGTCAGCACATTTGCTACAATTTGGATATTGCTTATTTATTGTGAACCATTTGTGACAAAGGTTGTTTCCTTTATGTTGTGTAACAATCAAGATAATCTGTCCCGTTAATACATGGTCTTTCTCCTGACAATAACTGCATAGAACACCCTGTACTTGTGTCCATGTGGTTTTAACATAAAGTCAAGTCTGACCCTTTAGCAATCGTGACCCCATTTCCTCTGTTGGCGAAAGACGTGACAGTTCTGAACCAAAATCCCATAGACTTGCGCAATTTCCTTTCAGAACCGATTTCTAGTTTCTTGTTTCTCAGAAAACACCTCATTTAACAGAAATGCACACACAACAACCAAATATGCTGGGCATGATCAAGCATTTATGTTAAATACTGTGAACTTTAAAAAAGCATTACAGTGTTCCTAAACCCCGGACCCTGCATTCACTATATCCGGTCTCCCCGGACCCTGCATTCACTATATCTGGTCTCTCTGGACCCTGCATTCACTATATCTGGTCTCTCTGGACCCTGCATTCACTATATCTGGTCTCTCTGGACCCTGCAATCACTATATCTGGTCTCCCCAGATCCAGCAATCACTATATCTGGTCTCCCCAGACCCTGCAATCACTATATCTGGTCTCCCCGGACCCTGCAATCACTATATCTGGTCTCCCCGGACCCTGCAATCACTATATCTGGTCTCCCCAGACCCTGCAATCACTATATCTGGTCTCCCCAGACCCTGCAATCACTATATCTGGTCTCCCCGGACCCTGCAATCACTATATCTGGTCTCCCTGGACCCTGCATTCACTATATCTGGTCTCCCCGGACCCTGCATTCACAATATCTGGTCTCCCCAGACCCTGCAATCACTATATCTGGTCTCCCCAGACCCTGCATTCACTATATCTGGTCTCCTCAGACCCAGCAATCACTATATCTGGTCTCCCACAGTACATAGAACATGGAAGTGCAATTATTTTAATAAATATAATATAAACTGCTAAATACCTTTTCTCATCAGCAGTTAGAACAGTCTTACGACTTCTATCAGCGTCCAGCAGAGCACATGTTAAAGCTTGTAGGAGGAGTTTTCATTCTACTCCAGGATGCAAAACCCCTGACCTGTCTGGACAGTGCTGATTGGCCCTGTGCTGATCACATGCACTCTCTCAAGAAAAAAAAAAAAAAGATTAACCCCTTAGGTTCCACTGTGAGTATAACAAAGCATGCTTTACTGCATATACAGACCGATTTACTGTTGTGGGTTTAGTAACACTTTAATCTTAAAAACACACACAAAAAAAAACCTTCCAATGCTGCTTTAAAAAAAAAAAAAACGCAAAACACCATATACAAAAATTGCTAACTGAACCATTTTTGTATTTTACAGTTTTTAAAAAATATCTTTACATTCCAATCTGCAGCCTGCAATAATTTTTCAAAAACTAACAAAATGTAAAATGTTGCCCTTAATTTGGAATATGACAAACCTGGCAGCATTCTACATAGCATTTGTGTACAAAACACCCCTAGGAAATTTATTTTCCTGCTTGTGAGACCAGTCCACTGCTTTGTAGAGCTAGATGTGAGATTAGAGGCTTCCCCTGCACAAGGAGCTTACTTTTTCCTGATACTCTAGGGAAGACAGCGTGCGGCTTCAGAGCCGGGTGCCCACTGCGCATGTGCAAGAAACGCTGCACTTTGTGAATGTTCCGGCAGTCTTCTGGGACCTGTCACGTGTCCCAGAAGATGGGGAGGGAGGACAACTCCGTGGAAGTTGGAGTGGGTACCTGCCCTATTCGGGTACCCGCTCCCCAAAGGTCCGCAGTCTCTGGCCATCCCCTGTACTATATCCGCACTCTCTGGTCATCTCCTGTACTATGTCCGCAGTCTCTGGTCATCTCCTGTACTGTGTCCGCAGTCTCTGGTCATCTCCTGTACTATGTCCGCAGTCTCTGGTCATCTCCTGTACTATGTCCGCAGTCTCTGGTCATCTCCTGTACTATGTCCGCAGTCTCTGGTCATCTCCTGTACTATGTCCGCAGTCTCTGGTCATCTCCTGTACTATGTCCGCAGTCTCTGGTCTTCTCCAGTACTATGTCCGCAGTCTCTGGTCTTCTCCAGTACTATGTCTGCAGTCTCTGAGCATCTCCTGTAGTATGTCCGCAGTCTCTGGTCATCTCCTGTACTATGTCCGCGGTCTCTGGTCATCTCCTGTACTATGTCCGCAGTCTCTGGTCATCTCCTGTAGTATGTCTGTAGTCTCTGGTCATCTCCTGTAGTATGTCTGTAGTCTCTGGTCATCTCCTGTACTGTGTCCGCAGTCTCTGGTCATCTCCTGTACTATGTCCGCAGTCTCTGGTCATCTCCTGTAGTATGTCTGCAGTCTCTGGTGATCTCCTGTAGTATGTCCGCAGTCTCTGGTCATCTCCTGTAGTATGTCTGTAGTCTCTGGTCATCTCCTGTAGTATGTCTGTAGTCTCTGGTCATCTCCTGTACTGTGTCCGCAGTCTCTGGTCATCTCCTGTACTATGTCCGCAGTCTCTGGTCATCTCCTGTAGTATGTCTGCAGTCTCTGGTCATCTCCTGTACTATGTCTGCAGTCTCTGGTCATCTCCTATACTATGTCCGTAGTCTTTGGTAATCTCTTGTACTGTGTCCGCAGTCTTTGGTAATCTCTTGTACTATGTCCGCAGTCTCTGGTCATCTCCTGTACTGTGTCCGCAGCCTCTGGTCATCTCCTGTACTATGTCCGCAGTCTCTGGTCATCTCCTGTACTATGTCCGCAGTCTCTGGTCATCTCCTGTAGTTTGTCCGCAGTCTCTGGTCATCTCCTGTACTGTGTCCGCAGTCTCTGGTCAACTCCTATACTATGTCCGCAGTCTTTGGTAATCTCTTGTACTATGTCTGCAGTCTCTGGTCATCTCCTGTACTATGTCTGCAGTCCATTGGTTCAGAATATTTTTTTTCTTGTTTTCCTCCTCTAAAACCTAGGTGCGTCTTATGGAGCGAAAAATATTGTAAATCTTCCCAGTGACCAAAAGTGTAAGGAGCATTTCTCCCACTTACCATCACACTAAAGTATCATGAGTTATATCGTAATTTTTAGCAGGGGTTTCCTGAAACCAGAAAGTCATTTCAAGGGTTCCTCTGTGTTGAGAAAGGCTGTCCTAAGCAGTGGCATGATACTGAAGAAAAGTGTCACCAACGGTAAAACAGATTCAAACTTTGGAAACAAAGAGTTGCAGGCTATCTAAAGGTACAATAGGGGTTATGTTACGTGGTCATTTTGGATACAAACTGTGCTTAGCATAGCTGTTCTACAGCTTCAACAGGAAGCCTGATTGTCTACTGGGAAAAAGATCTTCCGTGAAAGTTTTATTATCAGTATCTGAAACTTTTACATAAGCATTAAGGCCCCACTCATGCCAAAGCTGAAAAAGAATTGTATTTTTATGCATGACTGAGCACAATGAAAAAAATAAACTGGACAGTAACTTTTTCAGGGTCACAAGTTCACATTCTAGGCTTCAAAAAATGATTAAAAAATATATGAAATATTGTATAATTCATATCAGGTGGACTCAATGCCTCAGATATCAGAAATCATAAAGTGGTGCATTTTTAACAGCAAATGCCTTCAATGGACTGTAAAAAAAAAGCATGTGTGTAGAAAAAAAAAACCACACAGCTTCAGAAAGCAGTCATCCCATGAGGAATTCTTGCTTAAAATGTGACTAATCCTAGTAAGCAGGATTTTTAGAAACATGTATATGCATAGAGCTAACCTATCTGATATTTTTCATCATTCAGAGTCCAGGGAATGATGGAATACATGGTTTATAGTGTGTAAACCCAAGAACAAAAATGTAATATACTGCCTTTGTTTCCTTTATATTCACCTGGTGATCCTTCCAGTACAGGGGCGGACTGACAACTCATGGGGCCTCAGGGCAATAGGGGATCGTGGGGCCCCTGTGTCCTTGCCCAAACTAAAAAAAGCCTATGAAAAAGGTACCAGGGGTATCTCATGGGGCCCCCTACTGACCCCGGGCCCTCGGGGCTGCTGTGCATTATTGCTCCATGTACGGTTATTGCAAAAATCCCGTTGTGTGGGATAAGTTCCTCTTTATCTTTCTCACTTCTGTATTCATGGAATCCAAGGAGAGCAGTGCCTGTGCTTCAAAGGAAAGCCAGTCAGTTAATCCTATTAGCTGATTATTGGGCAGGAGAAGAATGCCAAATACTACTGGGTTCTCTTCTCTTCCCTTTTGTAATCTTGCAGCCATTAAGGCTTTCTGGTGCCCAGAAGATTAACCATTTATCTGACTATGTTTAAATCAAATTAATTTCGCTCATTCTTAAAGCAGAACTCCAAAGATTTTTTTTTTTGTGGGGGGGTAGGGGGGTGTACACAACAGTTGAAACAAGCTACCTCTAATAATGAGCATTGTATGCTCGAATGCTGTACTAATCCTATGTTCATTGATGCCGGATACTACATACAGCACTCTTCCAGCGCTGCAACAGAGTTCTGGCTCACAGATCAGGTCATGCAGCCTCCCCCTCCTCCCCTTGCCCATTCACAAAAAGCCTTGTGTTCTGTTTACAGTATACAAGGCATCCTGCGAATGGACCTGGAGAGTAGAGGGTGTGTAACTGACATGATCTCCTCTTGTCCATTCATTAACTGACTTGCATGCCTTTGTGTTGTACCCCATTTTTTTCTGGAGTTTCCCTCTAAAGTATAACGCCAAATTTCTTATATATTGACAAAGTTAGCGTGGGGTAGGGCAGTAAAAATTGAAAGTAGTATTAATTAGCACAGTATAGTAGTGTTCATTCATTGCCTTGTACACAACCTTTTCTTTAAAATGTTAGCTAGGCCCTTTTTAGTCCCAGGCTTCCCTATTGGGCGTTTAATATAATGGGCATCATCTTTGCCCAATAGGGGTGCTAGGGAAGTGGGACCAAGCTTGAATTTAAAAGGGAAAGTCATAATTTGCCCAATAATTCCAACTGCTTTTGTCTTTGGATTTAAAGTGGTAGTAAACTCCTCATTTTGATTTTTACCTACAGGTAAGCTTACAAAAAAGCTAAATATTGAATATCTCATAAACGTGCATCATTTAGGAGATATTTGCTTGCTTGGCAGCCGGTGACATCATATGTCGGGATCAGAGATTTTTGCCGTGGCCATGACATTGCCGTCCGTGTGCGCAGGAGTGACGTCCTCACGGCTCGGCCATTCAAGCAGCCACAGCCCATGAACCCAGAAGGAAGACCAGGTGAACATGGAAGATTCTGCAGCTGGAGTGCTTCTTTTTAAGGCAAGTCTCTCATAATGTCCTAGTATGCAATGCATACTAGCACATTATGCCTTTACCTTGCAGGGAGAAAGTTTTTTTTTGGTAGTTCTAAGTTTACTACCGCTTTAACCACTTGCCCCCCAGAGGGTTTACCCCCCTTCCTGACCAGGCCATTTGTTGCGTTACGGAGCTGCGTCACTTTAACAATTGCATGGTCATGTAACGTAGCACCCAAATTACATTTACATTCATTTTTTTCCCACGAATTGAGCTTTTTTCGATGGTATTTGATTGCCTGTGGGGTTTTTATTTTTTTGGCTATAAAAAAAAAAAAAAAATTTTTGAGAAACAAACAACATTTTTGACTTTTTGCTATTAAACATGTCCAGTACAAAAAATTAAAAAATCAAATTTTATCACAATTTTAGGCCAAAATGTATTTTCAGATCATATTTTATTGCAGTCTATGCCCCCGTTAGGGTGATTCACCCCCTCTATTGTCCTGTTTACCGATATTATTGGAAAAGTAATAAGAGGGGAAAACTTCCATTGTGGACACTAGAAATAGCCTTGATTTACAAGGATTTCCTCTCACTTTGCTTGGCTATGGAACAGGAAGTGAAGGGAAATTCCCCCGATGGGACACAGATTATTATTATTATACAATATTTATAAAGCGCCGATAGTTTGCTCAGCGCTGTACATTACAAAGGGGGACAGAACATGTGACAGAACAATACCAATACAATGCAAAACATGAGGGGATTGAGGGCCCTGCTCTTTCGAGCTTACAATCTAGGAATGGCCAAAAAAAAAAAATACTGACAAAAAGGTTATAACCCTTTCTTACTCTATCCAAAATGAAAAAAAAAATGTTTTGCCCATATTTTTTTCTAAAAAGACAACAGTTTCCCCTTTTTTAGGGAAAAGGAAGTCTCATATTTTCTTGCAAAGCATGAAAAAAATATTTAAACACATTTGAAACATGGATTAGAAATTCTTAATGCAATTAATGAATCTCCATTGTGTTCGCTTCTCAGTTATGACTGGGAAAACTCCCAGACAAAACATTTGATATGAGCTCATTCTTGGGAGAGAGAATAGCCTGCAATCTAACCAAAGCAGACCTAAACTTTCCAATAATCCCCAGGACAATCCTGCAGCATCAAGGCCTGACAGACCTTTCTGTGTCACAAAGTTTCAGGCAATGTCGACTCCAAGCTCATTCCCAACAATGAATAAAAGATTTCTAATTTCTCAACAGGAATCAAGTAAAAAAAATGTAGATGTATTATTTTTATCTGCTTATCTGAAGTATCTACAATCCAAAACGAAAACAGATTGCGCTCAAGGTCCTAGTGCAAAGGTCCTAGTTCACCAGCTAATAGAAAGTTTCTGACTTCAAATAATTATCCGGTTTCCCATCACATGCCAAAGGTAGAAAGACACGACATGACCACACAAGTAGTGCAGCAGCAATAGGTGGTAACATAGGTAAACTCATAGTGAATCTGACTGGCTACATGAATCTGGCTGACTTCTCTAGCTGCATACTATAACCCTGATTTACAAAAGTTGGGCATTTTTACTTTGCAAGGGGATTTTCCCTTAGCTCAGTGAATAAGGTGAATCTTTGACTTCTTTCATCCAACCAAAAAAGTTTTTTATTTTTTTTCTTGTATGTTTGTGAACTAAATGAAAATTCCCTTTAGGAAATCAGCGTCTATGTTGCAACTCCAGAACTGCATATCCTTGTCCTTGCAAATGCAAGTGAGAAGCTTTAAACGTATACTGCAATCGAGCCTGGGTCCCCTTAGACCACAAGTTTCCAGACACTATGGACACACGCTAGTGGTGCAGTGGTTAAAAGGAATGTACCTACACATCTGTTGGGAGGGCCCTCTCTCTGAATAATTGGGGCTGATTTAATAAAGGCAAACAGACTGTGCACTTTGCAAATTGAAGTTGCTCCAGTGCTTAGTAAATGAGTAAATAAAGCTTTACTTTGCAAAGTATACTCAATCACGTGCAAGGGAAATTTAAAAAAACAAAAAACAGAAAAACAAAACCATGATTGGATGATGGAAGTCAGCAAAGCTTACGCCTATTTACTAAGCAAAGTGCACAGTCTGTTTGCCTTTAGTAAATTAACCCCACTGTTTCACATTATTCCATATTTATAACTAAATCCATAGGTATTTCATTAATGCCTAGGTATTAGAAAAAAAATCTACCCTTGCAATGCCCTCCCTAATCCCCACGAGCTTTATGGGGATGCTGACTTCATTTTCCAGCAGGACTTGGCACCTGCCCACACTGCCAAAAGCACCAAAACCTGGTTCAATGACCGTGGGATTACTGTTCTTGATTGGCCAGCAAACTCACCTGACCTGAACCCCATAGAGAATCTATGGGGCATTGCCAAGAGAAAGATGAGAGACATGAGACCGAACAATGCAGAAGAGCTGAAGGCCGCTATTGAAGCATCCTGGTCTTCCATAACACCTCAGCAGCACCACAGGCTGATAGCTTCCATGCCACGCCGCATTGAGGCATTAATTACTGCAAAAGGGGCCCAAACCAAGTACAGAGTACATATGCATGCCTATACTTTTCAGAGGTCCGATACTGTTCTATGTACAATCCTTGTTTTATTGATTGCATGTAATATTCTCATTTTCTGAGATTGTGGATTTGGGGTTTTCATGAGCTGTAAGCCATAATCCTCACAATTATGACAAATCACGGCTTGAACTATCTTGCTATGCATGTAATGAGTCTATCTCATATATTAGTTTCACCTTTTAAGTTGCATTACTGAAATAAATGAACTTTTGCACGATATTCTAATTTTTTGAGTTTCACCTGTATGTGTATGTATGAATGTGAGTTAGGGACCTTAGATTCTACGCCCCTTGAGGGTTAGGGACCGATGTGCATGTACATTATATATGTAAAGCGCTGTGTAAATTGACGGTGCTATATACCTGCAATAAATAAAAAATAAAATGTAACATGAGCAGAAAACTTTACTGTGAAAAAAAATTAAAAAAATTAGAAAATGTTATAACTTGTGTCAAACTTATTGATAAATAAGGCATTTTCAACAGATTCCCATTAAGTCTGTGCTATTACCGTTTACAGTATTTACTGCTGGTCGGAGAAACAACATACAAAATGATGTCACCTTGAATGCCTTATGATTTTGCAGGTCACTGTCTA
This sequence comes from Staurois parvus, assembly GCF_062004578.1. Lineage (NCBI taxonomy): Eukaryota > Metazoa > Chordata > Amphibia > Anura > Ranidae > Staurois > Staurois parvus. The sequence goes on along the minus strand of NW_028318294.1, from coordinate 1,979,263 downwards.
TATATTTATATATCTCATGTTTATATTTAACCTATATCTGCTTGCGGTTGTATGAAGCAGGTTAATAGCAGGGTGTTGTCATTCCTGTAAAATGGAAGAATGATGGAGCAGGAGTGGTGATATCCGGGAATCTGTCTTGGGGAGTGATGTCTGGTGTCACTGGATAACTAGTGTTCACAAAGTCACCAAACAAGGAGATATACGGTGCTTGCTCCCTGCGCCACGCCCTTTGTACCTGCTCCTTACGGTGACAGTTCTTCTTATTGTTTCATTCAGTGGAAGAGAAGTATCAAAGTATCACTCTGATGATTCTGCTCACCCTCCCCTTAGGTTTAGTTCCCTTGTACTGGTGAATCATCGTGTGGTTGTGATTACTTAGAAGAAAAGAAGAAATGCATGTCTGCTTCAATGGATGACTGCAGAAAAAAATAACCCTTTCTGTATGCATTTCCCTTGTGTTTAAAGCGTATCAGACATGTGAACAAGTTGTGGATAAACTCCAACACAAAGGATTGCAATCAGTTAATTCGTTTGGAAACATAACTTCTAAAATAATAGCTATGAACTAAGACTGTGATGTCAAGGATTCCTGAAAAATCCAGACAGACCCCACTGGAGGGTCTCTTCTCCCTCCAACCCCAACCCCCTGGTGTGATTGGTTGTTAGGACCTCCATCCTAACAACCCATGACATCCTGTGCATGCCCCATCTCCAGCATCAAAGGAAGATGGGAGTGGAACTTTCTTCATCCAGACCTGCAGCCTGCTCTGCCTGGTGTTAAGGTACAGGGGCACTCTGTTGGGGACATCAGGTGTAATGGGGCATTCTGAGGGGACACCAGGTGTAAGGGGACACTTTGATGGAGGCACCAGGTGTAAGGGGGAACCCTGATGGGGACACCAGGTGTAAGGGGGAACCCTGATGGGGACACCAGGTGTAAGGGGGCACTCTAATGGGGACACCAGGTGTAGGGGGCACTCTAATGGGGACACCAGGTGTAGGGGGCACTCTAATGGGGACACCAGGTGTAGGGGGCACTCTAATGGGGACACCAGGTGTAGGGGGCACTCTAATGGGGACACCAGGTGTAGGGGGCACTCTAATGGGGACACCAGGTGTAGGGGGCACTCTAATGGGGACACCAGGTGTAGGGGGCACTCTAATGGGGACACCAGGTGTAGGGGGCACGCTAATGGGGACACCAGGTGTAGGGGGCACGCTAATGGGGACACCAGGTGTAGGGGGCACGCTAATGGGGACACCAGGTACAGGGGGATGCGGTCATGGAGACACCAGGTATAATGGGGCACTGTGATGGAGACACCAGGTGTAAAGGGGCATCCTGGTGCAGACACCTGATGTAAAAGGGAACTCTGATGAGGACATCTAATTAAAAACAGCGCTTTTAATGGATACCTGATGTAAAATGTCACTCTGATGGGGACACTTAATGTAATGGGGCACACTGATGGAGACACGATGTAAGAGGGCACACTGATAGGGACACCAGATTAAAGAGGTCTCTTGATTAGGTATCTGATCTAAGGGGCACCGTGGAGGGGGCACATTATATATATGGCCATGCTGATGGGGACACATTATATAAATCACCATGCTGATGGGGACACATTATATAAATGGCCATTCTGATGGGGACACATTATATAAATGGCCATTCTGATGGGGACACCAGATACAAGGGGGAACTCTGATGGCAACATCAAATTAAAAGCAGCATGTGTAAAGGGCCACTCTGATGGGGATACCTGATGTTAGGGGGCACACTGAAAATCGACAATAAATAAAAATGAAATGCAATGGAAACTGAACATTGCTTATGTTACAAAAGGCATAAAATGACTACATACATACTAGGGTCTAAATCATAGGAAAAACACGGAAGAAAATTTTACTGACTGGACCTCCTTGAACTTAAATTCAATAACTCCTGATCGAATGTATCGCTATGAATCAAGATATCCAAAGAAAATAAAAAATGCATATGCTTGATGGAGAAGAATCCCCATGACAGCACCAGACACACATACAAAGATTAGTGTCCAGGCAGTACATGTGGCCTATTTGTGATGAGGACAACAAGGGGTGTGATGGTGGGCAGTGATGAGTGTTGAGTAGTCTGAACGTGGCCTTATACTTTTACCTTCTATCAAGCACTGTGAAGACAGCAGCTCAAACTTCATTAACCAGCCTAGCAGCTGCCTCACCCTCGGCTGCTATTACACCGGAACACTTTAATGAGACTTTTATTCCTTCAGTCCTAAGCTGGCCATACATTTTACAACTTGTCTGTACAGTCTCATTACCAAAACTATATTTTACGAGATTGTCCCAAAAATATTAACGCAACTGACGTATTTAATATTTGTTTTTTGTCTTCCTTTACATTCACTTACAATTGTACTTCCTAAATCCATGGTAAAATGGCGCCGTGCAGGCGCACGGACATGCATTGCATTTTGGACTCTGGCAAGATGGCGCCGGCGTAATGCGAACACGCCATCTTCCATATAAATAGCCGGCTGTAATGTCATGGCGTCATTTGGTCTCCGCCTCTGAAGAAGTGCGTGTGCACGAAACGCGTTAGAAGGAGCCTAGGACGTCGTGGCAGGACGCCGCCGGAGCCACGTGGAGGCCCGGCAGCCATCTTAGATTCTGGATGGTCGGTCTTTATCATTACCTGACGCTGCTGCTTGTGTTTTTCATATTGCTTTAATGAGTTCATATTTAATAAATCTACTTTACAATATACTGCACTATGAGCACTCTTCTTGGTCTCCTTTGAGGAGCTATGGTATTTATAGAGCCCTGCTGTGATCCAGTCATCTACCCACTGTATCCAGAGAGGGAAGCTCCTGTAAGCAGGCACCTGTACCTATCCATCCCTTAAAGGGACCTCTGGCCAGCTAGATCATCTTACTTCTCTGAGGGCTCATAGCAACACCACCCTGAGGGAGAATTATCCGTGTTCCAGACCAGACCTATATCTGTGAAGGAGATCCTCATTGATTCATACACTGCGTACTTGAATTACGCATCTGGTGAGTGCGTACTTTTTACCACATTATTGGGAGCACTGCCACTGGATTGGATTGTCATACTACATTACCTTTATTATATAGACTGTCACTGCCATTAAGCACTTATACTTTCAGCCAATTCATGATATTGGGGACAGTATTTATTGATATTCACTTTTTAGCGCTGCATTTATTATATGTTTATGACAAGGTTTTTTATCGGTTTCCTTGAGTGTTTCAGCTGCTTACTGTAGAGCGCTCACTTTGATTACCCTATCTACATTATATTTTACGAGAGTCTACTTTAACAAACCATTCAGTTAAGATTCAAAGACACAGGCCCTTGTACTACATAGTAGTTGTTAGATCTAAATAAGACTGTACAATCATATTACAAAATGTATTCCCAGCTTTAAAGCATTTGTAGAACAGTTTTGACTCATTCTTGCCACCATTATTTACAAACCTCTCCATGGAGGTGAGCACTTATTTGAGAGGGCCTACTCATTATCATGTAGAATTTCCTTTTAACTCATCACTATTAAAATGTAACAGTAAACTCGTTATACGTCTTATTTTAGTTGCGTCGGTCGTATCATCTCTGAATGCAGACAAGAGCTAAGAGAAAGTGATGATGTATCCAAAGGATCACATACAACCATTTTTTGGATATATTAAATGTATACATATAAAAGAAAAGCACTGTAAAAGCTACATTGATGTTGAAGTACTGAAGAGCCCATCCCAGTTTTATAGGAACAATTATAGAGGTGTAGCAGCACTTTGGAGAATAAATAGCACTCATTGTAAAACATTCCTTTTAGTTTTTGATGTCTTGCAAGATATTTTTAGATATGCTGGTAGAGCAGCAGTTGCTTCCACAAAACATTTAGCTAGAACTAGCTTCACATCATCTGGAATAGACTCCCTCAAAAGTTAGTTCTGGCCAGCTCAGTGGATTGCTTCAAAAAAGGCCTGGATTCTTTCTTAGATACACAGAATATAACTTGTTACTAACATTTATAGGTAAAGTTGATCCAGGGAATATCTGATTGCCTCTCGGGGGATCAGGAAGGAATTTATTTCTCTGCAGGAGCAATTGGATCATGCTTTGCTGGGTTTTTTGCCTTCTTCTGGATCAACTGTGGGTATAGGATTATAACTTTTTTTTTCTACGGTTGAACTGAATGGACTTTTATCTTTTTTCAGCCAGACTAACTATGTAACTATGTAGGACCTCATAACGGGGGCAGTATAACTGAGGTTATGGATCTGTGTCAGGGTCTCGTAGGCTGACTGGCCCCTGGAACCACAGAGGTGGAAATGCGAGAAACACAACTTTACTGGTGTACGGCAAATGTCATGACCACCACAAGCCTCCACAAACCATCAGAGACAGGGATGGACTGACCATATGGAAACTCGGGCGCTGCCCGAGGGCCTGCGGTCAGTAGGGGGCCCCATGAGATGCCCCTGGTACCTTTTTCATAGGCTTTTTTGAGTTTGGGCAAGGACACAGGGGCCCCATGATCCCCTATTACCCGGGGGCCCCATGAGTTGTCAGTCCACCCCTGCTCCTACCCTCTTGCTGGTGTCCCCAATAGGAAGCCAATTTCCATAGGTGCACTTGTGCAGGCTCGCTCTCTAGTCCCGCTGCTCCGTCCATTGACATAGACAGCTGGTCTCTACCAAGCCCCTCGCTCCCTTGTCACTGGAATTGACTGACAGGAGCAGAAACCAATGGCTCCGCTTTTTTGAGTTTGGGCAAGGACACAGGGGCCCCATGATCCCCTATTACCCGGGGGCCCCATGAGTTGTCAGTCCACCCCTGATCAGAGATCACATGGAAACTCTCAGTCCTGCAGTGATGTAAACATGATCAACATGATGACATCATCACGACATCACCAAAATCCCAGGTATTCCTGCACTGAGATCTGCATGCCAGTACCAAAAGCGTATTTCGATAAAAACCTTAAACTAGCATACAAGCTTTAACTACTATAATGATGTATCAATGAATCCAACGAAAATTACGATTTAAAAAAATCAAGTGATACACACACTTTTTTGGATTTATATCAGTGATATGTGGTCAGTAAAGACGTGCACTGGTACAGTGGCAATCAGTGGAGAATTTCACATCGCTGCAGTAGCAGTCAGAAGAAAAGGGTACGTCAGTGTAGGTGAGAAACACATGAAACCAGGGTCTGTCTGTGCATAATACAAGGATAAAAAATTGAAAGCAGGTTTCCAGTCGGCATACCAACGCAAAACGCATTTTAGCTATTTCAGCAGCTACTTACAGCATCTTTAGGATTTCCACGTAGCAGCTCAACACCCGCTCGGCCTGTGGGCTGAGCTCAATGCTCATGGTGCTGCAGGCTGGGCTGATGAGCAGACAGTCAATCAAGTTGGGTTCACTATCGTTGCCAGTGTTTGCTTTCAGCTTCTGATTCACTGTATTGTTGCGCTCCACCTCCACGTGTATCTCGTTTGATGTGACGATGACTGACTTGTGTCGGGACTCCGTCGACGTGACCTCTTTGGAAACCAGGTCAGGATTGGTGTGAAGAAGCCGTAAGGGGATGTTGGGCTTGCGGTCGCACTGCTGCTGGCAGCCATTACGGATTTCTTTCAGGCTTGGCGAATTGTCTCGGCTTGGCAAAAAGCAAAAAGAAGGAGAATGTTAAATAAAGCCAAATAAAACAACATGTTGACAAAACACTCAGGGCTTTTTATTTCTGCAACCATGATGTGACTTTATGCAGGTTTGATTCAATTTCACTTAAAGCCTAAGGGCTCATGTACACTGTGGCTGATAAACTCACTTTTAGGAGCTTTTCTGCATTTTTTTTCAGCAGCCCCTGAACTCTCCCTAATGTTTTCCTATGTATCCATGTACACATCATTGTTTACAGGCAGTTGAGTTTACAGTTGTTTTTTTGAACGCAGAAAACTTGCATTCAGCAGTAGATTTTATCAGAGTTTCCAACGCCAAAAGCTTGTAAACGCGGCTAACCGCGTTTATAAGCGTTTGCAATTTTTTTTTAACTCTTCCATTTCCAGATGCTGTCCAGAGCCTTTTTTTTGAGGTTTCGCATGAAAGAAAATATGTTAGACACTGCTGCAATAATTTCTGCACAGAAACGAGCTGGAACACATCCAAACAGCTAATCTCTAATATTGTAAAGCACTGCACAAACTGTTGGTGCTGTATAAATCCTGTATAATAATAATAATAATGAAGGTAAAAAAACCTTCTGTGTGTAGCAGTCCCCCTAATACTTACCTGAGCCTCATCCCGATCCAGCGATGTTCATGAGAGCCTTGGTTCTCTGGAGACTCTCACTCCTGATTGGCTGATGCAGCCAATTACAGCCAGGAGAGAGGGGGTGGGGCTGAGCCACGACTGTGTGTGTGTGAATGAACGAGAGGGGTTGGGGCAGAGCCACGGCTCTGTGTGGAAATTGACACGCAGCCAATTACAGCCAGGAGAGAGGGGGTGGGGCTGAGACACGGCTCTGTGTGTGAATGGACAAGCAGACCTGTGGCTCAGGAGCACGCCTGCTCGGGTGCCCCCATAGCAATCTGCTTCCTATGGGGGCACCTGACAGGAGGGAGCGGCCAGGGGCATATAACATGTTTGTTATTTAAAAAAACAAACAAAAACACCTGACACCCCCCCTTATGTATTATACATGGAGATCATATCCCCCCTTATGCATTATGCATGGAGATCATATCCCCCCTTATGCATTATACATGGAGATCATATCCCCCCTTATGCATTATACATGGTGATCATATCCCCCCTTATGTATTATACATGGAGATCATATCCCCCCTTATGTATTATACATGGTGATCATATCCCCCCTTATGTATTATACATGGTGATCATATCCCCCCTTATGTATTATACATGGAGATCATATCCCCCCTTATGTATTATACATGGAGATCATATCCCCCCTTATGTATTATACATGGAGATCATATCCCCCCCTTATGTATTATACATGGTGATCATATCCCCCCCCTTATGTATTATACATGGTGATCATATCCCCCCCTTACGTATTATACATGGTGATCGTATCCCCCCTTACGTATTATACATGGAGATCATATCCCCCCCTTATGTATTATACATGGTGATCATATCCCCCCCCTTATGTATTATACATGGTGATCATATCCCCCCCTTATTTATTATACATGGTGATCATATCCCCCCCCTTATGTATTATACATGGAGATCATATCCCCCCTTATGTATTATACATGGTGATCATATCCCCCCCTTACGTATTATACATGGTGATCATATCCCCCCCTTATGTATTATACATGGTGATCATATCCCCCCCTTATGTATTATACATGGTGATCATATCCCCCCCCTTATGTATTATACATGGTGATCATATCCCCCCCTTATGTATTATACATGGTGATCATATCCCCCCCCTTATGTATTATACATGGTGATCATATCCCCCCCCCCTTATGTATTATACATGGTGATCATATCCCCCCCTTACGTATTATACATGGTGATCGTATCCCCCCTTATGTATTATACATGGAGATCATATCCCCCCTTAATCTCCTCTTCTCAAGAGAGAATAAATTCAGTTCCTGTAATCTTTCCTCATAGCTGAGCTCCTCCATGACTCTTATTAGTTTGGTTGCCCTTCTCTGTACTTTCTCCAGTTCCCCAATGTTCTTTTTGTGAATTGGTGCCCAAAACTGAACTGCATATTCCAGATGAGGTGTTACTAATGATGTGTAGCGGGGTAGAATGATATCTCTCTCTCTGGAGTCTATACCTCTTTTAATACAAGAGAGGGTTTTGCTCGCTTTAGAAACCGCAGCTTGGCATTGCATGCCAGGTCACAAAGCATTGGAGCCATCAAATGAGAGATCAGCAACAGTATCTCCCGTACTTCTATCCTGACAGATTCACTTTCAAATGGAGAGAGTGCTGTAACGCCTCTTAGTAGCCCCTACACTAAATTGAGCTTCAAAAGCAAAAAATACAGACAAGTGCAATAAACACTGACACATCTAAAGGAAAGTACTTGTGGTAAATAATGTTTTCGTAGCATATCGTATGTAGGTCAGGATGTTACAGCTTTATTTAATGTAGTTTCTTAAAGTAGATCAAACAAAAAAAAACCTGCTGGATGAAAGCGACCCTGTATTGTCGTTCTGTAAGGGTCCATTCACATCATTCAGGTCAGCTACAGTGCACACGTTTTATATTGCACATAAACATGTATTGTGTTCAGGCAGCACACCCATTGAAAGGGCTGTCTAATGCAGAGCACTGGAACTTGTACCAACTGTGTATTGTATATCACAGGGGTCTCTAAACTTTCTAAACAAAGGGCCAGTTTACAGTCCTTCAGAATTTAGGGGGGGGGGGGGTCCGCCAGTAGCAGTAGAAAAGATCCGGACATCAATGGGAAAAAACAATGACACCATCTTTGGTATCATTAGGGAAAATTGTGCCCCATCGTCGGTGCCAGTGGGAGAAATTGTGCCCCATCGTCGGTACCAGTGGGAGAAATTGTGCCCCATCATCAGTGTCAGTGGGAGTCATTGGGCCCCATCGTTGGTGTCACTGGGCCCCATCGTCGGTGTCACTGGGCCCCATCGTCGGTGTCATCGGGACAAATCGTGTCCCATCGTTGGTGTCCTTGGGAGGAATTGTGCCCCTTCATTGGTGTCAATGGGACCCATTGTTGGTATCATTGAGCGAAATTGTGTCCCATCCTTGATGTCAGTGGGGGTAATTATGTCCCATTGATAGTATCAATGGATGAAATAGTGCCCCAAGGGCTGGATAAAAGTAAGCAAAGGGCCACAGTTTGGAGACCACTGGTATATCGCAACACATGCTAGTGCATTACCACACGTTAAAGTTTATTTTAAGTGCCATTCAGAATATAACATCCCAAAGCTTTGTTTCCTATAACGTGCATTTTTTTTTCCTTTTTCAATTTTTGCACATGTGCTAAAATGCACGTTTTGTGTATGAAAACATGCTTAAAAATAAAACATTATACATTTTTTGAAAAAAACATAAAAACATGGTAGTTGCTTCTTTTGTTATTAGCGCAACTTTTTATCAAATCTTTATTTTCAGTAAAAAAAAAAAAAACATGTATGGCCTGTATAGCCAATGCTACAACAACCTTAATAGCTCATCAATTTAGGTACATTTAAATAATGGCAGTGATGCCTAATACGTGTTGTGCAATCATTATTCGTGTACTCATGTTTGTGTTTTGTATTTGCATGTGTGTGTGGTTAGCAAGGTGGCTTTAATTTTTTTTTTTTTTTTTTTTTTTTTAAAACACTTTTTCACTTTTTTTGCTATCACAGGAGGACCAAGAAGCCCTCTTTTTTTGGCAGTACATATGGAGTGACAGGTACCCATTAAAGAGGCTTTAGGGGTCTCTTGAACCCCTATTGCCTCTTTTGCATACCCCTAGCTAGAGTGACTATAGACTGCACTCCATCGGCTATTTTTATATATAGGATCTGAGAGCTTTGAACATGCTTCGGGGTTCATCGCTTCTAGGGCAGATGGAAAAACAGCTGTTTCTCATCTCCTGTCTGCTCACCATCCTGACAGCGCCAATTGCATCCTGGGCTGCTGCAGGGCACAGGTGAGCCTAGGACACACATATAGAAGTTATTGGGTGGCTGTAAAGCTGCCTGAATCACTTCTCTATGAATTCCTAAAGCCATCTAAATACAAAGTACACAAACTCATGGCTATGTTATTAGCTGTAAGTTAGTTTACATGCCAATACTAAAGCAAGCCATACATTAATCAAAAATGTGTTCGGTTCAGCAGGGACTGGCTGAATTACAATCCATGTATGGGCAACCTGGTTGTACAAACGTCTACTGATCGATTTTTGTGCAACCAGCCTGTTGGGTTTTTCCTGCTCAGTCAGTGCTGTTGGCTATCGCCAGTAGCACTGATCATTGTATTCTGACAGTGGCGAAGGATCCTCGCTGTCAGAACACAATAGTACAACCCCGGAAACCACTAAGCAACTTATTCACTCCCTTGTCATATCACGCCTCGACTACTGTAACTCCCTCCTCATTGGCCTACCTCATCGTAGGCTATCCCCCCTCCAGTCTATCATGAACGCTACTGCCAGACTCATCCACCTCACTAACCGCTCTGTATCTGCCACCCCTCTCTGCCAATCCCTCCACTGGCTCCCAGTTGCCCAATGGATAAAATTCACAACTCTAACAATGACATATAAAGCCATCCACAACACTGCCCCAATTTACATAACCGATCTCATCTCTAAATATCACCCAAACTGTACTCTACGCTCCTCACAAGACCTCCTACTCTCTACCTCTCATCACCTCCTCCCATGCTCGTCTCCAAGACTTCTCCAGGGCAGCACCCATCCTCTGGAACTCCCTACCTTAACCTATCAGACTATCACCTACTCTACTTGCCTTTCGGCGATCACTGAAAACCTTTCTCTTCAGGGAAGCCTATCCCGCCCTCTGCTAATTCCGGAATCCTCTAATCTTCCAACAACTCCATCCCCCACAGTGACTACCTACTGTACCACTCACCCCTCCCTCCTAGATTGTAAGCTCCAAGGAGCAGGGCCCTCAAATCCCTCTTGTATTGAACTGTATTGTTGCTGTATTGTCTCCCACTAAAGTGTAAAGCGCTGAGCAAACCGTTGGCGCTATATAAATCCTCTATAATAATAATAAGGTAGGATTCCCCCATCATCGAATATGTGGCTGGAGGAAAAGGATAAGGGATTTTTTTTTTTCATTCAACCCACTGATTGAATGAAAAAAATGATGAATGTATAGGCTGCCTAAGATGACGTAAATACTTAGGGCAGTGGCAGTACAAAGGTTAATGTAAACTTGTTGTAAGATAAGCATGGAGGCTGCTGCTGCTGACTCTGATTCTCTTGCTTCAGTCACTGACCTGGAACAGACTTGCCAATAAGGACCTCTGACTTTATATAACTCATTTCAACTGGAAATCAGAGTCTACAGCCAACTAGTTGTACCTGTTTATTATCTGTGTAAAGCTAGGTGCAATGATACATGAGCGCTAAAGATGACACACCATGGTCAGCATCACAATTACCTGTTGATGAATTCTTCATAGCAGGAATAAATGGCAGCTAGACAGACGGCCACAAGGTTTGGTAAGACCCTGGGGTGAGGACAGTTTGCAGTGGGCCCATGCATGCTAGAAAAAAGCAGAAATTGGAATTCACAAAGTGCACATATAACCCTACAAGTAAAAAAAAAAATAACAATAAAATTTAATTTAAAAAAAAAAATGAATAAATAAAAAAAATAAAAAAAAAGGGAGGAAAATACAGTTTATGATACATCCAGCTATCTGGACGCTGAGATTTTGACAGCTCTCCAGACACAAACTCTGAAAGCGAACTGCCAAACCAGCCTGCTCTGCTGCATGTTACATTGCCTGGATGTTTTACACTTTTGTGAGTACGATCAATTTATTATAATAAATGCTTTTCACCGATTTACTACACCAGAGTGTTTCCCCCTTCCTTTCTTTGTATTTTCACAGGTGGATACCCCCCCTCCTTTATTAGCAGCAGCACACTTCAATGGCTCCATGCATACGGGGCGTTTTGATAACGCTGGTAACGTTAGCTGTGTAAAGTCATGTTAAAATTTGGAGTTTTTTTGTGTTTTTGTATTCGCGTTTAGCAGCATTTTCCCACGTTTGCGTTTAGTTTTTTTTTTTTAAACTATTTTTTGGTCAAAAAAAAGTCCAAAAACGCCGGTTTACAGCGTCTTACCACATTTTTAGTGTTAGCGTACTTTTAAAGCTAAAAAACTCCTCTAGAAACCCACTAGTCCTGGTTTTTTTTTCCAGCCAAAAAACGTTGATTACAGCCTATGTGTACATGAACACATTCTGGGGGGGGGGGGGGGGGGGGTTTACTGGCTGTAGAAAAAAACGTTAAGAGGCAAAAAAAGCAGCTGTAAAAATGTCAAGTGTGCATGAGGACTTAGGCTCCATCCACATTTGTGCAACTTGTCATACGACTTTTGGACACTAAAGTTGCATGACAAGTCATAACCCATGTTTTTCCAATGACAACCATTCAAATATGTATGACGTAAAGTTGCAGCGACTTTGAAGTAGTTCATGCACTACAACATTCATACAACTTGAGTGCCATACACTGTTATGTAAACTCTCAAAACTCCTATGAAAGTTGCACCTGAATGTTGTACATGCAACAATTGTCCATTATCATTAATGAAAGACAAAGTCGTATCCAAGTTGCACCCATCCAAAGTTGCTGCAAAGTTGTACTCCAAAGCAGGGGCGGACTGACAACTCATGGGGCCCTCGGGCAATAGGGGATCATGGGGCCCCTGTGTCCTCGTCCACACTTAAACCACACCCAAAAAAGCCTATGAAAGATATCAATGGCATCTCATAGGGCCCCATACTGACCCTGGGCCCTCGGGCAGTGCCCGAGTTCCCAAATGGTCAGTCCGCCCCTGCTCCAAAGTCTTATGACTTTGGAGTTGTTCAAGTGTGAATGGAACCTAAGTGACTTGTGCTCAGCTTCCGGCTACCCGCTCTGATGTTTTTCATTGGTCTTGTTTATTTATATTTAGTTTGTTTCTTTTTTTTTTTACTTGTTACTGTGGGGCAGTTTAGTTATCTTTTTTGTTACATTGGTTACATAGTTTTCTTTCAATGAAAGTTTTTTTGAGAGTTGAGCACTGTGCTCTGAGCCCTATAGGTGCTCAGCTCTTTTTTCAGTTAAAGTGTTACTAAACCCACAACAGTAAAATCAGTCTATATATGCAGTAAAGCATGCTTGTTATACTCACTGTGGAACCCAGGGGCGGACTGACCATTCAAGCACTAGGGCACTGCCCGAGGGCCCGTGGGTCAGTACGGGGCCCCATGAGATGCCCTTGGTACCTTTCATTGGCTTTTTCATAGGCTTTTTTGGGTGTGGGCGAGAAGACAGGGGCCCTATGATCCCCTATTGCCCAGGGGCCCCATGAGTTGTCAGTCCACCCCTGGTGGAACCTAAGGGGTTAATCTTCTGCATTGTGTAAAAAGGCTGCTTGATCCTGACTTCTCTGCTACTCCTCTTGTTCAAATGTCCACATCTTATCTCCTGATAAGACAGACTGAACCGTAGCCATTCTGCACATGCTTAGTTTAGTGTGTATTGCTAGAGAAGTTTTTTTTTTTTTAGAAGAGTGTATGTGATCAGCACACAGCCAATCAGCACTGTCAAGGCAGGTGTTCTGCATCCTCCAAGAGCAGAGAAAAAACTCCTCCAAGCTTTCAAGCTTTATCCAGTGCTCTGTTAAACACTGATAGAAGTCACAAGACTGCTCTAACTGCTGATGAGAAAAGGTATTTAGCAGTTTATATTTACTAAAATAATTGCACTTTCATGTTCTGTGTACTGTGGGAGACCAGCTATAGTGAATGCAGGGTCCAGGGAGACCAGATATAGTGAATGCAGGATGTGGGGAGACCAGATATAGAGAATGCAGGGTCCGGGGAGACCAGATATAGTGAATGCAGGGTCCAAGGAGACCAGATATAGTGAATGCAGGGTCCGGGGAGACCAGATATAGTGAATGCAGGGTCTGGAGAGACCAGATATAGAGAATGCAGGATGTGGGGAGACCGGATATAGAGAATGCAGGGTCCGGGGAGACCAGATATAGAGAATGCAGGGTCCGGGGAGACCAGATATAGAGAATGCAGGATGTGGGGAGACCAGATATAGAGAATGCAGGGTCCGGGGAGACCAGATATAGAGAATGCAGGGTCCGGGGAGACCAGATATAGAGAATGCAGGGTCCGGGGAGACCAGATATAGAGAATGCAGGGTCCGGGGAGACCAGATATAGTGAATGCAGGGTCCTGGGAGACCAGATATAGTGAATGCAGGGTCTGGGGAGACCAGATATAGTGAATGCAGGGTCCGGGGAGACCAGATATAGTGAATGCAGGGTCCTGGGAGACCAGATATAGTGAATGCAGGGTCTGGGGAGACCAGATATAGTGAATGCAGGGTCCGGGAGACCAGATATAGTGAATGCAGGGTCCTGGGAGACCAGATATAGTGAATGCAGGGTCTGGGGAGACCAGATATAGTGAATGCAGGATGCGGGGAGACCAGATATAGTGAATGCAGGATGCGGGGAGACCAGATATAGTGAATGCAGGGTCCAGGGTTTAGTAATACTTTAATAAAATACAGTTTACAAACTGTTTTACAATCCAAATTTAGACAGTATACAAATCAAAGATGTCTCAAACATAAAACATACCAAACCTAATAATAGGCAATCTAAGTTATGTACACTGTACAAAGAGAGACTGATATAGATAGACAGACAGAGGTATAAAGGAGAAATAGTGATGTCTGACTACCAGGTGTTACTGAGTAATCGTATTGCATTAGAAGTCATTTAAGAATCGATCCCTCAAGTGTCCTTAAAACTACCATGTGCTTTGCTAAGGCAGGGCAAAATAAAAAGACTCGCTTAAAGTAATATTAAGCCTTATTTTTTTTTATTATTACATTTCAAGTGACACTAAACAATATCCTCATTCTTCAAAAATAATTACATTCCCTGCTTAATGGCCCTGTAGACTATGTGTCATAAAATTTTATCTTACTATGTTTTTCTGCCTCCTTGTAATGTCTTCTGTGAGCTCCTAAACTTTTTGTCCCCCTCACTTTCATTTGTTTGAAACGAGCAAAGCAGTTAGTTGCAGTCATGTGCACTTTCTGTACATTACAAATCCCATAGTCCATAGACTCTAGTCCATCTCAGGAAAGCAAGCTAGAGAAAGTGGTTATGTTCCTACATACAGTGGGGCCACGATAACGAAGGTAACCGAAAGTGAGATCACAGGAGCAAACTTTTTTTTTTTTTTTTTTTTAAACCACAGTTTAGTATTGCATGCTGTCTCTCCTTTATATTCAATTTTCCTTTCTTTCTTTTTTTCAGGTGCCTTTCTGCAACTGCAGAGATTTGGCGCACAGGGACCAAATGGCCAGCATGCATGTAGCCTTAAGCCAGCCATAGACAGATCAAAATGTGGCTGGTTCAGCAGAAAGTGGTCAAATTTGGATCCATCTATGGGCAGGCTGTTTGTACTGAAGTCAATGCATCGACTGACTTCAGTACAACCGGTCTGTCGGGTATTTTTTCGCCCACTGAATGTATTCTGCCAGTGAGGAAGGCTCCCTGCCGGCAAAACACAAAAGTGCTGTGGAAGGGATTCCCCCAATGGCCCCGACTGTGTTGATGGGGGAATCAAGCTATTTTCTTTCCATCAACCCATGGTTGAAGGAAAGAAAATTTCACAACGCATGACCTGCCTTAATGTATTTCACAAGTGTGCACACTTCTATACCAATCTGTTAACCAGTCAGATTAGGCATGGATGCTTGATTGCTGTCCGCTGTCTGTCCACCTTTTATCAGCTGGCACTGGGTCCCATTAAAAAATCTGCTACAATAAAAAAAATGTTGCTGTTTAACCTTTGGGCTCTTCTGTACTGGCAAGAGTTTATCTTTAGTTTGGATGCAGAATATTTCCCAAGGCCATTGTGTAAGGATCAGAGGAAGCAATTGTATGACAAGGATATTGATTAGTCTACCTTGGCCAGGTTAACATTTAATAGAACACAGAAGAAGCTGAGGAAGATAAAATATTTGCATAAGGGATGTTTTGTTTGATAATGATTCAGTAACTACAAATCAACAAAAGGGATAGAATTATAACTGTAGCCCTCGCATACTGTACATAATAAAGTTGTACTTTCTGTCCCTGCAGAAAAGGGTGCTGGCAACCGGTCACATGACTAAGCTGAGACATTAGTCACATGATCACTGCAACACTGACTCCTCCAGAAAGACCATGCAAATGTATGTATTTCAGGTACTTATATAGCTCCATCAATTTACGCAGCGCTTTACACATATATTTTACATTCACATCAGTCCCTAACCATCAAAGGGTGTACAATCTAAGGTCCCTAATCTACATTCATACATACACATATTAGGGCCAATTTAGACAGGATCCAATTAACCTACCAGCATGTCTTTGGAGTGTGCGAGGAAACCGGAGTACCCGGAGGATACCCACGCAGACACAGGGAGAACATGCAAACTCCAGGCAGGTGTTGCCATGGTTGGGATTTGAACCGACGACCCTAGTACTGCAAGGTTGGAAGTGCTAACCATTTAGCCACTGTTCTAATGGGGCATTTCTTTGATCATTCAGAAATTAATTATTCAACACCACATTATTGCTCACTATAGACCAGAATTGAACATTTTACAGTATTTTGCAGGCGGAAGTGCTAACCATTTAGCCACTGTACTGCCCAAATGGCCACAGAGGGCCAGCAAGACCAGATTTTTTTCTGAACTTCAGTCACTATTATAATAATGCAATAGAAAGGGTTTATTTATTACGGGTATTTATTTAGCTTTGCCAATTTATGCAGCGATTTACATACTGTATTTTTCAATCAGTCCAGGCCCTTAAGGAGCGTACAATCTAAGGTACCTATCTCGCATGTATACATAGACGCACACACACATTAAGGCCAACTGACCAACCAACATGTCTTTGGAAGGTGGAAGGAAATTGGAATTTGCAGAGGAGACCAACACAGACACAAGAAGAACATGCAAACTTCATGTAGATGATATCCTGAATGGGATATGATCTAGGAACCCCAGTGCTGCAAGGCAGGAGGGCTAACCACTAAGCCACTAGGCCGTTCAATGGGAAATATAAGAACTGAGGCCTTACAGTGTCTGCATTAGAGAAATCTGCAAAACAAACCATCTGTGGAGTCTCATTTGGGTTTCTTTATCCTCATTTTTTTTATTTTTTTCCAGCAGGGCCTATAATTTGATAATAATATATAAGGGACACTAATTGACTGCTACAGGAATCACAGCAGAATAAAGGATTTGTATAGCTAGGCTGTGAACTGCCTTGCCCCAAACACTGTGTCCCCCAGGGTGGTTGCACAGATGCCGATCTACCGATTGGCTTCTGTACAACCAGCCTGTTGAATTTTGCCTACTTGACCAGCACCGCAGGCTATAGGCGGCAGTGCTGATCAGTGTATTCTGACGGTGGGGAAGTCTCATTGATGCTAGAATACAATACCAGAGCAGGGAGGATTCCCCTATCCACTTTGAGTAGATAGGGAACTAAGGGGAAAAAATTACTAATCTAAGTGCTTTGGTTTGAGGCAAGTACATATTGTAGAAGGGTATGCTTTTTTTATTTTTTATTTCAGAGGTTTACAACTACTTATGGCATGTTGATATTTGAATAATACCTCCTAAGAGACAGCCCACAGATTGCATTAGGCCTAAGGGCTCTTGAGACGCATGATCTGCCTGCATTGCATAGAGAAGCACAAAGACCCTGTGATAACATCTCTAAAATAAGGTATGTAATAAAAATGTAAAGATTTTATCTGAAAATGTAATTAGCATGTTGATGAAGGTAGGAGGGAGGAACTAGAGAAGGCAAAATAGAAGCAGATTATACTTCAGTTTTAACTCTAACTACCTACACTTAACTTATGAAAAGGGAAATCTAGATTTTATCAAAATTATTGGTTGTTATGCATTTACTTTGTTGTACTACATTAATAATTAAAAAGCAGGACTTGCAAACATGTTGAAGCACTGGATCTTTAACCCAAACATATTTTCCAGTTTTGAGAAAACACGCACAGTAGAGCGATTCAAGACTCATGACCAGCCACTGACCTGTGTATGAATTTCTTCACCACTTCCATTCCTGCGTTTAATTCATTCAAAGCCAGTATGTACTCCTGAGTAAACAGCCTTAATCGAGGACACTTCCCAAAATCCTGGACAAACAGAAGAAGGAAAAGACTGGTTTGAAAGACTGCCGGCACAGGACGCCCACAAGAAGAGATTCATTCCTCGCTACCTTTAGCACATATACATTTTTTCCTGTGTTAAGCCCGCTGGGGGGAAACCATTCCTTGTCTCCTTTAACATCTAATGTAGAACTGCTAATCCTAGAGAGATGGGAAAGCAGAGGCATCATCCAATCAGATGCTAGCTTGAGCTACAAAGCTGGAATTTGATTGGTTTATATGTTCAAGAACTTCGGGCACCTTTCTTCCACATGTATAGGTCAACTTTCTTACAGAGGACATGTCATGATAGAAATGACACTGCTGACTACTTTCTTAAAGCTGAACTCTGAGATAAACCAATATTGTCTAAATACAAGAGTCGTGTATATTCTTTCTGAATATTGGTGTGCTTTTTGTATTTCTTCCAGATTTGTGCAGTAATCCAGTGTGAAACTTTACTTCTGTGCAGGAGCTCCCTGTAATAAAGACCAGTCACTGCTGCTCTCTCTCTCCTTGTGCAGGGTGGCTGGTCTTTTCTCCACCCCTTTCTGCAGTTTTCAGCAGGAAGCCTGTAGTGGGTGGAGCCTACTGAGTTTCTCCCACAACTCTGCTCAGGCTATGTAAAGCATAGTGATGATGTCACTGCTACTTTTACAAGGTAATATCTGTTTTTGTAAAGGATTTTGGTGAATGCAATGTGGATTGTGGCTATTGAGGACTATATTTAATAGACATTTTTATGCCTGGAGTTCAGCTTTACGTTTTTGGATACCTGGATATCATGTGGGATTCTCCTTTCAATAATATTCTTCCACTAAAGGCAACTGGGAAACCAACACTTCCAAGTGTGACGACCTCTTGTGCCCCCCACAGTGCCCAATGGTTCCTCCTGCTGACCTCTAGTAATGTGCAAATCAGCAGAAGAAACCACCGTGTTCAGAGCGGGACCAATGGGATTGATGCATCTGGAAGCGCCAATGAATTTAAACATGGGAATTTTCTTCAACAGAGTAGCATTCTAGTGGTGCAGACAATGAGAAAGGGAAGTGGTCACTTTCTTTTTTGTGCAAATAGACCCGTTGAGTATTTATTTTTTCCTGGCAGACTCACTGCCTGATGTGGAGCAGGGCCAGGGGCCCTTCCCTGCCCAAAATGGGGATCTGCCACTTGGGAGGGCCATAGGGTAGCATACCCGGATGGGCAGGAGGGGAAGACCCAGGTGGCTGCTCGCCCCCAAGGCTGAGGTTTTGGGCTGGCTTTCTCCTCCCTGTCAAGGTGTGGGGGTTCCATCAGCCATTGCCCGTTAGGCTTTGGGAAAAGCAAGAGGGATGTCGGGCTCCAAAACCACCCTCCCAAGGTATTTATTTATATTTTAATGACAGGATCACTTTGAGCAGATAACTGAAGTTAAGCTTCCGAAAGGAAGCTCCAGCTTCACTCAATTTTAAAAGTTGTGGTTTGACATGAGTGGCATGCAATCTTGACACGCGATAATCGTGGCAGATTCACAGAACATTTAGGGTGCTATTGCAAGACAATGGCACCCAAACGTGCACAGCGCATTGTGTTGTGATTGCCAGACAATTTGGAATCGCGGGTGAAATTGCAGTGATTCTGCCCACAATCCCAAATCGTGAGATCTGAATGGGACCTAAAGGAGTGCTCGACAATGACTGTGAATTCCTGGAGCAGTGATGAAACCCATAGGCTCTCATGGCCTCTCCATAGTCATCTCTTCCCCCTCTCCACTGCAGCAGCTGCTCACTGACACAGGAGAGCTGGAGCAGCTGGATCATGCGACTGGTCCAGATTAAAAATATGTAAGTTCACAGATTTTTTTTTTTTTTTTAATATATAGGGTAGGCAGGATAGGTAGGAGGAGGGAGAGGATCAGGATCACTTTGAGCAGATAACTGAAATTAAGCTTCCAAAAGGAAGCTCCAGCTTCACTTGATTTTAAAAGTTGTGGTTTACCATGATTGGCGTGCAATCTTGGCACGCGACAATCGTGGCAAATTCGCAGAGCATTTAGGGTGCTCTTGCAAGATAACAGGTAGGAGGAGTGGGAGGGAACATTATTTAGGAATAGTTAAGAGTTAGCCAATAGTTAGATTGGTCAATAAACAATCACTTTCTGTGATACAAGTCAACCCGGCTAAAAAATATGAATCAAATGAATACACATATGAATCTATAACATGCAATCACAATTTATGTTTACAATAAAAGTATGGAATTTAGCAGGCAAGAACAGCCATTTGTGTGCTGAAACAAGAAGGCGGAGAATTCACACGTTGACTTGGTCAACTCATGAAATGACTGTTTCAGTTGTGTAAAGGCATTTGTTCAATTATGGTCATATCAATTTGAATGAAAGACATTTTAAATATTAATTACATTACAACAGAAAAATTATACTCGGAGAACTCATGTTATAATGAAAAAAAAACTGTAATAAACAACAGAAATAATCTGGAACATGTTCTTAAATTAAACACAATTATAAAATACAGTACATTATTTTAAAGGTATTGCAAGTATTTCCCTTCAGGGCATGTCTACAGCTAATTCAATTTCATTTATAAAAAAAAACCCAACAAAACACTATATGGTTAATCAAAGTGAAACAAGAACATCTGTACAGCAGATAATCAGATTCTTCCTTTCATTTGCTAAATAGTTTTAACCAAAATTAAACTGTTATTAATGTAAGTCCATGACATAGGGACAACAGGAAGAAAAATAATTCTCTGATTCATTTCATGCTAAAGAGCTCCTAAAATGACACTAAATGAAATCTTCATTCTCCAAACATATTCTATAACCACCCAATATTTAATGGTCCTGTAAACTACTTTTCATTCCTCCTTTGTACCCTTCTCAGTAATTTCCTGAGTGCATATTAGCTGTGGTCATGTACACTGCTCTAAGCACACTACAAATCCCATAGTCCACCTCAAGAGCAAGCAAGAGAGGAAGGACATGTTTCTACATACAGTGGGACCCCAGAGAACTAACGTGGCCACCCTCTAACAGCAGCATAAAAAATAAATGGAGATATGGAGCCCGAAAGCAACCCTTTTGAGTTAAGAATACATACTTATATAATCTTTTTTTAAACCAGAGTTTATTGTCACTTTAAGGTGTTACAAAACCCACAACAGTAAAATCAGTCTGTATATGCAGTAAAGCATGCTAATTACCCTCACTGTGGAACCTAAGGGGTTAAACCTCTGCATTGTGTAAAAATGCGGTTTGATCCTGTCTTCTCTGATCTTCCCCTTCTACTGTCCCCAAATCCATCTGCTGATAGTACAGAGGTCTAGGAGTCGCTCTGCACATGCTCAGTTTAGTGTGTATTGCTAGTTTAGTGTGATCAGCACAGGGCCAACCAGCACTGTCCAGGCACGTGGTCAGGTGTTATGAAGCCTCACATGACAGTCAGAGCAGAATGAAAACTCCTCCTACAAGCTTTAACGAGTACACATCAGGACACTGATAGAAGTCATAAGACTGCTATACACTGTTGATGAGAAAAGGTACTTAGCAGTTTATATATGTACTACAATAATTGCACTTCCATGTGGTGTGTACTGTGGGAAACCAGATATAGTGATTCACTCTACAGTCAGGCGATCTTTAGTGTGAAAGGCACCAGAGAGGTCTTTTCTTTCCTGCTGTATTTGTTTTATGGACTTAAAATGTCAATGGAGTTTACTTTTACTAGTGCGTGGTCATCCTCTGGTATCAGCAACTAACTGGATATGCCCCTGATGACAGTGTGGGCAAACGTAGAATGACCTGGAGCAGTATTTTACCACTTCTAGTTTTCAGAAAAGGTTCCAACCTCACTGGCTGATACAAAACTTTGATAAACACATCCAGTTAGGTACAAGTGTCCTGTGGGGTTTCTTAGAAGCATCGCTTGGCACAAACTATGACAGCTTTTCTCAACCGCTTCAACACAGAGGAGCCCTTGAAATAACTTTGTGTTTATCTCAGGGACCCCCTGCTAAAAATGAGTATATCTACAACTTAAGATATGGGGTACCCAAACTTTTCAAACAAAGGGCCGATTTACTGTCATTTACTGTCATTCAGACTTTAGGGGGGCCGGATTGTGGCCAGAGGGGTAGAAAATGTCCCGGGCCCAGCATCAGTGAGAATAAACGTGGCCTCAGGGTTGGCGGTCAGTAGGGGGAAGAGTAGTGCCCCATCACTGGTATTAGTGGAAGTAATAGTGTGCCATTGTTGGTGTTGTTGGAGGAACAGTGTCCCATCATTAGTGTCAGCGGCAGGAATTATGCTGCATTGTTGTCAGTGGGAGGAATAGTGCCTCATATCATGGGAGGAAAAGTGCCTCAAGGGCCAGATAAAAGCTAGCAAAGAACCACATCTGGCTCTCAGGCCGCATTTTGGAGACTGCTTTGTGTGATGGTCAGTGAGAAGAATGCTCCTTATGCTTGTGGTCATTGGGAAGAATTACCACCTTACAGATAATTAAAAAGATCACTGATCTCAGCAGGAACCTATCTGAGAGGCAGGAATTGTTCACTGTTGAAGGAACCTGTGGAGGAACCCTAGTTGAGAAACCTTAGATTACAGGATCACACATATGGGCTTTGAAATATAGCACGTGGCAAGTTTGTACTGAACTTATCAGTCAGTGGGGCTTTGTGCTGTGGATATATGAATGTTGCATGCAGTGGTAGGTCCACACTAGCCACCAGAAACAGACTGCTTCTCTTGTTAAAAAGCAAGAAACCACCATTGACATTCGCACAGGCAACAGATGATTTTTTGCATTCAGTAACCGTATGTACCTTCTCTAGTGTTTCCCATAGACATTAGATGACAGTCTACTGCTGTCACTCTCAACCAGGTTTCCTCCATAAGTTGCTAGGGCTTCTTTGAGCTGTGGCTAATTGACCTATCATTTGATAAACCCTGCATAATAATGGGTCCAATGCCACTTGGCAGAGACGGTTTCATAAACACCAAAGATCTTTTTTAGCTGTCTGAGCCCTAGTGTAAAGGTGGAAATTTTTCCCACTGGCCAACAATGTAGAGGTAATTGTTCCCACTGATCCCGATTAATTAATTGTAGCAGGGGTTCTTGGGCACCTGAAATATATTTCAAGGGTTCCTCTGGGGTAGAAAGGTTGGTCTACGGTTTTATCCCCTTTCAACCAAAGTAGGTGGCAAGCTAATGTCCTTAGTACAACTATGGATGGTACTGAAGGTCCAATCTTCAAGGGCCAAAGGAATCAGCTTGGAAAACCTTGTCCAGTTACTATTCCCCTCAACATATGCCAACTGTAGAAAAACTGAAAAGAAGTGAAGCCATGTCTCCCTATTTGTCCTGTAATGCCAAAACAGGAACATTCCTACAAGGCAACAATTCCCATATAAAGTATATCTAAAGCTAAAACTTTAAAAGGGGGAATCTGATTGGTTCTGAAAATTGGGGTTGAAGTTCCACTTTAAACTGTATGTCAAGCCTGATTATAACTATTTCCCTTCACTTTTTTGTCCTGCCAGCAAGAGATTCACCAGACAGAGACAATGTGCAATAGGAACACAGACAGAAATAACAATTTGGCAGGAGGTCCTAGCCTTTCCTACCTTACTAAAGAAAAGCAATTTTACCTGTGTTGATATTGGAGAGTTCCCCTGACTTCCTGTCTAGTTAAATGTTGTCAGCAGGACAGGAACTGAAGGGTAAATCTCCCTAACCGACCCCAAGAAGCAGTAAACACCCAACATGGGGTTCTAAGTCTTCCCCACTCTATCCAAAACTGCAAAAAAAAAAATATTTTGCCTGGACATTAACTTTAATTCTGCTCTCTTTGAATGTGAGAGGTGTTTTCGAAGCAAATACGCACCCAATGAACAAGTGAGCAATTGCAAAAAATATGAAACATTCATTTGACAAGAATAGTATTTTTTCACAGTGCACATATATGAAATATCCACCTGACACATAACTATTTCTCTATTACATGTGACATAACAGATAGTCGACACACAATATTACCTGCAAATGCAGGTGTTTTCCAACCTCCACCAGCAGATAGAGAGAGGTATCCAAGCCGGTAAAAGAGATCCAGTACATCTGCAATTCATTTGATACCCTTGAATTATTGGAATTGG
This sequence comes from Staurois parvus, assembly GCF_062004578.1. Classification (NCBI taxonomy): domain Eukaryota; kingdom Metazoa; phylum Chordata; class Amphibia; order Anura; family Ranidae; genus Staurois; species Staurois parvus. The sequence continues at coordinate 1,955,083 of NW_028318294.1, read as the reverse complement.
GGAAATATATATTCATTTACAACAGCAGTTCATACCAGGTGGAGAATGACTCTCCTTTTAGCTAACTGGATGAAACTGCTGTTCTTTGCATACAAGTTAATTCATAGCTGTATTGCTGTCAGAGAGTCATCACGGCTGCTTTCTATAAACTTTGAGGTTAAAGTGGAGCCGTTATCTGTAGCTAAAAGGATAAATCTGCTTTTCACTAAAACTGTGGTCTTAAATAGTCAAAATTTATACTACAGAGCAATAGATTTAATTTGGGGTTGCACAGTATTTTTTCCCTATGAGCTAGCCTGCTACTCCCCTATCTACTGCTTTGAAGCAGGTGCCTGTTCACACAGATTGTATGGAAAGTTGCGGGATGTATACACTGGGGGGATTTACTAAAACTGGTGCACTCAAAATCTGGTGAAGCTGTGCATGGTAGCCAAACAGTTTCTAAATTCTACTTGTTCAATTACGTTTTGGCAATAAAACCTGGAAGCGGATTGGTTTTTGTGCAGAGATCCACCACACTTTGTATCATGCAGTTTTAGTACATAACCTCCTTTGTGTCAGGGCCAGTACAGGATTATATTAGGTGCTGTGCAGAAGGTATTTAAAGTGGGACTAAACTAAAATCCGATTTGCCTTGTCCAAAACTCTATAATAAAGCTTGTTGTTGTTTTTGAACATACTGGGGAGATTTCACCTCACTTCCTGGTTTCTTGGACAGGAAGTGAGTAAATCTCCCCAACAGGGACACAATAAAAACTTGGCAGATGTTCCTCATTTCCTCCGCTCAATGCAAAACTAAAAAGAGTTTTACTTATACGCCCATCTTCAGCCAAAACAGAAAATGTGGAGAGAGGAAAACAGAACTAGTATCAGATTTTAAATACAGAACAATAGTTCTGGCAAGGCTTCTGTCAATGGGTACTTGATGGTAGCTAAAACCATAGAAATAGAGAAAGGAGCGCCAAACCAAAAATGGATAAAAGAGCCAAAGATTATTTTAATTGTTGGCCAAGAAAAAAAAGTCACATAAAAATATTCAACACGTTTTGGAGCAACACCACTTCCCCTTCACCAGGGTTCAATACAGAATAAAACTTGGATGGACTCAGTGAAACAGTGACAAAAGAAGCAATGTGTTGCTGTCCAGCAACTATCACATTGATACTCGATGAGGAGCATTTAAAATGCATTTCAACATAGATTTGAATAAAGTTTCTGAATACATCCAAAAGTTATCCTAGGTTGCCTCCTGATGAAGGGAGAGTATTGTTGTCTCTGAAACGCGTTGTTTTTCTGTGACTTTTACCTCTGATGTTTTCTGGTCTGGCTCTCCTTTCGGTATTCTCATGGTTTTAAATGCTGTCTGTGTTTCCTTTGTAGAATTTTCTCCTCACTTCCTGATTTGTCTGACCCCATCAAATAGACAGGAAGTGACAAAAATCTTCAAACCAGGGCCAGAGATAGCAATAAAAGGATTCTAACCTTTTTCTAAAACTGACAAAATGTATGGAATAGAGATTTAAAGATGAATTTCAGATATTGCACAAACATATTTACATTGGTCCAAGCTGAACCAATGCAACTATGTAAAAATTGCAATACCTGGAATTCAGTTTTAGCAGTTGAAAGTTTAGTTATAAATTCTACTTATCCAATAGAAATATGTAACCAAAGGCCTAATTGCCATGGGTAACACACTTTCCCTGAAGTCTTAATAAATCAGCTCCACAAAATAAAGTCGGTAAAAGCAGCTGCAGGCAAAATGGACCTCATAAATAAATCAGGGTCTCTATCACCCAATGGAACCAAACTCTTCTAATCTCTAACTTGCACAGCAGAGGAAGAAAGATGGCCATGGGCAAAAAAATCTTTTTCCTTTAAGCCAATTTTCAGAGACTTTCGGGCATGAGGCCAATATATTTTTGTATTGATGCTAGGCATCATTACACATTTCACTTACGCTCAGCAATAGGGAACACTACACCTAATCAATACTTTCTAGAATATGGCAACTGTAGTTTATACTCCGTTGGAAATCCCCTTATCCAAACTTACACAACATGGGTCATATTAACCCTACACCTTTCATAATTCTTTTGCAAACTCACAACTGATTTTGGAGTGTAAGTGTAGCTTTCTGGATTTGATTTGTCATCTAGAAATCATATAAAAAATAATCCCTTCCAGCAGGTACTCGTCTGTCCACCACCATGATTGCTTGTGGCCCAATGAAAAACCCTGCTACGGGTGAAGCATTTAAATTCCCTTTGGTCTTCCTACAACTAAGCACTTGGTGACTCACCAGCCATTTGCCAGCCCCAAGACCTGTCTCATGGTGAATGGACCTAAAACACTTGCAAAATAATTCCCCCCTTACTGGACACCCTAGGACCATTTTAGGGCTTCTCTCCCATCTCTCTGACCACAATACAACCCTTGAGTCTAGGTCTACTTTAACATTGCATCCTATGTTAAAGTAGACCTAGACTCAATCGCTAAAATCTCATATAAGCTAGGTTGTTTTAAATATTCTTAAAATATTTAGCTTTCATTCAAGCAATACCTGGCCATTATGCTATGAAGGTCCTTGTGCAGGAACTTCCTATTATCAGGTGACAAATGTCTCCTAGTTTCACCCTTGCTTTGAACCCTCCCTTATAGATACTTCAGTGGTGGTGAAAACAACCTAGCTTATATGAGATTTTAGTGATTGAGTCTAGGTCTACTTTAACATAGGATGCAATGTTAAAGTAGACCTAGACTCAAGGGTTGCATTGTGGTCAGAGAGATGGGAGAGAAGCCCTAAAATGGTCCTAGGGTGTCCAGTAAGGGGGGAATTATTTTGCAAGTGTTTTAGGTGGACCTATAATGTAATAACATTTGTCCCGTGCTCATCATCCTACTCCCTTAGCGTAGCATATATGACCAATGTGTCGGCATCAAGTCATGTCATTGCTAGTGAAAGAGGGTATAAAAAAATTTGTTTCATCAGCAGAGGTTTTTAACTGTTCTAAATGCCATTTATAAGTATACTGGAGATTGTTATTACAGTAAAGGATTAGTATAGATGTATAAATACAAATAAAGGAATGTTGAGTGTGCCATCTTTAAAGGGAGTCTACTATACATCCAAAACACTCCAAAAACATAAATTATAACAGCTACTCAATTGAATCTAATTTCTATGTTATCTATAGAGATAAGAATACATTTCAAAAGAAAACATTTTCATCTAGTTGGCCATAGTATGTAAAGTGTTAATTCTCCCTATCTATTGACTACAAGAGGTCCACTGATACAGTATGTATGTGGTAAGCAACCTCAGTACTCCAGCTGTTGTGGAACGATGTAGAGTGATGGGATTTGTGGTTTCACTACAACTGGAGTACAGAGGTTGACTACTCCTGGTATAGAAATTAGGTGTAGTGGCTTTGTTCTTTATGTTGTATGAGACATTTGGTGAAGCGAGACTGCTGGCAAAAATGTTAATTTTAGGAGACTTCTGATGAGCAAATATGGCATAACAACAATCTTATGTTGCAGATGCATTATATTTATCAATACAATGACCATGTTGTGCATAACCTACACAGTACAATTAATTATGTCAATAGTTTGATATATGGTACCCCTTGTCTGCTCTTTCCTGCTATGCTGAGCAACTATGCATGATGTGGAATTCCTAATGAAGTGCTTCTTACAAAAAGGAATGCATAAGATTCCCTTCAGTTAAGTACACATGGATGGATGAATGAATATCCGGTAACAACACACCCACTGGAACTCATGGGCCAATATTATGGAAGCCTACTGAAATAGTTATTTCAGCTTTGGTTATATACCAACAGCTTTATGTACCTCCAGTAGATTCCAGTAGTAAATACCATTGTCTTTAGGCCTCATGCACATGGGTGAATGAATTTACAAATTTAAAAAAAAAAAGCAAAAATAAATAAATACGATACCTAAAACTCTTTTGATGCACCTCTATTTTATTGCTTTCATTTTAATGTGCTATAAATGTTAATATGACATATCAACCAAAATCCCTACATACTGTATACTATTTAGGGTGTGTGTGTGTGTGTGTGTGTGTGTGTGTGTGTGTGTGTGTGTGTAGTTTGTGTGTAGTTTGTGTGTAGTTTGTGTGTAGTTTGTGTGTAGTTTGTGTGTAGTTTGTATAGTTTTCTTATGGATAGCAGAGTATGTCTGAAGGAACTAAAATAAAAATTAGATCAGGGGATCCCAACTTTCATAATTATTGCTGAGCTTCTAACAAATGATTCTCTCTTTATAAGAAAGCAACACAGTTAATAAATTAACTTTTTGGAAGAGGGGAGGGGTGGGGGTGCTATAATTTCCTAGAAACAAGAACTAAACCAAAGGGAAAGTGAACAACTCCAACATAATGCCAAAACCAACGCTCAAATCTTCAAGTAAAACAGGAACGTGGAAACTGTCAATCGCTGAGGTGCGGCCCTCTAAAGATCGGGGAATCTTGATACTAGCAAAAAAAGAATAAAACAGGGTGCACTCTCCTCGTGCATTACTATGGTAAAAATTAATTTAATATAAAACAAATGCATACCAACAGATCATAAAAACAGAGACAAAGGACCCAAGATGTCGGTCCCAGGCAGTGGGGGTCCTTGGGAAAACAACGCGTTTCGGGAGTAGAATTCCTTTCCTCAGAGCTGAAAATCCTAGACATGTGATGGTCCATCTGAGGAAGGGAGTTCTACGCATTGTTTTTCCCAAGGATCCCTGCTGCCTGGGACCAACATCTTTGGTCCTTTGTCTCTGTTTTTATGACCTGTTGGTTTGTGAGTATGCATTTGTTGTTTATATTAAATTCATTTTTACCACGGTGATGCACGAGAAGAGTGCGCCCTCTTTTATTCTTTTTTTGTTAGTATAAAGGGAAAGTAAAGCTTTATTGCACAATAGGAAAACAGATCGACAACTCAGTATTAATATGGAGCCAATAAAGGAGATCAATACTGACCATGTTGTGCTTGAGGATTCTCTGTACGACTGGAGTAAAGACCTCAATGACCACCATGGAACGAGGACGCTCTCTACAGTGCTATAGTAACAGAAACATTTGGAGAATGTTAAGAAAAGTGATGGAAGCACAAGGATATTGTATAAAGTTTTAAAGATTATGTACTGTATAACCTTTTGATAGGAATGCCAAGTGTTAAAAAACCACTATGGAGTAATATTTGGCTGTCTGCGTCTCATTGTAGAGATTTCCCTTTGCTTCCTGTGTGAGGACACAACAGAAAGCGAAAGAAAATTTCCCTAATAGTGATCACTGGAGCAGGTGTCCCCATTAGATGTACCATCACTTCTCATTCTGTTGACAGCTATAAATTTTGGATTTCTCATCACTTTCTGTCTTGATGACAACGGTCTCCAGGACAAACAGAGATACCTCCTCAGCAGGGATACAAATCGCAAGGAAAAGCTGGCAGAAGCTCTTAACCTTCCCTACTCTAACCAAAAATGCAATATAAAATCAGCTATCAGGTAATATGCTACCAGCAATTAAAAATACATTTAACAGTTTTGAATAAACATGGTATAAAATAAAAATGTAAAAAAAAAAGTAAAATAATGTAAAATGTGGTTAAATTTTCGAAAAAAGAAACATGGATAGGATTATTTACAGTAAACTGATAACATTAATATCTAAATAATTATTACAGATTACCTGTAACTGCTGATAAAAAAATGATAACAAAATCAATACTGTGCAGATATACATTGTATGCTGATACTACACACAAAGCTAATAGAACTGAAGAAAAATTTGAGGTCTGTTAAAAATTGATATAGCATTTGTATATATTATAGAAAAATACTCAGAATCTTCTTCTTATTGCTCCTGAGACTGGTTAAATAATGTTTCCAGAAGATGGGGAACTTAAAGTGGTTGTAAAGACTGAAGGTTTTTTACCTTCATGCATTCTACGCATGAAGGTAAAAAACCTTCTGTGTGCAGCATCACCCCCAACCCCTCCTAATACTCACCTAAGCTCCCTCTTGATCCAGCGATGTGCACTGGAGACTCGGCTATCCCGGGAATCCCTCTTCTCATTGGCTGAGACAGAAGTGGGAGTCATTGGCTCCCACTGCTGTCAATCACAGCCAGTGAGCCAATGAGAAGAGAGAGGGGGCGGGGCCGAGCTGCAGCTCCATGTGTGAATGGACACAAGGAGTAGCAGGTGACCCCATAGCAAGGTGCTTCCTGTGGGGGACCCGACAGGAGGCAAGGGCAAGGAACGCCGAAGGGGACTCGATTAGAGGAGGATCTGGAACGCTCTGTGCAAAACCACTGCACAGAGCAGGTAAGTATAGACATGTTTATTATTTTTTCTTAAAAAAAAAAAAAAAAAGCCTTTAGAACACTTTAAAATTCAACAACAGTCCAACATCTACATGGAATATGGTGGCTGCACAAAAAATTTAATGTTTTGTAAGAAAGCTGCATGCTTATAGAGATGCTGGAGATACAATCAGGGGAATTTCATAAATCTCTAAGGACACTTTTCTGGCAGTACTTCCCTTTAGGGCTACCTGTGCCCAATTCAGGCAAGCATTTTCTCCAGTGTCAGTAACATTACCCACGTGTGCCAAATTCAGGTAGCTTTAACTACTGCCACTTTAGGAACCAATTGCTAAGGCAATAATAGATTTTTTTAAGCCAAACTCCATGTAAAAAAAAAAAGTTTTCCCATGCAGTTGGCTGCTCATTTTATCTAGGAGTGAGGAGAAAGATGATATTCACCCGATCCTTTGATTCCCTGGAAAACAGCGCTCCTCCACTGTCCAGTGGTGGACTGTTCGTAGTTTATAGAGCCTTATTTGGCTTGATGACATCTAGAACAGTCCACAGTTCAAGATTGCTGGAGCACAGGGGTGCCAGACCGATCTTGTGCTGGGAGAATCAAAGAAATAGATAACTATATCTCCATTCTCCTCTCCACTAGAAACAAACAAGCAGTTAAAGCAAAGCTCCACTCAAAAGAGGAAGTTCCGCTTTAAGGACTGCTCCCCCCGCTCCCCATTAAGGATTGGCACCTTTGGGGGGCGGGGGGAATCGGGTACCCGAATTTGACAGGTACCCGCTCTCATTTCCGGTCCGATTGCCTAGGCGATTAGAAAAGGAAGATGTCCTCCCTCCCTGTAGTCTTTTGGGACACGTGACAGGTCCCAGAAGACTACAGGATCATTCATAAAGCGCAGCGCTACTCGTGCATGCTGAAGCAGCAAGCTATCACAGTCGGGTGCCCACACTGAAGATGCCGACCTCCTGGAATACAGGACGGCCGGTGAAACGGGCTGTGGGGGACACACCACAGGACTGAGGGACAGGTAAGCGGCTGTTTTTCAAAAGTCAGCAGCTACAGTGGAACTCCGCTTTAACCTGTGCAGTGCGGGCACAGCTCCACTGCATGTAAAAAAAAATGTTATTGCCTGTGGTAGGGCTTTAAAGAATTATTGCCATTTCGCAGATTAGGGAACAGTAATTAAGACCAACTCTGAGCTGACATATGGAGGTACTTCAGTGCTCAGAGTGGGGGCATGTCTTTTCTGGGAAATGGTCAAGAAAGTGATTGCTTCCCATACAGGGCTCTATTCACAACCTGATTCAGCTGTCAGTCAGGAGATTACCTACCACAAAGCTAGATGTACCAAATTGGCTGGGAATAGTGGTGTCATTATCCAAATATTGCAATGCCTGATGGGAAATTGAAAGACTAGTTCTCCTTTAAGTCTGCCATACTTCTGATTGACAGTGGATGGTAGTGTGCAGATTTGAAAGCCGTTATTGGACTGAACAGTGGCTATGAATCTGCCCACTTCCATACGCTGTCCATTAACAGCAAGGTGCACCTGAGAAGTAACTAGCCTCATATCCCCATCAGGCTCTGCCCATTGCACTAAAAAATTATCCACCATGGGTCTGTCAGTGTGTCGGGTGCAGTGGCTGTGCACGAAGCACAATGAGAACGTAGTGTCCAAGTATGGAGACTCTGACCCCAGTACAGGGCACCGACAGATTCTTGAACCTGTGATGTGTACACATGTCTCATTTCCCCATCAGGCTCTGCCCAACGCACTAAAAAATTCTCCGCCAGGAGTCTGTCAGTGTGACGGGTGCAGTGGCTGGGCACGAAGCACAATGAGAACGTAGTGTCCAAGTATGGAGACTCTGATCCCAGTAAAGGGCACCAACAGATTCTTGAACCTGTGATGTGTACACTAGTCTCATTTCCCCATCAGGCTCTGCCCAACGCACTAAAAAATTCTCCGCCATGAGTCTGTCAGTGTGATGGGTGCAGTGGCTGGGAACGAAGCACAATGAGATAGGAGTGTCTAAGTATGGAGACTCGGACCCCAGTACAGGGCACCGACAGATTCTTGAACCTGTGATCTATACACCCTTGTGTACAGCCTTTATGAATTCCTCCCAATGTTTTCTTAGCAAGACTGTTCATAGCTGGGTCTTTTTTTTCCCATCACCCAGCGGGAGACTGTTTCTTCAGGAGACAATGACTGACCTTCCAGCTGTTGTAAAACATACATTCCTTGCATGGAAGGAAAATTACATTTCTTATACATGGGCTTGTTCTCAGAACAGTGATATCACATGTTAAGCGTGCCATACGGTGTCCCCCCTCCACAGTAGCGAGGGGGATTGAGGAATAGCCACATATCCTGACAGGGGGGACTCCTTCGCTGATCACTGCTGCAGACGCTGTTCGAATAAAATGTTCCAACATTGTTGGACAGAAGTCGGTCATTAGAATGACTTCTGTAAAGCAGAAACAGCCAAAGATGGATCAAAATTCAGCCAGACCCCGCTGAATTGGCCAAATTTCGATCCATTGAGCTTTAGACTCTAAAATCCTATACACACGATGAGAATATCGGAAGAATGATCGTTCTTTTTTTTTGCATGCTAGTCTCATATCAAAAGTGGAAGAATACTAAAGTTACGTAAATTCAGAACAAAAATTTGGAAGTGATGTAATGTATTGTAGTTTCAGATGAAAACTGATTTAAAAAAAATTGTACAATCTGGTTCCATACAAGTAAACATTTCCATGCTTGTCCCTTTAAATAATTTTGGATGAAAACTGTGTACTAATGATCAGATTATCGTATGATCACTTCGAAGCGGTATTTTTCAAACAAGTTTCTGATTGTGTGTACTAGGCTTAAGACTGATTAGGTGACAACAGTAAATGTAGAACCTGCCACTTGAGCAAGTGCTAATTATCTGCAGAACAAAAGCAAATACTGGAATTTTACTTGAACAATCCAGCTCTGTCCACAGAGTGTAGTTAAATGCAGTTGCTCTCTTTTACAATTTCCAGTATGTTGTGTCGGTTGGCTCTAAATATAAATAAAAGATCATCCATACCTTGCAGAAGAATTCACAGAGATCAGGAGGGGGGTGGTTGTTTTCCAAAAGAGGAGCAATAGCCTGAAATATAAAAGAAATAAAATGCTCAGCATAAAAATAGAAAGTACCTTAGTATGAAATCACCTATATAATGCAATATCAAAGGGTATGAAAACCTTAAAGTTTAACCAAAGACAAAACTTTTTTTCTTTAGTTTTGGATTGAATGGAGTTGACTTAGAACCCCTGTCAGTTTGTATCGCTGTCTGTGCCCCAGGGGCGGGCGGACTGACAACTCATGGGGCCCCCGGGCAATAGGGGATCATGGGGCCCCTGTGTCCTTGCCCAAACTCAAAAAAGCCAATGAAAAAGGTACCAGGGGCATCTCATGGGGCCCCCTACTGACCTCGGGCAGCGCCGAGTTTCCAAATGGTCAGTCCGCCCCTGCTGTGCCCCCGTTAGGGAGATTCACCCTCTCCATTTATCATGTTTACCATTATCATCAAAAGTGAAAGTAAAAGAATCCTAATTTTGGGTTGTCCCTAGAAAAGTAATAGAGGAGAAATTTTCCAATGGGGACACTGATTCTGGAGACTTGGGTTTCCCCAAGGAATTCCCCCGATCTGCAGAGATTGCCACTCACTTCCTATTTGGCTATGAGACAGGAAGTGAAGGTAAATCTCCCCAAAGGGCACAGATGGCAAAAATAAACTGACAGGGGTCATAATCATCCCTTACTCTATCCAAAATGAAAAAACGTTTTGCCTATAGTTCTTCATTAAAATTCAAATATAGCCAATTTTATTCTGATAGATTAGGGAAGAGTTGAAACCGCTATCAAGTTTTTATAGCTGTCTTAGACCGGGAGTTTCCCTTTGTTTCTTGCTCCGGTGACATGCTGACAAATGGGTTTCACCTTGGGAAGAAGTGATGAGAAATCCTTCTACTGGGGACACAACAATAAAACATAACAGAAATTCTCACCGTTGCTCACTCTATTAACAGAAGAAGTATTTATTACCATTTTCAGAGATTCCTCATTTCTAATAATAGTGGGATGGGAAGTGAGGGGAAATTACCCCAACAGGGATGCTGCCAACCATAAAATCCCAACGTGATTTCTAAACTAGATACAAAGAAAACAAACAGAGGGCTCACCGGCCTAGTGCATTATCGTAAAAAAATATTTATTAAAAGGATAAAAAATAAGTATCGTACTCACAATTGACATACAGGACAAAGGCACATCACACTAAACAGTGGTGTCCAATCTATACTGCATATAAGTCCAAAAATGGAACCCTGGACTTCCAACTGGCTAACGCGTTTCGAGGACTCAGCCTCTTCCTCAACACCTTGCGTTAGCCAGTTGGAAGTCCAGGGTTCCATTTTTGGACTTATATGCAGTGTGGATTGGACACCGCTGTTTAATGTGATGTGCCTTTGTCCTGTATGTCAATTGTGAGTACAATACTTACTTTTTATCCTTTTAATAAATATTTTTTATGATAGTGCACTAGACCGGTGCGCCGTCTGTTTGTTTTCTTTGTATCTAATGACTTTGGACTACCCAGATCCATTGAGGGCAGCAAGGAGTGCACATTCCAGGAAATTTTAATTGTTACCATAGCCTTTGTTGAGTCCATCCCCAGCGCAGGAGTACAGAGTTTTCTGTGTTTGCGTGATTTCTAAACTGTTCCCCACTCCATCCAAAATGAAAAAAAATTAGATGGATGGAGTTGACAGATTACTACACATATAGCCTAAAGCGTACTAAAAAGCCCACACTATTTTTTTCTTTTTTTTTTTTACTCAATCCCATTCTTTATCCAAAAAAGAAAACACAGTTTGACCGTAGTCATCCTTTAAACATTGTGAGACCTATTGAAGACTCTAACACAACTAAGTAGTGAATTCCTGTACCAGAAAAATATACGGTATAAAGCAAATACCAGAGCTACACAGGAGCTTTAAGGAATGCAAATTTTTTTTAGGGGTTCCAGCACACACATTGCGCCCCAACACTGAAGTCAGCCTTTTCCTCTGCCCTGGTTAAAAATGGCTGCCTGGCATCTTATACCACTTGAGAGCAGTAAGGGCTGCAGAAAAACAAAAGTAAACTTTTCTCATGGTGTCTGTGGCTATTATTATCTGGAAAATCAATTTTCACAAAGTATACAAGTAATATCCAGATTACTGAGCTGTTAATAGCAATCACATTAATAAAAAAATTGAATTTTATATACAGATATCTTCTATGTAATCACAACGCAAGGTTCGCTTTAAGCAGAAATGGCCTTGCTCGCCTTTGCAGCTGACACTTCAGCCAGACTCACAGTGCTTACTAGAAATTATAGTGTTTTTCCATCTAGCATGAACAGTACAACAAGAGACTATGTTTTACGAGCCCAGAGATTTGTTTATTTCTTGTTTCTTTTAAACAACTGTCAAAGTTTCAGAAAACTCAAGCCACCTAATTATTCTATAACCAAGCAACCGAATGTGCTTGTATAAATATGAAGGAAGGTCAGAGCTACTTCTGCCTGCTCCATTGGGATGCTATCAGATCACCAAAAGGAACAATCATATTTCATAAAAGAGAAGGTAATTGCCCGCATAGCAGCAAAGTTTTGGAACCTGGTAGACAGTTTAGAATATAATACATATATAATAAAAAGCTAATTAAGAAGATCTAGTCCAACAAAGAGTGCACCTGCTTTAATAGTAAAATCTGATGCCTTAGAGAAGCTTAAAGCGGTGCTCCACCCAAAAGGGGAAGTTCCGCTTTAAGCCTTTGTCCCCCGCTCCCCATTAAGGATTGGCACCTTTGGGGAGCAGGTACCCGAATTTGACAGGTACCCGCTCCCACTGCAATTGCTTAGGCATTCGAAGCGGAAGTTGTCCTCCCCCCTCCCTCCCTGTAGTCTTCTGGAACATGTGACAGGTCCCAGAAGGCTACGGGGCCATTCACAAAAGCAGCGTTTCTCGCACATGCGCAGTGGACACCCGGCTGTGAAGCCGCAAACTGTCACAGCCGGGTGCCCACACTGAAGATGCTGGCACCAGGGAGAGAAGATGGCTGGTGAAACCAGCGGTGGTGAGGACACCGCTGGAACGAGGGACAGGTAAGTGTCTGTGTTTTAAAAGTCAGCAGCTACAGTTTTTATATATATATTTTTTTTTTCTATATGCAAATGAGCACGTATGGATGAACAACTTGTCAACGGTTAGTCATTTAACATATATCTTTGCTCAACTAAGTGTAACAAAATACTTTAAAGTCTAATGATTGCAGGATTCTAAGTAAGATATTACTAGACCCCAACAAAATTAGTAAGTCTTCCTGATGTTACAGAATTAAACCAATACTCAAGTCTGTAAACATCCAGCACATTCCTTTGGTTAAGCTAGTTTGGAAGCAAATCCTTAGGGAACCTAGTGATGAAATTCAAGATCCCCAAAGAAATTCTTTGATTTATGGTAAGTTTTTTTTTTTCAATATAAAAGGCACACGGAAAAAAATGTTTGCTGGTATGGCTGATCGTATGCAAAATGTATAAAAAAGTAGCCCTGTTGTTTGAAGTTATATGTGCACCATCAAAGATATTTGAAATAATGTATATTAATTACTAAAAAAAAAAAAGGAGGTAAGGAGCCCCTCATATTCTTTATTATCGAAGGGTTGACCAATTTGGATTTCCACCTCACTCATAACCTTCTTGGTCATATTTGACTCAACATATTTTCTTCTGTTCTCCATCTATGAGACTTTTTTATACTAAGGGCCCTTATCCATGGGCTCTTGTTTGTGTCAGAGGTGCTTCTCAACTCATATAAGTAACATGGGAATGCAAAAGCAGCCTAAGGACCTGTGTCAACCAGCTTTTGGCTTGGATGGATGGCAACCTGACATCTTTCAAAATTCATGGACACGGGCATTTGACCTGCTTCAAGAAAGTTATGCATTCTTATAGATTTCTATGGGAATGCCAAACCCAGCTGCTGTAATTAAAAGCCTGTTGAAACAAGCCCAAGGCTGGCCATACATTAGACAACTTTCTTGTACATATTTTCTTTAGATTTACTGAAACCATATAATATGAGGTCAAACCTAAACACTTTCAATTTGTATGCAATCAGGCAGGACCTTGCAATACATAGTTCAAGGTAAATCTAAAGGAAAAAGAAAAAAGAATATAGAATAATGTATGTCCACCTTAACACAGATTGATACAGCTAAAAAAAAAAAGAGGTCAAACCCAAGTCAGATGAAAGTAAGGAGATCAATTGAAGGTCAAATACCCCCATTAATGAATTCTAAATGGTCTCAGAAGTGTCTTAAATTGATTTTGAATGCAAGCAAAATACACTCAAAACACGCTGTATTGGCTCATTGACAAAGTCCTTAAAGGGCCCTTTTCTCAAGTTTTGTACAGATTGGAGAAAGGTTAGCACCCTGTCCGATTTCTATTGTTATCTGTGTCCCTGTGCGGGATAGTCACCCTCTCCATTTGTCTTAGTAACCATTGCCATCAGGACTAAACATGGAAAAAAAATTCCAACATACTGTGTTGCCACCGTAACTAAAATAGAAGGAAAATCTAATGGGGACACATGTTGACAATTATCTAAGAAGGTGCCAATTGGAAGATTCCCCTTCAGTTTTACACCCTGTTGTGTCTAGGAGAGTTGAGGTTAAGGTACCCTTCTGAGTTGGGACTCACAAGGCAAATAAAAAAAAAATGAAAGGGGATTTAAACCATCTCTACTCCAAAACCAAATATAGATATACTATAAATATGGAAGTGTGCACCAACCAATGTAATTACAGCCAAAGAAAATATGAAAATTAAAAAAAAGAACACTTACCACAATGATGCTTTCATGCTCCTGAGTGGTTAGATTGCTATTCTGTAGTAATATAAGAAAAAAGACAGAAAGGAACAGAACTTAAGCAAAAAAGTTCAAGTATGACACAATCTTGTATGAGTACAAAATAGCTTAAAATAGTATCTTTTGCAAGCTTTGCAAAATTAACCTAGATTGTAAGTTCTGACGAGCTGGGCTCTCTGTTTCCTCTTGTACCAAAGTGTATTGTAACTGTAATGTCTGCCTTCATTTTGTAAAGTACTGCGCAAACTGTTGGCGCTATATAAATCCTGTATAATAATAATAATTAACCAACTTCTTTATACTTTACTTGTATATTTGGAAATACTTAAATACATCCTGAACATCACAGAAAAGTATTGTATTCCAAGGTAGGTCCACACAAAAAAATTCTTGAAAGGGATTTCTGATGGAACAACACATAAGTTGTTCTAAAAAGATTTTAATTTTTAAAAGTGTATGTCTTCGTTTTTTTTTCAGCTTTTCCTGGCTGATGCTGGGGCACTCTGATGTCATGTTCTGGTTGCTTTTGTGTTTTACTACCAGACTGATAGGAAATTTCACTTTGTTACTACAAATATGTGCCTTAAAAAGCAGTATTAAGCCCAAAACAAAAAAAAGATTAATATTGCTGCTTATTAATCATTAGATGTGGTGGCTGCATTAGTTGTCTTTTTTTAGGCTTTTTCCCCTCTGTTTTTACCTGGTTATCTGGCCAGTAACACACCTCCTGTACTATGCCCTGTACGCACGTTGAGAATATTGGACAAATGATCATCTGTTTTTTTTTTTCCTGTAGTCTCATATCGAAAGTGAAGAGAATACTAAAGATATGAAAATTCGCGTTTGTCAGAAAGCAGATTCGGAAGTGAAGTCATGTATTTGTATTGTATTTTTGGACAAAAACTGTACTAATTAAACAATCATCGTAGAATCTGGTATCATGCGAGAAAAATTTTCATGCTTGACCCATGAAATAATTTCGAACAAAAACTGTACTAATGACCTGATTATCATAAGACCACTATCATAAGACCGCTTCAAAAGTGGTATTTTTCGTATTTTCTGATCATGTGTTCTAGGCTTTAGAGTGCCCCCACTCTGGATGAAGGAGCACAGGGTCATATTTGGTTAGCAGCATTGTCAGTCTGGGGGGAGGGGAGTGTTAGATGTACTGGCAAATTTAAATACACTAACAGATTGAAACCAAACTCCAGCTAATACTTTATAAGCAGTTACAGCAACAGTTTTGTTCCTATTGGGATAAAGGTTTGACATAAATAAATGCTAATCACTGAAAGAACGTTGGTTAATAGTAAATGGTTTGTTTCAACCTTCCAACTTCTACAACTACAGGACAGCTTATTCTGTTTAAAAACATCAGACTTAGTGGCAGGATCATCAGATAAGAAAAAAGAAAGCCTAACAAGAAAACTAATGCAGCCATCACATCAGAGAAGTGGTAGGCTACAATGTAATAAATGTTTGCTTTGGGTTTCCTACTGCTTTAACAAGAGACTCAAACTCTACCATACCCTAAAGAAGAAATAAATTATGACTGATGAACATGGCATTTTGGAAATACTGGGTTTCATTGGAACTGTTGCTATTGAAGGGGACACTATTGCAAAGAGAAAAATAAATTTAGGCTGTGATGGAAGCAACCATTCTTCAGGGTTTGTGTTCCATAAACCTAGAAGTGAAACCTCTAGCGGAGCTTGTAAAAAAAAAAAAAAAAGCCAAAAGGTGACATCAAGAGAATAATTTTTAAAATATGTATCTGGACAGGCATATTCATACTGAAGCCAGTATGAATTCTAGAGAACCAGAACAAGTAAGGCCACCTAGAGAGCCACAGTCATATTGTACATGCAGAGAGAGTTATAAAATGACTAATTCTGCAAAACTAGTGTGAAGATCCAACTATTCCATAATACATTACTGCTAAACACATTTGCTGTGACTCATTCATAGAAATTTAATAACAAGCTACAAACCTGGTCAATTCAAATGGAGTAAATCAGCCTCTCTCAACCTTTTTACCCCAGAGGAACCCATAACATAAGTTTCAGGTCTCAGGGAAACCCTGTTAAATTAAAATTCACCAGAGGTCATTGAAAAAATGCCCCTTACATTGAGGGTCAATTGGGAGAATGCCCCCCTTACAGTCATGGTCAGAATACCACCAGACAGCTAAAAAAAATCACCAGTGACAATACAGTCACAATACAATACACGAGGGGTACGAGGGCCCTGCTCTTTCGAGCTTACAATCTAGGAGGGAGGGGGTAGAGGTACAGGAGGAAGTGGCTGTGAGGGATGGAGTGGTAGGAGGAGTGGAGGAGAACGGCTGTTAGGTGAGGGTGGGGTAGGCTTCCCTGAAGAGATGGGTTTTCAGGGTGCGCCTAAAGGTGAGGAGGGTAGGTGACAGTCTGACGGATTGGGGTAGGGAGTTCCAGAGGATGGGGGAAGTCCTTGAGAAGTCCTGCAGTCGGGCGTGGGAGGAGGAGACCAGGGAGCTGGAGAGCAGGAGGTCTTGTGAGGAGCGAAGAGTACGGGTAGGGTGGTATTTGGGTATCAGGTCAGTGAGGTAGTTTGGGGCAGCGTTATGAATGGCTTTGTATGTCAGAGTTATTCTATGCAAATATCGACACTCCCTTTTAAAATTGAATTCAGTGGTCTTCAAACTGCAGCCCTTTGCTTACTATTACCGAGCTCTTGGGGCACTATTCCATTAACGGACCCCAAGAATTGAACTTGTGTCCTCCCATTGTCACCAACAATTGGGCATATGTTCTTCCATTGACACCAATAAAGGGGCAAAATTTCTCCTAATGATACCAACGATGGGGCAGTATTCCTAACACTGATACCAACGATGGGGTATTGTTTAGTCTGTCAACAGGACAATTTCTATTCCCACTGGCCTCAATCCGGCCCCCCTGCAGTCTGAAAGACAGTATACTGACCCCTTGCTTAGAAGTTTGGAGACCCCTGGTCTAACTGGTTCTTGTGTCCTATCACCTTATTGGCCTTTTAATTTAATGGGCGGCCTTACCAACTAATATAGAGAGAGGCTTGGAATAAAGGAGGGAGGAGGGTCAATGTCAATGTTTATTGAAAAAGTCAAGCGAGTTGGTTTACTAAAATGGGAGAGTGCACAATCTGGTGCAGCTCTGCATAGAAATCAAACAGCTTTCAGGTTTTAATGCCAAAGCCTAATTGAACAAGCTGACAATAGAAGCGAATTGGCTATCATGCACAACTGCACCAAATTTTGCACTCTCTAGTTTTAGTAAATCAACCCCAAGGTCTACAAATGAGTCCAGCTACCTATATTTCCTTATCTACTGCTCATTTAAACATGTGGTTTTTGGTGAATGAAACCCATGCATATGCATTTTCATAATAAGCTCAGCTTGCTTTGCCCAGGTTTATGGTAGGTTAACTTTAAGAAATATCATCATCATAACTGTCTTTCCAGTTCTTCTGCCTCAGCGTGTGAAGAGAATAGATTGAAGTGTTTACAGTTAACATGAAATGCATTCAATTCCCCACCAGTCCCAGATGGAGTGCAGAAAAACAAACTGTTCCTTTCTTGGACTCCTCAACACATACAAAATTTAATTTTGCCAAAACATATTACATCGCTGCTTCCTCATTTGGACAAACTCTCTTTGCATACAATAAACTACGGCCATTAATTTTACTGTCAACTGAGCACAAATGAGTCATTTGAGTCGAAAGGGGTTTTGTGTGGGACTGGTAAAGCACAAGTGTGACAGCAAATGTAGAGAAAAAATAAGCATATAAATAATTTGGCAATAAAAGATACTCCTGATATTCTGGTCTGCCTTTATATCTCAAGGCAACAAATAAAGAACAATTAAAATCAATCAATCTGTTAACCAGTAACTCATGAGATGAAGCGGGCTGCCTACTTATGATACCATAAATACCACGCGCTACTATGTGTGCTAGCTGGGCACAACAATAATCTGCTATACAAAAAAAAAGTATTGCTTGCTTAACCATTTGCCGCCCACCCTATGGCCGAATGGTGGCCAGCAAATGTCATCAGCGTTCCGGGTGGACACCATGTGGCGTCCTCCCGCACATGCGCAGATTGTGCTCCTGCAGAGCAGCGCAGTGGCACGATCTATCACCGGCCGTGTACCTCGAACACGGCCAATGACAGATCTGAGTATTAGCCCCCGTTGCCGGTACCATGTGACCTGCTGTGACCAATCACAGCAGGTCACATGACAGTTGTATACAATGGATGGCTTCATTCATGCCATCCATTGTATACTAGTGTCTAGCTGTGAATCATGTGCACATGTCATGTGATTAGCTGTGGCCAAATCACAGCTAAGCACAAAAAAAAACAAAAAAACCCTGAATGAATCGATGTCATTCAGGTAAATGCTTGCTTATAGAAAAGTAATTCTTTGCTATAAGCAAATTGTGTAAAAAGAAAAAAAAATACTGATCACTTTCCCAAAGTAGTACAATGTTACATTGTACTACTTTGGTCATAGTGAAATATGAAAAGAAAATATTAAAAAAAAAAAAAATGTAATAAAAAAAATAAAATATATATATATTTTTTTTTTTCATACTGTCACCAGTCAGTGTCCCTGTTCACCGCCATGCCAGTTATATGATGATGCTGTACTGCACTGGTGACAATATGTAAAAAAAAAATATTAAAACTAATTTTTTTAATTTTTTAATTTTCCAAAAAATTATGAGAAAAAAAATACAACTTCAAAAACTCGCCATGCCTCTTATGAAGTACATCAGACTGTCTACTTTGCATAAAGGGGTCATTTGGGGGATATCTGTACTGTTCTGACATTCTTGGACCTCAAGAAATTAGATTGGCTGTCAGTACTTCAGGATTGATCAATTTTCAGATCTATACCATAGTTTGTGAACTCTATAACTTTTCTACAAACTAAAAAATACATCCTAATTTGGGTTATTTTCACCAAAGACATGTAGCAGAATACATCTCGGCCTAAATTTATTAAGAACAATTATTTATTTGCAAACTTTTATAACAGAAACAAAGAAAAACGTGTGTTTTTTCAAAATTTTTGGTCTATTTTTGTTAATTTAGCAAAAAATAAAAACCACGGCAGTGATTAAATACCACCAAAAGAAAGCTCTAGTTGTGTGAAGAAATGATAAAATTTTAGTTTGGGTACAATGTTGTATGACCGCGCAATTGTCATTCAAAGTGTGAGAGCGCTGAAACCTGAAAACTGGCCTGGGCAGGAAGGTGTAAAATTGCCCGGTATTGAGTTAGGAACTGTTACAATTAAACCTTCCTATCTTTCAAAAATAGAACGCACTAGAAGGGGGTACTAGATCAATCAACAATCATTTTTTATCAAAATCTGTAGAAAATACAGTCAAAATGTAACAAAATGAATTTTATTCTTGCGTGTGCTGTATTGTTTTTGAGCAAAATAGACACTCAGCAGACTAAGGGTCTGTGTTGATGGCTTTGGCTTTTGTTCTCTTAAAACAGTTTTTGGATTGGCACAAAAATCAATGGGAACGCAAAGCCCACTGGACTGCATTAACTAGAAAAAACAAAAGGAGAGGGTGCACCTGCCTAATGCAGTATCAGAAGACCCTTTATTGTGAAAATAATAAAAGCCAATGCATCAGAGCTCTGATGTGGAGGGCACAGCCCTTGAAACGAGTAAGTTACGCCTTGTGGATGGGCACGGTTCAAATGCTGAATCTGGATTGATTTTATGCTTTCAGCTGTATACCTTTGTGAGTATATTGAATTGTATTATTTTCACAATAAAGGGTCTTAATGCACTAGGTTGGGACATCCCTTCCTTTTATTTTTGCAAGTTATTGCTACATGGATATCCCCAATCTGAAGTGGGCAGCAAGACCTATGCGGTGATGAGTTCCCCAGTTAGTGGTTTTCTCAACCCAGTCTGATGAAATAGAAGAGGAGCATCGACACAAGCCCAATGCAAAAAAAAAAATTTTTAATAATGTTTGTAAGCTACCTAAATTTGTAGATTTTTTATATATATATATATATATATATATATATATATATATATATATATATTAGGTGTGCTTAACAAATCCATGTCTAGCTGAGATTCTTTCACGCTAGCCCTATCAGCACAGCACAGCAGCCAGCACTAGAATTTAACACAAACAAGTAACATAGTAGTAACTAATCCCCCTCATACGTGACCTACACATCAAATCCTCAAACACCATCAAACTAGCGATATGCCAATCTAAAAAGAGAAGTATGGCCAAAGATTTATTGGCCATATGTCTCTCGTGGGCCACAAGAGTGCACTTTCTTTTGCTCTCCAGTGAACTAGAATCTGCAGACGTGGCAGAACCAAGGATTCCAACCATATTGTCGGGATCCACAGATGCCCAATTGACAAATGGCTCTGCTTCTCAGTGCGCAGCTGAGAGCCACTGCCAGCTGAACCCACCCTCTCCTCTGCCGGGTGTTCCAGTGAGCGCTGGAGGGGCAGAGCAGACAGAAGTGACTGACAACCCCTGTTCTCTGCTCAGAGCAGGATGTGAATTGAGCAATCACTGGTCATGTGATAGCTCAGTTCTTCGACTTAGAGCCAACCAGGAAAAGCTGTAACATCTCACCAATGCTGCAGAATAGAGGTGATTATTTGTGTTTGTGTTTTTGTGACCCCCTCCAAACTTGACCTAATAAAAAAAAAAAAGTCTGTGAATCTGTTTGGTAAGAAATACAATGCCAGGCATAAAAGACGTGCGAGTGACTAAGGGAAATTTCACTGAGCACTGGGAGTGCCGTGGAGTTGTTTGTGCATATGGATCATGGTGGTTTTAAGCTGTAAGAAGAAAGTTTCACAGATGATTTACAGAGTGGACAGGGTCATAGAAATCTATGGGGTTCAACAGGTGAAGCCAGAGATTCTGAAGATTCCAGCAAGCCAAGGACTTCACACTCAGGCAAGTATACACTTGGGGCTGGTACTTCAGGTTGGTGGGTATACTTTAGGTTGAAGGATAGACTAAAAGGATAACTGTACTTTCTTTGGAGTCCCTTTTGCATCTGAGCCCCTGTAAAGTTTAGTTAAAGATCTGACAGGCTCTTATTAAACAATAACATAGAAAAGGTTTATTCTAACTGGAGAATAATTTAATGTTCATTCATAAATGTTGCTTTAATATGTTGTAGAACTCTACACACAGAACAATGCATCTATTAAATTTGCAATTCTAGGTGGAGCAAGCCTGTAAGTAGTAAGAACATACAGAGAAAAAGACCAAAACTTTTGAAATACACCTACCGATGACAGTGAAAGTCTGAGAAAAATCCTTGGTAAGTCTTACCTCGGAGAGTAGCTTGGACACAATTTCTAGTGGTGCCTGGTAGATAGAATCATCCTGCAGGGGGGACGTCAGTGCCATGTCCACCAGGGTCCTGATCTCCTTCAGCACCACTTCCCAGCGATTTGGATTACTCAGAACTTTTTTGTACTTATAGATCTTTTTCTGAAAGACAGAAAATAAATGATAGATATATGAGAAAACTAAAAGACAACGTAAATGTGACCTAGTCATCCCAATTACATTATATACATCTCAGATGAACTGTAAAGTGTAATTATTTGATGTGAGCTCTCAGGTTTTGTATTTGAAAAAAAACATACCAACCAGGGGCGGACTGACCATTTGGAAACTCGGGCACTGCCTGAGGGCCCGGGGTCAGTAGGGGGCCCCATGAGATGCCCCTGGTACCTTTTTCATAGGTTTTTTGAGTTTGGGCAAGGACACAGGGGCCCCATTGATCCACTATTGCCCGGGGGCCCCATGAGTTGTCAGTCCGCCCCTGATACCAACATCAATTTCCCATAACCATGCAGACCTTTCCCCTTTCCTTCATATTAATAAACTATTCAGTTATGTTGGCCCTTCAAATAGCATATAAAGGTAGTTCAAGTTTTACAGTCTCCACTTTGTCCTAAAGCATCCAATTTCAATGTGAGGTAGAGCGCTGCCAAGGCTTCACCATGATCCCTTGTTGGGGGAATGTTTGTGCTGCAGACAAAGTATGGTCATGAGCCACCAAGACCCACTCTCAAGTCTTGTCAACTCCACTGGGCATCTCTCCTCTAAATCACTCCTCCTTCTACTGGGTAAGCTTGTTTCCCTAACAGTAATATACCAGAAAGCTGTCAAGCCACAATAGACATACTGTATAGTAAATGGTGAAACTATCAGAAAAGCTGAAACAGCTGTAAAACAAGTGCTGGATCAAGCAGTCAAGCTGAAGAAGAGTTGCAATGAACACCAGGACATCATGTCAAGTCACAGAGGCTGTGCAACAAGCACTGGACAAAGCAATCAAATCCAATGATATCAGGAACCTTGTAATCAACATCAAATAAAACATATATAAAAACACATGGCTGGTGCCCTTCAATATCTACTGTATGTACTATAAGGTTTTTTCTATTTAGTATGAAACAATATACCAAGGCCCCAGTCACGTTAGTGATTATATGTGGGAGATCCAGTGAGGGTTCCTGGTGATCAGCTGTAGGTAGCAGCTCCACAGAAATCAATGGGACGCTGACAGCTCTTGCAGCTAATTCCAGCCACTCACATATAATTACACATGGAGCGTTTACCTGCTAGTGACCAGACCCAGAAAGCAGGCAGGGCCAATCATTCATAGGTAATCTCTACAAAAGTGATTACATGCGAGAGGCCACGATTAGCTTTGGGAAATGTTAGCCTCTGGCTGCTTTCAATGGGGCTGCCGACTGCAGCCAATTGTTGGAAACCCCCATTAGGCCTCCTGAATGTAATTGCAAGTGTGAATGGGGCCTAACTTGATTGTAACTGGCTCAGAAAATAACGAATACTATCTCAAAACTATTTTTTTGTAGAAATGGAAATGCATTTCTTTCAGTTCAAAGCACCTGATTTTTCTGCCAGTTTTATAGTCTTAGGATTACCTTTTCCTTTCTGAACCAGTACAGAAGGGGGAATGAGGGAAGAGTCAAAACCATCCAAAAATAAGCACAGAATGCATGAAGGTAAAAAGCCTTGAGCCTTCACAACCACTTTAACATTTCTCTAACATTTGATCTTAACTTGTTATCTGTACGTAGGATTCCCCAATGCTTCTCTGATATCCTCAGAGTTTCTTCTACTTGATTACAAAATGTGATAATCACCTTAATATCATTCTGTTCATTCTCCCTTTTACTATATTTTGCTCTCTGAGAAGTTTTTTCTCTTTTCTTTAAACTCATTCTGAGATCTCTGGCCTCTGTCCAAATCTTCAGTACGACACTTAATCAGCATATAATGGCCTACAGGTCATCAAATTAAAGTATGTTTTGCATGGGGGCTATCTGCTCTAGAAGTAATGTTACTAGCCATTTACTTTTACCCCCTGGTCCACATATCTGCGCTCCTGCGGTCCACATTTTACACAGGCACGAAAGCCCATTCATTTGAATGGACTCCCGTGCCCCGGGACACGCAGGGAAGAAGTCCCTGCACTTCTTCTGAAAACGCAGCCCGCATGGGAGTAGCAGCCCAGTATGGTACGCAGCCCAGTACGGTTGCGATTTCCAGTAAGGGCAGTGTGCCATTAGAATTAATGGCACCCGCCTGCGGGTCCTCATTCTTCTGTGCGGGTGGAGCGGCTGCACAGATTTTTGTGCTGATTCGCAGTGGCACCACCCGCACATATGTGAACCTAGCCTCAAAGCAGTCTAGTGATCCACCTTATTTCTGTATTCATTTTAAAAAGTTTAAACTTCTTGACTACAGGTGGAAGTGCTACGCACCATTTGGAACCTACATTCTTTCTACCTTACTTATTAAATTACTTGTGTCAAGAAGCTCTTAAGACCATAACCATAGGTTTAAGATGGTCATCAATATAGTAACCTGCCAGTTCAATTACAATGACACATCCCCAATTATTGGTCTACCCGGGGCAAGGTGTTAAAATGTCTTTAAGTAAAGTGAAATTCTATGCATTAAAAGGTAAAAAAAACGTATGTGACAAAGAATCCCCCTCCTTATACTTCCCTTAGCCCCATCATGATCCAGCGCTGTGCATGAGAGCTGCGGCTCTCCTGGCCTTGTCCCTCCTCACTGGTCAGATCGATAGCAACAGGAGCCATTGGCTTCAACTCCAGTGACAAGGGAGCGAGAGGCTTGGTAGAGACCCACTGTCTATGTCAATGGACGGAGCAGCGGGACTAGAGAGCGAGCCCGCACAAGTGCCCCTATGGGAATTGGCTTCCTATTGGGGACACCAGCAAGAGGGTAGGAGCCAGGAGCGCCACCGGGGGGGACCCAAGAAGAGGAGGTTCAGAGTCGCTCTGTACAATTCTGCTGCACAGAGCAGGTAAGTATAGACATGTTTGTTTGTTTTTTAATTTCACTTACAACTACTTCAATGTAATGGGTAATGAATAAAAGGTGGGACTCTGCAGGGTTTAAAAATGTAATAACCATCTAATTTGACCATTAACTATCCCAATTTCATACACTTCATCAATTAGGTTGAAAAAATAATTTTTTTCTCAATTTAAACAGGGTCCTTTCATTTTTCTCTTTAATACCATTTTGATTTATTTTATAATTTGTGACACAACTATTCATATATACCGTGCTCCAATGTAACAACATTTGATACCTTATCAGACTTTTTCATTTCAGTTTTATCTTCATCCTGTAAACTCCCATAAAGCTCGTCTTTCTTTGGTGGATAATTTATCTTTACCTGTTTAAGGTTTTTTTTTTTTTTTTTATCTCTATCTTTGGATTTCATTTTAACAAATAAATCCAAACTTGAATTCAGTGATAAAGGTGGAAACATTTTATTTTCTTGCTTTTATTTCTAATCAATCTTTCATTTTCCATAGCCAATTCCATCAATATTTCTGCAAACGTATCCTTTTCGAACGCATCTTCACAACACCCTTCCTACCAAAATTTAGCTAAGATTTTCAAATGGTTGTGATTCTTAATTCTTACAAGACAAAAAAACACCTAGATGTTTCTAGTATATCCTCATTTCACCTACTTTTCCTGATAAAAGAGCACCAACAAAATTTTTTCTGCATGAGTTGTGTGGTTTTTTTTTATCAATTTAAACATAACTATGTTTCTGTTTGGAAAAAAATGTCAACCCCCTTCTCTAAAAATAGTTTTCAACTGTACTGTTAGATCTTGAAGATAAATTGTTACATTTAATTCCTTTTCCTGTGCAGGTCATCAGGGCATTACCACTAACGCATCCTCTACACATCTACAAACATTCTGAATATCAATGCCTGGTCCCGTATGTTGATCCATACTCATTTGTTTATTCACCATATTTGTTCCTATTGTGTCTCCTCTCTCTTCTTATAATTTTTCTCCTATGAGCCCCATCTTTTTTCCAACTTGAAAAAAATGCCATCCCTCACCTATAATCTCCACTTTCTGCATTACTTTCCCCATTTGTGCCTCCTCTCTAACTATATCATCTTTTTTTTTTTCTTTTTTTCATAACTTGGTGCTCTGTCTACCATTTTTATAAAATGTACAGAAAGTTCCTCTGATGACCTTTTTTTTCCTTTTTCTTTATACTATTCCTTCCCAAAATATGCTTTCCTTTTCCTTTTATTTGCAAGGACCACCCACTCACTGCATTGGAAGCATATGATGTGTTTCCATCTTTTGGACATTATTGATTTAGCCATATTTTTATCCCTGATCTCTTCTTTGTTGTTTTGACTATTCACACTGTATGCCTTTTCTGATAGTCCAATCTATCTCTGAATAATGGTAAGTCATTTATTAAACTCCTTTATCTCAATTAGTTTTTAATCCAACAATATATTTCCCTTAAAGGGCATTAGCAAGGCTGTGGTTTTTGCCATATCATTAGCCAGTTTTACAACTTAACACTCATGGAACTTTTTTCTTTCACTTTTAATTGAAAATAAGAATAGAATGGTCATTTACCTATCATGAAGATGCAGTTCAATGGCATAATGAAGAACAACCTGGAAGTACATTAGCTGTCATAGAAAAGGCAACTTGAAAAACAAAGAACAGATTTGAAGGGAAATTCTCCCCACAGATATTGAACATTAAACAGCGTTCATAAATGGGGATCACGATTCAAACAGCATTGGGACATTAGGCAAACTAGTAAAGTGGTACTTGAAATTGCAACATAAATTCATCTTTTCAAAAGACCCCCCATCTGGGGATCCGATAAGCGAAGTGAAACATCATGGGACTTTTTTCAATTTTATCAGCATTTAATCTCCCACAATATTCAAAATTTTTCCCCATTTTGTTTTAAATTTTAATGATTTTTCCAATGCTAAGGGAACATCTGGATTTGCAACCCTCGCAGAACCATTCCCTCTTTTAGGTATTTTTCAAAACAAATCATATGCTATCACAACCTTGATTTTTTTTTTCTCTAAAATCCTTTTAACTATATAAAACAATCTCATAATTTAGATTTCTCCTTTCTTTTTTCCTTCTCTTTCTATCTCTCGGTTGAGAGCTGAACCATTAAATCAAGCCAATAGAATTTGTTAGTAAAGAAATAATCTGCTTGTGCTCTCTGCATCGCATTCTTTATTTTATCTATCAGTATTCCTGAGCTGGCAAGGAGTAAATGTTTGCTGATACCAGTCATTAAAGTGTATGTTACTATATATATAATTTTTTTCCTATGTGTGTGTTCACACATGTGTATTTTATAAATCATAGTCTATCATTTTCATGTGCTTCTTCCACACACATTTTTTCCTATGTGTGTGTTCACACGTGTATTTTATAAATCATAGTCTATCATTTTCATGTGCTTCTTCCACACACATTTTTTCCTATGTGTGTGTTCACACGTGTATTTTATAAATCATAGTCTATCATTTTCATGTGCTTCTTCCATCTGAAGTACCTGTTCGATCCTGCCAGTCACACTTTTCCTTGTTCTAGACTGACCACTCAAAGTAAAGAAGCTGATCTGTGCTTGTGTGGTGAGTTTGTATCCTTTGACTGGCAATTCAGAGGTACAGGACACTGTGCAGACACACAGCATGCCTGTATTGAGTAGTGTATTCAGTTACCATGCCCCCCGACCAACCACAGCCTGCCTCTGGCACCCCCCCCTCTCCCAATCACAGCCTGCCTCTGGCACC
Source organism: Staurois parvus (assembly GCF_062004578.1). Taxonomy (NCBI): domain Eukaryota; kingdom Metazoa; phylum Chordata; class Amphibia; order Anura; family Ranidae; genus Staurois; species Staurois parvus. Next base: position 1,927,553 of record NW_028318294.1, on the reverse strand, counting down.
CTGCCTCTGGCACCCCCCCTCCCAATCACAGCCTTCCTTGTGAACATGGCCCCACCCTCCACTATCAGGAAGAAGATATGCATGATTTCCTGACCATCTGTAGTCATGCAAAGTTGTGGTTGCATGCCTTTTTTCTTGCCTCTTTCCTTACCTGGACTAGGCTTACAGAAGGAACCATGGTGTGCTCCATGTCACCCCCTATGCTATACATGTACAAGTGCTGGGACTACATTTCCTGCACCCCTTTCTGTCGCTAATTTCTCTTTACATAACAGGGCATTTCTACAAAGCCAGCTGAAGTGGGGCTGAAAGCGGTCATGTGCATGGTTGATGGACAAGCCAAGACCTTATTTATCAAAAGTGACAACTTTTTGTTCATGCCCACTAACACGGCTTCACCATGTCAACATCGTACTTCATGTGGAGACAGCAAACACGATGGGGACAATGATGACACCACTGTCCCTGTCACGTTTGCTTTGTCCGCATGAAGTACAACATGAAATGGTGGCGCCGTGTTTGTGGGCATGAACAAAAGGTTGACAGGCAATGGCTGTCCCACAACTATAAGTGACGTCTGGCTGACCAGTCTGACAGGATCACCAGGTATTTAGTTGGGTTTGGAATGGGGAAGGAAAATAAGGACAGAAATACTGTCAATTCTGTAGTACATATTAATTTTGTGTTTTTTGACTTCAGTTCTCTCCAGACTAAGCGCTCTCCAAAAAAATGGCTGGCACACAGAGTAGATAAAAAAAAGTTACACAGACATAACAAAATAGTTTTAAAGTATAAAGGGAAGCGGACAGACACGCAGGAGGAAATTGTTTATTTTTCTACTGTCAATTTCAGTGTTTTACAAGACTATTCATATCACATTTCTATATTACATTCCCCATTACTTAAACTACTTTTTTTTTTAGTTTTTTTTTTTTTTTTTTTAATTATTATTTTTGGATAGGAAGAGCAGTTTCCACTGAGCTGGCTGCCAGCTTTCATTTATACAAGTCAATGTCATTTGACATGCACTTAAATAAATGCACAGCGTTATCGAGGCATCTTGGGCGGTTCACTCTTACATGACACAAGCATTTCTCTATTTTGGGTTCATACACTGAATGTAACCCGGCCTGATGGCAAACAATGCAGGCAGAATGAGAAAGTGCCCTAAGACAGCAGATAATGTAACCGACAATCCGGGATCAAGTAACATTGATTTACTTACGTCAATTGCAACAACATCCTGCAGCCCCCAGGTGGGGAGGATGTCTTGAAATGAACTCGCCTGAGGTGACAATTGGGGCCTCACGTGTTTGGGGATTAACCTGTGCAGTGCTACAGGCATGAGTAATGAACAATTTTGACACCCAACTTATTGGGGTTAAAAGTGGAGTTATCTTGACACTGCCTTAAAAGAATGCCAAAGATAATATATGGTTGCAGTTAAATATGGTTAACCAAGATGATTTCTTTAACTACTTTAAATTAGTGGAAACCCACATCCTTTCTTAATGTGAATTTATCATTTTAACAAAAAACATGTTATCAGTCATTAATTCAATTAAAAATAAATTTTAATAAAAGCAATTATAGTTATTTCAGGAATAGCCAACCAAGCTTTAATTGCACATTGGTCCACTATTTCTTTAAAGACCTCATGACCAATTCCAAGGACTTGGTCATATGACCAAGCACCAACGGGTGGAGGCGGTATCACTGTATTTGTAGAAGGGTACATTTTTGTACTGTTTGTACATGTTACTAATATCACATTGCCTCAATGTTACAGTATGAAGCTTTTTTTATTTACTTGATAGGATAAAAATAAATTTAGAATTCAACGAAGATTTCGAAAAGCTTATCATGCTATTCAGTAAATACATAACTGTGCTAAAGTAAGAAAATGTAATATATTTACCTTTCTACAAATTATGTGTAATTACCCATAGAATAGTCATACAAAGCTCCATAGAGGGTCAGTAAGACAGTAATAGTGTACATTCTGAAGAATGCTCTGCGCAACGTCCCCTCTCTCTGCTCCCTACATTACCAATTATATTGCATCTGATCGGTGTCTGTGAGATATTTCTTAGTAACATTTCTTAGTACTGGCATTATTTTATTTTGAAAAATCTGCGAGAGACAGCAAGGAGCCTTGAGTAGGTCTTCTTGTATTACCAGCAGATACATTCTATGGTCACCAGATTAAAGACAAAATGGACTGGGTTGAACTGGTGCACTACAGCAAGTCCACCTGAGAAGATTTATACTGCACCCACCCAAGCATATACGTTCCAGGGTCATCACATTACAGACAAAAGGGACTGGGGTGGACTGGTGAACTACAGCAAGCGCACCCCAGTAGATACATACAGCATCCACCCCAACAGATTAGTTGCAGAGTCGTCAGATTACAAACAAATTAGTCTGGGGTAGACTGGTGCACTACAGCAAGTCCATGCCAGCAGATACATACCGCATCCATCCCAGGATATATGTTCTAGGGTCATCAGATGACAGACAAAAGAAACTGGGGTGGACTGGTGCGCTACAGTAAAGACCAGGTGAACACTAAATTACTCCTCAGGTAGGCTGAACTCTACAGATACTGCCTGTACGCATTTAAAAAATGTATTTTCCATTTTGACTAGAAGGACAAAAAAAATGAAGGAAGAAAGGAAAAGAGAAGGTCCGATCACCTTAACAGCATCCCTAAAACAAACAAGATATCAATTCACTTGAAATCAGTACAGAGGCCAAATTACTCAGAGCTATGCTTTATATTTGATTAGGTCTATGGAAGGGAAGAAACACAGAATATAACAAGAACACATCAACAAGCATTAAAATTGATCCAAACCTCAAGTTTTGTTCCTGTCTAATGTATATGTGGACATCTAATGTTCAATCTCCAAAACCTATAATTTCAGCAGCTATGGATCAGCCTGGCTATCTCCTACTCTTTCCATCTTTAGGCAATCCCTGAATACTCATCTCTTCGGGAAGACTATCTCAACTCCACCTAAAAATTGAACTTTTAATTTTCCATCTGGTAAGTCGATAAGTGCCCTTGTTATGAGTGTAGGCCATTTACTTACCTCCTGAAACTTGACTGAAAAACTCCCAGAGATGGCATCATCCTGTCCTGCCTTGTTGCTTGGATGTCGCTAAGAGACTCACGGCTGTTATCGTGCACTTCCATCATAGGAGCGAGCTCTCAAATGCTGAGCTCACAGCTACTGTGTTAGGAGAGAGAAAGTGCATGTGAGGGGGTATGAATCAAAAAAGAGCTTGCTCCTGAGATGGTGTAGGGGAACTTATCAAGTCCTAGCAACAAGGCAGGGCAGGATAATGCGATCTCTGGGAATTTTTCAGCCAGGCTTCGGCTGGTATGTAAATGGACTACAACTATAGCAATGGCACTGTTTAACTTTGGTCAAAGCTGTACAGTTTGTTTTTATCTACAGTTGTCCCTCACCTGTATAAGCAGTTTTTTTCTTAAAGGTGAACTATGCCTTTAAAATCTCTTTTTCTAGCAAAAAAATTATGCACAGAATTCAACTGACAACTTCAAATATTTGGCTGACCCATGACAACTAAACTTTAAGGAAAGAATTTTAATCTGCGGGTTTTTCTTTCTGTATTGTGTATGCAAGTTATTCAGAGAAGAACATTAACACTCATCAGTGTATTCTACACACTAATCTGAGTGTAGCCAGCTGTTCATGGGCCCCTCGCGGTGGGTTGGATACCAAGTCAGTGTACGCTCAGCCACATTCTACAGTAAGAGTGCTTTTATTTAGTACTTTGAAAGTGTTAGAACCTTTTTCAGTTTCTATTGTTCTCTCTATTGGAGATTTTCCTCCACTTGTGGTCACAGGAACAGGAAGAAAGGAAATCTCCCCAATAGGGGATCCTCTCATTTCTCCACAAAACTAAGAATTTAGGATTTATTTTGGCTGAAGCGGGACTTTAACTTTCCATGCTGTGAACGGGGCATTCCTTGGAAGAATCTCTCCAGGATTTACATGAGAAAAGTCCTAGGGCATCTGACCAGTGAGGTAAAGAGTATGACATGACATCATATACTTGGCTTCCAGGCACTAGAGCGGGTCTCCAAACTTTCTAAAGAGGCAAGTACACTGTCCTTCAGACTGCAGGGACTGGACTGAGTCCAGTGGGAATAGAAATTGTCCTGTGTCAGACTAAACAATGCCCCATCATTGGTGCCAGCTTGTTCAATTAAGCTTTGGCAATAAAACCTGGAATCTGATCGGTTTCTATACAGAAGTGCACCAGATTTGCACTCTCCCATTTTAGCAAATCAACTTTTTGACTTTTTCCAAAAGAGTTGACATTGACCCTGCCCCCTTCTTTATCCCAAGCCTCTCTCTATATTAGTTAGTGAGGCTGCCCATTAAAATGCCAATAAAGTGATAGGACACAAAAACCAATCAGATCAGAGGTCTCCAAACTTTCTAAACAAGGGGCCAGTATACTGTCGTTCAGACTGCGGGGGAGGGAAGAGGGATTGAGTTCATTTGGAGTAGAAATTGTCCTGCTGTCAGAGAGACTAAACGATGCCCCATCGTTGGTGTCAGTGGTAGGAATACTGCCCCATAGTTGGTGTCATTCGGGGGACTTGTGCCCCTTCATTGGTGTCAATGGGAGGACACATGCCCAATTGTTTGTATCAGTGGGAGGAATAGTACCCCATCGTTGGTGTTAGTGGGAAGAATTGTGCCCCATCGTTGCTGTCATTGGGAGGAATTGTGACCCATTGTTTGTGTCATTGGGAGGAATTGTGCCCCATTGCTGGTGTCATAGAGAGGAATTGTGCCCAATTGTTGGTGGCAGTGAGGGGATATATGCCCAATTGTTGGTGTCAATGGGAAGACACAAGTCCAATTGTTTTTGTCAGGTAATGGAATAGTGCTCCAAGGGCTACATAAAAGCAAGCAAAGGTCCGCATCTGGGCCCCAGTTTGAAGACCACTGCAGTATAGGGTACAGGTCACGCGGGTTGTGAATATAAAAAAATGTAATAAAAAAAAAAATAGCCTTTTGGTGGAACCAGTGGTATTATAATCACAAATGAATAACAAAAAACTGTTTGTTACCAAATATGCCCTATCTTGTTGTGCTTCCAGCAATGATTTCCTCACTCTACCGTTCATGTAATTGGTTCACCGCCTCTCTTCACCTGGCCATACATGGCTTAGTTTTGACATTTAACGTGGATGGGGAAATCCTCCCCGCTGTGTCACTGTATTCTAACAACAGGACTCCTCCGCTGTTAGAATACACTGATCAGCTCTGCAGTCCATTGGCTACAAGCACCATTTGAAGGAAAATTTTCCAGCAGGACCATTAATGAAAAGTCGACTTTTCATGAACGGGAACGGGCATGCAAGGATCGAAATTTGACCGATTCAGCAGGAACTGGTGAATGGTCTTGTCTCTGCCTTCCTGTAGCTTTCTGCAGACAGCCCATAGTGGGTGGAGCCTGCTGGGCCCCTCCCACAGCTCTGCTCACTACACAGGCTATGTGCAGCAGAATAAAGATGTCACTACAACTTTTCTATTGTAATATCTTGTTTGCAAAGGCATTTGGTGCACAAAAAAATGGATTTATATCCTTTGTGGTTCATGAAGAATGTATTTAATCTAAAGTGGAGTTCCACTCACCCTGTCAAAAAATAAAAGTCAGCAGCTACAAAAACTGTAGCTGCTGAATGTTAAAAAACAGCCACTTACTTGACCCTTGGTCCCCGGGTGTGTCCCCCGCAGCCTGTTTCACCAGCCTTCCTGTATTCCAGGCATCTTCAGTATGGGCACCCGGCTGTGATAGCTTGCGGCTTCACAGCCGGGTACCCACTGCGCATGCGCAAGTAGTGCTGCACTTCCTGAATGGTCCTGTAGTCTTCTGGGTCCTGACACGTGTCCCAGAAGACTATGGGGAGGGAGGGAGGACACCTTCCGCTTCCGATCGCCTAGGCCAGGGGTAGGCAACCTGTGGCTCTCTAGCTGTTGTGTAACTACATTTCCCATGAGGCATTGCAAAGATTATAAAACTGCCAGTTACAGCTATGACTTGCAGAGGCATGATGGAACTTTTAGTCCTGCGGCTCTCAGGTTGCCTACCACCGGCCTAGGCGATCGGACCGGACATGGGAGCAGGTACCTGTCAAATTTGGGAATCTACCCCCCAAAGGTGCCAATCCTTAATGGGGAGCGGGGGAGCACTCTTTAAAGCAGAGCTCCACGCAAAAGGGGAAGTTCCACTTTAAGGACTGCTACATAAACATAAACTGAACGTAAACCTGTGCTTTTATCGGGCAAAAGCAATGGGCTCACATAAATGCTGTCCCGTACCCCTGATATGCTCACCATAAAGCTAAACTCTGGGCATAAAATCTTTAAAGCGGAGCTCCACTTAAAAGGGGAAGTTCCGCTTTAAGGACTGCTCCCCATTAAGGATTGGCACCTTTGGGGGGCGGGCGGAGGGAGCAGGTACCCAAATTTGACTGGTATCCGCTCCCCCCCCCCCCACCCCCAAAGGTGCCAATCCTTAATGGGGAGCAGTCCTTAAAGCAGAACTTCCCCTTTTAAGTGGAGCTCCGCTTTAAAGATTTTGTGCCCAGAGTTTAGCTTTATGGGTATCAGGGGTATAGGACTGCATTCATGTGCGCCCATTGCTTTTGCCTGATAAAAGCACAGGTTTACGTTCAGTTTATGTTTCAATGCGGTGGAAGACTATTATTACCTGATGACAAGTGATCATTCCAATGAGATTTGACTCGCATCACCGAACAGCTGGGACAATTCACCTGTTTCTCTGTTTGTCAGAGGGAACGGGAAACAGACATTCATTCAAAACACTTGTTCCTCATATCAGGCTAAAAAGAGATGGAGCCAAGGGTGGACCTGATTTTATGCACGTATGCCTACAGAATTTCTGCAGTAAGTGGAGGAGATCACTGGTTGTTCTGTGTACAGCAATTGTTGCTATGCTGAAGGATTACTGTACAGACAAAAGCAAGAGTGGCATGTCATGGATGCCTTCACACCATTTTATCTATAGTGTGTATTCCCTGTGATAATATTACTTATTCATGGGGCAAACACATAAATCTGAACAAGTATCATTGCCACTCACTACATGGCTGCACTTCAGCTATTGCTGATGAATGCTATATAAGCACTTAGTAAATACTGCGCATTTGAAAGGGTCCGTACATGAAATACGGTTGTTTAAAGCTGAGCTGCAGGCAGATAGAAAAAAGGCACAAATCACTACAATCAATACATCATTAAAGGATAATCAAAAAATAAATGGTGAGCGCAAAACAAAAAAGGAAAAAGTAAAGCAGCTAGCACAACGTGGCAATCCCTCTGTCTCCACCAAAACAAAACACTATAATATTAAAGTGCAGTGCTAGTAAAAATGTGTGTTATAATCAATGATGACCAGTGTGATCGTAAAAGATAAAGGAAACATCATAAAAAAGAAACAGAAAATAGTGAATACTCCAATGAAAAAAGAAATAGAGAATAGTGATTACTCCAATGAAAAAAGAAATAGAGAATAGTGATTACTCCAATGAAAAAACAAGATGGACAGAAAAACAAATAAGGAATGAAAATATACAAGTCCTCTAAATATAATAGTCCCAAAAATAGTGATGTGATCAAATCAACAAAATATAGTGACTTCTGTGACGTCCGCACTGCACCTCCACCATAATGCACTCACCAGAAGTAAGTAGCAAGCAAGGCAAGAGCGGAATGACACTAAGGGGTGTTCCTGCTTGTTCCTCCTGCCGGTGACCCGGTTGAAGATGGGATCTCTCCAGAAGCCAGTGATACACCAAATGAACAATCAAAAGTAGAGTAGCTAAGTCTCCATCTCCAGCCTATGGTGAACCAAGGAAAGGGATTCCTCCTAGAGGGCAATCTCATAGACCGAAGATCCCAAAGGGATCCCTTTGAGAAAGTGCGTGCGGACGAAATGCGTCAGGGGGGAGCCTACTTGCTGACGTCACGCCGCCGTGTCCACGTGATGGTCCGGTGGCCATCTTTTTAAGTGCTTTTTATCCATTGATGATTTTATGCTCCACGAGGTTGCTATCTTTTTAATAAAACATACACTATATGATACTGTCTCTGGGCTCGGTCCATTAAAGGATAAGTTCACCTTTTAGAAAAAAATAATAAATGCACATATTTTTTGCAGGTAAAAAAAATGTGCATTTATTATTTATGCCCAAAAGAGCCTGGAAAGCATTGCACCAATGATCAGCAGATTGCTGGTGCCATGCAGGTCTCCTGCAGACCTGTTAGAATATCTGCTTGCCATACGGGATGTGCGGCCAAGTAGATATACTGACAGGAAGCTGGTAGTTCATTGAAAAGCCGACAGCCGCTAAGGCTGTCGGGACTCGCAGTTCATTCATTCACGGAAGTCCGTGAATGAATGACGGGGCCTTGTGGGCGGAGCTCCGCACGGCTGCACGGTTTAAAATCTGACAGATAAAATAAAAGATATATATCCACGCTGACTAATAATGCAAAGCAGCTGGCACAAATAGGTAGTATAAAGACCTAATGAGAACTAAAAATGTGAAGTGCAACAATTAAAAAATTGAAAACATAATTCATAATATACAGTGTCAAAAAAAAAAAAGAAATTCCATTTTAAATTGTGGTCACCGTTTTGAAATTCACTGGGAGACGGTGACAGCATATTTCAAGTGGAATTGTTTTTTATCTACAAGAAAGAGCACTTCTATATGGTGGTGGATGGACATCAATTTAACACCTACAATAATTTTTATAGTTTGGTTTGCATTGCTTTCTACATGGACATTTATTTTTGACACTGTATATTACCAGTTATGTTTCACATTTTTTAATTGTTCAGTGCTACACTTCACATTTTTAAATCTGACAGATAGTACAGGGAAATGTCTCCACATATCATCTGTTGGGGAGGGCGCGACTGCGGCTATGGGAAAATGTTACATGTTCCACCCTAAAAACAGGTGGAACATGCAACATGTTCCCAAAGGTGAACTCATCCTTCAAATGTATTCTTTCAAACACAAGCAGTGTAAGTACGAGGAGGTATGAAAGAGTTTTGAGACTAGTTTTGTAACACGACAACAGATGGCGGCACAAGGCTGCATGCACAGACACAGGGAGCACCAACCTGCATAAGTCAGTGTGCCAAAAGACATCGCCCTATGTACATCGGGAGCTGTGTAACTGGTGCTATTGTGACCACATGCGTTACCACATCTGCTGTTTCACCATGGACAGCAAGTTAGAACAAAGAGCAAATGTGAAATCATGTGTGAAACTGGGCAAATTGCCACAAAGTTGTCAAAACAGCGACCTTTGAGCTGGATCTTCATCTTCAGAAAGAGGAGGCAATCTCCAGCCCCTATGCTTCAACAAACCTAGCCTACTTTTGTCAAAGCCACGTCCTTATTGGGTTTAAAGAGGACCAGTGAATGCATATTTATAGCTGAACTCACATGCAATTTTTGTTGTCCTGCAGTAAAAATATATAAAGAAATAAATAAAAGCAGCCCTTGCTGCAATACTCACCTTATTTCTGATGCTGCCCCCCCCCCCCCAACCATTCTGCAGTACCAAGCCATTACCTGGCACAGCATTCAGGACTCACTCACAGGAAATAAAAAGTGACGATAGACCCTTAGCGAGATAAGCTAACGTGTTTCGGGAGACAAAGCTCTGATGAAGGGAGTATGTCTCCCGAAACGCGTTAGCTTACCTTACTAAGGGTCTATCTTTACTTTGGACTGTCATTATGGGCTCTTCGTGTCTGTTTTTATCCCCCTTTGGCTTGTGAGTATGCATTTTTATGCTTTATAATAAATTATTGGTTTACTACGTTAACGCATGAAGAAAGCGCGCTCTATTTTGCTTTTGTTCACATATACATATGTGACTGTCGTCTTCTGGATCTGCGGTTGGGTGCATGTACACTCACTGCTGACCCGTGCTGTGATTGGACACAGCACGAGTTTGGTAGCTGATTTCTGCCAAAGACATGTAGCAGAATACATTTGGCCTAAACTTATGAAAAAAATAGATTTTTTTTATTCGATAGGTGTTATAACAAAGTAGAAAATACAGTTTTTTCCACTTTTTTATCTTTTTTCACTCATATAATACAAAATAAAACAGTGCTGATCAAATACCAACAAAAGAAAGCTCTATTTGTGTGAAAAAAATTATATAAGTTTCATTTGGATACAGTGTTGCATGACCACATAACTGCCAGTTAAACTAGCGCAGTGCAGAATAGCAAAAATTTGCCTGATCATGAAGGGGGTAAAACCTTCTGGAGGTTAAGTGGTTAACAAAGGTTTTATCCATGTAGTGTGTTTATAGGATACCAGCAGGCAGTTCTATCAGCATATAGAAAACTGCAGCAATATTTTGTTAATTAGGTGTGTAACTCCCACTAGTTCCTATTTCACTCTGAAATACAAACTGGAGTGGGTGGCACAGATAGACCTGGAACAGGTGTATCTGTTTTACTCAAGTGGAAAATATCACTTGTACCAGTTTCCTGTGCTTTTATATTTTTTTCATGATTAATTTGTTGCCATTCTTCTAACAGTCAAGTATATATGAAAGAACCAAAAAAAAAAATGAAAGAATGACTATGGGAAAAAACACAAAAATGATATGATGCTAGCAAAGCAGTGCCCCCAGAAACATATTTGTATTACCCATTGATCTCTTCAGTAGATCCATTATTTTTTTTTATGTTTACTGCTAACAAGCTAAGCTGTCCAGCAAAAATTTCAGTTACAGGAGTGGGGAAAATACAAATAAAACTAGATAGACTGCTAGACCAGCTTTTATTTATATGGACCAAACCGTTTTTCTAAAACAAAAAAAAATACTTTAAAAGTGTAACTGGAGTTAAGCTTTACTTCGTTTGACACTCTCATAACCACCCCATTGGACAGCTCAGATCACAGACATGATGTACAGAGCCAAACAGTGTGGCTCTGTACCTTGTGTTTGCTATGAACCAATCAGTCATCATAAGTGTAAATACTTTTCTTTGTTGTGAATAGGCTGAATGTTTGTATAAATAACAGGAAGAAGGATCAGCAGGTCAAAAGGTGTGTGTGTTTGTGTGTGTGTAGGTGTAGGTGTGTGTGTGTGTAGGTGTGTGTGTGTGTGTAGAGGTGTGTGTGTGTGTGTGTGTAGGTGTGTGTGTGTGTAGAGGTGTGTGTGTGTGTGTGCAGGTGTGTGTGTGTGTAGAGGTGTGTGTGTGTGTGTGTAGAGGTGTGTGTGTGTGTGTGTAGGTGTGTGTGTGTGTGTGTGTAGAGGTGTGTGTGTGTGTGTGTGTAGAGGTGTGTGTGTGTGTGTGTGTGTGTGTGTAGAGGTGTGTGTGTGTGGGTCTTAAAGGGCCACAGAGTGCCAATGATGATCAGATCATCTTATTTTAATGGTGTAGGGAGGGTTTAAAGTGTCAACATCCACCAACAATAGCACTTTTATATCTGCCAGCTTTAAATGTAAGTCTAGTGGCTATGAAAGCCTAACTGATGCGTTCAGTTTAAGTCGCTAAATACATCAGAGCAAGAGCTCTCCAATCAGGCGGAGAGCATGGATTTTGCTAATTGCAGAGCTAAAGGTCTGTCTCAATTGTGGGTAGTAGAAACAGAAACAACACCTCCTGCGCTCAGGGACCCAGATCAAGGGTGGATAGGTGGATAGACCACTTATGGAAGTTCGTCTACCAATGGATCAAAGGTTGTGCAGCTCTTAACAAGGCTGGGGAAGCCCGACCAGTACTGCAAAGTAAAACAAAAAGCGCACCAACCTTGCGCATTACCTCAATAAACTGTGATTTTATTAAACTGAGTAAAACAAGCATATAAGATCCTCAAAGGAACATTGAAGTGCAAGACCAGTGCAAGTCACATCAAGAGGGGAGACTCAAAGTTCTGGATATCGTGTTGAGGGTGATGGGGGGTGAGCCACTGCGTGTCATGTTCTAACACCACCAAAGTGCTGAGCAACCTGCGCAGGGCAGAGCACCCCCGCTGTGTGCTGGTTACTCTCCATTCGGGCAGAGAGCATGGACTTTGCTCATTTTGGTAATTGCAGAGCTAAAGGTCTGACTCAGTTGTGGGCAGTGGAAACAGAAACAACACCTCCTGAGCTCAGGGACCCAGATCAAGGGTGGATAGGTGGATAGACCACTTATGAAAGTTCGTCTACCAATGAATCAAAGGTTCTGCAGCTGGGGAAGCCCGACCAGTACTGCAAAGTAAAACAAAAAGCGCACCAACCTTGCGCATTACCTCAATAAACTGTGATTTTATTAAACTGAGATATATACTCACAAACAAAGCAGTAAAACAAGCATATAAGATCCTCAAAGGAACATTGAAGTGCAAGACCTGTGCAAGTCACATCAAGAGGAGAGACTCTCAAAGTTCTGGATATCGTGTTGAGGGTGATGGGGGGTGAGCTGCTGCGTGCCATGTTCTGCCACCACCAAAGTGCTGAGTAATCTGCGCAGGGCAGAGCACCCCCGCTGTGTGTCGGTACTCTCCATTCGGGCAGAGAGCATGGACTTTGCTCATTTTGGTAATTGCAGAGCTAAAGGTCTGACTCAGTTGTGGGTAGTGTAAACTCTAATGAGCAGGGCCCTCTGTTTCCTCTTGTACCAAATTGTATTGTACCTGTAATGTCTACCTTCATTTTGTAAAGCGCTGCGCAAACTGTTGGTACTATATAAATCCTGTATAATAATAGTGTTAAGACCTCTGCAGAGAGACCACTGCTTTCACACAGAGAACAAGGGTCCCACTCTGCAGCTACTAGCAAGGGACAGGCTTTTCTATGCAGGCTGTGGCTGCTAAACTATAAACTATAGGTCATTGAACAACGTTTGTTTTGATGCACCTGAATTCAAAAACATACTGTTATATTTTTATTTTAAGTGGTATATTATTATTTTAAGTGTATGCTGCGATGGGGATATCCATTGGTACGCTCCACTGAAGCAGGAACTAAAAAAATAAAAGTTTCTTGCTAAGCAACATTCCATAACTATTACTTCATGTTATTATTACTAATTATTATTCATATGCAGGAACACTTTCAGCCACAAAAGTAGATTACCTATTGTGTAGAACTGAATAGCATACTTGCCGACAATCCTGGGATGTTTGCAAAGGCCAAAGGGGTGGAGCTTTGAAAACGAAGTGAGAATACATGTCTCTGATCAAAGCTATATTGATGGCCTAAGTAGGGTGGGGCTTGTTCTAAAGCTGGGATTTTGTTCAGGGAAGGTTGGTGATACAAATACATATGTCAACACTGTTGTGCCAAGCAGGCTGCTGAAATTTGATCTTCAGATTATGCTCTAATAAATAATCTCTAATCAGATCTCTTTTGTGCCTTTCATAAAAAGGGCTCCACTCTACGATCCCGCATCACAGCATCTCTGAGCTCTGAAATCATTCAGCATGTGCTTGTTCAGCTATTGTAGTTCCAAGAAAACAAGACCTCTGGTCGCATGCCAAACCAAACCTTAATCTGTGTAACGAAACCTTTATTCTGTAACTGCAAAGAAAACAAACTTCTTCCAAGTGTGGTCACCATAGCATAGAACGTTGGCCAAGTCACTTATGATCATAATTAATGCTGTCTTTGGGGACAAAACTAGAGCTTGCCATACACTAGTAGAATTTCATTCGAAGACTTTCCTTTTTTTTGAAAATTTATACTGATTTTCTAAGAATTAATGGGGTCGTATCAACAATCTTTTTGATCATTTTGAGTCGAAAAATCAAGTAAGAATGAAAATGTTTCTCTTATCTGCGCAGACAAAATTTTAACTGTGAATTAGGTCCCCAAATGGGAAAAATCAATATTGTAATGCAAATGTGCTTGAAAAACGTTTTGTTACCATGAACATTTGTCATTCGTATAAAGCAAACTCCAAGTTGTCTCCAAACTTTGTAAGCGAAGGACCAGTGTACTGTACTTTAAACTATAGGGGGGCTGAACTGACTAACACCAGTGGGACTAAAAAATGCCCCAGCGAAATTAAACAATGCCTCTGGCTTGGCAGTCAGTGGGAGTAAAAACATTATTAATTGTGCCCCATCATTAGTGTCAGTGGATGGAATAGTTCCCTGTAAATGATGTCAGTGGAGGGAATCAATCCCTATCATTGTTAGAAATAACGTTCCAACATTTAGATCAGTGGGAAGAATAATGTTCCACTATAGCAGGGGTCTCCAAACTTTTCAAAGGGCCGGTTTACTGTCCTTCAAACTTTAGGAGGGGCTAATTGTGACCAGTGGGGTTAGAGAATGCCCTGGGCCCAGCATCAGTGAAAACAAACATGGGGTACTATTCCTCCCATTAATACCCATCATTGGTATTAATGGGAGGAATAATGCCCCATCATTGGTATCAGTGTAAGAAATAGTGTCCTTTTGTTGGTGTCAGTGGGAGGAATAGTACCTCATATCATTGGAAGGAATAGTGCCCCAAGGGCCGGATAAATGCTAGCAAAGGGCCAGATCCGGCCCTCGGGCTGCAGCTTGGAGACCCCTGTACTATAGGGTGTCAGTGGGAGGAATTATGCACCATTGTTGGTGTCAGTGGAAGTAATAATGCCTCATCGTTAATGTCAATAGAAAGACTAGTGCCGCATATCAGTAGGAGAAATAGTGCCCAATGGCCGGATAAATGCAAGCAAAGGGCGGCATCCAGCCCCCGGGCCGCAGTTTGGGGACCACTGGTGTAAAGTATTGGGTATTTTACAGGAACGCGTGAAAGATTGGTGCAATTCAAGTTTTCAGTGTAGTGTATTAAATATTAGTGTATTGAGTATTAAGAGATGTGTCGAGTCAATGATGGTTCTGATGAGTGACCTTCCCGAAACTGAACTACTACTGGTATATAGCTGGCCTAACCCTAACTATTCACTATTCATGGTTGGCTGATGCATGGTTTGCAGATGCAGTTAACACAACAGAGAAACCATTACAGATGTACTAAAAGTCGCAAAAGTCAAATATTAAAGTGTCCCTCCCATCTGACATTGCTCAGACCTGGGCAAGCACCATCATTCAGTTAGTTGCTATTTGCATAGGTATATGGACTCCCCTACCTCCCATGTCACTGTGACAGACCTACTGATAGGTCACTCAAAGTCAAGGTATTACACTGTAGAACAAATGTGTCAAACACAAGGTCCACATGCCAAATCTGGCCCACCAGGCCATTTCATGTGGCCCTAGAACCTCTCATGTAGCTGTGGCACCTCCCTCGTCTCTGCCCCTACCTTGTCTGAGCAGTCGGCAGCAGAGGGGGGACAGAACCTCTCCGCCATATCCTGTGCAGCCATGCAGAGGCTTGTCTCTGTCACCCTAGCCCACCCCACCCCACCTTCTCATCTCAGCAGTCATCAGCAGAGGAGGAGGATAGGACTCCCCCTACAGATCCTGTGCCTCTCTGTGCAATCGCAGCATCCCCTGGTCTCAACATTTAGCAGAGTCTTGCAGCTGACTCCAGCCATCCTCCGGTCCTCCTCCAGACCCTGCACATTCTGCTACCCAGCTCTGCCCCCTGCTCCTTCCTGGCAGCAGCACAAGGTAAGGGGGGTGCACTCTGATGGTGGCAGAGGGGTTCTTGACATCTGATGTAGAGGAGGGTGGGGTGCTCTGGAAATCTAGTCCTACAGATGCAACCGGCCCTTTGAGGACAACCATAATTATGATGCAGTCCGCAATGAAACAGAGTTAGACACTGCTGCTGTAGGATGTGGGCCAGGGGCATTCATATTCTCTACTACTATGGTGTAACGAAATGGCGGGAGGTTCTTTAACCAGAACTGTGGGCTTAAATGTTAAGTTCCAGAAACACCTTCATGTGCTTTACCTCCCTAATACGAAGTATTGCTTAGTAGGTTATAGACAAACAGGGAGCTTCACAGTGTCTCACTGCAGATAGCTGTGACAGCAGTACATAAATTAGTAAGGCAGTTATATAAATTTCTTTTCAAATGGGTGTTATCAACAGTTTAATGAACCTTTGCACCTCTACGCTGTAATTATAGGCAGTTTCTGGATTCCAGGAAGCCATGATCAGACGTCACAGTGTCCTAAACCTCTAAAACTGTCACTTCTCCCTTCTGTGTCAACAGGTGACTCTTTCAATGCCAGACCAGCTTTGGATTTCCCTGAAGCGCTAAAGCTTCATTCTGTCTAACACTCCGTGCACACCAGAGTTTTCTTAACCTCTTCACACCGGCCGCAAACAAATGTGCAGCCGCCCAGCGTCCCGAGACGCCGAACAGCCGCACATTTGTGTGCAATTAAAAAAAACATATGTGCTGAGAGCGCGTGCCCTGCGCCCTCCGAGCACACATGTCCGGTACTCACGGAAAGGTCCCGATCTCCTCTTTCGATCAGGACTTTTCCCGATCATGTGATCGCCGTGACGGCACATGACCCTAAAACCCTGCCCCGCCTCCCAGCTTCTGAAACCCTTAAAGGGCCGGGAGGCGCCGGCGGCTAAGGGTTAAGCTCCTAGAAGCTGTTATCACAATTTTTTTCTGCTCCTAGAAGCTAGTATTATCCTATGGGTCCATGCACACAATTTTAGGCTAGTAGCATTTTTCAAGCTTCAGCATCTAGTTTTTGGGAGCGTTTTTTCCAGCAGAAAAAATGCTAACTTCTCCTAAACTCTACTAAAACTCTTCTAACAGCTTTATTCTAGCTTTTTATTTTTCCTATGTGTACTGTAAAAATGCTAATGCTCATCAACACTCTTAAAAAAAACACTATTACCAGCATTTTTTATCCAGCGTTTTTTGAGCTTTAAAAAAACAAAACAAAAAAACACTAGTGTGTATGGAGCCTTAATATGAGATTTGCACTTCTTTCTCAACTCAGTTGCCCTACCATCTTTTATGCAGAATGAGAAAAGAGGTACTCTGACTTATACACCATGTGGGTTATTTACTAAAACTGGGCAGTTTAAAATCTGATGCAATTCTGCATAGAAACCAATAAGTTTTCAGGTTTTATTATTATTATTATACAGGAATTATATAGCGCAAACAGTTTGCGCAGCGCTTTACAAAATGAAGGTAGACATTACAGTTACAATACAATTTGGTACAAGAGGAAGCAGAGGGTCCGGCTCGTTACAGCTTACAATCTAGGAAGAAGGGTTGAGTGATACAAAAGGTAATAGCTGTGGGCGGATGAGCTGATGGAGGAAATAAATGGCGGTTTACTAGGTAGAAGCAGGATAGGCTTCTTTAAAGAGAAAGGTTTTCAGGGATCGTCTAAAGGTGGATAGATTAGGAGACAGCCGGACAGATTGGGGTAGGGAATAACA
Source organism: Staurois parvus (assembly GCF_062004578.1). NCBI lineage: Eukaryota > Metazoa > Chordata > Amphibia > Anura > Ranidae > Staurois > Staurois parvus. The sequence continues at coordinate 1,910,127 of NW_028318294.1, read as the reverse complement.
TAGGATGGAAGAAGCTCGGGAGAAGTCCTGGAGGCGAGAATGGGAGGAGGTGACATGGGAACTAGTTTTATTGCCAGAACTTAAATGAACAAGCTTCTGAGTGCACAAGTTTTAGTGAATCTCCCCCATGTAACTTTTATAATAAGTGCTGGAACAACATTGTATTAAATGAATGAAGATACAAGAATATATAGGTTTAAACATACAAGCATTGTTCTGTAGATCTACTACTTTCCCTGTCCGGCAACAAAAGAAATTCTAAATCTGTTAAAGTATTTCCATCAATTACCGAACTGTAAGCATTTTATTGTACAGTTTTATTGCCATGTTCTGAGTTTTTTACATTTCTGCTGTATAGCTGGAGATCGGCTTCTCAATTAAGTTGCTGACAATCAGGTTGTACCTACTAATACATGTTGTGCCACCTAAGTATTCTTCAAATTACAAGTGACTGGTTAAAATTCTAATGTATTCCCAGTTATGGGCCTGGAAACTCTTCCTATGAATCCACTACAACTCTTACCAAAAGGTCTACTGGTAGCAGGGCTCCCATCTGCATGAGGATGGGTTCCACAGCCCATGCAGCTCACTGTGGGACCAAAATAGCATAGTTTCTGCATTCTGACAATAGTAGTTATTTTCCATATAGTGTGCCACACACCTTCAACCTGCCCCATGGAAAGGTAGCCATTGGGGAACTGGTATAGGTCAGGGCTTTCACGTTTTACTTAAGCCAGCCATAGATGGTTCGCATCTTCAGCAGAGTCCGTCCGAGATTCGAACCATCTATGGGCAGGCTGACTGTATTATTATTAGTATACAGGATTTATATAGCGCCAACAGTTTGCTCAGCGCTTTACAAAATAAAGGGAGACAATACAGCAACAATACAGTTCAATACATGAAGGTTAGGAGGGCCCTGCTCCTTGGAGCTTACAATCTAAGAGGAAGGGGCTGGTGGTACAAAAGGTAAAAACTGTGGGAGAAGGAAAAGAAGATTCCGTTATTAGCTGAAGGCAGGATAGACTTCCCTGAAGAGATAGGTTTTCAGAGATCACCTAAAAGTGGGCAGAGTAGGCGATAGTCTGATAGATTGGGGTAGAGAGTTCCAGGGGATGGGGAGGCTCTGGAGCAGTCCTGAAATTGTACTCAATTCGATTGTTGTACGACTTTGGTACTACCAGCCTGTCAGATTTTTACATCAATTACTGCCATCTGCTATAGCCGATAGAAGTATTCATTGTGGAGACGGCTTCGCATCAAATCACATCATCTCTGGCTGGCTTTACTGCTCCAAATTGCTAGGCTGGGGCTTTCTCATGTTCGCGTTGTGAATGAACAGAGAAATATGGTTTGAGCCGTCAGGCACACAAATCAGTTTTACAACATATTCTCCAAGGTTTCCACTTGATACAATGTCACTCCACCTTCTACTTATCTGTCAAAGTACACTTTGGGCCTGAATTGTACCTGATAGCTTTTTCTGAGTACATTGGCTTTCCATACCTGCCTCACCCCAACTAGTCACCATCCCTTTCACACCAGACAATGCACAGCTCAGGTGCCAACACAGGGGGGTTATGATGGTCAGCAGCAAAAGAGGAGGCCAGCAGGAGGTGTCCCGAAGAGAACGGTTTGCCTTTTTTCGGGCCCCACACATAATGCTCTTCCCAGTCTCAGGTCAAGTCCCTTTTTCATATGGAAATCCAAAAGGCAATAACATACAACTAACTACTAGCTAATATCATCAGAATCTGCTGTACAGCTTATATGAAGGCAAAGGACATAGAAAACCCCTTTTTTGCTGTTGGAATGGGCACAGGGAAACAATGAGCCGTCCTCTCCACCACACACAGGCTGCAACCTTTTCATCCCAATACACTTGTTATTATATTTCAAATCCACGTTTGCAAGCCAGGAAGTGATGTAAGTTTTGGCTCCACAAAAAAGCCTTAATGATAGATTCTGAGGCTGCATCAATGCGACTCCGCTTAGGTTTACGTAACCAATTTATTCAGATTTTTACCCAAAGTGACATGGTGCATCCAAATTGCTTCAGGCACTAAATGCAAATTAACAGACACCATAGTAGATAAAGCTCAGGTTGGACAGGTTTGTTTTTTTATGCTATTAGCACAGAAATGTACCTTCATGCCAAAAAAACTGTTGAAAATTATTTCCTTTGCATTTACTGTGTATACCGGGGTGTGGATTTTTTTTTTTTAAAAAACTACTTGTCCAAGGGACTAAACTGGGGTCCCAAACTACTTGTCCTTCATAACAAGCTACTTCTTCAGATAAAAACCGTATTTAAAGCGGAGTTCCACTCAACCTATCAAAAAATAAAAGTCAGCAGCTACAAAAACCGCAGCTCGTTTTACCGGCTGTCCTGTATTCCAGGAGGCCGGCATCTTCAGTGTGGGCACCCGACTGTGATAGCTTGCGGCTTCAAAAGCCGGGTACCCACTGTGCATGCGCAAGTAGCGCTGCGCTTCATGAATGGTCCTGTAGTCTTCTGGGACCTGTCACGTGCCCAAAAAGACTACAGGGAGAGAGGACATCTTCCGATTCCTAGGCCTAAGCGATCGGACTGGAAGTGGGAGCGGGCACCTGCTGAGCGAGTAAATGAGGTGCCGGCCCCAATGAGAAAAAAAAAGTGACAACTTTATTCTATCAGGTTATTCTCGCACACGAAAGCACTTGTGTGCTCGATACAAGTGCATGCTGAGCAGACAAATTAAGCTGTGGTGTCCGCTCTGTTAACCATCTGCCTACCAGGCCAGTTCTGACATTCCTCAACTACATATAAAAATCAGCATACTAACATACTAAAAATCCCCAAACATTTATATATATATAAAAAGGGGGGAAATGTCAGTGCGTCTTATGGAACGAATATGGAGCGCCCGGTCCGGTATTCCCACCGCCACCGCCGTGTGAGAATACCGGGCCGGCTGCTCATCTCTTCTGTGCAGCAGGACCTTACCTGTTCCTCGGTGCAGCGCTGCACAGTCTTCCCGCGTCGGCATTTTTAGTGTGAGCACCCGGCTGCCCAGTGTGCATGCGCGAGAAGAGCTGCGCTTTGTGAATGGTAAGGCATCTTCTGGGACACATGACAGGTCCCAGAAGACGCCGGACCAATCACAAAGCGCAGCGATTCTCGCGCATGCGCACTGGGCACCCGGCTGTCAGCCTGGTGCCCACACTAAAGGGATGACAACTCCGCGGAAGTGGGAGCGGGTACCTGTCCAATTCAGGTACCCGTTCCCCCTCCCTCCCCAAAGGTACGCAGTCTTAGTCATCCCCTGCACTGTCCGCAGTCTCTGGTCATCCCCTATACTGTCTGCAATCTCTGGTCATCTCCTGTACTATGTCCGCAGTCTCTGGTCATCTCCTGTACTATGTCCGCAGTCTCTGGTCATCTCCTGTACTATGTCCGCAGTCTCCGGTCATCTCCTGTACTGTGTCCGCAGTCTCTGGTCATCCCCTGTACTGTGTCCGCAGTCTCTGGTCATCTCCTGTACTATGTCCGCAGTCTCCGGTCATCTCCTGTACTATGTCCGCAGTCTCCGGTCATCTCCTGTACTATGTCCGCAGTCTCTAGTCATCTCTTGTACTATGTCCGCAGTCTCTAGTCATCTCCTGTACTATGTCCGCAGTCTCTGGTCATCCCCTGTACTGTGTCCGCAGTCTCTGGTCATCTCCTGTACTGTGTCCGCAGTCTCTGGTCATCTCCTGTACTATGTCCGCAGTCTCTGGTCATCTCCTGTACTATGTCCGCAGTCTCCGGTCATCTCCTGTACTGTGTCCGCAGTCTCCGGTCATCTCCTGTACCGTGTCCGCAGTCTCTAGTCATCTCTTGTACTATGTCCGCAGTCTCTAGTCATCTCCTGTACTGTCCGCAGTCTCTGGTCATCTCCTGTACTATGTCTACAGTCTCTGGTCATTTCCTGTACTGTGTCTGCAGTCCATTGGTTCAGAATATTTTTTTTCTTGTTTTCCGCCTCTAAAACCTAGGTGTGTCTTATGGTCAGGTGCATCTTATGGAGCGAAAAATACAGTATATATAAAGTTTGGGAGCTCTAAGTAATTTAATAACAAAAAATTCAGACTTTTACATGAAGGAGAGGATTGTCAGAATTGGCCTGGTAGACAAGTGGTTAACAAAGCGGGCACCAGAGCTTAATTTAGCTGCTCAGCATATACACATACACTTTTCTTTTTTATCTTTTTTTTTGCAGAGGCCCTATAGAATAAAGTGGTGGGCGTTGCAATTTTTTATATCACGCAGTATTTGCGCAGCGGTTTTTCAAACGCAATTATTTGGGAAGAAAATACACTTTAATGAATTTTGTTGCACCCAAACACAAGACCAAAAATATTACTACATCTATGGGAATAGGCGTACAATGCCACATCCCAAATAGTACCAAGACAACAAAATTTCAAAAATAGGGGACTTTAAAGGCACCGTACTTCAAACTAACAACACAATTTAATAAAACAATATTTATTTAAGTCCATTAAAAATAATGGTAGAATTTTTTTCCCCCACCATTCTTTTTAATGGGATTAAATATTGTTTTATTAAATTGTCTACTGGCGTCCAAGCCTCAACGAGTCAGGGCTGTTTTGGTGGCAAAACGAGGACCTTCTCAGTTAGGTGGATGATCAAAAAGTCATGGCTGATCAGTGTAAACTAACTCCTCTGAAGGGTCACTTTATAACATTTTATTTATAGAATGTAGAATAAAACGTATAGCAACATAGTTCTTATGTGATCATTAAGCTGGAAATGACTTGTCCATTCTTGAACAGAACGTAAACCCAGAATCCTCTGCTGGACCTTGGGTGTCCATGGACCGTCAGGTACAACACTGAATACAGCATTTCATGATCCACTTGTCCTTACAATCATTTTATACTTATGTAAACATATTATTACTTACCTTCCACTGCAAGGAGTGAAACCACTGATCTCTTAGATAGCTGTTTGCAGCCTGTAAAGAAATAACAAACATTAGATAGTATAAAAAACTACAGGGAAAAAAAAAAGTTAGATTAACATGTTCTCATATGTCCAAGTAGCAAGTCATCATTACAGTATACATGTCAAGAAAGAATTATGGAGATGGTCATAGCTTGTTTCCTTCTAAAAATGATAGTTGCCTAGCTGTGGCTGGGTTTAACACTCAGTAACAGACTGAAGAAAAAGCCTGCAGCAAATCAAAGTCAGAAAAAAAAAAGAACTACTTTCTGCACTTTTTCTAGGTCAATGGATCAGAAAGTACCGAACCCAAAGCATCAGCATAACAGCCAGTAAAACAGTATTTTCAGAGGAATAGGTCAACCATGACAGCCTACATATTTATCACATGACAGGTGTAATTAAGCTGGAGTGGAGGATGTGTTCTTTTGTTTGACACAGGATATCTAGGTAGGGCTGGGAACACTGCATGGGATTATAGCTCAGCAAGCGTACAATGCTGACCGCTCAAAAAGGAAGTAAGGCTACGTTCACACTAGCGTTGTGTGCAGGCGGCAGAGAAGCGTTTGGGAAGTGTTTTTACCGCTTCCCAAACGCCTCTGACAATTCTGCACATTGCAGCCCATGGTACTGTTCTAACGGGAGCATTAGCGTCGCGGCAAAACAGACGCCTCTGGTCGAGTCAGGAGGCGTTGAAGCCTCCTATTCTAGTCTATGGTGCCGCTCCCCAAACGCCTGGCCGGCGTTTGCGTCACGGTTGCGGGGCGTTTGCGGAGCGGTAACACCAACCAAACTTCATTATAGGAGTTTGTGGGGCGTTTTTAATGCTCGGCAAATGCCTAGCAACTGCCGCTAAACCGCGCTTGCGGCATTTGCGGAGCCTTTGCTGAGCATTAAAAAATGCTCCGCAAACGCCGGACCAACGCTTGCCAAACGCTATAGAGGCGTTTGCCAAGCGTTGGTAAAACAAGTGTAAACGAGCCCTTAGAAGCCCACTAGATTTCTGGCAGATCAATGGGTATTTTTTGTATTTGAATCCTTTTTAAAAAAGCAAAACATGGGGAAATGTACATGTATGAGTCCTCATACACACTGGACGTGTTTACAGCGGCTGTTTTTGTCTTTTGACGGTTTTTTCTACAGGCAGTAAACCCCCCAGCATGTTATCCTATGTGTCCATGCACACATAGACTGGAATCAGCATTTTTTGGCTGGGACGTTTTTTGGCTGGAAAAAAACCCAGAACTCGTGAGCTTCTAGAGGAGTGATTTAGCTGTAAAAACACTCTAATGCTGAAAACCAGCAGGAAACCAGGTAAATCACGGCAAACCAGCGTTTTTGGACTTTTTTTTGGTCAAACAAAACTCTAAAAGTGGCAAAACGCATCTAAATGCTAATACAAAAATGCTAAAAACCGCAGAAAAACATTTTTAACATGACTTTACACAGCTAACGTTACCAGCGTTACTAAAACGCCCCGTGTGCATGGAGCCTAACAGATACTGTATGTACTGAACATTTTTTCTGCTCAGATATACACTTGACTTGCTTCATGTGCCTAGAAATTCAGTCATGGAGGCCAGTTAGCTCAACATACCATATTCTTGTCTGTCAGAGATATGTCAAGTTAGAAGATCTATCTATCCTGAGAACAACGTTGACGCTGCCATTGCTAGCATCTCAATCTGCAAAGGCCAGATGCCTGACCATAAATGCTGCTGAATCAAAAGGGTAGGTGGATGGTGCAAGATGTTCAAAAATGGACTAATGGGTCTAATGCCATAGGGTAACATGGAAATAACAACAGTAGTGCATTTCCACTGGGCAGACCGCTCTCAAGCATGCAAGGGCCCCTTGCAGGCAACCGCCTGCCAATATTGGAGACCAAATAATTTTTTTGTTTCAATACACTTTTTTATTATTATTATAATACAGGATTTATAGAGCGCCAACAGTTTGCTCAGCGCTTTACAATATAACGGGAGACAATACAGCAACAATACAGTTCAATACAAGAGGGATAGGAGGGCCTGATCCTGGGAGCTTACAATCTAGGATGGAATAATTTAAAGACATATAAACATACATGATACCAGGCACAATTCCAATCAAGGAGATCAGTATACAATTCAATAACAGTCCAGGGTTAAGGAAGCCATGACTGTAATCTACATTCTCCATGCCCTTCCATGGAAAATGCTATAAACATCTTGACGATGCTGTGGTGACCAGCTAATGCACAGGTGTCAAACTGGCAGCCCTCCAGCTGTTGCCAAACTGCAAGTCCCATGAGGCATTGCGAGATTGACAGTAACAAGCATGACTCCCAAAGGCAGAGAAATGATGGGACTTGTAGTTTCACAACAGCTGGAGGGCCGCCAGTTTGACACCCTTGAGCTAAGGGGCAAAGAGAAGGAACGAGCTCAGGCGTTTTTGGATCCTAGTCTTAACCTACCTGAGCTATCACGCCAGGAAGCTTTCACTGCACAAACCAATCAGAAGCAGGCAAGCCATTCCCCAACTTGTAGCCACAAATACATGCTTCTTGTATACCTGAGGCTGCGAGACAGGGAATGTCTTGGCCTCTTATGATTGGCTTTGTACAGTAAAAGCTTCCTGACCAGATAGGTTAGGTGGGTTCAGACTAGGATCCAAAAACGCCTGAGCTCATCCCTGCATAATAGCTCAATGGGTTAAGACTAGGATCCTAACATGCCTTATTTCATCCCTAGCAAACAGTAAAGAGAAGCAAAAAGGAAGGAAGACAGTTTCAGGAGGAAGGGTAGGTAAGAAGGTAGATATAAGTCACTCTCTGACCCAATCTAGCTGGCTTGGTGAAGCAGGTAATCAAGAGTGAGTGGTCCAATCCCTAGGTAAATGATGTTAAAACCAGGGGACGGGATTGAACCAGTTCAGTTTACGCAGATTACCCATAGAACTCGCTTACATATTTTCATTCAAAAGATATCATGCCATCTTATTTGTTACCTGCGTCACAGAGAGTGGAGGACCACCAAGCTCCGGCCAGAATCAAAGAATTTTTCCCCACGTAAATAGTCCACTACGGTTCACACCAGTATCCTACGCATTCTGCGGGCTCACAACTGTGCTTTTCATCAAGGAAAGTAATAATTGCTAGCAGACATGCTCATCAACGGCTAGCTGTAGTCTGTTCTCCTTCATAAAGCCGCTGAATGACAGTGATAGAACAAGTCCCATCCTTCGATTTCTAAGGGTTGCTGAGAATTTAAGATTCACTGGAGCCAAGGAGTCAGAGACTGTCTCTATGTGCTCCAAGCCATTTACCTTTACAGTCAACACTACCCACCTCCGTAATCATAATCAATTCATATTTATTTCCTGGAATCTCCTCTCTGGTAAATATCTTACCTTCCTGCTATGGACACATTAGTGGCTTCCAGGCAGGCAGGCTTGGTGTGGTGTACAAATAACAATGGCTCTTTAGTATCTGCTTCCTGCAGTGTATGTCAATATTTGCTCCGTGCTGGGTACACATTTAATCAGGGCAGCAAAGTCTGTTATTGAAAATGAACAATACAGCTTTTTTTTTTATTTGAGCAGCTAAATTGATGAGGGAACAGCATCTCTAGTCACAGGCTCGCATTATAAACTGGGGCCCAGAAATAGAAGTGGCCAAATGATAAGTAAACCAGCAGGTTTGCCAAGGGTGAGTTTATTTTGCCTTTTGACCTTTTATTGTGTTTACCCTGAAGTACCTGTCATAGAATGGCGGGGCTGTGTGGAGAGGCTGAGATGCTGCACCTGTTGTGTATTCAGTACAGTCCGCCATTTTGTTCGCTGAACTGCGGGTACCCACAAGCATAAGGTGATTGTAGCCTGAATCAGAACACTTTTAAAACCAACCTATTTTGTAATTTGTATTTTTTATTTCAGGTATGGCAAATGTTCTTACACAATATCACTGGTCCAGCCTGGATTCATTTAAGTATGTATTACCGTACCTGTGGGATCCCTCTAGAATGGGGGGAACTAGTTAGAATTCACGGCCCTGCTTCTTCTTCACAGCACAGAACCCACCACCACCTTTCACATCATAGTTCCCTTCCTAACAGAGTCCCTTTCATATTATAGTCTCCCTTGCAATCACAGACCCCCCTCACATCAACCCCCCTCCCCCCCCACGTCACAATCCTTTCCACGTCACCACTCCCCTACTCTTCACATCACTATCCCCCTCTTACATCATGGCCCCCTTGCAATTACAGCCCCCAACATCACAATCCTTTCCACATTACTGCACCCCCACTCTTCACATCACTGTCCCCCTCTTACATCATAGTCCCCTTCCTAACAGAGTCCCTTTCATATTATAGTCTCCCTTGCAATCACAGACCCCCCTCACATCAAGCCCCCCCACGTCACAACCCTTTCCACATCACCACTACCCTACTCTTCACATCAGTGTCCCCCTCTTACATCATAGCCCTTTGCAATTACAGCCCCCCCCCCCCAACATCACAGTCCTTTCCACATCACATCACTGTCCCCCTCTTACATCATAGCCCTTTGCAATTACAGCCACCCCCCCCCCCTCCCAACATCACAGTCCTTTCCACATCACATCACTGTCCCCCTCTTTCATCATAGTCCTTTGCAATTACAGCCACCCCCCCCAACATCACAATCCTTTTCACATCACATCACTGTCCCCCTCTTACATCATGACCTACCTTGCAATCACAGACCCCCCCTCACATCAAGCCCCCCACCCCCTTTAAGTCAGAATCCTTTCCACCTCACCACTCCCCTACTCTTCACATCACGTTTGCTCTCTTACATCATAGCCCCCTTACAATTACAGCCCCCCCCCCAACATCACAATCCTTTCCACATCACTGCACCCCCACTGTTCACATCACTGTCCCCATCTTACATCATAACCCCCCCTTGCAATCACAGACCCCCCTCACATCAAGCTCCCCCCCCTCTTACGTCACAATCCTCCCCACATCACCACTCCCCTACTCTTCACATCACTGTCCCCCTCTTACATCATAGCCCCCTTGCAATTACAGCCCCCCCCCCCCCCGCCACATTACAATCCTTTCCACATCACAGCACCCCTCACTATTCACATCATTGTCACCCTCTTACATCATAATCCCCCTTGCAATCACAGACCTCCTTCACATCACAGCTCCCCTCTTCCTCATGTCACAGGCCCACTTTACATTACAACCCCCCGATCATATCATAGCCCCTCCCCCTTACATCAAAGCCCCCTTTGCAATCACAGCCCCCTCTGCAATCATAGCCCCCCAAACACAGTCCTCCATTAAATCGCAGACACATACACACATTCCTACCTTAATACCCCGTACACACAATGAGAATTTCAGATGACTGGTTGGCCGTTTTTTTTTTATTTTTAGTTGTATGCTAGTCTCGTATTGGTATCGGTTACTAAAATGACAAAATTCTCATACAACAGAATACAATTTCAGAAGTGATGTGATGTATTGTATTGCATTCTGTCGTTTCAGAGCATGTGCAGTCTTGCGCTCTCTCGATGACTACTGTACTTATTAAAAGAAAATTGTTCGCTCTGTTATCGCACGAAAACAACGTTAGTGATTGTCCCTTCGCATATTTTCGCATGAACTGTTGTGATCAGCTGTTGAAAGCTGTGTACTAACGATCAGATTATCACACTATCCCTCCGAAAGCGATTTTTGTCCTGGATTTTCTGATCGCGTGTACTAGGCATAACATGACAGCCTTGAATTCTAGCAACCCATCACCTGTTTATTAATTTGAAAAGTTGGGTGGCTCCTTCCCTCAGTGCAGACCTTCCTCGTCTCCCGCTCTCTCTGTGAAATGTGCCTGTACTGCAGAGAAGCACTGCTTGTGTTGTTTGTTTGTTTTTAATTTTGCCAAATATCACCTTTAAAGTGTTACTAAACCCAGGACCCTGCATTCACTATATCTGGTCTCCCCAGACCCTGCATTCACTATATCTGGTCTCCCCAGACCCTGCATTGACTATATCTGGTCTCCCCGGACCCTGAGTTCACTATATCTGGTCTCCCCAGGACCCTGCATTGACTATATCTGGTCTCCCCAGATCCTGCATTGACTATATCTGGTCTCCCAGGACCCTGCATTCACTATATCTGGTCTCCCAGGACCCTGCATTCACTATACCTGGTCTCCCCGGACCCTGCATTCACTATATCTGGTCTCCCCAGACCCTGCATTCACTATATCTGGTCTCCCCAGACCCTGCATTGACTATATCTGGTCTCCCAGGACCCTGCATTCACTATATCTGGTCTCCCAGGACCCTGCATTCACTATACCTGGTCTCCCCGGACCCTGCATTCACTATATCTGGTCTCCCTAGACCCTGCATTCACTATATCTGGTCTCCCCAGACCCTGCATTGACTATATCCGGTCTCCCAGGACCCTGCATTCACTATATCTGGTCTGCCACAGTACACAGAACATGGAAATGCAATTATTTTAGTAAATATAAACGGCTAAATACCTTTTCTCATCAGCAGTTAGAGCAGTCTTGTGACTTCTAATCAGTGTTCAGCCAAGCATTGGTTAAAGCTTGTAGGATGAGTTTTCATTCTGCTCTAGGAGGATGCAAAACCCCTGACCTCTGTCTGGACAGTGCTGATTGGCCCTCTGCTAATCACATGCACTCTCCCAAGAAAAAGAAAAACCTCTCTAGCAATACACACTAAACTGAGCATGTAAAGAATGGCTATGGGTAAAGTCTGTCTTACCAGGAGATAAGATGTGGACGTTTGAAAAGGAGGAGGAGCAGAGAAGACAGGATCACTGGTTAAAGCTTGTAATAGGAGATATCATTATCCTTTCTCTGTCCTATGAGACTGCAGGACCCCTGACCCTCTATCTGGACAGTGCTGATTGGCCCTGTACTGATCACATGCACTCCACCAAGAAAACAAAAACTTTCTAGTAATAAACACCAAACTAAGCATGTGCAGCTTGCCCCCAAGGCTCTGTTCTATCAGGAGATGAGTCGGGGAGAGTGGAGGAACCCCTTACATTTCACAGTGAGTATAGCAAGCATATAGACTGATTTTACTGTTGTGGGTTAACACTTTAGGAATATCTTGTACAACGAAATGAAGGTGGGTCATTAAAGTGTTACTAAACCCCGGACCCTGCATTCACTATATCTGGTCTCCCCGGACCCTGCATTCACTATATCTGATCTCCCCGGACCCTGCATTCACTATATCTGGTCTCCCCGGACCCCGCATTCACTATATCTGGTCTCCCCGTACCCTGCATTCACTATATCTGGTCTCCCCAGACCCTGCATTCACTATATCTGGTCTCCCCGTACCCTGCATTCACTATATCTGGTCTCCCCAGACCCTGCATTCACTATATCTGGTCTCCCAGGACCCTGTAATCACTATATCTGGTCTCACCGGACCCTGCATTCACTATATCTGGTCTCCTCAGACCCTGTAATCACTATATCTGGTCTCCCAGGACCCTGTAATCACTATATCTGGTCTCACCGGACCCTGCATTCACTATATCTGGTCTCCCAGGACCCTGTAATCACTATATCTGGTCTCACCGGATCCCTGCATTCACTATATCTGGTCTCCCAGGACTCTGCATTCACTAAATCTGGTCTCCCTAGACCAGTGTTTCTCAACTCCAGTCCTCATGGACCCCCAACAGGTCATGTTTTCAGGATTTCCATTATTTTGCACAGGTGATTTGATCAGTTTCACTGCCTTAGTAATTACCACAGCTGTTTCATCTGAGGGAAATCCTGAAAACATGACCTGTTGGGGGTCCATGAGGACTGGAGTTGAGAAACACTGCCCTAGACCCTGCATTCACTTTATCTGGTCTCCCAGGACCCTGCATTCACTTTATCTGGTCTCCCTGGACCCTGTATTCACTATATCTGGTCTCCCAGGACCCTGCATTCACTAAATCTGGTCTCCCAGGACCCTGTATACACTATATCTGGTCTCCCAGGACCCTGCATTCACTATATCTGGTCTCCCAGGACCCTGCATTCACTATATGTGGTCTCCCAGGACCCTGTATTCACTATATCTGGTCTCCCACAGTACACAGAACATGGAAATGCAATTATTTTAGTAAATGTAAACTGCTAAATACCTTTTCTCATCAGCAGTTAGAGCAGTCTTGTGACTTCTATCAGTGTTCAGCAGAGCACTGGTTAAAGCTTGTAGGAGGAGTTTTATTTCTGCTCTAAGAGGATGCAAAACCCCTGACCTCTGTCTGGGCAGTGCTGATTGGCCGTGCTGATCACATGCACTCTACCAAGAAAAAATAAAAAAACCTTTCTAGCAATATACACTAAACTGAGCATGTGCAGAATGGCTACGGTTCAGACTGTCTTATCAGGAGATAAGATGTGGACATTTGAACAAGAGGAAGAGCAGAGAAGACAAGATCAAATGGCCTTTTTACACAATGCAGAGGATTAACCCCTTAGGTTCCACAGTGAGTATAACAAGCATGCTTTACTGCATATACAGACTGATTTTACTGTTGTGGGTTTAGTAACACTTTAACAGATATACATAACAATTCATGCAATAATCACTTGTCTGTAACGCACACAGTATATCACAATGAAGTTGTTTTGCTCCTTTTGCATCATTTAAAAGCAGCCTGATAAAAACTGGTATTCTACTTTAAGGGAGATTCCCCCTTTCACAACAAAGCAAGGACCATGAAAGATAATCCTGTGACCAGCACGCAGTGACGCTGTATATGTCATGTAACACGGTGATTATCTCACGTTTGATTCCTCCACAATGACTGTGAAGCCCGGTTTCCCTATTATATGCCACAGCACAACTCACATCACAGCCATTAATATTGTACAAGGCCAGTGCTTCCATTAAAGGCAGCACATGATGAATTGGCGCTGGGAGGCGTGTGTACAAATGGCTCTTTATGTGTAAACTAAACAACATTGCAGGCAATTAGCAGCTTTTAATGCTCAGAGAGAGATTTATCACCTGGGCAGGAGAGGAGTATTGTCATCTTTAACTGATGCTAACAGGCTTTGCTCATTAGGTGTCAATTGTGCTGAATGAGGGATATTGGGATTTTCCAGGCAGTAAAGCCCCAATCTGCTGGATCCTAGACATCCCCTGGTACGCGGCGAAAAAAAAAAAAAAAAAGCCAACAATTCACGGCTTTTTTCCCCATGAGCTTTTGCAAAGCAAGGAGTTAACAGAGGACCCTTATAAATGCTATCGTCATGCTGCATTTGTTTGCATCAAAGCATAACACGGGCTTTTGTCCAAGGACCATTTCAAAGCAAAGGCAGCGAGGAACAGCCTCAGTGTAACAAAGTAGCCAGATAAAAAAAGTTAAACTGATGAAATGATCGGATGTTTTTGGTATTTTGTTACACTTAGAAAAGTAACAATCACCGCAAAGGAAGCTGCTAGAGGAGTTTGAAATATCTTGGCATCAATGCAGTGTATGTAAGCCCAGCCACTACAATCTCAAATAGGTTTTCTCTTTCAATACATTTTTATTGAAAAGTTCTAAAGTGTTATGCAGTATAGCAGGGGTGTTCAACTGGTGGGGTTATGCCTCTGCATCGTGCAAAAAGGCCATTTGATCCTGTCTTCTCTGCTCCTCCTCCTTGTTCAAATGTCCTCATCTTATCTCCTGAAAAGACAGTCTGAACCGTAGCCATTCTGCACATACTCAGTTTAGTGTGTATTGCTAGAGAGGGATTTTTTTTTTCTTGGGAGAGTGTTGCGAAACTACAAATCTCATCATGCCTCTACCTTTGTAACTGTCAATCTTGCAATGCCTCATGGGGCTTGTAGTTTAGCAACAGCTGGAGGGCCACCAGTTTGACACCCGTGCAGTATAGCATGCTTGTTATACTCACTGTAGAACCGAAGGGGTAAATCTCTGCATTGTGTAAAAAGGATGTTTGATCCTGACTTCTCTGCCCCTCCTCTTGTTCAAATGCCCATGCTGATAAGCCAGACTGAACTTTAGCCTTTATGCACATGGTCAGTTAAGTGTGTATTGCTAGAGAGGATTTTTATTTTCTTGGGAGAGTGCATGTGATCAGCACAGGGCCAATCAGCACTGTCCAGACAGAGATCAGGGGTTTTGCATCCTCTTAGAGCAGAAAGAAAACTCCTCCTACAAGCTTCAACCAGTGCTCTGCTCAACACTGATAGAAGTCACAAGACTGCTCTAACTGCTCATGAGAAAAGGTATCTAGCCATTTATATTTTCTAAAATAATTGCATTTCAATGTTCTGTGTACTGTGGGAGACCAAATATAGTGAATGCAGGTTCCAGGAAGACCACATATAGTGAATGCAGGGTTCGGGGAGACCAGATATAGTGAATGCGGGGTCCAGGGAGACAAGATATAGTGTATGCAGGGTCCAGAGAGACCAGATATAGTGAATGCAGGGTCCGGGGAGACCAGATATAGTGAATGCAGGGTCCGGGGAGACCAGATATAGTGAATGCAGGTTCCAGGAAGACCACATATAGTGAATGCAGGGTCCGGGGAGACCAGATATAGTGAATGCAGGGTCCGGGGAGACCGGATATAGTGAATGCAGGGTCCGGGGAGACCGGATATAGTGAATGCAGGGTCCAGAGAGACCAGATATAGTGAATGCGGGGTCCAGGGAGACCAGATATAGTGAATGTGGGGTCCGGGGAGACCAGATATAGGGAATGCAGGGTCCGGGGAAACCCGATATATAGGGAATGCAGGGTCCGGGGAGACCAGATATAGTGAATGCAGGGTCCGGGGAGACCAGATATAGTGAATGCAGGGTCCGGGGAGACCAGATATAGTGAATGCAGGGTCTGGGGAGACAAGATATAGTGAATGCAGGGTCTGGGGAGACCAGATATAGTGAATTCAGGGTTTAAGGAGACCAGATATAGTGATTGCAGTGTCCGGGGAGACCAGATATAGTGAATGCAGGGTCTGGGGAGACCAGATATAGTGAATGCAGGGTCTTAGGTTTAGTAACACTTTAAGGAATACAGTGTGTAACTGCGATCAGATATACAGATAGAGGTATAAAATCAATGACTTGGAAGTCAATAGCAGTGGATTAAAGTAGAGAAATTGTAGCAAATGACAAAACATTTAGCATATCAAAGAACACATTAAAGCAGGGTTTCAAAACCAGGGTTCCGTGGAACCCTAGGGTTTCTCCAGAGGTTGCTAGGGGTTCTTTGAGCAATTTCTGCCTCTCAGATAAGTTCCCACTGATACCTCTTCTTGGTTCTCCACTGGCGTTCCTGGCTCCTCTCCCCGCCACCCATAGCAAGCCGCTTGCTCTGGGGGCAATCATGCAGGTTTTCTCCTGAGACAGCTCTGTGTCCATTGACACACAGAGCGCGTCTCGACCCCGCTCCCTGCTCGCTCCCCGCTGGCTGTGATTGACAGCAGCCAGAGCCAATGGGAAAGGGAAAAAAAAACACTGCTCTCGTGCACATCACTGGATTGAGATCGGGCTCAGGCAACTATTCACTATAGCTGGGGGGGCTGCACACTTTAAGGAACCACTTTAAGACATTTTGTTGCATGACCAGCTGCTGTGGGGTCCCAGGCAGCAGTTGTTTCTGGGTGTAGGCAAGTATTTCAGGGGAATCTTAGGATGGGGTGTAGTGCTTCCCCACAGAGTGATAACTAGCATGTAGAACATTCTTATCATCCCACACAAAGATTTTCCAACTTGTTATACACAGATGGGATCTATGCAGCAGCGGTAAACTATCCAATATGTAAAGGTTTGTGATTCATGTCTCAAAATTGAGGCCCTAAGGCTGTGCACAAAACTGATTATTGTAATATTCTCATTTTAGGATTTTGGATTATTTATTAAACAGCAACAGATTTATTCCCATAAAAGTAAACACATAAACATGACGCGAGCACAGGCGCTGTACACCATCAGCTACTGTATCTTCACTGTGCATTACCAGGGCTTCTCCCTGTTTGTTTTTCCATCTGGTTACCTTCTGATTATTAGGAACAGAAGGGGAAAAAAGGCACCACGTGTGTGCGCAAAACATTTACACAGGGAAAATGAGCACGGCAATAATACCTTCTGGACTGAAAGGTTGTTTAACTCTTTTCAGTCCATAGCATGTGTGCCATAGACTGAATGGTTCACAAAAAGAATACAGAAATGACAGATATTGTATAGGGACCAATCACAGCTATATGCAAGGTGACATGTTTTGCGGGTTCATCTCCCAGTCACTGTTAATGGGCCCTCAACACGCATCCACGTGCCACCGTTTTTATCCATCACACTGCAGGGCAATGCATGTATGATTTATTACAGGTGTCACTGTGCATTTAGGGGCAGGTGATTTTTTAAATTTATTTTATTTATTACAGATAATCAAATAGTGCTGACAATTTACGCAGCACTATACATATACACTCATTGGCCACTTTATTAGGTACACTTGTTCAATTGCTTGGTAACACAAATTGCTAATCAGCCAATCACATAGCGGCAACTCAATGCATTTAGGCGTCTAGATGTGGTGCTCATACCTATTTGTTGATAAAAGAGGGCATGCGTGTCTTCAAAATGTTAGTTTCCACTTTGTTACCATGTTCACATAACAGTTCAAAACGCACTGCAGTTGCGATCTGCCAATGTTAACCTAATGACAGTGCATTTGCCTGCACAAGATTGCATGGTACTGCTTGTACTTGTACTAGTACCATGCTCTCCGGTTTCTGTGGGTTTTATAAAGTATTGCATGTACTACTTGTGGTGCAGTCTGCCGCAATTACAACCGATTCAAATCAATGGGCTGAAATCGCACTGCACCCGGATCACATGTGAAGTGCACAGGAAAGCACAGCAGAATTCTGTGCAATTCATTGTGGGAAACAGCCCAAAGTGTATGTGCAGCCCAAACTTTTTTTTTAGTTTTGGAAAGAACTGGGAAATGTTATAACATAATACTAGAAAAGAAAAAAGCCTATCCTTTTGTACCACCAGCCCCTTACTCTTAGATTGTAAGCTCCAAGGAGCAGGGCCCTCCTATCCCTCTTGTATTGAACTGTATTGTTGCTGTATTGTCTCCCGTTATATTGTAAAGCGCTGAGCAAACTGTTGGCACGATATAAATCCTGTATAATAATAATAACAACCAGACTAAAAAAGGTACAAGAGCTGCCTGTTTGTTTTGGAGAACTCATTATTATTATTATACAGTATTTATATAGCGGCAACAGTTTGCTCAGCGCTGTAGGGAGACTCATTAAGGGAGACTCTGTTAGGCTACGTTCACACTAGCGTTGTGTGCAGGCGGCAGAGAGGCTTTTGGGAAGCGTTTTTACTGCTTCCCAGACGCCTCGGACAATTCTGCACATTGCACCACATGGTGCTGTTCTAACGGGAGCATTGGCGTCGCGGCAAAACGGACGCCTCTGGTCGAGTCAGGAGGCGTTGAAGCCTCCTATTCTAGTCTATGGTGCCGCTCCGCAAACGCCCGGCCGGCGTTTGCGACGTGGTTGCGGGGCTTTAGCGGAGCGGTAGCACCATTTAAACTTCATTATAGGCATTTGTGGGGCGTTTTTAACGCTCGGCAAATGCCTAGCAACCGCCGCTAAACCGCGCATGCGGCGTTTGCGGAGCGTTTGCCAAGCGTTAAAAAACGCTCCGTAAACGCCGGACCAACACTTGCCAAACGGTATAGGGGCGTTTGGCAAGCGTTGGTAAAACAGTCAAGTGTGAACGAGCCCTTATTCAACTGACTTGTGTTCAGTTGCTCCTACGAGATGATGTTTTGTTTCATTGTATGTTGTGGACTTGCTGTACAAAGCCCACCTGCACTCAAACTGGGTCGAATAAAAGAGAAGGACAAACCTTACTAAACTTGATATTAAAAAAACATACATAACTTGTATATTACTTATGGATGCGCTCTGCATATAGCTGAAGTAGGTAATTTATTATACAACAAGTAAACCCCACACTAAACAACCTAATGTATATATGTCATACCTGGAGTAGGACCGTTCCTCCGGGAAAAGTTAGTTGTAAACAGTATTTTGGAGCATTCTCCCAGGACAGAAGCTGGACATCCTCAATAGAACTGTATGGCATGCTGTTCTCCATGTACCCGGTGGGCTGTGGAGACAAAAAGTAAGATAGTATTACTTTCTCCTGTGACACCAATGGGCAGCTGGTGATCTGCATAATCCACGGGGTGGACAAATGTGGCCCTCCAGCTGTTAGTGAACTACAAGTCCCAGCATGCCTCTTCCTTTGGGAGTCATGCTTGTAACTGTCAGTTTTGCAATGCCTCATGGGACTTGTAGTTCTACAACAGCTGGAGGGCTACAGTTGCCCACCCCTGGCATAATCCATAGCAAAACGGCAAATCTAGTATTACACACATGAACAGCCTCAGTTACAAGTATATTATGGTTTAAAATGAATATCAACCACGGCCAAAATATACCTGGAAAGCTATCCCTGTCTACAGATCTAGCAATACATATGATGATGGCCGTCTCTTGTCAGGTAGTGAAGGACAAAAAGGTACTTTATATACTGTCAAAATTACTGTCCCATTAGTGGCAAAGAAACAAACAATACGCAGGTCTCTGCCGCACCCAATCCTACCATGCTTCTGGGGAACCACCAGGGGCGGACTGACAACTCATAGGGCCCCCTGCAATAGGGGATCATGGAGCCCCTGTGTCCTTGCCCAAACTCAAAAAAGCCTATGAAAAAGGTACCAGGGACATCTCATGGGACCCCTACTGACCCCGGGCCCTCGGGCATTGCCCAAGTTTCCAAATGGTCAGTCCTCCCCTGGGAACCACAGAGCCTCTCTTCCTTTATACATCATGGAAACTTTACTCCCAACTGCATTTTAATCATGGCCACCTGTGCAAATAATGTTGTGTTTGTGATGATGTGCTGTGTATTTCAGTCGATAGAATAAAAGGTGCATGGCATAGGGCTGTTGGAGTTTCCCCAGTCTGTGTCTGCACCAAATCCAGCAAGCAAGGCAAAAATGGCATATTAAATATATATATATATATATATATATATATATATATACATACATATACATATATACACATACACACAGTATATATAAATAAAATACACTTTACCACCAATGTTGAGTTATTAGGTCATCCCAACATTTCATTTTCCTTTTGTACCATGTAATTGTATGGGAATGTAGCCTGTTCTCTTTGTATTGCTTCCTTTGTATGAAATCGCTAGTGTTCCTGGCAGTCCCTCTGCTTTCCTATTAAAAACTGACCACACTAGGCAAAAGAGCACAGCAGGATCAGTTCTCTAGCTATGCTGGGAAGTCCGTCTGCTTCCAATGATCAGAGCTCCCCCCCCCTACAGCCATTCACTGGGAAGATCAGTGTGCTGCCATTTTTCCTCCCTCAGCTCTCTAAGATACCTATGCAGCTGAAGACAGAGGGTGTGTGATCACTTACAAAAAAAGGGGAAAAAAAGTATTTATAATTGTATTTTTGTCTATACGCAAATGTTTTGCCTTTCTGTTCTATTTTACACTGAATCGGTTGCTTTACAAGGTGAGGGTGCACATATACTTTAGAAAAACATTTGAGCCTTAAGAAATGAAAGCTGCACCCCACCGAAATGTTGGGCACTCATTAAATTTTTCAAATACATCCTGATTCTCATCAGTTCCTGAGAAAGTATTTCTTCTTCATCTATCTCTATGAAACAAAAAAATAATAATTTTTTGTTTTAAATTATATATATATATATATATATATATATATATATATATATATACATATACATATACACACACACACACACTAAATTTGTCAGAAGTATTGGTCGGCCTGCCTTTACACGCACATGAACTTTAATGGCATCCCACTTTTAGTCCGTAGGGTTCAATATTGAGTTGGCCCACCCTTTGCAGCTATAACAGCTTCAACTCTTCTGGGAAGGCTGTCCACAAGTGTCTATGGGAATGTTTGACCATTCCTTCAGAAGCACATTTGTGAGGTGTGTGTGTGTGTGTCATATCTATATAAGAGAGTGTAGTGACGTCTGCCTTGCAGTAAATGGGTCATGGGTTCGATTCCCGACCATGGCGCCTCCTGCCTGGAGTTTGCATTTTCTCCCTGTGCTTGCATGGGTTTCCTCCGGGTACTCCGGTTTCCTCCCACACTCCAAGGACATGCTGGTAGGTTAACTGGATCCTGTCTAAATTGGCCCTAATATGTTTATGTATGAATGTGAGTTAGGGACCTTAGATTGTACACCCCTTGAGGGTTAGGGACTGATGTGAATGTTCAATATATATATATATATGTAAAGTGCTGCATAAATTGACAGCGCTATATAAGTACCTGAAATAAATAAATAATAGTGAACACATTTTACCACCATTATTCAATTTTTGGGGAAAAAAAAAAAATCTGGCCATATCGTGGTAACCGAAGAACGCCAAGGCCAGACATTCATTCGGTAATTAAGAAATATCCACCCTGGCACAAGAAGCGTGACCAGTGGCAGCTGCTGGCCTTGGTTCTTAAAGGTGGATTTAAGCGCCTGAAGAACACTCCAGACACGCGGGTTGTCATGGTGACCACCCTTCGCAATGTGACTCATAGAATGGCTTCCCTTCAAGCTTATGTGCACTGGAGTTATGCAGAAGCCTTCATGGGCAGCTGCAGCATGTGTGTAAACCGTGGAGCAGTACACAAATGCTAGACCAAAACTTGTCTGTACTGTACTTCAGTTACAAGGCTGTAATTTAATCTCTGCTTACGCAAAGGCTGCTGGCCATCACAATCCGGGGCTTGGCGCACGCTCAGCTCTGGAACTCGCAGGAGTCAGGCAGAGGACGTATGGCTGTTTATGATGATTTACTAAGCAGATGTTTGTGTGAAAGGCTTTCTGTGTAATACATTTTTCCCTTGGCACTGTTGCTTGGAGACGCCAAAACAACTTGATAGCGCGGGCCTCCCGGCTTTGTGTTACAAATCCTACTCAAAAACGACGACCTTCTGAGCAGTTTTTTTCAGGAAAGGTAGTCAATTCATCATATTTAAAGGGTAACGCCACCTTTTACACCTCGTATTAAAAGGAGAACAGAAGACATCTATTTTTTTTTTTCAACTTTTTTTTTTTTTGGGAGGGGAGGTTTGAAGTAAAGGTAAAAACTTTAACAAGGAGGCATAACATCGAGTGGTTGGGGATACATCAATTATTAACATGAAATTCAATTAGTATATTGACTTATAGTAAACCAGTAACAATAAATAAGGTATAAAAAGGAAGAATGCATGAAGAGGGATAGGCTCAAACAGGGCACTTGTGGTCTGGGAGGTATGGGGGCCACAACAAACAACAACATAGGATAAATGGTGGGAGATCAAGGTAACATTACTGGTTTTCCATAAGGTCACTTATGGTAAACCAGTAATGTTAAATGAGATATAACAAAAAAAATATGAATGAAGTGGGATAGGCCCAGGTATCTGCAGCCTGAGGGTAAGGGGGCCACAAGAAACAACAACATAGAATAAATGGCGGGAGATCAAGGTAACGTTACTGGTTTACCATAGGGGCACTTATAGTAAACCAATAACATTAAACAAGGTATAACAAAAATAAAAATGGATGGAGAGAGATAGGCCCAGGTATCTGCAGCCTGAGGGTATGGGGGCCACAAGAAACAACAACATAGGATAAATGGTGGGAGATCAAGGTAACGTTACTGGTAAGATAAGTTGGGAGAAATCACCTTTTTGTTGGCGGGGGTGTGGAGAGATAGGCACGTTTTATCACATATGGTGGAAATGTCCAAAGATACAAGTATTCTGGGGAGAAGTGGTACACCAAATTAGAAAGATTACGGAAATTGATATCAGTCTGGACCCTGGAACCTGCCTTTTACATAATACAGAAATAACAGTAAATAAATATAAAGAATCAGGAGCATGGTACATTTTAAATGCAGCCAAGGGATTGATTCCAAAGTTTTGGCGTCAAGTAGAAGCCCCCAAAAAACAAGACTGGATAGATAGAATGGACTATATTGTAAGATTAGAGAAACTGTTTTATACCCAGGAAGATGGTGTGGGGATATACCAGGCGAAATGGAAAAAATGGGAAGAGTTTAGATCAAGGGTGAGTGGATGAGAATAGGGCCTCTCTTTTTCCTGCCCCCTTGTGGTGAGAGCCTCTTTTTCTCTTGCCAAAGAGCGGTAGTTGTAGGGTGGGGTGGGAGGGGGGTGACTTTGGATTTTACTAATGGGGGGGCTGGGAGATATAAGGAAAATATTGGAAATGAATGTACAAGTTAGATATTGTTGTTATATGAATGTAAAGAATTTATATTGTAGATTTTAAATTTCCTAATATTTTGAAAATCAATAAATATTCAAATTAAAAAAAAAAAAGGTAACGTTACTGGTAACATTACTGGTTTACCATAGGATCACTTATGGTAAACCAATAACATTACATAAGGTATAACAAAAAAAAAAAAAAGGATGGAGAGAGATTGGCCCATTCAGGGAGTCTGCAGCCTGGGGGGTATGGGGGCCACAAGAGACAACAACATAAGTGAGGTGGTGGGAGATCAAGGTAACATTACCGGTTTACCATAAGGTCACTTATGGTAAACCAATAATGTTAAACAAGATATAACAAAAAAAATGTGGATGAAGAAAGATAAGCCCATCTGGGGAGTCTCCGACCTTGGGGGTATGGGGACCACAAGAGACAACAACATAAGATAGGTAGTTGGAGATCAAGGTAACGCTACTGGTAACATTACTGGTTTACCATAGGGTCACTTATGGTAAACCAATACTGATAAACAAGGTATAACAAAAATATGGATGGCAAGGGATAGACCCAGGGTGTCTGCGGCCTGGGGGTATGGGGGCCACAAGAAACAACAACATAGGATAAATGGTGGGAGATCAAGGTAACGTTACTGGTTTACCATAGGGGCACTTATAGTAAACCAATAACATTAAATAAGGTATAACAAATAAAAAAAAAATTAGAAAATTACAAAAAAAAAGGATGGAGAGAGATAGGCCCATTCAGGGAGTCTGTGGCCTTGGGGGTATGGGGACCACAAGAGACAACAACATAAGATAGGTAGTTGGAGATCAAGGTAACGCTACTGGTAAAATTACTGGTTTACCATACGGTCACTTATGGTAAACCAATACTGTTAAACAAGGTATAACAAAAAAAAATATGGATGGCAAGGGATAGGCCCAGGGTGTCTGCGGCCTGGGGGTATGGGGGCCACAAGAGACAACATAGGGCAGGTGGAGGGAGATCAAGGTCAAGCTACTGGTAACATGATTGGTTTACCATAAGGTCACTTATGGTAAACCAGTAATGTTAAACAAGGTGTTAAAAAAAAAATTGACTGAGAGAGCTAGGCCCAGGTGTCTGCAGCCTGGGGAAGTATGGGGCCACAAGAGACAATAATATAGAATAGGTGATGGGAGATCAAGGTGATCAACTTAGGCCTTGGAATGGAGTTCCTGTAGAAGAACTACAGCGATCGGAAAAAAGGAGACAGTTAAAGAAGTGAAAGGTTCAGGAGGGAAAGGAAGAGGGATGGCAAGGGGAGAGGAAAGAGAAGGAAGAGATAAAAAAGGAAGAAGGAAAAATTAAATGAAAAAAAAAATAAAATAAAAACAAAAAAAAAAACACACATCTATTTTCTAAATAGAAATTATTACCAGTATTGTTTCATTATACTGGTATATGATAAACTGCACTGAAAAAAGAAAAGTAGTTGGTTTAAGTTAAGTTGGTTAAAAATGTATGAAATGTACACACCCTCTTCCAAATACACACACAACTAAGGTTTTCACCAGTCCAGATTTCAACCGGGCAGTCTGGTTTTTGTATCCACTGTCCAATTCCTTAATTGCAATGCAAAGTTTCCAGTATAGCATCCTGCAAAGCCCAACCTGCAAAACTGGACTAAATTCACCCCAAACCCCAACCAGACACCCTCTCTGTTTGGTGTAACTGCAATATTGGAAACTGGGTGATGCTATGTGTATTAGAAACACTTAGAGTGGCTCTCTTATGAATAAAGCCTGCAATTACTGTTTAAGGACTTCATTCATACAACTATTGTAATAATGCAATGTACTTTGTTTAGTGTTTATGTGCAGAGTAAGGTCCTTTGATCAGCACCTTAATTACAGCAAACCTCTACGTAAAAATAAAAGTCCCCCCCTTTCAACCCCTTTTTACGCTTAGTAAAAGAGCTTTTGCATACTTGCTAACTTATTTTCTTCTTCGTGTTTTGCTTTTTTGTGCAATTTATAAAACTTGAAAAACGTTAATACAAATTAAATTAGATTCAACATAAAGAACTTCCTTCCTTCTGCTTTTTTTGCCATTACTATTTTTTTTTTTTACTGTTCTTATGTAAACTTTTTGTGTTTTCATACATTTTGCTGGTACTTTCACCAGTCCAGATTTAAACCAGGCAGTCTGGTTTTTGTATCCACTGTCCAATCCATTAATTGCAATGCAAAGTCTCCAGTATGAGCATCCTGCAAAGCCCAACCTGCAAAACTGGATTAAATTCACCCCAAACCCCAACCACACACCCTCTCTGTTTGGTGTAACTGCAACATTGGAAACTGGGCTAAGCTATGTGTATTAGAAACACTTAAAGTGGCTCACTTATGAATAAAGCCTGCAATTACTGTTTGAGGACCTCATTCATACAACTATGGTAATAATGCAATGTACTTTGTTTAGTGTTTATGTGCAGAGTAAGGTCCTTTGATCACCACCTTAGTTACAGCAAACCTCTACGTACAAATAAAAGTTCCCAACTTATTTGCTTCTTTCTTTGTGTTTTGCTTTTTTGTGCAGTTTATAAAACCTAAAAAAACGTTAATAGAAATACAAATTAAATTAAATACACCATAAAAAAAGAACTTTCTTCCTTCTGCTTTTTTTGCCATTACTATTTTTTTTTTTACTGTTCTTATGTAAACTTTTGTAAACGTTTCCATACATTTTGTTGGTACTTTTTAACTTTTTTAAAAAAAACATACAATTAAAGAGAAAATAGATATATGCACACTGGTGTGTGTTGTGTAGGGGTGGTGAGGGGCCGTTCAATGTGTTGTTACAACATTTTGTTATAACATTTGGCACCATTTACTTTAACTATTTTTTTTTTTTTTTATTGATGTGTCACAAAACAACACTTCATTCAACTCTACACTGAATTTTGAATGCAAAAAAGAAAAAGTCAAATATTGAATGCAATGAAAATGCCGTATGTGTTAGGCTTTTGTGAATCAAGTCTAATGAGTCCCACTTTAATCACAGATGACACGCTCACTTCTGCAGTGAAAATAATTCTCGCCGTTCAGTCAGTGATGATTCATTCAGCATAATCTTGTTTTTGGTGTGACAAGATGAACAGGCCTGAGGAGCTGGCACTTCGGGATGCTTTATCCTGCTTAGGAGGCAGCCACCCACACCAACCGATATGATTTGTCCGCACCGTCATCATGTGGGTATGACCTCATATTTGATATGTGGTGCAGGAAATTTAAACTGACAAGGGATACCAGAAATCTTATTTGTAATAGTCACACAATAAATATTTGTGTGTGGGAAAAGGCAGCTGGTGCTGAGAAAGATTTGATTTCCACGTTCTGTGCTTGGAAATGGTCTATGTGCCGTGTATATGGGACGCACTCTGATATGTGCTTGAGAGACATGCGGGCTAATTTAATAAAACAGCGTGAGAAATAAAGAGCTGAGGGCCCATTCACAAATGTGAGCTGTGGTAACGTATGGTAAAGCACATGGAACTTCACGCAGCATGTTGCAGTATGGAACCAGAGGATGGTGTGTGGTACGGTCCAACCAAGACCAGTACAGTGATGATGTGCTAATCTTGGCACATCGCATTGTTTCCTTTTTTTTTTTCTTTGTAATGAACTTTATTTGAATGTCACACCGACATCTCAAAGTTCAATTGCCACCTGCATGGAGGGAGGCAGTGGATTGCCTCATACTGCACTGAAAAAAAGTACATGTAGTACTTTTATTCAATGCACACCACTGCACTGCATTGAACCGTGCTGATAGGGAGACATCGCATGACTGCGGAAGAGCATATGCCCAAACCTTAACCACTTGCCCTCCTGACCAGACCATTTTTTGGCGCTGCGTTACTTTAACTGACAATTGCGCGGTCATTATTATTATTATATAGGATTTATAGAGCGCCAACAGTTTGCTCAGCGCTTTACAATATAACGGGAGACAATATAGCAACAATACAGTTCAATACAAGAGGGATAGGAGGGCCGTGCTCCTTGGAGCTTACAACCTAAAAGGGAGGGGCTAGTAGTCATGCAACAACGCTGCACCCAAATGAAATTTACGTTTTTTTTCCCACGAATTGAGCTTTCTTTCAGTGGTATTTGATCGCCTGTGCGGTTTTTATTGTTTGCACTATAAAAAAAAAAAAACACCGACAATTTTGAGAAGAAAAAAAATCAATATTTTTGACTTTTTGCTATTAAAAATGTCCAGTAAAAAAATTGTAAAAATCTAATTTCGTCATAAATTTAGCCCAAACTGTATTCTGCTACATGTCTTTGCTCAAAAAAAAAAAAAAATCTCAATACATGTAAATTAATTGGTTTATGTGAAAGTTATAGTATTTAAAAATGGCAGTATATATACTGGGATTTTTTTTTTTTCTTAATTTTTACTAGTAGTGGTGGCAATCAGCGACTTATAGCGGGTCTGCGGCGGGCATTTTGACACTGGGGGGAACTGACTTGGTGTCACTGACATCCCCAGTGACACCAATACAGTGATCAGTGCTGAAAAAAAAAAAAAAAAGCACTGACACTTTACTAATGGCACTGGGCAGGAAGGGGTTAACATCTGGGGCGATCAAAGGGTTAACTGTGTGCTGGGTGTCTTTTACTATGGGGCGGTGTCTGTGTGCTTCACTGTAAGCGCACTGCTTTGGATGGCTGTGCTGTGCACAGCCATCCAAAGCAGTGTGCCCGAGCTGACAGGGAGGAGAACTGTTAGTAAACAAAACAATTCTCCTCACCGTTGGAGATACTCGGTAATCACTGGGCGCTGGCGAGTAATCACCGACCAGGACCTGGTGACTGACAGCCGCGGCCGCGAATGGCGACGCAGGTAGGGCATGCCTCATCTACCCGGAAATGCAAAATCACATATATACGTGATTTTGCACACCCGTGCCACCCTGTAGCATTTATTTCTGCTACAGGGCGGTCGGGAAGTGGTTAATACCACATTTTTTCCCCTCGGCCTCACCCAATAACAACACTCAGACGTGTTAAGTTGGAAGGCCAAGGCCACAGCTTTATTGAATTTCACTTAAGCAGTTTCAAACATAAATATTAAACATTAACCTTAAACCTGTGCCAGTCACCATTAGACTGTGAGCACTCCTAAAAACGTAACTTCACCTAATCTAAAGGCCTGTCGTTACCATGAGTTCCGGACAACCCTAGACTGGTCCAACTTCCAATGAAGGGCATAGTCCTTTAAAGGAAAGCTTTTCGCTGGCAAGGTAAAACCGCAGGAAAAAGCTGTGACAACCGACCCAACTGAAAGAAAATAGGGGTGGCCAACTCTTCCTCCTGCTGCTTCTAAGGTGAGTGAGATGTTACCTCACGTGATAACTTTTGACAGCATTCATTCATTCTTTGCCACCGACTGACCAACCACCTTCAGCCATTTGGGGCTCATCCACTAGCACCACCTTTTTCACTAGGCCATACTCTCCGCAGTCAAGGCTCCTTTCCCTATGGGATCAAGGGGCCATCATTCTTCCTTTTCATGCAGTGGGACCGCACTGGGATAGCCACTCAACACAGTCCCATTATTTGTGGAGTGAATGGACCCTTACACAACACACCTCAACGCACAAGAGTGTATATAGATGCTGAACATTGAATTGCTGCTACCAGATTGCACTAGATTAAAGAATAAGTTCACCCTTGGGAAAATGTTACATGTTCCACCCGTTTTTTTGGGAGGAACATGTTCCCATAGCCAATACGTTCTAATGCAAGTCAAATCTGTGCATTTTTTCATCAGTTTTATGCACATATAGTGTGAATGAGGCCTAAGACTTCATCAACAGAAATGCTGAATGAAAGCTTGCTATAGCAGCTACTTTTTCCTCTGCAGAGCCTCCTCAACTCCTGGTCCTGAAGAAGGGGATTTGGTTACCCCAAAACAAGATAAGGGTATACAGCAGTGTGCAGAGGGTTCTTCCAGGATTTCTTGTTACCCCAAAACACACTGGCTACCAACGGATAATAAAATACAATAATTTGCACATAACAATCTCATAAATTCATCTTTTGGAGCTCTTTTTCTCCTTCACCTAAGTGAAAGATATAGAACACGTAGTAAACCAGTGAGCGTAAATTTGCTAAGATAAGTTAAGGACTACTACTGACTGCTTTCTATTTATTATAGCACTTTGGCTGTGGCTTAATAAATAACTGAAAATGAAATCAAAGTAAACTCATACCCGTACCTCCAAACATGGAGGAAGACGTGACAGTACCACATAATACAGTCTTGGGTGCCTCAATGGTCATTCACCTCCCACCAGCGAGCAGAGGGAATTTTCCTGAGTTTGACCTTCAGAAAGCTAAAACTTATATAGGGATTTTTGTGGATTTCTAGCAGCAGGGGAGGGCAGGGGGAACAGTAACGCCAATCTAGAGTACTTCCTGTTAAGCAAACATGTTACTTTGGCAAGTAACAAGCAAGGGACAGATCTGCTTTAGAAAACACCTAAAACCAATTTTTGGCTTAGTAAGGAAGAGCTAAAACCCCTGTGAGGTATTTGTGTGCCATCGGAGTTCATTTCCACCACTTTATGTCCCACAGTCAAATCAGGAATTGACGGACAATCTTTTCATAGACCGTTGTCACCACTGGAAAATGTTCTCTATTCCTGTCCCGACAAGGACTCAAAAGAAATTGGGATTTTTTTCCCAATTTTCAATCCCTATGACAAGGGTCACCAGGATAAATAGAGAGGTTTAATATCCCGAACAGGTACGCAGACAGCAAGAAAACCCTCCCTACAATATAGGAAATAATAAAAAAAAAAGTTTTAGCTATAGATACACTTAAGGCAGTAAAATTATACAACCGAATGCAAATCGTTTCTAAACAAAAAATACTTTGCTTATTTTCCTCTGTCGTCCAATTTACATACCCAACCACCTGTACAGATGGAAAGTAGTGTAACAGATACCTGCCCGAACAAAACAAAAAAATTTCCCCAGTGCATCATATAAATCAATGGAGACAAATTTACATTTATATTACAGTGTATTTATCATTTATATTACAGTATGAAAAATTCCATATTTGCAAAATTCCCATCCTGTAAACAAATGAAGCAAAGAGATCCGGCAGGACCTTAGCTAACCCTCATGTGGTCTAACAAAGAGCCAACAGAGAACTCACTTTAGACCACAACATGGCCATGCTACTGTGCACAAGTATCTATGGTTACGCAATTTATTAAAATAATTTTGGGCCTACTAGCTGAAGAACTGGCCAGCTGCCAAAAGCAACCAATCAGATCTCTCTTTCATGTCTCTAGAAAAAAAGAATCTGATTGGCTGTATGGGGTACCACAGTGCAAGTGAGGGTGGTGTGCAGTAATCTGTGGCAGTTGATTGGAAAACAGCCATCAGCAGCTCACAGAGTGTAGATTAACAGAATGTGATTGGTTGGCATGTGTTCCATCACGCCATTGCTCTTTGGACTATGATGTGTAGTACACTAACAGCCTGAAACTTATTTATAAGTGTGTAAAACTTTTAAAACCAAAACTAAATTAAAGTGTATGTATATATCCAAAACCTTTATTCTAGTTTTGGATAGAGTTGAGAAGGGTTGGAACTCATGTCAGATTTTACTCCCGTAAGTGGGCCTGTTGGAACCATCCGACTCGACAAAAGTCAATAAAAAAAAAAATTAAGTAAGTCGGGTGAAAATTGTTAGCCAATTATTAGATAGAATTTAGAGGGCTCAGTCACAAAACAAAAAGCCTGTATAATAGGGTGCCATTTTCTCATTCTAGTATGGCACGCTAGTTCTAGGGTGATTTAGCCTAACCTATTCATCTTCAGTGTGCGCAACATGACCTACCCTGGAACTAGTATTTAATCAGGAAGTCAGAGAAGACTGGCGTTTATCCTAAGCTGGTCATACACCGTACATTCCCCATGGTTCCGGCTTTCCATATACATGGGATTCCTCCATCAACATTGAAGGGCACAAATGGGGGGAACTGATAGATTTTGCTTGTTCTGCCTAAGCTTCAACCTGCGGTCAGTCCAGTTTTTGGACACCAAGCTCCATGAAGAGTTCAGTAGAAATTGGCAATATGTGCCTATGGCACCCCTTGCCTATGGTGGGAAGGTTCGCAAAAAGCAAAAAAAAAAAAAAGAAAAGGCCTCAGTTAAAATATAATTAACAATGCAAATGTAATTCCAAGACAAATTTCATTCCCTAGATCATTTTAAAACCCTTGGCTCATTTGCCTTATCTTTTTAACATATGCAATGCCTGCAAAACAAATAAAACACAAATTGTTGCCGCCTTAACCAAAACTGTCTGACAATTATCTTTCATCCAATATGAAAATGATTACTGCCCTAAAGCCTTTAAAAAGTCAAATTAAACAAATATGTTGTTGCTTTCCAGGAACACAGGTAGCCCTTGCGTGGTATTTAATTGATATATTTGCAAAGCAGCCAGGCCATAAACCAACCAAGTTCAGCTGTTACTATAATGAGCAGCACGACTGGAAATTTACCCCCGGTTCACATATATGCGGCCGTGCGGGCCGCGTTTAGCACGGGCACGAGAGTCCATTCATTTGAATGGACTCCCGTGCCCGTGACACACTGGGAAGAAGTCCCTGCACTTCTTTGGAAAACGCAGCCCACACGGGAACCTTGATTCCCTAGAACTAATGGCACCCGCCCACGGGTCCGCATTTCTCTGTGCGGGTGTGAACCTAGGGTGTGAACCCGCACAGATGTGAACCTAGGGTTAAAGTGCATCTCTTGGCAAAACTTTTCTTTTTAGCTTTAGATACAGCGGGTAAAGTTCTGATGCTCGGTCAAGTTTATATTGCTGTGTCTTCCATTGAGGGGATTAATTTGTCCCAGTGACTATTGACATTCAGAAAGAAAGGGAAATTCAACGTTTTACAGTTGTCCCCAAAACAGAAGGTAATAGGGAATGTTCTAATGAGGACACCTGTTCCAGTAACAACTAAGAAGGTAATTTCCATTACTCTGAAAGATTTCCCCTAACTTCCTGTTGTTTCTCTGGGACAGACTATAAAGGGAAATTTCCTCATTGGAGCAAAAAAAAAAATTACTTGGAAGGGGTTTAACCCTTCCCTGTTCTATTCAAAACCTTAAAAGTTTTGGCTATTCCTACACTTTAAATATTCTATTCTACTGGGGTCTCAGATTGGATGTATGGGTTTGTTATGTTTTTCTGGTGATGGCTGGGTCGGTCCAATGTGACTAGTCAAAAGATTAATTGAAAAGGCATAAACATAGACATTCCTTTTATTTTAGCAGTTCTGGCACCCCAGGGCCAAATAAGTAGCATCACATGAAAAGTTTTCAAGGATACTCATAAACACAATGCTAAAAACGAGGCATTATGCATGGCGTTAGCCAGTAGAACAATGTCCTACTAACTCAGGTCCTATGCCCACTCCAAGTGCCCATATACTTGGAATGGCAACCTTTCTGCAGCATATGGACAAGCCTATTAGCCCTCTGCAGAGAACACGCCTGAGATATAATCCCGCACTGAAAAAAGAACAATTGAGTACTGTCCATGATACTTTTTTTTTTTTGCATTAACATCCATATTTTCAGGACAAGCTTTCGAGGTGTGTCCCCTTCTTCAAGCTCCAAGCAGTACTCTTGGAGCTTAAAGAAGGGAACACACCCCAAAAGCTTGTCCTAGAAATTTGGATGTTAGTGCAAAAGAAAAAAAAAAAAATAAATCACACAGTATTCAATTGTTCTTTTTGCAAGTGCACCAGTATTGCTACCTCAATCCCACACTGAGAAGTCCTATACCAGAACTAGTACATTGACAGGTTCTATAACAGCCTTTCTACTTTTGTTGAAAACACAGTAAGGTGGTCCTTCATATAGCTACACCTGCCATAAGCAACCAGCAATTGGACCGGGTTCACATATGTGCGGGCCGGTTTTGACAGCACAATTTCAGCTCCCTCCAGGGCAAGGTAATTCAGTGGTTCATTTACGAATTGTCAAAGTGTATGACAATGGAAAATAGCACCTGGACTGGGCTCAAAAACGTTCTGGACCCTTTTTGAAAAGACGCTGCAGCTGGCTTGCATATATGTGAACTGGCTCCATTGAAAAGGCTGAAGGTTCAAATGAAATGCAAATTGGATGTATATGTGAAAAGTAAAATGAAAATCCCATGATGAGATGGAAGCACACAGTCATGGTTATGATGGCAAACCTTAAAAAAAGATTATGTATGCACATAGTGCTTAAGAGCTTTGTAAATTTACTACATCATAGCCGGCCCTCTTTTATAAATGGCCCAGATGGAACTAGCCATCCCTCCTTTGTAAAGTCTACAAATTGTATAGCTACACTGGCATGTGTTGAGGAATCTTTAGCATACCATTGAGTTTGGTATGGAACACAAAATGGCCCTTATGTAACAGGTGCATCTAATGCCTGCCAAGTTAGCTCACTATAAAAGTACATTTAGGGCCCTTTCACACAGACGTTCCGTATGTACATTTACGGATGAAAAACAGACACTCATGTATTTCTATGGACTAGCAGATGTAAACGGATGAGCATCTTATTACATCCGTTAATGTCCACATTCGTTAACATCCGTTTTTTTTTTTTGAACAGAAGAAAACCCTTTTTTTCCCTTCCGTTAAAAAAAAACGTAACGGACGAAAAAATAAGTATGTAAACAGCCAAAAATGGATATAAACGGATGAAAAACTGATGTAAACAGACAGAACAGATGTAAACAGTAAAAAAAAAACGGATGAAAAATGGATGAAGAACAGATCTAAACTGATGAAAAACTGATGCGATCTGATGAAAAACTGATGTGTACTGATCTGCTTTTTTCTTGGAAAAAAATGACTGAACTGATGAAAAAAAACGGAACACCCGTGTAAAAGAAGCCCAAGGGCCTGGGTCGATGGCTTCTGCTTGCTTCAAAACGGGTTTTGCATTCCCGTACAAGTCTTTGGGACTGCAATAACCACTGATACAGGTCAAAAGGTGTCAGTCAGTATGGTTTCGTTGGTACTGGGTTCCGGCTCGGTTGGCCCGGGCTAACCCTGCCTGTAGTGATTAATGTTTTCGGGGTTGTGGCCATCGTGGAGATGTATTGCATATCTGGTGGTCATGCCCGAGACTGTTTCGTTTTTGGTCTAGTGTGTTTGGCCTCCTTTTCACCTTGTTCCATCTCTCCATACGCCGGGATGCTCGGTATGCTTTGCTTCATTGCCCCATACCGGGCCTCTTGGCTCACCAGCAGAAGTTGGCTTCCTATCTGTTTTTATCGGCCACTAGAACAATTGCTCAGGCCTGGAAGAGTCTGTTTGTCCCTCTTCAGGGGGTGCGGGATCATATGACCACTATGATGCTCAACGAACAGATGTGGAGTATCCGCAACGACTCCCAACGTAAATTTTTGAAAATATGGGAGCCGTGGTTGCAATATGCCCTTCCCTCACAACCCCCGGCTAGTATGGGGATGTAATGACGTTCAGTATTGGCGCTCTTGGACCCCTGCTCTTTGCCCCCCTTTTTTTTCCTCTTTCTTCCTTTTTCTCTCTCTCTCTCTGTTTTTGGTGTGACTGGACAGCTGCATTTAGTTGTTATAGTCAGTTACATTAATGTTTTGTAACTTATGTGCAATTGATAGCCCCTGCGTGGGCGTGTTTTATTGCCTCTGTTTTATACTGTTTAAAAAATTAATAAAAACCATTGAAATAGAAAAGGTGTCAGTCAATTTCTGAAAGATCTCAGAATGGTTCCACACAGATGCCATCAACTCAAGCCCAAAGCCCACCCACCTAGGCCCTAAAGCACATTGACCAGCTAAATAAAACATTTTCTACCCTACATTTGTTCATCATTATGATCATTTTATATTAATGCAGCCAACATACAATTCTTAGTTCTTTGTGCCCAGAATCACTAATTCTATCTAAATGAAAAATAAACCTTCATCATTGGAATGTGTGACCCAGCCAAATTATTACGGCTTAGTAGATAAAAATTACAGGATATGAGGCACAGGGTAGAAGTCTCTGAAGCAGAATTAAACAGCCTCCTAACACTGGGAATTTGCATGCATCAGTGTTTTCTGTGTAATAACTACACTGATGACAAGGCTAAGTACAGTAATGGTTAGTGTTATAAAAGACGGCAGACTGACATCACTAGGGCCCTCAGACATCCTGTAACAGAGCAAAGAAATAGGTCATTAAAAGCTGCATGTTTATATTGTGAGCAGGATGGCAGCATCATGATTGAGGGCCAAAGCAAACGGGTAGGCCTGTAACAGAACATTAGTGAACTAGGTACTTTCCTTAATTACAAACTAAAAAAAACTTAAATCACAAAAACAACTGTCTCCAGAAATACAAAATGATTCAGGATACTGAAAGAAATGGTCAACAAAGTCCATGTAGATGCAACACATGCATAGTTGCTTTATTGTCTCTCTATGAATTTATTAAGTGTTCTTGTATGGCAAGACCACTTACTGTTATCTCACATATATATTTTTATTATTTTTCTATGCTAAGTGATTAATCTCTAGCAATTCTAGTAGCAAAACTGAGCTGCCAAAAAAAAAAAATCAGCTGTGTAGCTGGACTGGAGTTCCAAGTTCTTCATCATGTATCGGTAGGGTTGTCTTGAAGTCCTGCTACCGATGACTTAAAGGAGCAAGTGTTTGGCTAAAAACCTTACTCTTGCTTCACTTTATAGGGCCTTACATATGGAAAGTGGCTATCAAGAACATTTCTTTTTGCCGATTTCTACCAGTTTCCTTCTCTCATTTTTACCAGCCATGAATTCAAAACGAAACAAGTATTCTGACTAGTTTTTAGGAGAAACAAGACATTTTCTTGCCTGAAACCCTATGCAAATTTAGAATTTCAGTGTTTTTCTGGGTTAGTAGCTAGTGAAGCAAGGATGAAGATGACAGACAAAAAATGTGCTTGTTAGAAAATAAAAAGTGCTTGTTAAAAAGTCAACATGAACAGATCTTCCATGTATAGGCCACCTAAATTCAAGCTCTTTGGATCATTTCCTAGAATGCTCCATATCAGACATACTCAAGACCTAAAGCCTCTGTTTGTTTATTCTGAGTCCTTAGCCTGTATAATCTCATTTTCCTGGGTCATCACGTCCTCATTAAAAAGACCTTTATCATTAGACTGCAGGCCGCATTCAAACACTGCACAGTCACAACAACACGGGATTGTCTAAGGATTAGAAATGTAACAATTTACAAAGACCTCTCACTATGCTAGAAGGTGACAAAAAAGAAGATTTATAATGGTAAAGGAGATCTTAAATAAGACGGACACCGTAGACCAGCGTTTCTCAACCAGGGTGCCCAGGCACCTTGGGGTGCCTTGAGGTTTCTGCAGGGGTGTCTTGGCAAAATGTCTAAAAATTGCCCAAAACTTGTACACAAGCCAGCAGGTGGAACAAGCCTGCCTTTTAGTTACACAAAGCCACAGGTTTTCATTGTGCACCATTACGACCTTCTAGCTTCCAGCGTCCTGACAACCAATGACATCATCAGTTGATAAGGAGGATGTCAGCCGCCTGCATAGCATTCTAGTCTGCCCCTCTCCATCAGTGATGTGGTAACATTAGCTCAGTGATGGAGAAAAACTGAGGGAGAAGAGAAACAATGGAATACTAGTCAGTACCAGTGTGCAAAGGTGTATTTGCTTTGGAAGAATAAATCCCCTCTAATGTGTGGATTTTGCTGCATTATATAAAACTATTAGAATAATTTTTCACATTTTAGAATGGGACGCTCTTTTGAAAATATGGACAGTCTAGAGGCACCCCATTTTAGAATGGGGTGCCTCAAGACTGTTCATAATTTTAAAGGGTGCCTCGGGACTGTCCATAATTTCTAAGGGTGCCTTGACTGAAAAAAGGTTGAGAAACACTGCTTTAGACTCTGAACCAAGTTTAACACAACCATGTTACTAGGGAACTCAAAGACTCGTACTTACCTGTGTGGCAAACAGCGACTCCAATTTTCACGTTCTTGTAGGGTTAAGGCAGCCCCTAGAATATGACATTTACGGGTGAGCGATGTGCCTGTGGTTCCTCTTCCTGGTCACTATTCCAGTACCGGAGAGAGCAGTAACGCAACGACGAGCAGGAGGAACCCCACCTTTAAGTGTTGCATTTCAGAGGTGGCCCCAAAACAGCAACAACTACAGTCACCATTACCAGACAGTTAAGTATGGATAATGTTATTTTTCAGGCTTCTGCCATTTGAGTTGAAGTTCCCCAGCAAGAGGGTCACTTTAATAAGTTAAAGTCCAAGTAAAGGCTCTTAAAAGAGTCCCAAATCCAGCTATTTTGTGATGCACAAGTTTCATCAATGAAAACAAAACCCCTTTCACATGGGCGATCCAGTCAGATCTACCTGTCAGTTTTTCAGGGGGACCTGATTGGAAAGTCCATGCATTCCTATAGACAGGAGGGTGTAAACCTGCAGCTTCAATCCAGTCTACTATAAAATGGAAGGGGATCCGTCCTCTTCCATTTAGAGCACGGGTGTCAAACTGGCAGCCCCCCTGCTGTTGCCAAACTATAAGTCCCATGAGGCTTTGCAAGATTGACAGTTACAAGCAGGACTCCCAAAGGCAGAGGCATGATGGGACTTGTAGTCGCAACAGCTGGAGGGCCACCAGTTTGACACTCGATTTAGAGGATCAGAGGGTAGGTGAATGTAAAAAGCAGAGTCAATTTACTCACAGCTGCCCATACAGCAGAGTGGGCTCTGTTTGCATCAGCTCTGCAAAAACGGAGGGGACACACATGTGTCATCCACCCACTCTACTCCAATCAGCAGGGGATCTGTACACAGATCTCCTCCTGATCGAAATGGAATCTATCCCATGTGAACGGGGCCTTTACCTTCCATGACTGAGCCAAATTCTCCTTCAATTGTGTCTCACATGCTCCCCCTCCCAGACACTGCAGCTCACAGTGGGAGGGTTTAATCAGAGACAATCCACAAAGCAGTGGGCAGGACTAGGTGGGGCCAGGTGATGACTGACTAGCTGCCTAGTTACAATGTTGATAGTTACAACCCCTACAACATTTTCTCACCCCACTGTAGTGTAGACAGGTACAGAAAATATGAGAGTGGCAACTGTGCTTCAATATCATATATATGCATTCAGTCAGCGTTAAGGCCCACCCGATGTGCTGAAGCACATGAGCGTTACGCTTATGGGAAGCAGTTAAATTCTACTGTTCTTCCACCAAGTCACCCATTTCCTCCACCAAATACAAAAAATGTTACGGATGACATTTAATTCTCTAAACTGAATAAAAATTCTGTAGATCTGCACATTAAAATATATACAGTATCTCTAGCCAAAGCTTTTTTCTGTTATTTTAATTTCCGATAGAGCGGGGAATTGTTAGTAATCCTGCCAGATTTTGTTCCGATTTCCTTTCACAGAGGCCCAATAAGAAGTCGGAAGCAAATGAAAAGCTCTAAAAAGTAGAAAGTTAGAGACAGTTATCATTGGAACCGAGGTACTAATTGGATGATTTTCAACCACTTCCAGTTCTGGTGACAAACTTAACATTTTTGAATTTCATATTAATTCATGTCTCAGATACAATATCCAGGACAAATAAAGAAAGAAGAAATCTCAGCAGTGGGGACAAATCCAGCAATACATACACAACTGAAGCTCTAACCCTTCGCAACTCTAACATTAAAACAAAAAGCTACAAATAAACTTTAAAACCTAGTTCATCTTTGACTATGCAGTCAAGCAGCACCGGGCGACAGTAGTTAAAAATGGGGCGACAGTAGACAAAAATGAATTGTCCTGCAATAAACAACATTGAATAATGTACCTGCTATTGCTATAGGCCATTTCACGTCTCCAGAAGCCCTACTGTAAAACTCCCACAGATAGCATTCCTCCACGCTGCCCAATTGTTAGGATGTTGCTATAACACTTCGGCCAATGCTCCAGTCGTTGATGCTCTCCTCCACCATAACACACCATAAACGCACGTTTTAGGATTGAAAACCCCCACAGGCACTCTCTTTCATGTATCAAATTAGATCTGAGCTCAGCAGCAACAGGGTTGATAGGGTACCGGACATGTACTGTTCTAGAATCCAAATGAGTGCATGCACTTGTAATGGTGGAGATGAGCATCATGGGCTTGAGCATCAACTAAGGAGTCG
Organism: Staurois parvus; assembly: GCF_062004578.1. Classification (NCBI taxonomy): domain Eukaryota; kingdom Metazoa; phylum Chordata; class Amphibia; order Anura; family Ranidae; genus Staurois; species Staurois parvus. The sequence continues at coordinate 1,870,477 of NW_028318294.1, read as the reverse complement.
TAACAATGTCTTAGCAACAGGACAAAAGAGGTGGCGTGCTGAATAAGGGAGTTTTTCAGGCAGGCTTCTGCAGGGGCTAGAAGACCTACAGTACTAGCAGGTACATTGCTCAATATTGTGTGTAGCAGGTGCCCCTTAGGCTCTTCTCACACTAGAGATCTGAAAAACAGGTGGACCTGATCAGACCCTCCATTCAGCCCTATGGACTGGTGGGAGTAAACGGGCTTGTGTCCGTTCACACCTGTAACTGCAATCTTGTCCAATCGGCTAAATAGAAACGGAAGGCTTCTGCAGGGGCAAAATGACCTACAGAACTAGCAGGTACATCGCTCAATATTGTGTGTAGCAGGTGCCCCTTAGGCTCTTCTCACACTGGAGATCTGAAAAATAGGTGGACCTGATCAGACCCTCCATTCAGCCCTATGGATAGGTGGGAGTAAACGGGCTTGTGTCCGTTTACACCTGTAACTTCAATCTGGTCCAATCGGATGAAGAGAAACGGAAGGCTTCTGCAGGGGCAAAATGACCTACAGAACTAGCAGGTACATTGCTCAATATTGTGTGTAGCAGGTGCCCCTTAGGCTCTTCTCACACTAGAGATAGGAAAAACAGGAGGACCTGATCAGACCCTCCATTCAGCCCTATGGACTGGTGGGAGTAAACGGGCTGGTGTTCAATTATACCTGTAACTCCAATCTGGTCCAATCGGCTAAAGAGATACGGAAGGCTTCTGCAGGGGTAAAATGACCTACAGAACTAGCAGGTACATTGCTCAATATTATGGGTAGCAGGTGCCCCTTAGGCTCTTCTCACACTGGAGATCTGAAAAACAGGTGGACCTGATCAAACCCTCCATTCAGCCCCATGGACTGGTGGGAGTAAACGAGCTTGTGTCCGTTTACACCTGTAACTCCAATCTGGTCCAATCGGCCAAAAAGAAACGGAAGAGAATCCGCACCCCCACCCCCCCAATCTAGATGGATCAGTTCAGAGGGCAATCAGGTGTAAACGAACAGTGGACTATGTTTACACCTGACCACCCAAAGAGCAGAGCAGACTTTGTCCGTGTCCGATCTGCATAAACAGAGCAGACACAGACCTGGGGATCTGTGAGTTGATCTGAACGGAATCCCCCCCCCCCCGTGTGAAAGGGGCCTTAATTACAAAAGAACTTCTTCTGCAAAGGTGAATTACCCCTTTAAAATGCCCCAGTGTCTTTTTAGATCTTTCAGGTCTCTGGCCTTTCCCATCTGTCTTGGCCAGTGTTCGGAGGTCTCATTCCCTGTGTTGGAACTTTCACTGATCCAAAATGCAGCTGTAAAACTTTTGCTAGTGGCAAGTGGTAGAGTCAAGTTGTTGGTAGAGAACGCCTGCTGCTAGAGGCCCTTCAGGACGCAGCCCACTAGCATCCCCCTACAATCAAGTTTTGAAAGCACTGACAAATTAGCTAGGCTTTACGTATACATGGCTACATTTAGACACACATGCTTTTATCATCATAATTACACCACTGCATAAAATCCAGATACCCACTTCCTTTATGTCAGACTCTGAATCAACAATGGGTACAACCTTTACAGAGATTACCACACCACTTCCCGTACTTCACGTCTTTGTTCGAGAGTCATACACAAAAACAGACGAGGAGGCAAAGCAGTGAGAACAGGAAGGAGAAAGAACTCCTTTCAGAAACAAAGTCTAGGTACTCGTCTGAGACCCGACATCAACTCCTCTGCACGGCTAATAAACCCAATCCTGGGCCTTAACCAAGTCATTCCCAGGAAGAGATACAATGAAACTGTTTGCCTTTGGTGTAGTCTGATAGTAATAGCTTGTTTCAGCCAACACTGGAACATACAATAAAGTCCTTTGAATCCAATTTGAAAGTAATTCATACTTGCCAACTATCACAATAAAATCTTTGTGTTTTTGGAATGTTACCCTCTATTTTAATTCAGATTTTTTTTGGCTTCGTGAAAGGTATACTTCATGACTTCATGCATTATGCATTTTAGGTATACGTAAACTCAAGCTGTCAAATTTCTAGTGGTGCACAGAAATGAAAATTCTGGTGCTGAAACCGAAAACGAAAATTCAAAATGCACTTGGCCAGAAACCGAAATGTGCAGTTTTTAAAAATGAATATATATTTTTTGGAAAAAAAATACACTGATTAAAAAAAAAAAAAAACCTATATACCCCAATTTTTGGTAAAATATGAAAGAGGATGTTATGGCGAGTAAATAGATACCCAACATGTCATGCTTTAAAATTGTGCAGGCTCGTGGAATGGCGTGAAACTGGGGTACTTAAAAATCCCCATGGGTGATGCTTTAAAAATGTCTACAGGTTAGCAGTGTAAAGTTACAGAGGAGGTCTAGTACGAGAATTCTTGTTCTGACATTCGTGGCGATACCTCATGTGTGTGGTTTGAACACTGTTTGCATATGTGGGCAAGGCCTATGTATGCTTTCACCACTATGTGCGAGCATGGGGGGGGGGGGGGGCACTTTAAACTTTTTTTTTTCATTTATTAATGTTTTTTTTTATTTTGCACTGTCCTTTTAAAAATAAATCCCTTTCATTCTTATCACAAGAAATGCATGCATCCCTTGTTATAGAAATAATTAGTGACAGGTCCTCTTTATGGAGAGATATGTGGTCAATAAGACCCCACATCTCTGCTCTGCAATGAAAAGCATTAGATCAAAAAAAAAAGCATTGATCTAGTGCTCTACAAAAAAAAAAAAATGGCAGGAACAGGACGTGACCGCTTCGGTCCTCCAAGGGCATAGGGATGAGTGGCGGCCATCTTTCCTTCACTCATCTCTATGCCCAGTGCCAGGATCGATGGTTTCTCAGGTAAGGCTGAGAACTACCGAGCGGAGGCCGGTGGCAGCAGCAAAGTTTTTTCGGCACCTGTATTGGTGCTTTATTTCATTTTGGCCAACAGCTGAAGGGGGTGTTTTCGGCCAAAACGTTTCAGCCACCGAAATTTCGGTGCATCCCTAAAAATTTCACTTACACTAATGGTATTTCAAGTCGTTTTCAAAATTTACAAATCTGCAGCATTACTTAAAATAATACCTGGTGATCCTGCCATGAAGATCCTTGCTCAGATAATTCCAGTAAAATGCATATAAAATGGGCATATTTTGTTGCCCAGGAGTCACAGAGGCAGTGTACAGCATAGACAGCCAATCCAAATCAATGACAGGCTGAAGACATTGCGAGTGTACGGATAGAACATAGGGGTGTATGTGCTGCCTACAAACAAACAGTCCGTGTTCAGTGCAGCACGCACATTCCCATATGCAGACTGTTTATATTCAGGGCAGCACATACATCCCTTTATGCATGTAACCACTCAGATATCCATATTTATCTGTACTTCATCGACGTCTGTGAGCCTCTTTTTTTTAATTTTAAATTTGATCAGGCTGGCTGTACTACTCCCGACCAAAGCAATATGCCCATTGTGTACACAGTACTGCCTGTGCATGAGCCCTAAAGAGGTGACAACGCTCTCTGCCTGTGCTTCTGCATTGTCACTAGAGATGAGCTTGGGCGTACTTGGATTCTCTTATGAACCCACATGGTTGAGCCTGCCAGGAAACTAATGTCAACATTCCCATCTTACACGTTCCTAGAATGGTCTTAGAAGTAGTGAGTGCTGCAGCAACAGCCAACTGGAGAAGCCACAGGTCAAAGTTTGCCAGCACACCATTGATCATCAATTGTCTTCCAAGAGTTTTATTGAAGAATGATCACATCACAAAGGACATAGTGCAACATTTCAGAGCCACACAGGACCCCTTTGTCTAGTGCCTGACGAAGGGTTCCTGCATGGTTTTGAAATGTTGCACTATGTCCCTTGTGATGTGATCATTGTTGAATAAAACTCTTGGACGACATTTGATGATCCATGGTGGGCAAGCAAATATGCCTTGTCCTGCCAGGAAGCTGTCACCTATAATGGACTGGTAATCTGTAGCAGGAGGGCATTCCCCATCCTGAAGCTGCATGTATACATGCCCCATGTATACAGGCAGCTGCTTAGTGAGGAATGCCGCCAATGATTTGTTCAGTTCAAGGTGACAGCTTCTTGACGGGCTTGACCACATGGGTTCGAAAGGGAATCCAGACACACCCAAGCTCATCTCTAGTTGTCACCCTGTTAACACAAGCTTCTAATGGAGACTACAAAGGACCATTTCAACACATATTATGAAGGCATGGTCTACTGCTCATGGTCAACATCTAGAAATCTGTCCTGGATGTAGACAAAGTTGTTGCAATGAAACTGATGATCAGCAGCACCAAGATGCAACAAAGGGAACAAAATTTGAAAATAAGTATTAATAAAAATGGTGCTTTCGTAAATTAAATGTCATTCACTTAGAATCTACTTGCAATGGGTGTACAGAGCTTCATAAAGAAAAAGTTCTAGAAATTGCTTTAAAATATAGGCAACTGGGCAGTACAGTGGCTAAATGGTTAGCACTTCCGCCTGGCAGTACTAGGGTTGTTGGTTTGAATCCCAACCACGGCACCGCCTACCTGGAGTTTGAATGTTCTCCCTGTGCCTGTGTGGGTTTCCTCCGGGATCTCCGGTTTCCTCCCACACTCCAAAGACATGCTGGCAGGTTAATTGGCTCCTGTCTAAATTGGCCTTAGTATGTGTATGTATGAATGTAAGTTAGGGACCTTAGATTGTCCGCCCCTTGAGGGTTAGGGACTGATCTGAATGTACAACATATGTGTAAAGCGCTGCGTAAAATGACGGCTCTATATAAGTACCTATAATAAATATAGTAATTTTTCTGTATTTTTGCATCTGGAAAGTGTGTTGAGATCAGCAACGTTAAAGTAAAATAGAGAGCCTAGAGGGGACAGTCTGTCTACAGCAAGGGTGGCCAAACTATGACCCTCCAAATGTTGAGGAACTGCAAGTCCCATGAGGCCTTGCAAGACTCTGACATCCACAGGCAAGACACCCAGAGGCAGAGGCATGATGGGACTTGTGGTACTTCAACAGCTGTAGGGCCATAGTTTGGACACCACTGGTCTACAGTGACAAGGGTCTATCTCCAACCTGAATACAACAGTCTTTTTTTCAATTCAAAGGACTCCAAGCTATTTCCCTCACCTTTGTTGGAACATTAAGTGTTAAAAGTACTAAAGCCAAAAAATCTACGGAAGCTCTTGGAGTCATCTCCTCCACATGGCCTTCTAGGACTGAGAATCCTCATCCCAGCAGTGTTTGTCTATGGGGATACTCCCTGATTACTTCTACAGAAACCTATGACATCAGCACAGAGGGATAATTCCATGAGCTTGGTAGCAGATTATCTGTGCGTAATGTTTACTGCTGTGGGAAAATCCTACAAGACTTCAGTTCCTTCAACTTGGTCCAAGACTTAACGCATGGCTTAGCATTTGGTAGTGAGGAAAAAAAAAAACACTTAATACACATAATCTACTTCATGAGAACTGGACTATCGAGTGCTTATTTCACTGTAATATATTTCTTATCAGCTTTTGTTGAAATAAATAAAAAAAAAAAAAACCCACCAGTGTATATTGTACAATGTACATAAGACTGCCATTTTTGACATTTGATTGGATAGCTAGGTATGTATCTTTGGCTGGCAGATGCATTTGGAAGAGCGTGACGTGATCATCAAAGACTTGGATCCTGAAACAAACCTCCAACAAGCCAATGAATGTCACAGTGCAAAGCAGAGGAAGTTACATGCAATGTGTAAGTAGTAGCCTTCTACAAGTAGTACAATCTTCTGCCAGGAATCTACTTCATCCAAGTCAAGTTGAGTGTAGGACGTTAACAACACTGTCCTCCAGGCCCCTGACCAACACATCTAGAGTTTCACAAATCCAGTAGAAGATTGAAGGACCAACACCTGCATATAATCAACCTTATGCAGGCCATACATGGGTCAAATTCCAAACTATTTTTTGTCTGAAAATCAAAAACCGTTGTTCACTCAGTAATCTGATGGTGCCATCAATGATTTCCAAAATTGGCCGCAGAAAAGCTCCTGGATGTCAGTTTATCAGCTGCAGTGTACATGAGCCCTTACGCTACTGGCATTTTAAAAACACCCAGTGTGCATGAAGGGGCTAATTAACGGCTAATAAACGGTAACACGGCTAAACGCTAACACAGAAAAGTGCCCGTTTTTAACGCAAGTTTCTACATTTAACGCTACTGGCATTTTTAAAACGCCCAATGTGCACGAGGCCTTACACAGCACACACCAACACACATGTATCATCTAAACAGGGTACATAGAAAATAATTATTTTGATGTGTTCTTGCGCTGAACCTGCATTGATTAATGGTGATAACACAGCTCAACGTACCTAATGTGAATGAGCTCTCATATATTATTAAAGCTGAAAAGCCGTACACTTCACCTTGCTGTGGGCCCCCACCCCCACTCTGCAAAGACTAAATCTGACCTTCCAAAAACTTCATTTTTTTTTTTTTTTAAATCATGTGAGAAACTCATATGATCAGACTGCCATGGAATCAGGGGCGGACTGACCATTTGGGCACTGTCCGAGGGCCCAGGGTCAGCAGGGGGCCCCATGAGATGCCCCTGGTACCTTTCATAGGTTTTTTGGGTGTGGTTTGAGTGTGGGCGAGGACACACCTATGTGTGTCCTCGCCCAATGAGTTGTCAGTCCTCCCCTGCATGGCATCAATGTATCTGGTAAGCGGCAGTATTTTTTGAGGTGCTGGTGATGGTGGATCTTCAAGAAAGTCTCCTATGTTTTTTATATTTTGCGTATGTGTATGTTTTGGAATCACACATTTTTTTATGGAATTTTTTTGAACTTTCATTTACACTTAAGACTTTTTGTTTATTATTACAATTTTTTTGCACACGATTGGTCATTATAATTTGTTGTATTATTTTTATGGTTATTTTTGAATGTATAGAGCTGCACTTTTTTATTTATCAATATATACCTATAGAGGACAGAGGGAGAAGCAGAACCTACCCCCATGGGCAGTGACCATCCATGGACCATTAGCATCCGCTACCCCAAGTGTGAAGACAGTCGCCCATCATACCTCTACCTACTTTTTTAAGAATTAACGGCATGCAAACAGGCTAAAGAATGCGCGTCTCTAGATTCATTCCCAGTGCGGTGCATTGTTGTCCAGCATTGGCCCTTCCAGGGTTAAGCACAGGATACTCCACCCTGTGTGCATACATGGCAAATGTTCTGTGGCAGCTGACTGCGGCAGCTTGTACTGATATTGTTTTGTACAGGAAGAGAAATCCTGCAGCCGTTAAACTCCCCCTCAGCAATTATCAGCAAGAAAACATCTTTCATAAAAAAAAAAAAAAATACCATTCGGAGCCCAGAGGATATTTTTTAATGACTGAATTCTCAGCTGACTCACTCATGTCATTGAGCAGCGAGGAGACCAGAGAAGTCACTAACCTGTACTACAAAAGAAACAGAATGCCAAGAAAGGAGAGCACAATGCTATCTGCTTCCTCCAATGACAAAAAACCTTAAAAGCATCATGTTTAAAGTATATGTAAACCCAATGAGTAAAAGTGGTTGTAAACAGCAGGCATGAAATATGAACAAAGCATATCCCTCTATAGTGTGCATATGTCTCAATCCAGAGCATTAAGTGTCAGTTCTGTCCAATTCCATATTCCATTGCTATCAGGAGTTACTTTTGACAAAAAATGGTGACAGGGGAGGGACCTCCAGCAGATTGACAGCCTCAGCTCTGTTTCTGTGAGCTGTGTGGAGGGGTGTGTGTCCCTTTCCTCCAATTAGCTCTAAGAGCTCTCCTCGCTGATGTAGCTTCATCTCCCCGCCTCTTGCTTTTCAGAGCTGAGATATCCTGGGCATATTGTGCACTTTGAATGGATATAGGGAACAGACAGCTATAGATAAACAGGTACAACTTATGCAGGAGGATTTGTTTCATCTCTGTGTATCACCTGAGGCCAGTCATTTCACTGGGTTTACAACCACTTAAACTCCCTATGATCTTTAAATGCTAATGTCTTTTACAAAGTCCGTTTCTGTACTTTTTAAATCTGAAATTCTTGTTCAAATATTTTATTAAATTTTCAAAGACAAAAGAAAGAAAACAATCAAAAGGACAATCCATGTAAATATACAGGCATATATGATTATAGGAAAAAAATGTCCTACAGGAATGGGGGAGTATCAGATAAAAAACATGTTACAAGGAACCATGGAAAAACATGAAGGGAAACAATGGTAAAAGGGAAAGTAGGATCTGAGTATGCAATAGACCGGGAGCACTGCTCCCAAAAACCATATGAAGGTTCTACGTGAGGCAAAGAGAGAGAAAGAAGCAAGTAAAAAAAGAGAGGGGTGGGGGGGAATAGAAGAGATCAAAAGAAGGAATAGAGAAGAGAAAGAAAGGACATGTGACATCCAGAAGGGAATATATAATCGCGGGACCATATCAGTGTATAACTTGGCATATAGGATTGCCACAATGTGGGATTAGGGGATGTCAAGGAAGGAGCAACAAATCATCAAAGTTCGGTGGGAGGAAACGTTCCACCCATGGGGTCCAGATCGACAGAAACCTAGGGAGAGAATCTAGGATGGTGGCTTCCACTTTGGCATGAATCATAGCTTATGTAATCTTGTTCCTGACTGCCAAAATACATAGAAATGGAGACTTCCACGATTTGGCCACAATTTGTTTAGTTAAATCTGCAATTCATTGAAAAAAAATCCCTGCCAATCCTGCCATGAAGGTCCTTGTTCTGGAACCTCTGTTACAAAATGACAATACTCAATCCCTGTCTTCCAATTTGTCATAGAGGCTTCCAATGGAAACTACAAGTGGTTGCGTCAATGCACGTTGCACAGGTATGATCTAATGTTGTCACCATCAGGAATCAAGTTCTGAGAAATGATGTGGAGCAGTTGCTGGAGGGTATGTAGACAGGAAGGGGCTGAAAAGAGGCCTCAGGAGATTATCAGCACTGAGATACAACAAAAGGTGGCAATAGTATATATTACATGGAGCTTTACCAAACTAAATGCCAAACCAAACCATTCTGGGTTTACTGGACACTAGTGATGATGAGAAACTCTAGAGCAGTGGTTCTCAACCTTCCTAATGCCACGACCCTTTAATACAGTTCCTCATGTTATGGTGACCCCCCAACTATCAAATTCTTTACCCAGTAATTATAATTCATGTGTCGTTTTACCTTCAATACGGCTGGTTTCAACACAGTAGCTGCTTTCAACACAGTAGCTGCTTTCAACACAGCAGTTGCTTTCAACACAGTAGCTGCTCTGTACATATCGGAAATATGTGTTTTCCGATGGTCTTAGGTGACCCCTGTGAAAAGGTCGTTTGACCCCCAAAGGGGTCGCGACCCACAGGTTGAGAACCACTGCTCTAGAGGCTGTTCTGCTATCCTCTGTCTGAAAATGCTAGCTGCCTGGTAATAATCCTGATTCTCTGGCCACTGACCCAGAACAAGCATGCAACAAATGAGGTAAGAGTAGGATCAGGACTAAAAATGAGCTTGGGTTTGATCCTGAAGGCACTGCCTATCTCAACAAACTTTGAAAAATCCCAACCCCAAAAGTTGGGAGGGAAATTTTTGGCCGAACAGTTACTACAGCCAGTCAGCTGCTGTGACTGTTAAGGCATTCTGACAGCCAAAGACAAGGTTGAGGGCAGGTCTATGAGTCAAGTATAAGACCATGGTGAAGTGGGACAAGACCAGGGGTCTTCTGGCAGGTCAATTAGAAAATGGACGGATCGGACCGAGTGTCTGAAATACCTGGGTGCACCAACTACAGCAAGCAGCAATGTAATTTCATCACCGTGTAAATGGAAGGAAGAGAGTGGGGATATCAGCCACTGAGCCTCTTATGAGACAAACAACGGGAATGACCCCTTAATGTGATTTTTCTGTGGGTAACCGAACATTCCTCCATTGGTGGAGTTGGCATGCAAGATTGACACTATTTGTGAAATGGAAGGGATGATCTCCTGGGAAAATGGCAAATCAGAGCTATCAAATCACTTGGAAATTTTGGAGTCACTTCTGGTACTAGACTAAATGAGCATTTAACCCTTGTATTGGGGGGGGGGGGGGGGGAGTTAGAGTTTGTCTAATTCCTGGAGAAAAGCTCTAAAGAAGAATTCCAAGTATGGAGATTTCTACATGGTAGCATTGGTCCAGCTGTGTATATACCATACCTGTGGGATCCCTCTAGAACCTGGAAATCACTGTAGCAGACACCACTACTACATTGACCTCCACTAGCTTCCGGTTCCTGTGCTGCTGCAATGTGAACATTCTCAATAAATGCAATGCATTCTATGATTGCACATCGTGGAGAGGTGGGACGGTAACGTCACGCTCTTCACCTCGTCCAATGAAAAAATGCTTTGAATTCATAGTAAAAATACAAAGCATTCTCTGAATGGTGCCCAAACCTAGTAGGTGAAGGTGACCTCCTGTGTCCACCATGCAGCAGGGCAGTTGCTCAGCACGGGACCCAGAGGCTAGTGGAGATTACTGTACTAGTGGTGACTACTACAGTGATTTCCAGCTTCCAGGGGAATCCCACAGGTATGGTATAGGCACAGCTGAACCGATATCTATACTTGGAATTCTTCTTTAACCCTTATCTAACTACTTACCCAAGTAATACAGAATACATATACTTACAGTATATAACAGATTATTATATACTAGATTATTATATATACAATTTTCTTATTTTAAACACTTATCCAAATATATACAAAGCAATACTCAAAAGAATTGGAAGGACATTTTTACAACACTAGAGCTATTAAGGACTAATCCTTACTTCCATAAAATAATGAGCACAATATGGCTGCCTCCAATGTGTAGAAGAGGAGGGACACTTTAACAAGTGCATTATTTATTAGCTAGCACATGCTGAGAGACAGGGGAATTATTCACAAACATTGGTCATTTATGGTACTTCAAAGTCCACTTGCTTATTTACTTAGTCTTCTTATCTTTTACAATATGTTTAACAATCTGTTTGTTCCGGGTTTTTTTTATTCCCTTTGGTTAACGTTGTAACTGCACATGAGACCTGTACAACATGTTCTCTAAAATTGCTTTTTCTATTCCTGTTCAGCAGCCTAAAAAAAGTGAGTTATTAGGAAAAAAATCCTAAATGTAATTAGTGCCAGCAGAGCTAACTTACTGGTAAGCATTCAGGAATACAATCAGGGCTAAACATGTGCTTCTGCTACCTATTCTCCTCCAGTTCTTCTGGACTCATCCCTGGAAGAATCAGTACAGGACTAAAGTGTTGCAGCCCCTACTTGCCCAGAGAGTCTGGATGGGCCTGGACCTACAGTGGCCCCTGTAGTGAATCAAGCAGAATCTGTCATTTTCAGGCTCCATGCACACAGGGTGTTTTAAGAACGCTGGTAACGTGAGGTTTTCAGTGTTTTTTAGCGTTTTTGTATTAGCGTTTAGTGACGCTTTTTGCATTTTTTAGGGGGTTTTTTTTACCACAAAAAAAAAGATGGAAGCCCCCAGCTCAGCCAAAATGCACAATCTTATAAACACGGATAGGAGGCCATGGAAGTCTGAGGACCCTTTATATATTTATTTTATATTGTTATTATCCAATATTTCAGTAGAAGTAAAAATATAGAGAATCTGAATATTGGACTGGCAGCCTTCAACACACCACAGGGTGTCCATGTTGGGTTCCACCTTGGATTGTGGTAGGGACAGGGGCGGACTGACAACTCATGGGGCCCCCGGGCAACAGGGGATCAAGGGGCCCCTGTGTCCTTGCCCAAACTCAAAAAAGCCTATGAAAAAGGTACCAGGGGCATCTCATGGGGCCCCCTACTGACCCCGGGCCCTTGGGCAGTGCCCGATTTTCCAAATGGTCAGTCCGCCCCTGGGTAGGGATAAGCAATCTAGCATAGGAGCCACACAACAGTCTATAGTTAGAAGTAGTTGAGAGTGCCCTGTGCAACTTCCAGCTATTTATTTATTTATTTCAGGTACTTCTATAGCGCCATCAATTTACGCAGCGCTTTACATATATATTGTACATTCACATCAGTCCCTAACCCTCAAGGAGCGTACAATCTAAGGTCCCTAACTCACATTCATACATACACATACTAGGGCCAATTTAGACAGGAGCCAATTAACTTACCAGCATGTCTTTGGAGCTATAGATTGAATATTGAGTCTACATACATTGTTTCACTTGTTCCAAGCCCTGATGAAGGGGGTAGAGGTGTAGCCCCCAAAACACGTTGGCTTTGCAAGCTATTTATCAAAATAAAACTTTTGGGGGGGATTTAATTATTACAGCGTAGAGCCTCAATTCTGAATCAGAAAATCAACCATGCCGACAGGCAGAACTTAATGATTTATTGATGGCACTGCTCCACACATGTACAATCCAGCAAGGTGTTTCCACCCCAATGGCGCACCAATCTTCTATGGACCAAGCTAGCATATGGCTCAGGGGTTGTTAGCATGCTGCATTTTTACCATATCTGCATATTTGTCACCATGAAGACTAGAGTGACGAGTGATTTTCATGTCCAAGAGTTAAAAAAAAAAAAAAAAAAAAAATCACTACACAGATAAAATAAATGAATCATTTTTATGAGTAAGCTATACAAGCAGCATCTAAAAGCTATTCATCTCTCAAGATTGTGCAACTCCCAACTATATGGAATTTATTCTGCTACATGCTACTTATGCAACTTACACCATAGGGGGCCACTGGTTCTACCTGTCTAGCCTTTAACCGCTACTTTTAATAATTAATCGTAAGCAATTTTAGTAGCACAGCAAAGCTACTTAAAATTGCCTAGTCTAAATTCCACACTATCAAATTGTTCCATCCGCTTCCTAAAGTAGAATTTCAGGTAAAGTCTAACTAGTCTTAAAATATTCTCCCTCCCCCTTCCCAACACCTATACTAATTAACCTGAAAAAATGATGTGTTTACTTACCTATGTTCAGCCGCTCCAGTCAGGTAACATGATCTGGCTCCCCTGCGTCGTCTAGTGGCAGCTGCAGGGAAGAGGATGGATCACCAAGAAAAAAAAAAAATGACTGCACCATGGGAGCCTATGGGTAATGTCATCGTTCCCAGATTTCACAGCCTTTGTCAGCCATTTTCTCCATTCCCTTTCAGCCACACTGGCTGACACAGAAAATCACATAACCAGACTTGAGCCCAGAGTATTGCCCAGAGAGGCCCCTCAGGGTCTCTAGTTAGCTCCGCCCACTATAACCCTGATTGTGCCCCCATACAAAGCCACTTGCAATGGGGGCACACATGACCACAGACCCATCACCCCCACTCCCTCCTCATGGGATTTGACTGACAGCAGCAGGAACCAATGGCTCTCACTCCTGAGACCAGAACTGCTGCATACAGGCACAGCGCTGGATCAAGAGAGGATTCAGGTAAGTATTTAGGGAGGGGTGGGGATGGAACAATGCATTGCAGGAAATATTGCAGCTTACCAATCCTAAAATGTGATGGCTGCAATAAATATTATGTTTCAGCACCTCCCCCCCTTTTATTTTTACCTGGTGATCCTGCAAGCACCACACTTCCTGACTTAAAGTGATAGCGCTCACTTACAGTTTGACAACACTGCTTGAAATAACATCTTTTCAATGGTATATTTAGCAAACTAAAGGAAGCAAATAGAAAAATATCATCATTAGGGTTTACATACAATTTAAAGCTCCATGCACACTGGCATTCAAAAGACACCAGTGCTCTTTGCAGGAAAAAAAAAAAAAAAGCTAATTTTGAACGTTTTTGTACCAGCATTTAGCTTTTTTTTTTTCTGCCAGAATAACGCTCTCAAAAACGCAAAACAGAAGGGTTTTTTTTTCTGCTTCTAAACACTGAGCATAAAAAATGCCTCTAGACTACCTAATGTGCACGGACACATAGGATAACATTAGTTGCTTCTACAGGCAAAAAAGCGCTAAGCTGGGCAGCACAGTGGCTAAATGGTTAGCACTTCCGCCTGGCAGTACTAGGGTCGCTGGTTCAAATCCCGACCACGGCACCACCTGCCTGGAGTTTGCATGTTCTCACTGTGCCTGCGTGGGTTTCCTCCAGGTACTCTGGTTTCCTCCAACTCTCCAAAGGCATGCTGGTAGGTGAATTGGCTCCTGTCTAAATTGGCCCTAGTATGTGTATGTATGGATGTGAGTCAGGGACCTTAGATTGTCCCTAACCCTCCTTGAGTGTTAGGGACTGATGAGAATGTACAATATATATGTATAGCACTGCGAAAATTGACGGCGCTATAGAATTACCTGAAATAAACTCCTCTAGGAGCAACGTGTGCATGGAGCAGAACTCCCTCACATCGATTACAACTTTTAGGCTTTGTATGAACGATTTTAGCGATCAAGGTAGACTCCTGTTGGAAAACACTCAGCCTAACGAATCTTATTCTCCTTCCATGTAATATAAGTTCAGTTCAATTGATCTACCCCTTGTAAAGTCCAGGAGACGGATCCAGACCGCGCTGTCAGCTCTTACTTCCAGCCTTTATTAAACACAGCTGTCTGAGTGCATTGAGAGCCGGTATCCTGGCATCCTGCCCTCCTTACTACTCAAGAAACCTGCCAAGCTTAGGATCGCATGGTATCCTGCCCTACAGAGCATAATGCCCTGTTTGCACCATTGCCCATCATTCATCTTCGCTCGGGACTTGAGCACAAACGTCACACCAGGGGTCTTAGACAGTCCTGTAAACTCTCCCGGTGTAATCTTCAATACAATAAAATATTAAAACAGCTGTAGAAAATAACCAAATTAACTACAGGTGTACCTCGGTTTACAAATTTTATTTGTTCTGCGGGACTTTTCGTATTGCAAAAAATTGTAAACCGAAACGGGGTTTCCCATGGGAATGCACTGAAAACCAATTAATCCATTCCGGAGGTCAGAAAAAAAGTAAAAAAAAAGAATTTATCTGTTCAAAACGCTTTATACAGTACACTCTAAAAGCATAAATACTGCACAGGAACATGATTAAAAATTAATTAGTACATGCATTGAAAACCAATTAATCCGTTCCGGAAGTCAGAAAAATGTAAAAAAAAAAAAAAAAGTCTTATCTGTTCAAAACTCTTCATACAGTACACTCTAAAGCAGTGGTTCTCAACCTTCCTAATGCCGTGACCCTTTAA
Source organism: Staurois parvus (assembly GCF_062004578.1). Taxonomy (NCBI): domain Eukaryota; kingdom Metazoa; phylum Chordata; class Amphibia; order Anura; family Ranidae; genus Staurois; species Staurois parvus. The sequence continues at coordinate 1,855,217 of NW_028318294.1, read as the reverse complement.
TACAGTTCCTCATGTTGTGGTGACCCCCAACCATAAAATTATTTACCCTGTAATTATAATTCATGAGTGTCGTTTTACCTCCAATACTGCTGCTTTCAACACAGTAGCTGCTTTCTACACAGTAGCTGCTCTTTACACATCGGAAATATGTGTTTTCTGATGGTCTTAGGGGACCCCCGAAGGGGTCGCGACCCACAGGTTGAGAACCACTGCTCTAAAGTCATAAAAACTGTACAGGGACATGATTTAAAAAAATTTGCAAAATGCATTAAAAACCAATTAATCCAATCCGGAGGTCAGAAAAAAGTAAAAAAAAAAAAGTCTTATCTGTTCAAAACTCTTTATAAAGTGCACTTTAAAAGCATACATACTGTACAGGGACGTAATTAAAAAGAAAATTGTAAATGTATTGAAAACCAATTAATCTGTTTGTATTGCGAAAAAAATCTGTAAACTGAGGCATTATTTTCAATGGATTTTCATTCATAAACCAAAAATTACATTAACCGAGGCGTTCATAAATGGAGGTACGCCTGTAATGGCAAATATTTCATTTTTTTAAAGCTAATCTAAAGCCAAATTCTTCCCTTCATTTTATACAGAACAGATTGTTTTTTTTTGTTTTGTTTGTTTTTTTGCTCTGTCTTGTGTAAATTTCCTGTCACTTAATTTCCTTGAGACACAGCAAAAAGCGGGAGGAAATCTCTGTAAAGTGAAGGGAATCCCCTCTAAAACCAGGTACATGCGGGCCGAACAATCAGCTGATTTAGCAGGAATGACTTTTGCCCTGTGTGTACGGCTGTCGGTTCTATGTAAGCCGGTGTCACTACCGCTGTCCAACAGGCAAACTGGAAAACCAGCATCCGATTAGCAGCGGATCAGCGCTTGCAGCCAATGGCTGCGAGAGCTGATCAGTGTGTTATGGTAGGGGGGAAGAAGGCACAGCAAAGGAGACTGCCGCACCAACATTGCTTGAGTTGATACAGCGATCTGTCAGTTTTTTTTCCCGTTCAGCCCGCTGGGGTTAAAGATAAAGTAAAAATAACCTCTTTTTATTATTATTATACAGTATTTATAAAGCGCCAATGGTTCGCTCAGCGCTGTACATTACAAAGGGGGACAGAACATGTGACAGAACAACACCAATACAATGCAAAACATGAGGGGATCGAGGGCCCTGCTCTTTCGAGCTTACAATCTAGGAGGGAGGGGATGGGGGCACAGGAGGAGATAGCTGTGGGGGATGGAGTGGTAGGAAGAGTGGAGGAGGTCGGCAAGTTAGCAGGGGGTGGGGTAGGCTTCCCTGAAGAGATGGGTTTTCAGGGTGCGCCTAAAGGAGAGGAGAGTAGGTGATAATCTGATGGGTTGGGGCAGGGAGTTCCAGAGGATGGGTGACACCCTGGAGAAGTCCTGGAGGCGGGCATGGGAGGAGGAGACCAGGGAACTAGAGAGAAGGAGGTCTTGTGAGGAGCGGAGTGTGCGTGTTGGGCGGTACTTGGATATTAGGTCGGTGATGTAGTACGGGGCAGTATGGTGGACGGCTTTGTACGTCAGTGTTAGGATTTTGAATTTGATCCGTTGCGCAATCGGAAGCCAGTGGAGGGATTGGCAGAGGGGGGTGGCGGAGATGGAGCGGTTGGAAAGGTGAATGAGTCTGGCAGCCGTATTCAGGATCGACTGAAGCGGGGATAGCCAGCGGCGAGGCAAGCCAGTGAGGAGGGAGTTTTATGATATTATATATCATAAATATTGGGGGGGCGGCACAGTGGCTGAGTGGTTAGCACGTCTGCCTAACAGTAAATGGGTCATGGGTTCAATTCTCGACCATGGAGTTTGCATGTTCTCCCTGTGCTCGCGTGGGTTTCCTCCGGGTGCTCCGGTTTCCTTCCACACTCCAAAGACATGCTGGTAGGTTAATTGGCTCCTGTCTAAATTGTCCTAGTTTCATCCCTGGCCATGCGGGATCTCCTGCATGGTAGGGGTTGGGGAAAGACCTGGCAACCTACCCTGTAAAAATAATTGCTAAGAGAATTCATGGAAAAAGTCGCTTACAAGTGACGGTCCATGCAATCGCCAAGGGTCAGATACGACTGAATGGATGGATGGATAGAAATATTGTGAAAAAGATGCATAATTCTGCCTTCTCTCTTTGCGGCAAAGGGCCGATTGGCAGAAGTCATAAGGAATGGAGCAGGATGATGTGATCACTTAGCATCTTATGAACAAGAAGTAAAATCAACTCACAAAAGCAAATATGCGGTAAAGATATAAAGAGTTGTTTTATAGAGTGCTGGGTTTTCAGTTGAGCCAGGGAGTGAAAATCATCCCCACTTAGCATATGATTCTTGGCTGCCCATGAGATACGCAAAATAAAAATAACAGAAAAAATATTTAACATGATCTAGCCGGGCGTGACTCTTGGCTGTTCCCTACCTGTCTGGGAAGTTAAAGGCATTATAAAAAAAAAGAATGAACATAAAGATAACATCTTAACTCATTAAAAAAAGACCCTTCTGCCAACTTAAAAAAAAACTAAAAAAAACCCACAAAAAAAAAAAAAACCTACAACAATATAAACATTAAATGTTATATTAGAAAAAGCATGAAAATGTTATATTTTATAGAATAACATTTTTAAATAAATTTTAAAATATGCAGATACAAACACATAAAAAAAATTAAGTATTTTATGGTAAATGCTTACTTGCAATATTTTTCACCACATACATTTTTAGATTGGAAGTTCCACATGCAGGGCCCTCCTAATCCTCTGTTTTCCAAATGTATTGTAATTATTCTGTCTCTCTTTATTTTATAAAGTGAAAACAGTTGGTATTATAAAAATCCAGTGGTGGTGCTCCAAATGGTACGTTAGAATTACGCACTCACCAGATGCGTAATTAGTGTACGCATTAAGTATCACATTCAGGGTCTCCTTATCAGGTAGAGGTCTGGTCAGGGGCGTAGGTAATCTATAATGCTATTTCTCTTGCACCTTATATCCACACAGACTGTCATTTATATAGAACTTTTTTATTATCATTATTATTTATTTATCTTATCATTTTAATGTGGGATATTCAATATACTGCTGATTCATTTTTTTTTTTTTTTTTTAAGCGCTTCACTTCCCTATTATACTGTTTACGATAAGGTTTTACTTGGTTACCTTGAGTGTTCAGCTGCTGATTGGATAGCGCTCACTTTTATATTGCTACATATTATAAAAATCCTGTATAATAATAATAAAAAATTGATTTATTTTTTTTTTCACCTCCAATGTACCTTTGACCTTGCTAGAAAATGTTACTTCTCTGGGAGAGTCAATTTCCTTGCATAGCCCCTTCCTTTACCATCGCAAACCTCTCCTCTTTTAGGAATATCTAATTACTCTCTGCTGGCCCAGCTCCTCCACCCTTTCCTTCATCTCCCCACATAACCTTTTATGTGGCAACCCAGGTGATGTGAAGGGGAATAATACAGAGTTATTATTATTATTATAATACAGTATTTATAAAGCGCCAATAGTTCGCTCAGCGCTGTACATTATAGAGGGGGACAGAACATGTGACAGAACAATACCAATACAATGCAAAACATGAGGGGATCGAGGGCCCTGCTCCTTGGAGCTTACAATCTAGAAGGGAGGGGATGGTGGTACAGGGGGAGATAGCTGTGGGGGATGGAGTGGTAGGAAGAGTGGAGGAGGTCGGCAGGTTAGCAGGGGGTGGGGAAGGCTTCCCTGAAGAGGTGGGTTTTCAGGGTGTGCCTAAAGGAGAGGAGAGTAGGTGATAATCTGATGGGTTGGGGCAGGGAGTTCCAGAGGATGGGTGACACCCTGGAGAAGTCCTGGAGGCGGACATGGGAGGAGGAGACCAGGGAACTAGAGAGAAGGAGGTCTTGTGAGGAGCCGAGTGTATGTGTTGGGCAGTACTTGGATATTAGGTCAGTGATGTAGTTCGGGGCAGTATGGTGGACGGCTTTGTACGTCAGTGTTAGGATTTTGAATTTGATCCGTTGGGCAATCGGAAGCCAGTGGAGGGATTGGCAGAGGGGGGTGGCGGAGATGGAGCGGTTGGAAAGGTGAATGAGTCTGGCAGCCGTATTCAGGATTGACTGAAGCGAGGATAGCCAGCGGCGAGGCAGGCCAGCGAGGAGGGAGTTGCAGTAGTCGAGTCGTGATATGATGAGGGAGTGGATGAGCTGTTTAGTGGTTTCTGGAGTTAGGAACGTGCATTTTTCATTTGAGTGACAGCTCTGAGGTTGCTGACATTACATCCAAGATGGCAGCACCAAATAGCAGTCTTGGGCCTTTTGTATGTCTACAAAAGGGAGGCCTGAGAGGTAAATGAGAAGAAAATCCAATAAAAGCACATTTGTGATTTTTGTTGAAATTAATGGCCCGACAACAGGGTCTCTTTAAATTTAGGACACTGGCCAGGACACACTTATTAAAGAATTCTGGTCTAAACTGAAGACATTTCTAATGGCAAAGCTCTTTCATTCTCTAAATATAACCGTTTAACAACTTTATCTCTGAACCCAGGAGGGTTGTTAATAAGCAAATTGGCTGATCTGCTAAGCCAGACAACCGGAATAATTTGTAGGTCTCTGCTTTGCTTTAAAGTGAATGCAGCATGACTCCCACTAAATTCCAGAGGTCCTAAATCAAGTCTGATGTCAGATGTGACTTGCTAAAGACCCAGTGTTGTGGCATTGCCGGCATCCCAAGTTCCAGGGGCACCATTTGTGTTTCCATTGGAAGAGCCTGAAAAGCCTTGAAACTTCTACTAGCTCTCCTAGTTGACAGCTCAGTCTCGACCCTAACCCTCCTTCCTTGCTATTAGTTCACATCGTAGTGATAGACCAATAGACAGAGGGAAAAACATTGCATACCATTGTTTTCTGGGATTTGGAACTCAACAAGAAAATAAGTCATGCAAAGACAAGCTATTTCATGATATCTGGAATGCATCCAGGCTTGCTCTAAGGTCAGTGAGAGTCTTTTGGGCCATCTTTGTCTCTAGGTTTCAGGCTTCGTTCAGATATGTGCAAATGTACGTCATGGGTAAGGCAGCCTATTCATTTCAATGGGCTACCCTACCAAGGAGAAACAAAGAGAAGTCGTACCCAAACCTTTTTGGCACCCCCATGGATTGGGTGCCAATGCATGGGGGTGCCATTAATTCTTACTATTGTCTACTAAAGGGCAACGCATTTCTCAACGTGTTGGGAATGTCCAGTTTTGTGAACCTTGCCTCAGGGTTCATTCAGATGAGCGTATGTAATGAGCTCTGAGGAAGGGTGTTTAGCTCCCGAAATGCGTCAGCTCATACGCATCATTAGACACAGATGTACTGTGACTGTGTTTGTGGACCACATATACTGCTTTTAATCACGCTGGTTTGTGAGTATATATCTTCTTCTTTTTTCAATAAATACGTGTTTTACCACGGTAATGCACGATGAGAGTGCACCCTTGTCTGTTCTTTCTCACGAGCGTATGTAATTACTGAACTTAAAACACTGTACGCATGTAACCTTGCTGACCACCATTGGCCAATACGCATGTAACCTTACTGACCACCACTGGCCAATACGCATGTAACCTTACTGACCACCATTGGCCAATACGCATGTAACCTTACTGACCACCATTAGCCATTACGCATGTAACCTTACTGACCACCATTAGCCATTACGCATGTAACCTTACTGACCACCATTAGCCATTACGCATGTAACCTTACTGACCACCACTGGCCAATACGCATGTAACCTTACTGACCACCATTGGCCAATACGCATGTAACCTTACTGACCACCATTAGCCATTACGCATGTAACCTTACTGACCACCATTAGCCATTACGCATGTAACCTTACTGACCACCATTAGCCATTACGCATGTAACCTTACTGACCACCATTAGCCATTACGCATGTAACCTTACTGACCACCATTAGCCATTACGCATGTAACCTTACTGACCACCATTGGCCATTACGCATGTAACCTTACTGACCACCATTAGCCATTACGCATGTAACCTTACTGACCACCATTGGCCAATACGCATGTAACCTTACTGACCACCATTGGCCAATACGCATGTAACCTTACTGACCACCATTAGCCATTACGCATGTAACCTTACTGACCACCATTAGCCATTACGCATGTAACCTTACTGACCACCATTAGCCATTACGCATGTAACCTTACTGACCACCATTAGCCATTACGCATGTAACCTTACTGACCACCATTAGCCATTACGCATGTAACCTTACTGACCACCATTGGCCAATACGCATGTAACCTTACTGACCACCATTGGCCAATACGCATGTAACCTTACTGACCACCATTAGCCATTACGCATGTAACCTTACTGACCACCATTAGCCATTACGCATGTAACCTTACTGACCACCATTAGCCATTACGCATGTAACCTTACTGACCACCATTGGCCAATACGCATGTAACCTTACTGACCACCATTGGCCAATACGCATGTAACCTTACTGACCACCATTAGCCATTACGCATGTAACCTTACTGACCACGATTAGCCATTACGCATGTAACCTTACTGACCACCATTAGCCATTACGCATGTAACCTTACTGACCACCATTAGCCATTACGCATGTAACCTTACTGACCACCATTAGCCATTACGCATGTAACCTTACTGACCACCATTAGCCATTACGCATGTAACCTTACTGACCACCATTGGCCAATACGCATGTAACCTTACTGACCACCATTGGCCAATACGCATGTAACCTTACTGACCACCATTGGCCAATACGCATGTAACCTTACTGACCACCATTAGCCATTACGCATGTAACCTTACTGACCACCATTAGCCATTACGCATGTAACCTTACTGACCACCATTAGCCATTACGCATGTAACCTTACTGACCACCATTGGCCAATACGCATGTAACCTTACTGACCACCATTGGCCAATACGCATGTAACCTTACTGACCACCATTAGCCATTACGCATGTAACCTTACTGACCACGATTAGCCATTACGCATGTAACCTTACTGACCACGATTAGCCATTACGCATGTAACCTTACTGACCACCATTAGCCATTACGCATGTAACCTTACTGACCACCATTAGCCATTACGCATGTAACCTTACTGACCACCATTAGCCATTACGCATGTAACCTTACTGACCACGATTAGCCATTACGCATGTAACCTTACTGACCACCATTAGCCATTACGCATGTAACCTTACTGACCACCATTGGCCAATAAGCATGTAACCTTACTGGTCATAACCTTACTGACCACCATTGGCCATTATGCATGTAACCTTACTGACCAGCATTGGCCACCATGTCAGTATTAATGTATAGCCAGAAACACCTGCACTACTGATTACACAGTACTGATGTTGACATGTTAGCTTTAAGTGAGTCATTCAGGTGGTGGAGGTACATGTGCAAAATGACCTAAGCCTTCAGACATGTCATTATCAATAGCGTGTAATCAGCCGAGCAGGCACTGCTAGCCATACATCATTGATATTGACATGGCAGCCAATAGAATCTCTTAATGTTGCACACATGTAAACTACAGTGCTAACGTTTACATGCGTACAGCATAAACAACACCGTCAATTTAGCACTTCCGCCTGGCAGTCCTATGGTCATTGGTTCAAATCACAACCACAACACCACCTACTTGGAGTTTGCATGTTCTCCCTGTGCCTGCATGGGTTTCCTCCCACACTCCAAAGACATTCTGGTAGGTGAATTGGCTCCTGTCTAGTGTGAATGTGAATTAGGGACTTTAGACTGTACGCCCCTTGAGGGTTAGGGACTGATGTGAATGTACAATCTATATGTAAAGCACTGCATAAATTGACAGTACTATACAAGTACATGAAATAAATAGTCAGGTGACAGGCCACTTCAGTTTCTATTTGGGTTTCTGACATCCTTTCCCCTCTTTATGCTTTGTATAAGAAAAAAAAAAAAAAAAAATCGGCAGGCAGGTATGCGCTGCATAAATTGATCGCGCTATATATAAGTACCTGAAATAAATAAATATTAAGGTGACAGGCCACTTCAGTTTCTATTTGGGTTTCTGACATCCTTTCCCATCTTTATGATTTGTATAAAAGAAAAAAAAAAACGAGAAATCCGTAGGCAGGTATGCGCTGTGTAAATTGACAGAGCTATATATAAGTACCTGAAATAAATAAATATTAGGGTGACAGGCCACTTCAATTTCTGTTTGGGTTTCTGACATCCTTTCCCATCTTTAGGATTTGTATAAAAGAAAAAAAAAGGAGAAATCGGTAGGCAGGTATGCGTCTTGAAAGTTCACTGCGCATTACTTACGCCAATTATGGCCCTATCATCGCACTTCTCTGAGCCTCACCCCGGCAATAAAACATTGACACACTTTGTACTTTCATGTATATTAAATAAAACACACACAACATGACCTTTGCTCATTGATGTTTAGCACATTTAAATGAAATGCCTTTAGAAAATACAACTGAAAGGCTGCAAAAAAGAATTTAGGGTTCTCAAATGGTCCCCATTCCTTTACACTTTATTATGTTTTCATTTTCTGAACTGCAAACAGAAAAATAACTAACAGCTGTAATGACCAATGCCTAGAAGTAAATCATGTTTTTTTAAACTATACAATATTCAAGTATGAGATTAATTTTCCTGAATTGACTTTTTTTTTTTTCAAGAGGGTGTCAACTCTGCTTCCTTAACCCTACTGATCAGCCTCTGCAATCCAAGAATTGTAAACATCTCTTTCACTCGCCCAACACCGGAAATATGAAGCAATCTCAGCTGCTAATGGGAGAGAGAGAGCAGAGAATGCCCTGCCATGATTTGGTGTCATCCACCCCAGCTATGCCCCTTCTCTTACTTTTTGCCAGTAATCTGCCTGACTTTGAATGTCAGTTCATGGATATGGTAGGAATAAAACAGAATGACAGGTAATTTTTCAGTGAATGTGACATTCTCAAAATACTTACAGGTGGTAAAAGTGAGTAGTGACTTGCTTGCGATTTCCTTGCGAGTTTTGTGATTCAACATTGCAGGCTATGGCACCCAAGTCACACCAAATTAGCAGAAAAGTAGTGCAGGCACCTTTTATTGGTTGCTGCGACATGAGTCGCATTGATTAAGATGGCACCCATTGAAATGTATGTGTTTTGACTTGTCATGCGACTTTATGTGTCGCAAGTCGCATGGTAGATTGCAGCAGTGTGAATTGGGGCTTAATTTTTTTTTCCAGAGTGACCGATGAAACAAACCTAGAGACATGGATGGACAGAGTGACAGATGACACAAATCTAGAGACATGTATGGACAGAGTGACAGATGACAAAAACCTAGAGACATGGATAGACAGAGTGACAGATGACACAAACTAGAGACCTGGATGGACAGAGTGACAGATGACAAAAACCTAGAGACATGGATAGACAGAGTGACAGATGACAAAAACCTAGAGACATGGATAGACAGAGTGACAGATGACACAAACCTAGAGACGTGGATGGACTGAGCGACACATGACAAAAACCTAGAGACATGGATGGACAGAGTGACAGATGACACAAACTAGAGACATGGATAGACAGAGTGACAGATGACACAAACTAGAGACCTGGATGGACAAAGTGACAGATGACACAAACCTAGAGACCTGGATGGACAGAGTGACAGATGACACAAACATAGAGACGTGGATGGACTGAGCGACACATGACAAAAACCTAGAGACGTGGATGGACTGAGCGACACATAACAAAAACCTAGAGACGTGGATAGACAGAGTGACAGATGACACAAACTAGAGACCTGGATGGACAGAGTGACAGATGACACAAACCTAGAGACATGGATGGACAGAGTGACAGATGACACAAACCTTGAGACGTGGATGGACAGAGCGACAGATGACACAAATCTAGAGACATGGATGGACAGGGTGACAGATGACACAAACCTAGAGACATGGATGGACAGAGTGACAGATGACACAAACCTAGAGACATGGATGGACAGAGTGACAGATGACACAAACCTAGAGACATGAATGGACAGAGCGACAGATGACACAAATCTAGAGACATGGATGGACAGAGTGACAGATGAAACAAACCTAGAGACATGGATGGACAGAGTGACAGATGACACAAACCTAGAGACATGTATGGACAGAGTGACAGATGACACAAACCTAGAGACATGAATGGACAGAGCGACAGATGACACAAATCTAGAGACATGGATGGACAGAGTGACAGATGAAACAAACCTAGAGACATGGATGGACAGAGTGACAGATGACACAAATCTAGAGACATGGATGGACAGAGTGACAGATGACACAAACCTAGAAACATGGATGGATGGACATGGAAGGTGTGATTTTTCAGATTGCGGAGGGGGGGGGAAGGGTTAGATTGGCGAAAACTTTTATTTTTGTGTGATGGTCCATTTTAAAGTGGAAGTGTAGGCAATGGCTGTAGACAAAGCAGCAACTCCAAAATTAGGTCATCTCTGTGCTCTGTCCTCCATGCAGCAAGCTGAGCAAAGCCCGACAGCCGTAGTAACCATCCGGAATTAAAACAAAAAAAAGACGAAAACAGGGTAACTTTTTTTGCACAAAATGACATATGACGTCTGTGCCTGGAGTTCTGCTTTAAGTTTTTTAAGCACTTTGGCTACTTGATTCCTGGGATCTGCCCAGCCCTATGGCAGCTGACATGTCCATTTGAAGCAAATCCAGTCTCTACACAGGGAAAGGGTTAATGTCTGACCTGTTTCATATTTTCCATAGGTCCCTTGTGCCTCGTTAATCACATGGAGGAATTCTGTCCAACAAATGTAAACCAACACTTAAGAAACCTCACAATCAAAGAGAGATGAAAAAATGGAAAGAAAAAAAAAAAAAATCACACAAGTATGGATTAAACAACGTGTGCTTGTATCTGCAGAGTGTGCTCTGTAATTTACGGTTCCCTACATGGGCCTAGAGCTCCAGATATTCGCTCTGCCATGTTTGCGAACAACATACAACTATAAAACGTATCGATGGTGTTAATAACAGACAGCCAGAAACAAAGGAAGGAATATACTGAACAGTACACACAGTAGCATCCATTCAACTTTTTAACACATTTTAATTAAAATTGCAAAGTGGTTGCAAACCCTTACATATCCCACAGTGATTGGCTCAGCTGATATACAGATAAAACAAATTATCCTACATAAGTTGTACCTGTTTATCTATATCCATTTTTCCCTCTACATCCATTCAAAGTGCACAATTTACATACGATCTCTCAGCTGTGAAAAGCAGGAGGCGGCGAACTGAAGTTACATCACTGAGGAGAGCTCTGAGAGCTGATTGGATGGAAGGGGCCTCCTTTTACACAGTACACAGGAACAGAGCTGAGTCTGTCAATCACAGGCTGTGTCCTCCTGGTCACCTGTTTTCTCTTGGTGTCAGGAAAACTTGTCAGACGTGACTCATGCTTATAGTAGAAAAACAAGGCAGCTGACAGAAATGACGCTTAGTGCTCTGGATTGAGACAAATACACACTATGGATAGAGAATATGTTTTGTCCATATTTCATGTCAAAGGTTTACAACTAATGCAGGCCATGCATGGTTCAAATTCTGAGCAAATTTTTTTGTCCGAAAATCGAAAACGTTGTTCGCTCGGTAATCCAATGGTGCCATCAATGATCTCAAAAATCGGCCAACCAAGTTCTAAAGTTCACCCCATATAACAGGCTAAACTGTTCCTTCCAGGTCACGGCTCATGCGCATATTCTTTTCAGAAAAATGATCGCACGATTTGACTATCATTGATTTGAAAAATCGGTAGTTTTTCATGAATTTTCCAACATGCCCGATCACCAAAAAGGAGAGGAACCACGAAAATCGCCCAGTGCCATTGACTCACTAACAGAGTGAAAATCGACCAATTATTCTTAGGTCGATTTTCGGACAAAAAAAATCAGTTGAATTTCAACCCATGTATGGCCAGCCTAAATCCATCGATTTAGCAGTTTCAAAAACAGTTATATTCCCAGAACATGCTGGGAATGTAATTGTCACATTTGTTTGTGTCCTCAACCAAACTGTCAAACCATCAAATGGCTGGTGTCATAACTAATCACACGTGCAGCACCATGACAGTTGAAGATCAAACAGAGGGCCAAGATGGCAGAGCTTGCTTGGCTGAAAAGAAAAAATAGTCCAAAAGTCATCCGGTGTAACCTAGGGTGTGGTTGCCATCATCCCTGTTTTTCTAATAGAGAGATTTGCACCTTACATTTAGTGGGATTTTTAAGGCAACCTTGGAATAGAAGTAAACCAAACAATTTTTTAAAAAGAGTTTTGACATTTTTTTGACACATCAATACATATTTCCCCAATAAAACATAATTCTTGACAGCAAGTTAGCTTGCCAATACTTGTATTATTGCCTTGGAAAATTTGCGGTATCTCTTGAGGCCGATTTCCATCTAGCAACCTCAATTGGCTGAAAAAAAATAGGAAGGTTTAGTTCCGCGTCAGAGCTGGTTCACACTAATGCAATGCGGGAAATGCAGCAACTCCTGTGTGTTTCCCGCACTGCAATCGCATGGCGTCCATGCAATCTGCTGCGGGTGTCAATGTTAAATTAACGGCACCCCAAAACAGATCTCAAAATGCAAGTGTGATTGCCGGAAATTGGATTGCATGGGTGGGAACACCCATGCGATGTAAATCAGGTGCAGGGAAAAAAAAAGATGCGGAAGCGATTTGAGCCATACAAAATGTATAGCTCAAACCGCACAGACATCGCATGTGGTGCAATTCCTGTGCGAATCACATGTGCTGTCCCGCACAAGTGTGAACCTAGTCTTATGCCCGGTTCACATCTATGTGGCCGTGCAGGCACGAGATCCCATTCATTTGAATGGACTCCCGTGCCCGTGACACGCAGGGAAGAAGTCCATGCTCTTTTTTGGAAAATGCAACCTCAGTTCCCAGCAGGGTGGATTTGATTTAAATCAAACTGATTTAAATCACGATTTAAATCACTAGTCAGTAAGGCTTGATTTAAATCCTAGTTTTCTACATAGACTAATTCTTGCTGGTATAACATTAATATGCAAGTAGATGAAGATTTTTAGAATAACAACTTTTCATATTAGTTTTTTTATCCCCAGTTTAATAGGTTAATCATTCATATTTGGACAACTTTTCTGTTGTACTTAGGAAGGAGAAAAATAATCATTACCTTAATAATAACAATTTAAATAGATTTATTCATCTGAAACAATAACATTCCAGCATATGTGATTTGCTTAAACAATCATCCATGTTTGTTAACTAATTTGGCTAAACAAAATATATATATTTTAAGAAACTTAGACTGTCAGCCCCTTCCTCCTCACACTTAGTCTCACTTTCTTCTTGTGCAGATCTATTCCACTCCAAACAATCAGAAAAATATTGTTTCTATTCTATTCACTGAACTTCTTGAAACTTAGCACTGAAGGGGTTGATTCTGTATTCATAGGTTTGTAGAAGTTAGGATTAAGGTCTTTTTCTTAACTCTGTTCATGTTATAACATTTTTGCTGTGAAGAAGAGGCATGTGATCTCCGCTGAGTCAAATTCAGTTTTGAGAACTGCAAAAGTAAACCAATCATCTGTGATAATATCTTGTAGGCAGAGAAACTGCCCAATAATCTTAATTGGAATTTATTTACCAAAAAAATTTAACATATACAGCCTTATTCTACATAATTAAAAAACTAATCTTTATTTCATGATGGAATAACCTTTGGATGGTAATATAATTTCCTCAAAAAGCATTTTATTTAAAAAAATCCGATTTAAATTAAACAAAATCTGATTTTTTTATTTTTTTTTTAAAAATCGTTGATTTTTATCCACCCTGGTTCCCAGTACGGTGGCGTTTTCCAGTGCGGGCGGCATGCCATTAGAACTAATGGCACCCGCCCGCGGGTCCACATTTCTCTGTGCGGGTGGTGCGGCTGCACGGATTTTCGTGCGGATCCGGCACCACCCGCACAGATGTGAACCTAGGGTTAATGTCCCTTTCAAATGGGTAATGGGTCAGTCTGTTTTTGACCCATGATTATACAAATTAAAAACACACTTCAATTAATCTCTATGGGTGGCTGGATGTAGGTGGACGTGCTTACAACAGGTCCATCTATAAGTATTGCATGGGTCCCTTTTTCCTCCATCCATCACAAGACGGAGGAAAAATTAAAACAGACACATCTCACATATGTGAGATCCATTTACGTTTTAATCCAAATCAGTAGGGGATCAGTCTAGGAACCCCTGCTGGGATGGAACTGAGGGCACCCATGGGAAGGACACAAAATACATTCACACAAATGAAAAGAAATATATAGAGTAAGCAATGTGCTCCGAAGCAGGAATAATTGGCAGTGTACTTTTTTTTTTCCTCTCTTTTTTAAGGCCCCTTTCACATGGGGCAAATTCTGTTCCGGTCAGCAGAGGATTCGCTCAAAGATCCCCTGCTGTTCGAAGCAAAGTGGGTGGATGACACGTCCGTATCTGCTCAGTTATACGGACTGAGCCTGCTCTATGGGTACCCAGGAGTAAACGGACTCCCCTTTCCGTTTATTATTATACAGCATTTATATGGCGCCAACAGTTTGCTCAGCGCTTTACAATATAACAGGAGACAATACAGCAACAATACAGTTCAATACAAGAGGGATAGGAGATAGGGAGCTTACAATCTAAGAGCTTACAACCAACTACCCTTTGATCTGCCTAAAGGGAAGATGATGGATACCCCTGAATTTTTTTTAGCTGACCCGATCGGTCCCTTTATGCTCACCTATCCTTAGGAATCCTTTCGATCAGGTCCACCTGAAGAACCGACAGGGAAACCTGATCGGATCGCCCGTGTGAAAGGGGCCTGTTTACTACTACCAGGGGCGGACTGACCATTTGGAAACTCGGGCACTGCCTGAGGGCCAGAGGTCAGTAGGGGGCCCCATGACATGCCCCTGGTACCTTTTTCATAGGCTTTTTTGAGTTTGGGCAAGGGCACAGGGGCCCCATGATCCCCTATTGTTTAGGGGCCCCATGAGTTGTCAGTCCGCCCCTGACTACTACTGTTTAACTGTTTTATATAGCAGATATAAAAAGGCTCAAATTAATGCCATTCTGTATGCATTAATATATCCTTGAACATATTTATTTTAGAAGCACTCTTAGATTGTAAGCTCCAAGGAGCAGGGCCCTCCTATCCCTCTTGTATTGAACTGTATTGTTGCTGTATTGTCTCCCTTTATATTGTAAAGCGCTGAGCAAACTGTTGGCGCTATATAAATCCTGTATAATAATAATAATAGAAGCAAGCAATGTGGCTACCTTAATTTGACTTGACATTAGCCTCTTGCAGTCCACTTTATAGTAAAGGGGGAGGCAGAAAAAGCATAAGGAACTAATCAGGTGACACTGATAGGAGGAGTGATCAGTGCGACAGAGATTTTATTTTATTTTTATTTTTTTTTTATTATTTCAGGTACTTACTGTATTTTTCACTCCATAAGACGAACCTAGGTCTTAGAGGCGAAAAACAGGAAAAAAAAAATTCTGAACCAATGGACTGCAGACATAGTACAGGAGATGACCAGAGACTGCGGACATAGTACAGGAGATGGTCAGAGACTGCAGACAGTAAAGGAGATGACCAGAGACTGCAGACAGTAAAGGAGATGACCAGAGACTGAGGACACAGTACAGGGGATGACCAGAGACTGCGGACATAGTACAGGAGATGGCCAGAGACTGCGGACATAGTACAGGAGATGACCAGAGACTGTGGACACAGTACAGGAGATGACCAGAGACTGCGGACACAGTACAGGAGATGACCAGAGACTGCAGACAGTAAAGGAGATGGCCAGAGACTGTGGACATAGTACAGGAGATGGCCAGAGACTGCAGACAGTAAAGGAGATGGCCAGAGACTGTGGACATAGTACAGGATATGGCCAGAGACTGTGGACACAGTACAGGAGATGACCAGAGACTGCGGACACAGTACAGATGACCAGAGACTGAGGACACAGTACAGGAGATGACCAGAGACTGCGGACACAGTACAGATGACCAGAGACTGCGGACATAGTACAGGAGATGACCAGAGACTGAGGACACAGTACAGGAGATGACCAGAGACTGCAGACAGTAAAGGAGATGGCCAGAGACTGTGGACATAGTACAGGATATGGCCAGAGACTGTGGACACAGTACAGGAGATGACCAGAGACTGCGGACACAGTACAGGAGATGACCAGAGACTGAGGACACAGTACAGGAGATGACCAGAGACTGCGGACACAGTACAGATGACCAGAGACTGCGGACATAGTACAGATGACCAGAGACTGTGGACATAGTACAGGAGATGACCAGAGACTGCGGACACAGTACAGATGACCAGAGACTGCGGACACGGTACAGGAGATGACCAGAGACTGCGGACACGGTACAGGGAAAATACCAGGGACACAGTACAGATGACCAGAGACTGCAGACAGTGCAGGGAATAACCAGACTGCAGACAGTAAAGGAGATGACCAGAGACTGCGGACCTTTGGGGAGGGAGGGGGAGCGGGTACCTGAATTTGACAGGTACCCGCTCCCACTTCCGCGGAGTTGTCCTTCTCTCTTCTTCCCGCGCCGGCTTCTGTGACAGCCGGGTGCCCACTGCGCATGTGCGAGAAGCGCTGCGCTTTGTGAATGGCCCGGCACCTTCTGGGACCTGTCATGTGTCCCAGAAGACACCGGATCATTCACAAAGCGAAGCGCATGCGCATTGGGCACCCGGCTGTCACAGAAGCCAGCGCGGGAAGACTGTGCAGCGCTGGAGCGAGGAACAGGTAAGGCCCTGCAGGAGACAACAGCTGAGCGGCCGGCCCGGTATTCTGACATGGTGGCGGCAGAAATACCGGACCGGCCGCTTTATATTCGCTCCATAAGACGTACTGACATTTTCCCCCCTTTTTTTGGGGGAAAAAAGTGCGTCTTATGGAACGAAAAATACGGTATATAGCGCCGTCAATTTACGCAGTGCTTTACATATATATTGTACATTCACATCAGATGAGCTCAGTAGTGTTCAGCTTCTCTAAAGCCAGCCAAACATGGATCAAAATTTGTCCGGTTCAGCAGGGACTGGCCACATTTAAATCCATGTATGGGTGGCTGGATGCAAGTTGATGTGCTTACAACAGGTAAGCACAGGACCAGTCAATTTCAACATACGGCCACTATGGTTGAGCAGAAGTCGATTTACTGATCAACTTCCGTGCCCTGCTGGAAAATTTCCACTTGATCAGTACTGCAGGCTATAGACCGCAAGGCTGATTATTATTATTATACAGGACTTATATAGCGCCGACAGTTTGCTCAGCACTTTACATTATGGAGGGAGACAATACAGTAACAATACAGTTCAATACAAGAGGGATTAGAGGGCCCTGATCCTGGGAGCTTACAATCTAGGAGGGAGGGGATAGTGGTACAAAAGGTAGCTGTGGGGGATGATCTGTATACTCTGATGATGGGAAAGTCTCTCTGCTTGTCAGAATACAAAGACACAGCGGGGAGGAGTGCCACACCCAGCTCAAATGTGTCGAACAAAAAACAAACTGACCCATCTATGGCCAGCCTAGTGCAGGCCATACATGGTTCGAATTCCGAACGATTTTTCGTCCGAAAATCGAAACGTCGTTTGTTCCGTAATCCGATGGTGCCACCAATGATTTCGAAAATGGGTTGTTTTTCACAAATTTTCCAGCATGCCCGATAAATGAAATGGGGAGGAATCACGAATATCGTCCGACACCATTACCCCACTAACAGAGTGAAAATTGGTTGATTATTCTTAGGTCCGATTTTCGTACGAAAATCATTCAGAATTCGAACCATGTATGTCCTTGCATAGGTGAAATCACAGCTGGGAAGGATCAGGTCCTCCCCCCTCTATAAATTGCAGTACAGAATGGCCAGAAATACAAATCCTTTAGCACGTAAAAAAGTCCCCATATTGGTATCGTTGTATTTAGCCATTTCCTATATTTCTACTGTCAGGCACAGTACACATGTATACTATTTTTATTGTTTCCTTTGTCTGAAAACTTCCCCCTTCTGAACAAAGTATAGTTGATAAAAAGTGAGTATTCATTGTATGGCTTCTGCATTATGAAGTGGAAAGACGTAGTTAGTAAAGGCATCAAACACTAAAGAGCTACTCATCTGCATGATGCAAGAGCAAAACCCTACAAAACAATGACTAAAAAAAAAAAAAACATTAAAAAAGGAAAAATAGGTTTATTCTAACCTTTCTGCCGGCTTTCTATAGCACAGGGAATGACGTCACATTCCTTCTGACAACATCTTTTGGAATGCTGCGTAGATCAAATCTTCTGAAATGATGCCACAGCATAGTTTAACCACTTGCCTACCAGGCACTTTTACCCCCTTCCTGCCCAGGCCAATTTTCAGCTCTGTCGCACTTTGAATGACAATTGCACGGTCATGCGACACTATACCCATATGAAATTTTTATCATTTTTTTCACACAAATAGAGTTTTCTTTTGGTGGTATTTAATTGCCACTGGGTTTTTTTATTTTTTGCAATATAAGCAAAAAAAAAAGCAAAAAATTTGAAGGAAAAAAAAAAGTTTTTCTTTGTTTCTATTATAAAATTTAACAAACAGGTACATTTTTTCCTTCACTGATGTGCATTGATGAGGCTGCACTGATAGGAAGAACTAATGGGCACTAATGAGGCAGCACTGATGGGCACTGATAGGCTGCACTGGTGGGAATTGATGAGGAGGCACTAATAATGCTGCACTGATAGGCAGCACTGATAGGCGGCAATGATGGGCACTGATAGGCAGCAATGATAGGCTGCACGGATGAGGTGGCACTGGTGGGAATTGATGAGGAAGCACTGATAATGCTTCACTGACATGCAGCACTGATAGGCGGCAATGATGGGCACTGATAGGCAGCACTGATAGGCTGCACTGGTGGGAATTGAGGAGGCACTGATATGCAGCACTGATAGGCGGCAATGATGGGCACTGATAGGCAGCACTGATAGGCTGCGCTGGTGGGAATTGAGGAGGCACTGATATGCAGCACTGATAGGCGGCAATGATGAGGTGGCACTGGTGGGAATTGATGAGGAGGCACTGATAATGCTGCACTGATAGGCAGCACTGATAGGCTGCACTGGTGGGAATTGATGAGGCACTGATAGGCGGCACTGATAGGCGGCAATGATAGGCGGCAATGATAGGCTGCACTGGTGGGAATGGATGAGGCACTGATGATGCTGCACTGACACTTTAGGGGCTGCACTGATAATCAGAGCACTGATAATCAGTGTAGATGTCCTCTGACACTTGCCAGTTATTTTTCTCATGCTGTGCCAATAACCAGAAACTATATTTATTTTGTGATCAGCTGTGGCATTGGACACAGCTGATCACGTGGTAAAAGGCCGCTGTGATTGGCCTTTTACCTTGTCATGTGATCAGCTCCGTCTGTGCGATCACAGACAGCACCAGATGCAATCGGGCTGTAGCCATCATTCAGCTATAGCGTGGTTGTAAAGTGGTTAAAAGGATAAGATCACCTTTTATAAAAATTATAAAAGCACATCTTTTTGCAGGTAAAAAAAGTAAGCATTTACTTCTTTTATTAGGAGACTGTAAAGCATTGCTTTCTCAGGCTCCTGCAGACTGTCAGTGTAGCCATCTGCCCATACCTTGTACAGGCAGGCAGTTACTGAATGACCAGAAAGATCAATGAGCTCCATAAAGCCCACATCAGCGCCCCGGTAGTTAGTTGAGAACTACCAGCCGTCAGTCACAATGGCCGACGGTAGTTCTAGTTCTGCCAGTCACAGAAGTCAGTGAATGATGCGGCCTTTAACTGGCTTTATTTTGGGAATGCAACAGTCCTACCATTTGAAACAACATCCCTTTTTAAAAAAAAAGGCCCCTTCTTTACTGGTGTTCTTGCAAAGGAATAACGTGTGGGAATTAATTATAAGAGGTCAACCATGTCATAGATTTTTTTTTCTCTATTTTTCATACAATGAAACTTTGTGTTGAAGGAAATAGCTGATCAGATTAGTTAAACCAACTTTCCTCATATCTAGATAGGCATGGGAAATAGATTGTATGACAAAGAACTAGAAGGAGGAAAAAACACAGAGGGGAAGGAGAACGACTCTGTTCCTTCTTTACTAATGTGGAAAGTGTAGGTATGGAAGTTGTCAGCAGTGTGGCCTAAAGAATTTGTGGACTTAAAGGACAAGTTCACCTTTTCCAGAAAATAGGTTATGCAGTCAAGTGGTCCCAAGAAGAACTGTGCACCTTTGTATGATGTTCATTCATCTTGCTGTCCTACCTGTAGGCAATTTGGCTCCCCCCTGGAAACCTTGCTGAAAAACAACCAGTTAGCAATCCTCACATCCTGTCCTATTGCCAAGACATGAAAAATGTTAGATGCTCACTCTCAGGATTAAAAGTTCGAAAAACAATGGTTTTCATGCCCCAACAACAATGCAGGACATGCTTACCCAAAGCCGGCCATAAATGGATTGAAATTCATCCGGTTCAGCAGTGATTGGCCGAATTTAAATCCATGTAAGGGCATTCTGGTTGTACAGAAGTCGATCTACCGACCAACCTGTCAGGTTTTTCTCAATCGTCACTTCCAAGGGCTATAGCCGGCAGCACTGATCATGCTATTATGACGACAGGGAGGGCTCCAAAATAGCAAAGTGGGAGGATTCCCCCATTCACATCGAACATGGATCATTTTTTTTTTTTCATTCAACCCGTGATGAATGTATGGGCTGCCTAGCAATACCATCTCCCCAGATCAACAATGCTGCTGTCCTTGGGTGGCTCCATTGCTCCTCCATCCAGAATGGAGACACCCTAAGACAGGAAGTGGGTTACTGGTTGGATCACCTGATGAAAATAAAAGAAAATTGCACTTAAAAAAAAAAAAAGCCACTACATTTAGGGATTGCTAGGCTACAAAATGATTTCTGCTTTTGGGATTAATGCTGCTTTTAATAAGGGCTACTGCAAAACTGCGCATTACATACAGTTCAACATGTAAAAACAGCCAATTATGCACCACACCTAAAATATGCACATGTGAACAGGGACACAGACCTAAAACATACAGAGAACTCAAAGGGACACTAAACAATATCCTTATTCCCAAAAAATAATCCATTTACTGTACGTCCGCTACTTAATGACCCTGAAATGTATCTAATCCAACGTCGGAGCTCCCAGTACAGTTGACAAAGCTCTTCTTCTGGACTAAAATTGCTCAATTTGATCTCATTGCACACAGTGAGCTTCTCCCCAGTCTTCAGTCTCACCTTCTGGTACCAGTAAGGTGACTAGTGGAGTCAGGTGACTAGTGGAGTCAGGTGACTAGTGGAGTCAGGTGACTAGTGGCTCATGTGATCTTGCCCAAGGCTCACTGAATGATGCTGCCTATCATAAGTGATACACGATCTTCACATTCATCACAGACCATGGCTAATGCCTCAACCCTGGTCACAAGACCAATGTCAGAGGCGTTCCAAAGTAGGCGAATTGCCGTAGAAAGGCATTTGACATGAGTCTAGCTTTTCTAACTTTTCTTAGTAGCGATGGGGATACGTCAAGGTATAGCAAGGCTCAGAGGGGTACACCCTGTCTGTGATGTCCAGTTGGCATTCAAAGGTGCCAAAATTCTTGTTCGAGCCATCACTGCTATACTCCATACAAGTCTACAGAATGTAGATACAGTAACAATTAAATATTCCCAGGACTTGTCAGTAGTATCTGCTGTTTCCATGACAACCTCTTCTTACATTGTAGCCATGGAAACAAAGCTGCACAGCTCATCCTATTTTCAGGCGGTGATCTAAGAAGGAACACGCGTCCAGATTATAGAAGCAAAATACAGGCCTTCTTTTTGGCTAACAACTTCGAGGGCAAAACAAGTCAATGCAAAGTATTCTTTGGATGGCGCCTGTGCCGAGCAGTAGCCCTACTGTGCTCACAATGCAGGACAGCAGCCGCTTGGCACGGGGTCTGGAAGCAAGTGGAGATCACTGGAGTTGTGGTGTCTACTTCAGTGATCTCCAGCTTCCAGGGGTGTTGGCTAGGTATGGTATATACATTGAATGGCGCCTGTGAAGAACATTAGCCCTACTGTACTCGCAATGCAGGAGAGCAGCCGCTTGGCACGGGGTCTGGTAGAAAGTGGAGATCACTGGAGTAGCGGTGTCTACTTCAGTGATCTCCTGCTTCCAGGGGCATTGGCTAGGTATGGTATATACATTGAATGGCGCCTGTGCTGAGCAGTAGCCCTACTGTGCTCGCAATGCAGGAGAGCAGCCGCTTGGCACGGGGTCTGGAAGAAAGTGGAGATCACTGGAGTAGCGGTGTCTTCTTCAGTGATCTCCAGCTTCCAGGGGCGTTGGCTAGGTATGGTATATACACTGAATGGCGCCTGTGCCGAGCAGTAGCCCTACTGTGCTTGCAATGCAGGAGAGCAGCCTCTTGGCACGAGGTCTGGAAGCAAGTGGAGATAACTGGAGTTGCGGTGTCTTCTTCAGTGATCTCCAGCTTTAGGGGAGTTGACTAGGTATGGTATATACATTGAATGGAGCCTGTGCCAAGCAGTAGCCCTACTGTGCTCGCAATGCAGGAGAGCAGCCTCTTGGCACAGGGTCTGGAAGCAAGTGGAGATCACTGGAACAGCGGTGTCTACTTCAGTGATCTCCAGCTTCCAGGGGTGTTGGCTAGGTATGGTATATACATTGTTGCACTGATCCCAAGTGGACACTAGATAAAAATATACCATGTCTGGAACTATTCTTTAACAAGATGGCTTCATCCTTCTGGAGATAAAAGCAGAAGGCATTGTGAAGGGAAGTAGTGCGTTCTTCGTGAGAAGTAACATACATACAAAATTACATAGCATACCGGCACTGAACATTAAAAAAAATATATATCTTTGATGCCAGGTCAACTTTAACCATGTAGGTGATCGAAGGGCAAGTTCAACTCCAAGTGCTCCAAGGTAATCCCATCCAACTGGTTTTTGTAACACAAGTACATGTAGAGGTTAGCTATGAATGACAGAGTCTTGGGGTTACAGTCCATTCTTTGTGCTCACAGATCAGCACCACATGCACTTCCCTGTTGACTCATCCTGCTTGTTGTTTTATATAATCAGGAGCCAGATGCAAGCCCGGATGGTAAACCTGGCCATTTGGTGGCTCCAAAGAAAATGAAAAACAAGTTTACACAGTCAGAACCACTGAATTTACCACGCTTCGCTTCAATGATTCTTACTTGTCCATCTGTTGTAACCTGTCTCTGTGTGCAACCTTTGTTACTGGTCCCTTTATATAGCTGGGTTTATCACTCCGTTTCCCGGCAAGAGTCTGAAATAAACTTAATCCTATAGTTAAGCCTCATGGTAGCTAACTTTATATAGACAACACTGAGCCCAGATAATCAAGTTTGAAGCAGAGACATCCAACATGTCTCCATAATGCTAACTTTATGTTCATTGTTTTAACCGGCCTGTCCTTACCAGGTCATTTTTCAGTTTTCAATTATAGTTTGACTAACAGTTGCTCAATCATGCAACACTGTACCCAAATGGATTTCATATTATTATTGAGAAAGTTTTCTTTGGTAGTATTTAAAATATAACAAAGGGCAAAACATTTTGGATACAGTGGAGATGGATTAGAACACCTGTCAGTTTTTTACTGCTGTCTGTGCCCCCATTACAGAGATTCACCCTGTTTAACATTATTATTGAAAGTGAAAGTAAAAGAAACTCCAAATTTTGGGCTGTCCCCAGAAAAGTAATAGAGAGGAACATTTTCCAATGGGGACACTAGGTCTGGAGACCTGGGGTCCCCATAGAATTCCCTTAATTTGCAGGGATTTTCTCTCTCTTCCTGTTTTGGCTATGGGACAGGAACTGACAATAAATCTCCCCAATGGGACACAGATCTCAAAAATGTTTTGCCTATAGTTCTACTCTAACATTTATTTTTTTTTTATTTTTATTAAATTAAAAGGAACACATTTTATAAAATGTGGTCGTGTTGGCTTGATGATATTTCTATCGCCACTGTGGCAGCTGAGGTTGGGAATTGATTGATGGACAGTCACCCATGTGCTGTTTTTTCTGTTGTGAGCAGGGTTTCCCTTCTAAATCCAACTCTTGTATGCAGCAGTTTGGGTGTACCATGTAAAGCACACCTCCCAGGGTCCTATCACCGTGATCAAACCACACTTTGAATCTTTTTGACCCATGATTTTCAAGATAGATATTGGAACAAAACCTTAAGCTGGCCATAGATGGTTCAAATCTCAGCCAGTTCAGCAGAGCCCAGACAAGATTTGATCTATCTATGGGCAAGCTGGTTGTACCCAACTTGGGTACAAAGAGCCTGTCAAATTTTTTCTATGTGATTACTTCTGGGTACAACCAGCCTGTCGGATTTTTTACATGCAATTACTGCAGGCATCTTTAGCCACTAGCAGTAATCATGTTCTACCGAATGGGAAGCCTCCTTGCTGGTAGAACACAATAGCACTGTGGGAGAGATTCCCCCATCAATACTGACTAAGCTGATTGGGGAATCAAGCAATTTTCAGAAAATCTCAATCTAAGGGCTGCTTTAGTGAAAGAAAAATATTGACCTCCAGCATTTACATAAAGATCCTCACAGGCAGGGGCGGGCGGACTGACAACTCATGGGGCCCCTGGGCAATAGGAGATCATGGGGACCATGTCCTCGCCCACACTCAAACCACACCCAAAAAAGCCTATGAATGGTACCAGGGGCATCTCATGGGGCCACTGTGTCCTCGCCCACACTCAAAAAATGCTATGAATGGTACCAGGGGCATCTCATGGGGCCTCTGTGTCCTCGCCCACACTCAAAAAATCCTATGAATGGTACCAGGAGCATCTCATGGGGCCCCTGTGTCCTCGCCCACACTCAAAAAATCCTATGAATGGTACCAGGAGCATCTCATGGGGCGCCCTGTGTCCTCGCCCACACTCAAAAAAGCCCATGAATGGTCTCAAGGGCACCTCATGGGGCCCCCTACTGCCCCCGGGCCCTCGGGCAGAGGTAAAAACTGATTGCAAAGTCTTAGATATGCCAGGCTGGATTTCCTTGGGCTTGATTTATAAAATAAAATAAAATATTCCACAATCGGCTCAAAAAGACTTTCTTTCTAGACTTGGCACACACAGCATTGCTCAAAACAAAATATCTCATGGTGAGCCTATCCTGAAAGAATGCCAGAGATGGAGGACATCTGTTGTGCGTTAGTCCGCTTCAGACATAGGCCATCTCCAGCCTCTTCCTTTTGATGTTAAACAGCTTGAAGTTCAAGTTCTCCACCATAACAAGAAAAAAAAAAAAAAAAAAACACTTTTTTAGCTGCAAGGCTGGTTAGTTGAGTGTCATTCGGTGACCATCATTTGTCCGCCGAAGTTGACAAATATGCAGAAAGAGTTTATTTCAGTCCTATGCCCTTGAGTGTTACTGGCCTTGCAAAACTCTACATAGTAAATGCTAGTAAATGCAACTTGCTGCATCTTTTTATAGCAACAAGTACTGTTCATAAACTTGTCATTTGTAGCCTTGTCAAAAGAAAATATGGGTCCATAATCCTTATCCTTCCTTTAGTTCTTTGTGAGTCTCTGGCCAGGAACAAACACGTGTTCTGACACTTAAAGCAGTTTCAGGTCGGCAAGTAGTAAAGCAAGGATGAGCAATGGAGACTAATATTTCTAAGCTGATATGTGCCATTTAAACAGAGATACTAATTGGATTTTTGGACTAAAATAAAGTGGTTTTTTTTTTTTTTTGCTTTGCGAGGTTGATTTACTAAAACCGGAGAGTGGAAAATTTGGTGCAGCTCTTCATAAAAACCAATCAGCTTCCAAGTTTTATTGTAAAATCTTAAAGTGTCACTAAACCCACATCATGAAAAACTATCAATACATGCTGTATTACATGCTGTTCATACTTGCTCAGTCACTATGGGGTTTGTTTTCTGTATTCTACAAAAAATCTGGTTGATCCTATTCTCCCTGTTCTGTCTTTGTCCCCAGTGCAGTTGGGAATTGTGCAGAGCAATGTTGGCAGCTACTGCACATGCTCAGTTTTCAATGAGTGTCTATGCCGAGCATTTCCTCCCTATCACATCTGAGCAGCCCATGTGACTATAGAGCAGTGTTTCTCAATTCCAGTCCTCATGGACCCCCAACAGGTCATGTTTTCAGGATTTCCATTATTTTGCATAGGTGATTTGATCAGTTTCACTGCCTTAGTAATTACCACAGCTGTTTCATCTGAGGGAAATCCTGAAAACATGACCTGTTAGGGGTCCATGAGGACTGGAGTTGAGAAACACTGCTATAGAGTCACACATGTGGGAGTATACCCAGTTTAAAATGACAGCCCGCTCCCTCCCTCCTTCTCCATGCTCACTAACCAGCTAAACACAACAGAAGAGGAACTCTATTTCCTCTTGTACCAAATTGTATTGGAACTGTAATGTCTACCTTCATTTTGTAAAGTGCTGTGCAAACTGTTGGCACTGTATAATAATAATAATAATAATAATCATCATAATAATAATATTCCATCTTGATTGATGGAGGCTTCACTTTCCTGTTTTCTATGACACAAGCTGGAGGGGCATAACAAAGCCTGTGACTGGCAGAAATCCGCCCACAACATGTCATTGGCAAAAAATAATATATATTTGAAATAAACCTATGTATGATGATTTAAAACAGTTTATTGATAATATATATTTTTACTTTGTATCCCAAAGGCTGTTTTTTGTTTGGGGGTTTGTTTTTTTTTTGAACATGTAACCAGCGGCAGAGAACTAGAAGCTCCTCCTGCTTATGTTTCCCTGCAGACAGGCTGTGAAAGAGCTGCGTCATGTGACAGCGATATATTAAGAAAAAGGTACTTAGATTTTTTTTTATAAAAATAATTACAGTGTCATCATCCACATACAGAAAGGGAAGGGATCATGTAAATTAAACAGTGTGTGTTTAGTATCATTTTATTATTATTATATTATTATACAGGATTTAGAGCACCAACAGTTTGCTCAGCGCTTTACAATATAAAAGGAGACAATACAGCAACGATACAGTTCAATACAAGAGAGATAGGAGGGCCTGATCCTGGGAGCTTACAATCTAAGAGGGAGGGGCTAGTGGTACAAAAGTTAATAACTGTGGGGGATGGACTGATAGGAAGAATAGAAGATTCCATTATTAGCTGAGGGCAGAAAAGGCTTCACTGAAGAGATCGGTTTTCAGAGATCACCTAAAAGTGGGCAGAGTAGGCAATAGTCTGATAGATTGAAGTAGAGAGTTCCAGAGGATGGGGGAGGCTCTGGAGAAGTCCTGGAGATGAGCATGGGAGGAGGAGACAAGCTGAAGTTAACAGCTGAAAGGCAACTATGCACAGTTGCACCAGATTCTGAGTACTCCAGTTTTAG